>NC_067400.1:514568545-515233545 GCF_016432865.1 Antechinus flavipes
CTTCTGTGATATTGGTCTTCAGGGATAGCTATTACCAGAAGCAGATAACTGATAGTTTTAAGTCAATAGACCTCAGACTTAATATACTGGAGTACATTAATATTACTTCATTCTTTTATACAGAACAAAATGGCATCTCTTTAGTTGACTACAATAAAAGTGATAAACACTGTTATCAACACTATATTAAACAATGGGAAAATCCAAACCCCAAAAGAATATCACCAAACAAATATATTATTGATTAGCAAAAAATTTATAGTGCCTTTTTGTCACCTTTAAGGAAGATAAAATGTAAAACAACGATTATGAACCTGAACTTTGAACTTCCTTAATTCTTAGAGAATCTTTATTCCTTACTTTATGAGGCTGACTCAATGAAAAGCCCTGTTTTATCATACTATTTTTTAACAGGCAAGCAACATGCAAGAAAACCCATACATTGGTAGTATATCTACTAAGGTGAATTTAAACTGAATATTCATTTGCTCAGAAAAAGTAACGTCTAACAGACTATCTGGTTCTAGTCTTATGTCCCTAGAATAGTTGGTTCAGTCATGGTTATTTGGGCAAAGTTTCTACACAGACAAGCCTGCTCCAAGTGCGGCGAAATACAAACATTACACATTCAGAAATATTTGCGCAAAAGAAAAAATGGAACCAACAGTCAGAATTGAAAGGGCTGGTGCTAGTGACAAAGTTCAACCACTCTCTGCAAATTGGCTCAATAACCCAAAGGAAAACTGCAGAACACAATATATAGAATCACGATTCCTTATAAAGCATTTTGCAAACATTAACTAACAAGTGCCAATAACCTTGTGACATTGGTAATATTTTACAGCTTAAGGAACTGAGTCTTGGAGATATTCAAAGAAAAAGCAATCCCTTTTTAAATTGGCTTTTGGTCAAATTTTTAAGACAGTGATAAGATCATTCAGTCTAAATAGTATCTGTAGTAGCCTATATCCTGAGGAAAGGCCTCTCAATTTACAATCTGAAAACCTGGTTTTATACTGCTTATCTCAATTCCTCCCTTCCCACTCACTTCTCAATGCCTTGCATTCCAGATTCAGTTCCCATTACTCAAAACTAAATGGTCATCTCCAAAAACCAATGATTTTCTATTAAATCCAATGACCTTTTTCCTAATTTGCCATCATTTTATGTTTCTCTGAAGCTTTTGACATTTTTGGCTACTTCTTCACTCAGCCTCTAAGATAAAATACAAGTTTTCTCCTCTGTTTACTCAGTTCACATGATCTATTTCTCCACCTCACCTCATCCTCTCAAAAGACGCAGTTATACACTTGATCTTGATATTATCCACAAATGCTAGATTTTGATGTTCAGGAAATCTGAAATTCTCTTATCTGATCACAATCAATTGTCTTTCCAATTTACTGTCTGCCTCATAACCCCAAACTCTGCTCTTCTCTACTCTGACCTTCAATTCTTCAACCCCTCGATTCTTTCCCACACCATCTACACTAACTACACTCTCCTTCTTTCTCCCATCTTGACCTCTTGATTAAAGAGTTCAACTCAACATTGCCCACTTCTCTTGGGTCCCTTGCCCCTTTATCTTATCACCAATTTAACTTTGCCAAACCTCAGACTTGGATGATTCCCACTATCTGCTGCCTTCTTCCTACATATGTGCTACTTAACCAAGATGGGAAAAATCACAAAACTCTGCTGAATGGGTCCACTACAAATTTAAGTTATATAACCTAACTATGGCAAGGCAATCCTTTTACACATTCCTAATTAACTCACTATCTCACTCACCACGGTGGCTTTTCAAACTCTTTTCAACCATCTTCAGATTTCTGATGGCTCTCCTCACACTCTCTCAGCTGAGAGATGATTCTCATTTTACAAAAGAAAAAAAAAGTTATTCACCCTTCTCTCCTCCTCTTCATTTTATAACACTCGGGTGCCTTCTGTCACTATCTCTTCCTTCAACTTTGTCTATATTCTAAGTACAAGTGATCCCATTCCATTCTGTCTTCTCCAGCAGATTGCCCTCTGTATCATCCCCACTCTCATTTATCTTCAGTCTCTCCCTATCTACTGACTGCTTCTCTACTGACTGGGAAGAAACCCTGTTTTCCACATCCTTTTTAAGAAAAGAAAAAAAAAAATCTTACTTGATCCATCCATCCTTGCTATGTATGTACTGTCTCTTTCTCTCTTTTCTCTTGCTAGATAAATTCCTTGAAAAAGCCATCCTAATAGATGTTTTCACTTTCTTTAACCTCATTATCTTCTAAACCATTCTGCAGCTTTTGTCACTGTTGATAACTTCTTTCTCCTTGATCTCCTTCTCTCCAGATCTCTGTAACACTATCCTATTCTGAGTGAATGACTACATATCTGACCATTCTTTCTCAGTTTCCTTTGCTGGATCTTTCATCTCTTATCTGCTTCCATCAATTCTACCCACACAACCAACTCTCTAATTCAGGACCTGATCACTTGCCATTTGAAGTACTAAAGTAGCCTCCCAAGAAATCTTGTCTCTAAGTTCGATCTCTGTCTAATTCAGCCTTCACAACACTAATAAAATAACTCCCATAACAAGAAGTCTGAGGACACATCTCCTTTGACTATATAGCTTCTGTAGCTTCTTGCTGCCTCTAAGATAAAATATAAGTTCTTTTGTTCAGCATTTTAACAACCTTTATAATCTAACTCCAGCATGTCTTTCTAGCTATTTTTACATTTTCCCCTCCCAATTCGCTCTAAACTCTGCCCAAAATGATCCACTTGTTGCTTCCTATAAAAAATACAGGTAGGTGGTTGGACTGCTTCTTTTTCTTCCATTATGCCCATCACAAAAAGAAGCAACTGGGAAGCACTGCTTCTTACACTTCCCATTATCTTTCTTCCTTTACTTAAAAGGCCACCAATGTCAATCTATAAAGATAATTAAGTATATTGCCAATCATGGAGGGGGAGAAAGGGGAGGTGCCTTTCTGCTCCTGCTAAGTGTAAATATATTTTTGACTCAAAGGAGACAAAATTTAACTCCAAATTCTTAAGTAATAAAGCCCTTTTGGAAGTAAATCTCAAATTACCACACACGACAAAGTGACAAAAGTCCCAATTAAAATATTTCCTTTTCCTTCTTTTCCCTCTTATTTTCAATCTCAGTCTCATCAAAGTACTCATTCTAAAGGAATCATTTTCCTATGAAGTGTCTGAAACCTTCCACCTATTCCAAATAAAAAAAAGTAAATGTAAATCTTGAGATTGATTCCCTGAATTCTGCCTAGGAGAGCATGATACCAAAATCTATCAACTTTCATCACATTGTCTTCAAACATCAACAAAACTATTGCTCCATTCATGATACAAAGTCACATCGGAAAAGTCACCAGCTGGCATTTCCTGTGAGGGGTGAAAGGAAATTCCCTGAAATCTTCCTGACAAATAAATGGAGTAAATGACAAGTGCAGTTCCAAGTTCAATCAAATTATCCCTTTGTTAATGAAGCTATTCATATATATCAATGAGAAATTTGTCATGGGGGGAGGGGTGGATTCAAAGTGTTTTAGATATATAGAATCTATATTATAAAAGATAAATGTCACTTTCACCTGCTGTTAAGAGGCCTTCTAATTACTTTTATTACACTAGACTTCTTTATTTAAGAAGAAAAAAATTTTAAAAGAGGATATCTTTTCCAGAGGATTACAAAAAAGTTCCTAAATATGGTCTCTAACTCTGGAGGAAATAAGAACTACTCGGTGATGGAATGCTGGGTTTAACCACTGACAGAAAGACTGCAGAAAACAACAACACCCAAGATAAAGAGTGTAGGCTCAAGTACAGCATGTTCACTTTTTAAAATAACCACAGTACAACTCTAAAGTAAGTCACTCTTACTAAGAGATCTTACGAAAATGCATTTCCAGCAAATACCATATGAAATACATTGCCCTTGCTTATTTCTGATATTTTGTCTCTTTTCTCTAAAGAAAACTAAATATAGCCTCTTTAAAAAGAAATGCAAAGACGATTTTTGGAAGACTAAGGGGCAGCTAAGTAGTACAGTAAATAGAGCACACCAGCCCTGAAGTCAGGAAGATCTGAGTTCAAATCTGGCCTCAGACACAGAATACTTCCTAACTGTGTGACCCTGGGAAAGTCACTTAACCCCAATTGCCTCAGCAAAAAAGAAAAGAAAAGAAAGAAAAACTAACAAGGCTGCTTTGGTGTCCTAGGTTCTAAAATGATGTAAAGTAGCAAGGAATGAATAAAAAATTACTCTAAATTTCTGATAGCCCTTTCAAAGTTCAGATAATATTACTCACAAAAATCACAGAATTTTATGGCTATAGAGATCAAGGCCAAATTCCTCATTTTACAAATGAAGTAAGTCAGACCAGAGGTTAAAAAGATAACATGGTTCTAATAGAAAGAATAATACTAAAAGATCTGATTTCTACTTTAGCTGCTGCCACTAAAGCTTGGCAAATTTTAACTTGACCCTGTATCCTCATCTTTAAAATGAGAACAAAATCTATCCCATTTATTTCCTAGTAGAGTTTGGAAGAATTACATAATACAGTATATATGAAAATTATTTGTTAATTGTTAAGTATGAAATAAATGTAAAGTATCATCATTAACATTACATTACAGTTGCTGACAATAAATCATATTGCTGGTGGCAGCCAGAACTAAAATCAAAATCTACTAGCTTTTCCACTCCACAAGATTCTGTTCCTTTAGTTAAAAAAATGCTTATACTAAAATCACTATCACTAGGAGAAAAAACCAAGTAACACATTATAAATAAAAATATTTGATATTACAAAATAAATGTGTCAAAACTATTCTCTACTAAATTTAGTCTTACATTCTAATTGTAATATGGAAAAACTGTGTTCAAGGAAATCCTACAATAATCTGGTCTATTACTGAAAATCTCGATATATCATGAAATATGTTATAAAAATCATTCTTCTAACATTTTACTCCAATTGCAGCATAGAAATAATCTTGATTTTTGGCATATCCTACAACAAGCAAGAAAAGGTTCATCATATAACAAGCAATTGGTTTGATCATAGTATCTTATACCATAGTATCTTATAGATCTGCCAAAATCTAGAAAGTTGACCAGATTACCAAAAATTAATAAAATTACAGTTTTTTTCCTAAAGTATAAAGTATATATGCTATATAAAATATAGATAAAATATAAATTACATACAAAATAAATACAAAGTAACTGGAAGGCTTGGGTGGATAAGAATTGCTTAAGTAATTAGAAAAAGTCCCCAACAGTAGGAAAAATGTGAATTGAGTCTTAAATAAGATAAGGAAGAAAGAATTATTTCAAATACAGGAAATAATCTGTTTAAAAGCATTGAGGCCAAATACTGAATAATGTTAAGATGAGACTATGAAAAAAAAGTCTTTTTCCTGATACTCCTACCCCTCAATTCCAGTGCCTTTCTTCAACTGATTATTTTCAATTACATTGTCTATATCTTGTTTGAGGGGTTTTCAAGTTGTCTCTCTCATTAGACTGTGAACACTTTGAGGGAAAGAACTGTCTTTTATCCTTCTTTGTCCCTAGCAACATGTTGCTTACTCTGAGTTTGCAGACTGAATAACAAAGCAGAAACATCTATATTGTATACTGAATGACAACAGGAAGATGCTGGGATGTCTGAACAAGTGAAATGGCATGTCTTGAGACCTGTTCGATAGTGAAATCAATTTGGTTGGCTGTTGTCCTTCGTTCTTGAAGAGGATCAAAATGACATTACTATATCAGAGTAGAGTAACAGGGTGTTTAGCTGTGGGTGATCAGACCAATACGAGCTCAGAGTGGTGGAGCACAAATAGTCCCTGTGAACATCTGGGATGCTTCTCTAACTTTGTGGATTTTGCATGTCTTCTGAGCTAATACTCACCTGGCAGGATAAGATGCCAGACATATCAATTTAACAACCATGAGGATGATAGATTCAAGGAGGGGAGAGGGAAGAGAAATGAAAGGAAAAAAAAAAGAAAAGAAAAGAAGCATTTATTGAGCACTTAATTTCCACCAAACACTGAGAATCACTTTACAAATATCCCATTTGGGAGAGATTTGAAACAAGGAAAATACAATGCAACAGTCTAAACTAGAAAAAAATGAGACTCTGAATTAAGAAGCAGCCATGTGAATAAAGAGATGGTGTAGAAGTAGATTTGACAGGATTTAGAAAGATGAAAAAGAGTGATGAATTTTTTAATTCAGTTTCTGAATTCAGTTAATTAGTCAACCTGGAAACTAAGTTAGTACAGAGGATGCATTACAGATGACCAAGGCCTAGAATCAGAAGACCTGAATTCAAATGTGGCCTTAGATTCTTACTACTGTGTTTCCCCAATAATAAGACCTATCCCGAAAATAAGCCCTCCCCTTACTGTGTAAGATTCCTCTAAAATAAGCCCTCCCCCGAAAATAAGCCCTATTGAGATTGCTACTGTAGTGAAGGTGATCCCCAGCACTACACGCTACATCACGATACCCTCTGTATGCACCGTTTCCCCCCTCCCAACCCCCTCCGGGTAAAATGCACGCCGCGCTTCGAGCTGCATCCAATCAGAGCTGCAGCAGTGAGCGTGTCATCCTGTTCTTTCCCAGTGATTTGCTTGCTGGTGCCATTGAGAGCAGTGCTGCGGAGGAGAGCTGAGGCAGGACAACATAAAAACCAGCTATGTAAGCGGGAGTGAGGGGGCATGATGGAGGATAAAAGGGGCATGATGGAGGATAAAAGAAGAACTCAGGGGGCATCATGGAGGATAGAAGGAGTACTCAGGGAGCATGATGGGGTTAAAACATTATTGAGGGGCATGATGGAGTGAAAAGAAGGACTGATGGTCATAATTTTATTATTCTGTCTGCACGGGTCACCTGTGTTTTGGCAATTCGTTTGGATGGAAAGAAAGCCACACCTCTAATCATCAGTAAGGGCAAGAAAGGTAAGATTGAACGTGTATCAGGCATTTACGTTCTTGAAACCGAAAAATCCTGGTGTACACAAGCCATTAAAGAAAGTGGGTTGATTTAATGCTGCCACTTGTTATGCGAGGTAACCAAAGAGGTCTGATAATCTGGGATTCAGCCAGCACTCACCACGCTAAAGAAATGAAGAACTTCCTTGCAGAGAGAAGAATAGATCAAGTAATGATTCCTGCAGGAATGACTGCCTATCTCCACACCCTTGATATTGCAATAAACAAGCCATCCAAGGACCTTTTGTGCATGGAAGTCAATGACTACATTGAAAATAGAATGGAAAGAAATCAGCGTGGAAACTTTGTGAAGCCCTGTCTGCAAGAAGTCGTGACTTGGGTGAAGAAGTCATGGGATAAAATTACTGACAGCTGTGTCGCCAAGGCACTAGGAGCAGGTTACCTGGACAAGACATGTGCATTTAAAGAGAGCTATATTGCTGGACATGGCAGATTGGGTCCACTTCTTCTGAAGGAAATAGAGGCACAAGACATCCAGGACGGAATTCAGGGTATGGACACTTATGACGATGTTGTTGAAGAAGATGACATGATCATTACTGAATAAAGGTACTTTTTTTTGTTCACATTTACCTGTTTATTAAAATTGCTCTCAATGTTCATTAAAATAAGCCCTCCCCTGAAAATAAGCCCTCTGGTGTTTTTCTGTCCAAAAAAATTATAATAAGACAGTGTCCTTATTATTGGGGAAACACGGTAGCTGATAACCCTAGCCAAGTCACTTAACTCTGCTTGTCTCATTTCCTATTCTATAAATGAGGGAAATATCAAATCATCCTAGTATCTTTACCAGGAAAACCCTAAATGGGGTCACGAAGAGACAGACATGACTGAAACAACTGAAGAACAAAAACAATTAAGCAACAACCTTTAGCTAAGCATTAGAGAGAGAAAAATGAAAACAGGGCTTGTTCTCAAGAAGTTCCTACTATAATGTATACATACAAAAAAAAAAAAAAAAAGAAAGTATATACAAGATAACACACCAAGAGATATAATGTCTCTTCAGAGAAGGCAAGAGTAGCTGGCAGAAAAAACCCAGAAGGCTTTCCCCCGCAAAAAGCAATACTTACACTGAGTCTAGGACAAGGGATTGTTAAGAGATGGCGATGAGGAAGAAAAGGGGGAAGGAGGATGAAGAGATTACCAATGCAAAAGCACAAAGAAAGTGAACCTCCAAATGAGCAATAGCAAACCAGTACTGTAGACCTGTCGAGTGTACAAGGGGGAGGTATTTGAAAAAAGAGACTAGAATTAGTGAGGAGTGAAGTTTTAAATGCCTAAAAGCCATCTGAGGGAGTTACACAATCAGACCTACAATTAGGAAAATCTCTGACAGCTATCAGGAGGATGGATTGGAGCAAGAAGAAATCTGAAGCAGGAAGACAACTCAGAAGATTATTACAATATTCCAGATGAAAGGCAATGAAAGGCTCAACTATGGTGGTGGCTGTGTGGGGAAAGAAGAAAATGTATTTGAGAGATATCATGGAGATAACTGACAAGGTTGGGCAACTTACTGGAAGACTGGAATGAGTGAGGAGTGACACCAAAATGGCAAACCAGGTGACTAAAAAGATGATGGTGCGTCTGAAAGAAATAGGAAAGGTCAAAACAAGGATGGGTTTGGGAGAAAAGGTGAGTTATAGTCAGAATATAACTATGTTTCTCAGACTGCCATCTCAGATTCATCAATCATCTACATAGATGATAAATAATACAGTAATAACATCACCAAGAGAGAAAATGTAAAGAGAAAAGAAAAGAGGGCTTACAACAAAATCTTGGGGGATACTCACAGTTAGTGTGCCTCACATCGATGAAGAATCAACAAAGAAAATCAATTCTTGAAAAAGAAGCAGAGGTAAAAGAAGCAAGAAATAAGAATCTCATGAAAACCTGGAGAAGAGAGTAGCTGCGGAGATCAAGAAGAATAAAGACTGAAAAAAGGCTATTAGACTGGCAATTACGAGATCACTGATAACTTAAGAGAGAGATAGCAGTTTCAACTAAATGATAAGATCACAAATTAGATTTCACATCCTTTAGAAGTCTTCTAAATAAGAACAGTTGAAAGGTTTAGCCGAAAGGGAGGGAGGAAAGAATGAGGACAATAGCTTGAAGGGATAATAGGATCTAGTGTGGGTTTTTAAAGGATAGGAGTAGAGGGAAATTAATATGTTTGTAGGTATAGAAACTGAAGATTAGAGAAAAGAGATACAATGGTGACACTGTGCTAGAAAAGATGGGAATGAGGAGCATCATCAAGGAAACGTGGAGGAGTTGGCTTTTGCTAGGAAAAAGCTTATCTCTTCATCAGACTTAAGTGAAGGAGATAATACACAGAAGAAGTAAAATGTAGAGAAAGGGAGAAGAATCTCTCAACAAATAGCTTCATTTTTTCAGTGAAATAGGAAGTGAGAATCTCAGTTGAGAATGTGGAGAGAAGAATGAAAAGAGGTTTGAAACAGCAGTCGTAGTGAATAGGATAAAGAATAGACTAAGAAATGCAAGGATTGCCTTGTCTCAGTGAAGCCCACTTGAGTTTAGATACCAGACCCGTAGTGGACCCAAGCAAGACAATTTCATGACTTACCCTACCTTCAATGCAACAGCAAAGGAAGATTTGCAGTTTGTTAAACTGGATGTCCAGAATGATAATGGTGCTCTTAACAGAAAAAGGTTAGAAGGAGGTGTGTATTTAGGTAGAAAAATAATGAGTTCCATTATATAATATATCTTCTATATTGCATTCTCTACCACTTAGAAAAGTATGAATGTTCAATAGGAATTAATGAACTAGCAGACTAATATTTAACTATCTTGAGCAATTATCACAAAAACATTATTAGGGCACTGCAGCAAAAGAAAAAAGCTAGTGTTTACACGGCAACTTTAAACTCCATTTGGCAATCATAGCTCAGACTTGATTTTTAACAAAGACATTTTCCAAAATTAGGTTAAAACCCCAGGTCAAATGTAAAAACAATTTAAAAATGCAGGCTAACCTACAAATTATGTGTTAAGAAAACTTCCCAAAGATTGAATGAGCACATCTTTGGCAAAGGCCCCTGTAAAACAATGAACAAGAGAGGGCTGGATGCTGGCACAGCATTTCACTTTGGCAGTTCAGTGAAGCTATGTCTACAATGTCTCTCCAGTCAAGCTCTATCTCCCCCATTCATCTCTCTCTGTAAAGCGAGACGTCTCAGTTTTGTCTGTCTAAAGGAAAGCTGGCTCTGAATTAAGGAGAGGAGAAAAAAATTAAAAACAATGCACCAAGAAACTGGAGAGAAAAAATAAAGCTATAGACATCACTAAAATGGAATCCAACTTAAAAAAAAAAAACTATTTGAAAGAATCTTAAGGGAAAAAGAAATCTGATTTTTACAAAATTTTTGAAAATAGTATTATATTCATTTCAGACTGCAAGAATCTCAAAAAATAATCAAGTTTATAAACGCCATACATTTCCATAAAATGATTCTTTTTGCAGGAATGAGAAGTCAGTTGTACAAACATAACAGAAATTATAACTTAAAACAAATTCAATCTATCTAGGCTTAAGGGTTACAGTTCCATTTCTTGAAAATGTATTACTTATCATGTTTTAAATATACAACACTGTAAATAAGACAGGAAATAAAGGCAATAACCATACAGGAGTCTATCATTGGCAATAGCTTAAAAAAATAAAAAAGTCAAACCATTAAAATAACATGTCTGCTAGGATCTACATACTTCCCTACTTTGGAAATTTTATTTCCCTGAACTATAAGAATTATTTCCAAGGATTATTTCAGAACAGTTTGTTTTCTAACCAGACAAGAATATTTCTTTCTACACCGATGCCTCTTCAAGGGCTCAATACTGTAATGAAGCAAAACTGTAATCAGTAGGTAAAGAGCTAATTTTGCAGTCAAATTCTAGCAAAGCTGAATATCTGGGTAAAAGATTAATGTGTGTCAAAACAAAAGCTATAACTGTGGTACAGTAT
Organism: Antechinus flavipes; assembly: GCF_016432865.1. Lineage (NCBI taxonomy): Eukaryota > Metazoa > Chordata > Mammalia > Dasyuromorphia > Dasyuridae > Antechinus > Antechinus flavipes. The sequence goes on from NC_067400.1 coordinate 514,579,590, forward strand.
TAAAGGTTAGTTTAAGTACCAATAACACTCTCCTACTTCAGTGATAACTACTAATGTGAGCATTGTACATTTTCATTTGGATTTTTTAAAAAGGATTCTTTGTTCCAAGTTAATGTCATGGCTAACTATTTCTTTTCATTTTTTTAATCTGAAACTTTTTCATGCCTTCCACTACAGGACAGAAAAGGAAATTATAATTTTCGTCTTAGTATTTTCTTTCTTCAAGGTAAATGGCACTGCTGGGGTACTACAGGGATTTTATGTAAATAACAAGAAGTCACACAGATCCTACTCTCAAGGACTTTTTTAAAATCAAGAATTAAGGAAAAGAAACAGGGTAGTGATTTGAACCAAAGACAGAGGAAAGAATAAAGTAAACTGAAAGCTACAACTATCTGACAGCTAGTTATGACATGAAATCACCCCCCTGAAAAGATAAAAGATTCATATTTGGAAACATGAAAGACTATAGGAAAGGCATGAAGAAAAGCATGTAATTTGTTTAGCAATACTACCTTGAAGATATCAGTTACCAAAGAACACAACCAATTTCCCAATATAAAATATAGGTAGTCCTGAGTGATGAAATATGAAGAGATAATTTGTTCTGTTCTAAACAAATAAAACACTATTTTTCAGTAGTGCTAAATTAAGCTTAAAACAAACTGGATAATTCCTACCCAATCAACATTATCATGAGAACAACACATTTACTCATTTCCCTTTATAATATCCTTTCTTAGCAATGTCTCCAGAAACAATATCTATACAAACTCTGTTTTGTGATAAAGTGGTAAGCTCCTAAACTAAAAGAATAAGGTGGGAGACTTGACTGTAAGGCCCATGTCAAATGAAGATCGAGAGATTCATATCCTCAGGGATGGAAGCTTTAGTGTTATATACCAAGACTCTCCTTGGACAATCCTATTAAGTGCTTTTCACAATGACTCAAATAAAGGGTTGGATTATCTTTGTTCAATCTGTCTATACAAAGCTAAAAAGTACAAATAATAACTAACATACCGGATATCAGAATCAGTTTCCAAAAAGATCTCAGCATGCTAAAATCAGCTAAATCTAAAGAAGTTAAACTTAATAACAATAAGCATAAAGTTCTCCTGGACACTCATACATTCATCCACACCCACATACCCTTGGATATTTGACCTGTATCCTTAAGAACTGTACCTTTTTAGATAATTTACAAACTGCTTTTATGCCAAGTTTTATTATCCCCCAGACTTCCAGTTTCGTAATTTAAGCCTCCTCAGAATTAGTTTACCTTCAAAGCAGCATGAAAAGATTGGATTTCAATAAATCAAGAAAATTCCTGTTCATTTGAAAAGGACAAATTCAAAAAAACTTGCTATGCCCAGCCCTTGAATGGACTAAAAACCTCGGTGTAGTCAATAATCAACATCACTAAACTGCCGGAGTGAGGGGGTGGGGAGGAGAGGTCTACTGAAAGGAGATCCCTCCTAGATCTAATGGAGGCTCATGTAGAGAAAAGATGGAAAAAAGAATTATTGGAGATTGAATGACTTTTTGGAAATGTCAGTGTAACCGAACAAATGATACTCAACTCTATAACTGTAAAGGAATAAAACCTACGGGTAGACATAAGAGATCCCAATAGTGAGAAGACAAACCAGGTTTGATCTTTGGAAAGCTAGATTTTTTGCATAACCATGCTGACGGTACTATTACTGTTTTATTTGTCTTTTAATATGGCTTTTGAGAAACCTAACAGAATTACACTATGTAGTGATTTCTTTGGTCCAAACTATTTAAGAAGCCTCTTAAAAGAACAATGCTTGCTCCTACCCTGGAGCCCAGAGGTTCTTCTGGAATTGAACATTTTGATAAAGATGCTTAACCAACTGCAATTCATTTAATTTTCTGATGACAGGTCTGGGGTGCTGAATCAGTTTAAAGCGTTTCCATTCTTCTGCAAGATTTGTGAAGTCTAGCTATCTCTCCCTGGTCCCCGTGGAAGACAGAGGCAAGCTCCAGGGCCCAAATCCTAGGTATACTTCCCAAATGGCTCTTCCTTGCCATGACAAACAAGACACATGGACTGGCCTAAAGAAAGAAATAGCTCTGTTGCTTTTGGGTGCTGTTTTGTGATATTCCCTGAGCACAGGTGAGCAATCCTAAAGTGGAAGTTCCACTGGCATTGGAGAGGATGACCAGAGAAGAAAGGAGACACTGCCACCAGCATGGTTAGTCAGGACATTTTTCTCCTGTAGTGCTCATCAGATGAGATGGCCAAACCAGGAAAAGCTAAACCCCTGGTTTGAAGTTCTCAGCCCCAGCAAGAGAGCAGTCAAACTCCAGCAGCAGCAGTGTCTTCTACTGCTACATTGTCTTCTGGGGAGCACAGGAAGGCAGTGGCAACTCAGGTCCACAGTAGTCCTCTGCATAGGGAGCCAGAGTCATCTCCCAGCAGTGGCAATGGACTATTAACTCAGGCCTATAGTAAAAAGCTGCCCTAGCACAGTGTCAGAGCTCAGGTTTTATAGTGGAAGCTGTCCTACTTTGGAAGAGAATAGATGCTGAGCCATGCACAGCCATGTGCCCAGCAGTGATGGGAAGCTGGCAGAGATGTGCATCTCAACAGCCAGTGGAGCAGCTCCCAGGGGCAATGTCAACCCAGGCTCAGAAGAGTGTCACTAGTATATGTAGCATGCAAAAAGCAGCCCCACTACCCTACTGCAATTTAAAATGGACTGGCTCCTCCATATTGTTGCCAAAACAACACAGCTTACACAGTGTGACAGTAGTCTCACAGCTCTTATCCAGGGAGAGCTTAGAGTCTGCAATGTACCTAAGGAGGGCCACCCACTGCCTGCTTTTGTAAGCTCCCAGCTAAAAAAAATTTTTTTAATATTTTTAAAAACAACAAAATTTTATTTTAAAATATAAAAACTCAACTTCTGCCAAAAAAATACAGTTGTTTGCTGACCACCTCCGCCCCCCCCAAACTCCCCCTTCGGCCCCCACTCCTACCCTCATCCCGGGGCTTACAAAAACAAAAGTGGCATTATTGGGAGGGCAATTAAGGAGAGGTGAAAATATTTAACCAACTTCTACAAAAATGAGAATGTTCTTCAGAGGCTTTTCACTGGACAAATATTTTTTTATCTCCCCCCACCCATGGGGGCTGCAAAGGAGGAAAAGGTCCCAATAACTACAAGTGCTATTATCCCATCTGTCTTTCATAATTAAACTCCTGGAAAAGGCTCTCTGCAATAGGTTTTCATACTGTCCCTCCCTCCTTCCTCTTTTTAACCCCTTTAAACCAATCTCATCATTCCAATAAAACCACTTCTCCAAAGTTCCTAATGATCTTTGAGTTGCCAAGCCAAGTCCAATGGCCTTTTTCTCTATCCTCATTTTCCTTGAATTCTCTGAAGCTTTTCATCATTTCAATCACTCTCTCCTTGACAATTCTTTTCTTTCTAGATTCAATCACTCTCTCCTGATTGTCTCATGATAGGTGGGAGGAAAACCTTCTCTGTCCCCTTTGCCGGATCCTCTTCCAAATCACAACCTCTAACCATAGGTTTTCCATGCATTTATCTACTCTGATATTCCTCTACAGTACTTCATTTGAGGATGTCATTAGCTCCCATGATTTAATTACTATACTGATGACTTTCAAGTTTACCTACCCTGCCCCAATCTTTCTGCCGACTTCCAGTATCCAACTGCCTTTCATATATCTAAAACTGGATGTCCAATAGATATCCTTTTTTTTCCTAGTAAATTTATTTATTTATAATACACATTGTTTAAAAATCATGTTGGGAGAGAAAAATCAGAGCAAAAGGGAAAAACTTTGGGAGAAATTTTTTTAAAAAGAGAAACAGAAAAAAGAACATCGCATGTATTGATTTACATTCAGTCTCTAGTTTTTTTTTCTGGATGCAAATGGCATTTTCTATCCAAAATCTATTGGGATTGCTTTGGCTCACTGTACTATTAAGAAGAACCAAGTCTTTCATAGTTGATCATCACACATTCTTACTATTATTGTATACAATATATTCCTAGTTCTCTTGTTTCACTCAGCATCAGTTCATGTCTTTCCAAGTCTTTGTAAAATCAGCTTGCTCATCATGTTTTACAGAACAATAATAATCCAACATTTTCATATATCACTATTTGTTCAGCCATTCCCCAATTCATGGGCTTCTACTTATTTTCCAATTCTTTACTACAACATTTTTGGTACATGTGAGTAAGTCCTTTTCCCTCCTTTATGATTTCCTTGAGATGCAGATCCAGCAATAATACTGCTGGTGCAAAAGGTATACACAGTTTTACAATCCTTTGGGCATAGTTCCAAAGTGAATGGTTGGAACATTTCACAATTCCAATGTATTAATATTCTAGTTTTCCTACATCCTCTTCAATATTTATCATTATCTTTTCCCGTCATCTTAGACAACATAAGAGGTGTGTGGTAGTACTTCACAGTTGTTTTAGTTTGTATTTCTCTAATCAATAGTGGATTTAGAATATTTTTTCATATAACTATAGATGACTTTAAATTTCATCATCTGAAAATTATTTGCTCATATCTTTTGACCATTTGTCAATTGGTGTTCTCATATTCTATACTATATTCTCACAAATTTCACACAGTTCTTTATTCCTATAGATATCTTAAACTCAAAATATCCAAAGCAGGACTCATTAGCTTTCCCCCAAGCCTTCCAAGCACCCCCTTCCTTTCCTTCTTGCTCTCTCTATTACTATACAACACCATGCTCCCAATTCCCCAGGTTCAGAACCTAGGATTCACCCTAGACACCCCAGTCTAACTATCCATACCTAATCTGTTGCCAAGACCTATTGATTTCACTTTCACATCTCTCAAATAAGCCCCTTTATCTTCTCTGACATTGCCAGTAATCTAACCCCCCATCTCCTCACCCATGGAGTAGGTCCAATACCATTGATGTTTAAAATTTGGGGTTTTTTTGGAATTTAAAATCCTTCATAACCTAGTCCCCTCCTACATTTCTAGCCCTCTTACATTGTACTCCTTGTTGTTTAGTCTGGTTTGGTCATGTCTTGCCTTCATTTCTGTTTTAGTTTTTCCTCTTCCTCCTTTAATACTGCTTTTTTTTCCAGATGTCTTTCATACTTGAAGAGTTGACCATTATCAGCCCTTAAGTCATTTAAATGGTAAAAGGTCCTCTAGAACAATAATGTCAAATATGCTGCCAAAAACACTCCAGAATGCTACTGAACCAGATTAAAACAGAATTGGGAAATATTTAACAAAATTAATAAAAAACACAGCAGAACATAAATTTAACTATATGATTTTTTTAAGTTAACAGAGATCTATATATCTTCATTCCCCATAATACATTTAGAAACCTCCTTTTATATAAAGTTTGACACCACTTCTCTAAAAACCTTAAGGCCTTTACAATAAAGTGGAAGAATATGATAGAAACAATATCATTACCTCTGCCTCCTCCCATGGAAGCTATGCTACATTTTCCTTGGAAAATATTAAACCTATCCTCAAGACTTAAATTGGCTCAGGGGATTAAAAGTTCAAGTTGCTATTGTCACTTTCTCTTTGCCTAAATACAAAATAGCCATGAGGTGCTCCAGGCCCTCTCTCTGATGGTTGGCTGGTGGGAAATAATGAATTCAGGAAAAGGAATGTCATTCAGTTGAATTAGTTGGAAGTATCATCAATGCCTGTCTTCATCAAATGTCCTTCTGCTACATCTAAATTAATCCCTTTTTGTTAACTCCTGAATGAATAAACTGTCCATCAATGAAGATATAAGTAGAGGCTTATTGTGTGATAAGTTGAATTAGATACTTTGAATTTCCTTCCTGACCACCAAGAACCCTAATCTCATCATTTTGGTTCTCTGAGCAGGAACCCCAAAATCTAGACCTCATCAATTTGAGTTCTGAATTCTTTGCGTTCTACAAATTCTCTTTGAGCAGGAAGCCATTTCATGTTATTCTTTAGGGTAGATGATTTTTTTTTGTCCTCCTCTGAAGATGAACTCCAGTCTTCCCTATTTCCAAAGTATGTTTCTATGGTAGAAGTCTTTCTTCTTTGCCCGTTCAGTTTTCTTAAATAATAAGTATTAGTGCAAGCACCTCTAATCCTGGGGGATGGGGGCTTCCCTCTGGCTTTACTTCAGCTTTCTCCTCTGACCAGGAGCCTCAATCCAAGAGCACGACCTACAGCCAGCAGGCCTCTGCACTTAGAAATGATGGCAGCAGGCCTCTGAGCTTACACGTGATGGTTCCTTCTTATCAGCTCTGCAGCACAGCTGGATCTAGCATTCCTAACCAGCCAAGGTTCCCTCTTGCTGCCCAACATCGGATCCCGGACTGCTGAAAACAGTCCTGGAGGTGAAAGTTTCTGTGGTTCCTGTGGAGGCTCCAGCCACACCTTGCTAGCCTCAGGGCGTTCCATTCGGTGTTTCTATGGAGATAGATAGGAGGTATCTGTACTTCACCCCAATTAATCCCCAGCCCCAATAGTATCAAAAGGATCCCAATTCTGCCCCAAGTCTTTTAGATTTTTCATCAGTCTACATTTGCCCTGAGGTGCAAATTTGTTCTATTTGTGGAGGAAATGTGGAGAGCTTGAAATTTACCACCTACTCGGCCATCTTCCCAGAATCCTCCCCCAAGTATTAGCATTCCACTAGTCTTACTGTATGTCTAAGACAGGGAAGGGAAAACAAGTCTTTGAAAAAATGACTGTCACAGAATATCAGAGGTCAATGGAAAAGTAAATGGTGAATAAGATCCAACTGTGACATATAACTGAATGAGGAACTTCAAAGAATAGGAGTAAAAGATGTCATCAAGGAAATTTAGATGAGCTAATTATATGTGGATATAGGCCTGAATCTCGCATTAGTGTCCATTTGTACAATATCAGAACTTAAAGAGGGCTTCTGACATATGGAGGAAACTATCTGTGGCAAACTTATGAGAAGACATGAACAAGCCACACGGGATGGACATGCATAAATTCATAGAGAACATTCTACACTGATGAGATCAAAAATCCATGAGACATGAAATGTCTGAAAATCCAACAGTAGTACCCAAGGGGTAGGGATAAATAGATAATAGCAGAGGTGGGGATTCATATTATTATACTGTCTTTATAGCGACTTTCGTTGGGTTTATACTTTCATTTTTTGGCCCACAGTGATTTACATGGCTGGAGGCTACAGATATGAAATTCTACTTCCCAAGAAAATGATCACCATCATCTTCATCATCATAAGTTAAATGGCAAAAGCAAAACTCAAACCCAGTTTTCCTGACTCCAACTATAACAATTTAGCATAGTAATACTACTGAATAGTGACATCATATTTACATAATTCATTTAGTATAGTAATACCATATTTATTTGTAAGATAGTTGGAACCCATGGGACACCCCAGAAAACAAAAGAAAAGGCCTATTGGGTAATCAAAAGAAATTCCACAAAATACAGGTACTTTATTCATAGGAGAGTACCTCTGGACTTTTCCCTCAGCACTTATTCTTGGTTAGTCAACTTCCCAGTCCACCCATGACCAAAATCAACATATTCTTTTCTTTGAGGATAGGAAAAGGTTATTAGACTGAGACACACTAATTAGCAAAGTTAAAACTGATAATGGAAGAAAACAGAAAAGTACTCAAAATCATATGAGTCCAAGACCATTTACTTTAGAGATCCAACAAATATTTAGGGCAACATAGCTGATAACTGATATTCATAAAGATTGTGTGCCATTAAATGATGTAAAATGATATTCAGTACAATCTGTTAAGGCAAGAAAGTAAAAAAGTAAAATATATTTTAGAAGACTTTTCCATATCACATATTTAAACTTAAAAAAAAAATTCTAAAAAACAGTAAGCTACAGTTTGCCTCTGGCACTCACACAATACACCTCATGTCCCAATGATGCCAGAAAATTTAAGTATTTTTCTCAAACTTAATGGCCATTATAGATATTAACCTTATAACTCTACCACAAACATTAAAGTGAACAATTAAGTTTTAATTTGATTATAATTGCTTTTAATTTCATTGTTATACACAGTTTTAAATCTTCAAAAGAAAAGAAAAAGTTTTCAAAATATCTTCCCCTACCAATTTGAGGGAGCCTTCCACTACATTTAATCCCTTGCTTGGAATTAACTGTTCACTTGAGAACTAGAATACTTTAAAGGTCGGGTAAAACCTAATTCCTGATCCAGGTGCTAAAAATATTTTCCAGCTGGAGTTGAACATCACTGAATATTTAAAGAACACTGTAAAATATCAAGCCCTATAAACATTACTTATTCCCTTCCCCCTCCAATTCTATGCACATATATACTTCAGCTGCTAAGATTTGCCTTGGTTTCCAAAGTAGTTTCCCAGTCCATCCTACATACAATTTCCAAAGTAATTTTCCTTAATCAGAGATCTTATCATGTCCTTGTCCTACTCAAACTTTATTAAGTCCCTATTGCTAAAAAAAAATAAAAATAAAAAGTCCCTATTGCTGTTAGAATAAACCATAAACTCTTGTTTTCTTTTTTAAATCCTTCACAATCTGACCCCAAACTTAATTTCCAGTATCATAGGATGTTACTCCTCACATACACATTCTATCCACCCTATACCCAGTTCCCTTTCTATCTACTCCAGGTACTGTGCCCCTTCTACTCCCCCCAATTTATCATCTCAGCAGTGTGCTCCCTCCTCATCTATACATCACAGGATTCCTCTTCTCCAATGCCTCAACTATTCTCTATTTATTCTATTTATATTTATCATCTATATGCTTATATATGTACTTATTGACTGCCCCATTAAAATACAGAATCAAGAGTAGGGAACGTTTCATACTTTTTATGAAAGCCCTTTAAAAAAATGCTGATTGATTAAAGAAACAGTTTTAAAGTATTCTGACTGTGCTTTGCAAAGTGTTGAAACCCAAGCTATGTCCCATAGCGATAAAATGACTTCTCTTAAAGCAAAGATATTTTAGATCAAAATCAACTCTGGCCAATAATTTTGGTCTATTAAAAAGGGCCAGAAATTTGGTTCATTAAAAAGGGCCAGAAACAAGGCATTGACCAACAACTAATACCATACACCAAGATAAGGTCGAAATGGGTCACAATTTAGACATTAAGAGTGATGGTATATGGGGCAATTAATTGGTGCAATGGATAGAGGCACCTGCTCTGAAGTCAGGAGGACCTAAGTTCAAATCTAACCTCAAACACTTAACACTTCCTGGCTGTATGATCCTGGGCAAATTTCTTTAACCCCAATTTCCTCAGGGGGGAAAAAAAAAGTGATAGTATGAGCGAATCAGAATAACAAAGAATAGTCTTACCTCTCAGATCTGTGGAGAAGAAATGAATTTATGGCCAAAGAAGAACTAGAGAACATTATGAAATGTAAAATGGGTAATTTTTTATTATATTAAGTTAAAAAGTTTTGTACAAACAAAACCAATGCAAGCAAGATTAGAAGGAAAGAAGAAGACTGAGGGGAAAGTTTACATCCAAGGATTCTGATAAAAGCCTCATTACTAAAATATAAAGAGAACTGACTCAAATTTACAAGCCATCCTTGCAACTGATAAATGATCAAAGGATAAGAACAAATTTCAGATGAAAAAATTAAAACCATTTCTAGTCATATGAAAAAATGTTCTCAATCACTATTGATCAGAAATGCAAATTAAGACAATTCTGAGGTTGCTTCTTATGATCAGAATGTTCTCTCCAACTTTTATCTATTGGGCTCCTATCTATCTAGTAAAGCGTAATTTTGTCCAGGAAATATTCCCTCATCTCCCAGGCAATAATGACCTTTCTCCCTCAGAACCCTTACATACCTCTCAGATTGGCTAAGACATTAGGAAAAGATAATGCCAAAGGTTGGAGGATATGTGGGAAAACTGGGACACTGATACATTATTGGTGGAGTGTGAACAGATCCAGCCATTTTTTAGAGCAATTTGGAACTATGCCCAAAGAGCTATTGACTGGCTGTACCCTTTGGCCCAGCAGTATCTTTACTGGGCTTATAATCCCAAGGAGATATTAAAGTAGGAAAAGGGACCCCACATGTGCAAAAATGTTAGTGGCAGCCTTTTTTGTAGTGGAGAAAATGGAAACTGAGTGGATGTCCCTCAACAGTTTAAGAATGGCTGAATAAATCATGGGAAATGAATGTTATGGAATACTGCTTGCTCAGTTCTGATGGATGTGGCTCTTTTCAATAGGAAGGTGATTCAGGCCAGTTCCAATGATCTTGTGATGGAGAGAGCCATCTACATGCAGAGAGAGAACTGTGGGGACAGAGTATGGATCACAACATAGTATTTTCACTTTTCTTTATTGTTTGCTTGTTTTTTGTTTTTTCTCTTTTTTTTTCCTTTTTGATTTGATTTACAGCAAGATAATTATAAAAATATGTTAACGTATATTGGATTGCTTGCCATCTAGAGGAGGGAGTAGGGAGAAGGGAGAGAGAAAAAATATGGAACACAAGGTTTTGCAAGGGTAAATGTTGAAAACTATCTTTATATATATTTTGAAATTATAAAAAACTATTATTGTTTTTAAAAGATGGGGAGGAGGGTCTTACCAACTCCCCAAGCTAAATAATGACTAAAAATTCTCAGAGCTTTAGAAATATTCATGAAAGTTCTATGAGCTGAGGATTCAGATTTTGGCAATCAAATATTTCTTAAGCAACTCTTTCTTTGGAAACAGCATTTCCAAAAATAATACAAAAAGTTTTGAAAAATAAAATGACTTTTGCCCCCAGGCCTCTACAACTTGACACTTCTCAAACAGCAAAGGGCCATTATGATACAGTGGAAAGGCAACTGACTCTGGAATCAAGAAGGTCAGGATTTGAATCCTGCCGGGGATGTAACTTTAGACAGGAAGCAAGGCATTAAAATGTCCTGGGTCTCAGTAATTTGCCTATCTGTGAAATGCAGAGTTGGACAGGAAGGCCACAGAGGTTGCTTCCAGATCTAGGTCTCCTATAGAGCCTCTATATCAGGGGTCCTCAAACTACAGCCCGTGGGCCAGATGGGGCAGTTGAGGATGTTTATCCCCCTCACCCAAGGCTATGAAGTTTCTTTATTTAAAGGCACACAAAACAAAGTTTTTGTTTTTACTGTAGTCTCGCCCTCCAACAGTCTGAGGGACAATGATCTATCCCCTATCTAAAAAGTTTGAGGACTCCTGCGTCTATTTCCTCTCCTAGTATTTATTTTCTTCCATACACTATAGCAGTCCAATGTGGAAAATGCTATTAAAATGGTTAGATAGTAAACTGTCTGAAAAAGATCTAGCTCAGTGATTCTCAAATGTTATCCATCCTGCTGTCCTTAGCATTGCCATAATTTTTTCACACCTGAAATACCTAACAATTCTACTTAATAAATATTTAAGATGAAATTTTAAAACATCCCATAGTGGCCCTGAGTTCCTTGTGACCCCATGTGACACGACAGGACCTACTTTGAGAATTTCAGATCCGTGGTTTTAGTGGATGGCCAACAAAAGCTATCATCCCAGGGCTGCATCAGGAATAGGAAAGACTAATATGAAAAGATGCTCCAAGTCATTATTAATCAGAGAAATGCAAATTAAGACAACTCTAAGATACCACTACACACTTGTCAGATTGGCTAAGATGACAGGAAAAAATAATGATGAATGTTGGAGGGGATGTGGGAAAACTGGGACACTAATACATTGTTGGTGGAGTTGTGAACACATCCAGCCATTCTGGAGAGCAATTTGGAGCTATACTCAAAATATTATCAAACTATGCATATCCTTTGATCCAGCTGTGTTTCTTCTGGCCTTATACCCCAAAGAGACCTTAAAGAAGGGAAAGGGACCTGCATGTGCAAGAATGTTTGTGGCAGGTCTCTTTGTAGTGGCTAGAAACTGGAAAATGAATGGATGCCCATCAATTGGAGAATGGCTGGGTAAACTGTGGTATATGAATGTTATGGAATATTATTGCTCTGTAAGGAATGATTTCAGGATGATTTCAGAGAGGCCTGGAGAGATTTACATGAACTGATTCTGAGTAAAATGAGCAGAACCAGGAGATCATTATATACCTCAACAACAACACTATATGAGCATCAACTCTGATGGACATGGCCATCTTCAACAATGAGATGAACCAAATCAGTTCCAACAGAGCAGTAATGTCCTGGTTTTGAGGATATTTCATACAATGTGAAACAGTTGCATCTCTAGAAAAAAATCAAGTAAAGAAAAAAGCATTTACAAAACAATATGTGCCAGGCCCTGGGCTAAGCACAAGGGATAAAGAAAGACAGGCAAAAAATGGTCTTCAAAGAGCTCACATTCTAACACAGGAGACAATGTGAACCAGCTACACCTAGTGAAAGAACTCTGGGAAATGAGTATGAAGCACTACACAGAATTCCCAATCCCTCTATTTTTGTCCGCCTGCATTTTTTATTTCCTTCACTAACTGTAGCATTTTCCACATTGGAGTTGATTGGAGTTTAATAAAGTCTAATGACAACAAATGAGTTAAGGATGATTGAAAACATTTCGGTTGCAAAGAAAACATTGCCAGCTTTTTTATTGTTTGAGGAGAAAAAGATTTAAAATTGTTTTTATGGGAACGGTTTTAAGATCTTTGAGGAGTACATTTTATATATATATATATATATTTATATACACACACATATATATATATTTATATACACACACACAAATACATATATAATATAAAATATATATTTAATATATAATATAAATAATGTATAAATATTATATATATAATATTTGTGTTGTATACTCAAATGAAACTAATTTTTTAAGTAGATAGCATAAGACATTTATTCCTGTTGAATTTCTTTTTATTAGATTCAGCCCAATGCTTTTACACTAGACAAATCTTATTGGAACTTGGTTCATATTCAATATGTAATACTTATTGGCTATATGACCATGAATAAGTCAGTTAACCTCTTTGACTTTGTAAGACAACTACTACTGGGTTAGTAGCTTATGCTTTTGCTTTCTTGGAGAGAGTTGCCATACTAATATAATCAAAGATCCTTGAAATACCAAGTATGCAAAAACCTGGGTGAGATATAAAGGTTGTAGCTAAGATATGATTCTAAGTAATGTTTTTTAATAAAGTCTAATGGGGAACATGAACACATCCTAACTTCTGATGGAAAAGAATGAATGTATTTCATATTTGCACTGAGTTGTAAATAGAATGTGATGTGAGGGAGAAAGGTCATTATTACCTGGGATATGAGGGAATATTTCCTGGTCAAAATTAATGCTTTATTAGATAGGAGCCCAGTAGGTGAAAGTTGGGGAGAACATTCTGATCATAAGAAACATCATGATAAAAAATCAGAGATAGAAAAATTCAGGGTATTTACAGGACTAGACTGCTATAGTGAATGGAAGAGAATAGGAGAGATATAGTAAGTAAAGTTTAATAAAGTTTTTCTTGCCTTTGTCTTTTATACTCCTTTTTCTGCCCCTGGGGCAGCCTCACAGAATGGCAAGTCTTTTTTTTTTTTTTTTAATAACTTTTTATTGACAGAACCCATGCCTGGGTAATTTTTTTACAACATTATCCCCTGCACTCACTTCTGTTCCGACTTTTCCCCTCCCTCCCTCCACCCCCTCCCCCAGATGACAAGCAATCTTATACATGTTGAATATGTCACAATATATCCTAGATAAAATATATGTGTGCAGAACCGAACAGTTCTCTTGTTCTGAATTGGACAGTTGTTGTTCTGAATTGGATTCAGAAAATAAAAAATAACCTGTGAGAAAAACAAAAATGCAAACAGTTTACATTCATTTCCCAGTGTTCTTTCTTTGGGTGTAGCTGCTTCTGTCCATCCTTGATCAATTGAAATTGAGTTAGATCTTCTCTTTGTCAAAGAAATTCACTTCCATCAGAATACATCCTCATACAATATCGTTGTCGAAGTGTATAATGATCTCCTGGTTCTGCTCATTTCACTCAGCATCAGTTCATGTAAGTCTCTCTAGGCCTCTCTGTATTCATCCTGCTGGTCATTTCTTACAGAACAATAATATTCCATAACATACCACAATTTACCCAACCATTCTCCAATTGATGGGCATCCTTTCATTTTCCAGCTTCTAGCCACTACAAACAGGGCTGCCACAAACATTTTGGCACATACAGGTCCCTTTCCCTTCTTTAGTATCTCTTTGGGGTATAAGCCCAGTAGAAATACTGCTGCATCAAAGGGTATGCACAGTTTGATAACTTTTTGAGCATAGTTCCAGATTGCTCTCCAGAATGGTTGGATTCATTCACAATTCCACCAACAATGTATCAGTGTCCCTGTTTTAGAATGGCGAGTCTTAATCCCTTTTCCTCTTAGTGTCTCCTGGATTTGTAGAGGGCCATCAGGCACTCTCTGATTCTTCTTATCTCTCTGATAAATATGGTTATTTCCTTAAACTGAGCTTCTTATGATTTTGACTAAACGTTCTTCCCTGTCCTGGTTATCCTCCTGACACTTATCAATATCCTTCTTAAACTGAGCTCCCCAAAAGGGGACACAATATTCTAAAGGAGGTCTAGAGAGGGTGAATTACAAAGGAGCTAGCCTCAACGATCCCCCCCCTTTTTTTAATAGCTTTTTGTTTACAAAATATAGGCATGAGTAATTTTTCAGCATTGACAGTTACAAAACCTTTTGTTCCGATTTTTCCCCTCCTTCCCCCATCCTCTCCCCCAGATGGCAGGTTGACCAAATGTTAAATATGTTAAAGTATGTTAAATACAATATATGTATACATGTCCATAGTTATTTTGTTGTTCAAAAGAGGTGGTGGGTTCCCATTTCTCACAGGTCATTAAGCAGAGGTTGAATTACTACTTGTCAAGCAATCACGTTATAATGGGGGCTCCTTTTGGGGACATGAGGGCCTGGATGGACAGTGAGGTCCCTTTGAACACAGAATTCTGTGATTCGGCATTTTGCATACACTACACTACACTACACTGTACTACACTGCACTGCCATTCTTTTCTGCTCTCCACATAGTAAACAACTATTTGTTGAAATGCACTTAATGAAAAAAAGAAAATTAAGGGAAAATTTTTCGCTGAAAAAAGAGATAGGAATAGGGAATGGACATGGGATTTCACTGAGATAGAGAAGTCCCCATATGAACAAACTACCATGCAAACTGTCACTTTCCAATTTATATTTTTAGAGTTGTTTAGAGTACTGAAGAGTTAATAGACTTGCTTAGTCACAAAGGCAGTAAAAATAGATCAGAGGTGGGATCTGAACTCAGAACATCCTGGCTTTGAGGATATTTCATACAATGTGACACAGTTGCATCTCTAGAAAAAAAATCAAGCAAAGAAAAAGTTATTTATTAAACACTTAATATGTGCCAGGAACTGGGCTAAGCACAAGGAATATAAAGACAGGCAAAAAGCTTCACAGAGCTCACATTCTAACATGGGAGACAATGTGAAAACAATAAGTATATCCTAGGCAAATATGTATTAAACAAAATTAGAGAAAGAATTCTTGCAGAAGGTGAGATTTTAACTGAGAGATGAAAGAAACCAGAAGGAAGAAGGCAAGCAAGGGCAAAAGCTTGTAAAAAGATTTGAGCCAATAGTGAGAATGTCATGTTTGAACAACAACAAACCATCGTCACTGGATTACAGAGTAGGTAGCAGGGAATATGCTACAAGAAACCTAGACAAGTAGGAAGTGGTCAGTTTGGTTGTTTGCTTTTTTAAAATTAAATTTTATTTTCAAACAGGGATCAGCTTTCTCTCCCTCTCATTTCCGTTCCCTGATCCCCTACTCTCACTGATAAAATGGGAAAAACAAAATCCCTGTCACAAACATATACTCAAATAAATTTTAGGACTGGTCATATCTAAGAAAAAATGTTTCAAATTGCACCATGAGTCCATGACCTCCTCTGTCAGGAAGTAGGCTCCATGTTCTATCCCAAGTCTTCAGGAATTATAGCTAGTCACTGTTAATCAGACTTCCCAAGTTGTAGTATGTATTTTGTACATATGTACATGTGCGTATATACATGGACATAGTGATATATGTTGTTTTAATTGGACAAGATCCACCTTCCATTGTCCTTATACACTCAGAACACAAAGAAAAACAAAACCCATTACAAGCATGCATATGTATATGTATATATATACGTATATATGCATACAGACATTAAATACAGTTAAAAAAAAGAAATTTCCATATTGGCCACATCCAAAGAATTGTCTCACTTTGCATTCTAGGTCTTTCACCTCTCTATCAGGAGGTGGACAGAGTGTCTTTCATCATTAATCCTCTGGGATCCTAGATGGATATTACATTACTAAGAGAGTTCAGCATGATAATATTCTACTGCATTTATATAGAATAATTTATAAAATCAATTTGGGAGCACCCTCTCATATTCTCACTTTTTTTATAAGAACTGTATTTTTGTACATTCTTAGAGTATATTTTGCTTAAAACAAATCTCTACCTTAATCTATTCTCTCTCTTAATTTCTCCCTGCTTCTCCTGTTTCCCTATGGATTGTGTGTGTGTGTGTTCTTTTGACCAGTTCAGATGAGAATGAGGTTAAATCAATCATTCCCCCAAAACTCGTTCCTCATTGTTTAGTTTGCTACTTATGCACTCTGATTATTTAACATTTTTTATCTTCTTTTCCTTTATCCTGTTTTTCCTCTTCCCCTCTATTTCCAAACTTTTTTCTTTCTTTTTTCTTTTTCTTTTTTTTTTTTGTTAGGGAGGAAGAATCACTTCTTTTTTTTATTGTTCTTTTTCAAAAAATTATTCTTTGGTACAAAATACAGTTAATATGAATATGCCCAGAAAGAAATGGATAAGGACATATCTCTGACATAATATAGCAGAGAATTATTAACCTTTGAGTCAGGAAAACATAGCCTCAAATTCTGCCTGTAGCAGGTGATCATGGGTAAGTCACCTACCTACCTGTCAGTGTCTGGACAAATCTTTTGAGTACTAATTAGCGACTTTTTTTTTTCTTAAAACCTCTCTTGAGGTAGAGGGAATTTTTACACTGAAGAATCCATACAATGATTAAATCACTACCAAAATAAAGACTGTTTTCCATGTGGAAAAAAAATTTGCTGCTAAGTTTTAGATATTTGGATCCTAATAGAGTGCTATACTATTTACATACCTGGTAGAATGACTTCGACTTCTTCCTTCCCCCCACCCCCACCATGCTTTTCAGAAGATCAAGACTCAACAAAACTACTCTTGGGTCTTGACTCATTGGCCTCCCAGAAGAATCCTTGATGATGAAAGGGATCAGAGGGGACAGATGTATCATTTCTCCAAATATGAACATACACAATTTATCTTTTGTCTTTTATAATTATTCATTCGTATTAACCTTTTTATGTTTCCCTTTATTCCTTTGTTTTAATTTCAAAGTCTCTCTACAACTCTGGTCTTTTCAACAAGAATGTTTGGAAATCTTTTATTTCACTTAAGATTCATTTTCCTCCAGTAGCATTAGACTCAGTTTTTATTGGTTAAATAATTCTTTGCTATTTAAGCCCATATATTTTGTGCCTTCTAAAATAAGAATCACTAATGATAGCTAACATTTATATAATATCTACCAAGTGCTGTGCCAAACCTGTTCCTTTTATTATCACATCTGATCCTCACAACAACCCTGTAGAGTAGGTGCTACTATTATTCCCAATATTTAAGTGACTTTTCCAGGGTCCCACAGCTTAGTAAGTGTCTGAAGTCAAATTCAAACTCAAATTTTCCTGACTCCAAGTCTGGCACTTAATACACGGTACCTAGCTGCCTAGAAGATCATTATCCAAGTTCTCTATTCCTTTAAAGTGATTGCTGCTGGATTACATGGGACTCTGACCGTGGCTCTTTAATACTTGAATTCTTTTCTAACTGTTCACATTAATTTTTTATTTTGACCAGAAAGCTCTAGATTTTGGCTATACTGTTCCTGAGAATTTTTGTTTCGGAGTTTCTTGATGATTACTGAATTCTTTCAAGTTCTATTCTGTCCTCTGATTCTCTTAGGATTTCTTAAATAAAATACCTAGGATCTTTTTCTGGTATTCAGATAGTCCAATTATTCTCTCTTTTTTTCCCTTTGTTACTTTGGAACATTATTTTTGTTTAGTTTAGTTTTGGTTTTCTTAACCCTTGCTTTATCTTGTCCAGTTCAGCTTGCGACCACACTTGTGTTTTTCTCTGACGCAATGCTTGAATTGTCCTCTTCTTTTCTGTTTGTTTCTTAAGCAATTTCTGTCACCATAATTATCATGTACAACTTTTTTTTTTTTTGTATGTTTGCCCATTACTTTGGCCTATTTCCTGACTCTGGACTTGATGTTAGGACTGGGCTCTATCACACTTCTGAAGAGGTCTGGCCTTGTCCTGAGAGTTGTATTATTTCAGAATCTCTGAGACAGCTAGGGACTTGCACAGTTTCAGCACACCCAAAGTAGTGTTATCATAATCTAATTAAAGCCCCCTTGGTCTGAGCTTTGCAAATTACTAACTCGAGTTTGTGTCTATGCAAGAGTAGATTGCTGTTAGATTCCCCATCCCACAGTCAGCTGAAAAGCTCTGTTGGCTTTGAGTGCAGAATTGCAGGTTCCCTTCTGGTCTGCCATTCCCGCGTTGGTGGTTGTTCTGCAGGCCCAGTGAGATGCTCAGATGTGAGAGCCAGATGGACTTCCTGACCACACTCCTAGTGCTAGTTTCCGAGTTCCCTCCTTTCCCCAACCATAGCCCAAGACCTCTCTCCCTAGAACACCACTCTGTCCCTCCTGTAGACAAGGCCTTTCTGAGTCTATCTGGCAGCTGGGACGGGGCTCCCGTCTGGGGGTGAGACTTCCTCGAGCTGGGATGCACAGCCTCTCTCTGGCCTGACTGTCCCCACTGCCCACCGACTTCCCCATCTGTCTCTTTGGGCCACCTGGGGAGAGCTCCCTATGATTTTGTATGGACCATTCCCCACCAGAATGCAGCACATCAGCACATTTTACAGACCTGCCTACACCAGTTGTGACAGTGGCTGAGCAGCTCTACTTCCCATCACTCCACCACATGCACATCACTCCCTTCCCCTCCCCCCCACCTCCCCCAAGTGGTCAAGTTGTCCCGGGTTTAAAAGCCAAGCAGATGATTTTAGATTTGAGTCTGGCGAGAACAGAGCCAACAAAGTTTACGAGTGGGGGGTACGTAGCCACCCTGAACTTCAAAAAGATCACTATGGCATCGGAGTGGAACTGGAGAGGGGAGAGAGCTTGGGCAGGAAGCCTGAGCAGAAGGCTACCACCAGCGATGGTGAGAGTCTGTCAGTGGAGAAAAGAAGAATCCAGCAGACAGGAAGAAGAAGAACGTGTCCTGGAC
The DNA here is from genome assembly GCF_016432865.1 of Antechinus flavipes. NCBI lineage: Eukaryota > Metazoa > Chordata > Mammalia > Dasyuromorphia > Dasyuridae > Antechinus > Antechinus flavipes. The sequence goes on from NC_067400.1 coordinate 514,599,110, forward strand.
AGAAAGAAGGAAGGGGGAAGATAAGGAGTTATTCTGGACACGCTAAGTTTAAGATGTCTGTAGGAAAAAGAATGAAGAAATAAGATAAGTAATAATGAAGGTAAAAAATTACGGTTTCAAATGCTAACAGTTCACATTTGTATAACACTTTACATTTTATAAAGTTTTTTCTTTACAAGAACCCTCCAAGGTAGATAGTACAAGCAATTTACCTATTTTATAGATAAGACTGAGGCTCTGAATGATTGTGTACCTTTCTCATGGCTACATGAATAGCAAAAGCACACTCAAACCAACTCTCTTGCCATTATGCCAGGCTGCCATTAATAAAGAAAAAAAAAAACCCTCTCATATTATAAGCATTTTTTGGTATTTTTTCCCAGATTTCCAAAGGAACTCTTAATAATATTCAAAACCAAAATCCTAGTCCAAAAAGTCATAAAGCAAAGAATTATCTTATGATAACGTAATGAGGAGGGCTGAAGTCCCTACTAATTTTAGCTTTACAGTATGGTTTCTCTTGTTTAGGAAATTTAAGATGTTATTTGGGAAGATCACTCAAGTTCTGTTTCCTAAAGAGGCAAAGCTTTTGAAGAAAAAAAGTCTTAAAATTATAAGATACCAATCACTGTAAGAAAGAAAATTTTTAAAAGTTACAATTATAATACAGCACCTGTATATTTTCCTCAAGTTGTTAAAAATGAAATTTGTTTTCTTAAAATAAACACTTTCAAGACCTTGTTATAGATCCTCAGAAACAGGATAGAACCAAGACAATAGATTAGGGTCAACCACCTAGTTGAACTTTCTCAACATTCCCCTCCAAACAACGTTAAAATAATTCCTCAAATCAAATTTTAGATCAGTAAAGCCAACAGAAAGTCAGCCGATGACTTTCTCCCAGCTTAAGAAAACTTAAGAGGTTGACAGAAGTCTGCAGCAATGAGGAAGAGGTCTGAGACAGCAGCAACAGTAGCGGCAGCTTCAGGAATTCCCGATCCAGGAATGGTAAGGGAGTCAGACAACTGGTCATAAAGAGATTAAGGGGACTATTTACTAGTACAGGGTAAAGTTGGCATTGATTGGCAACTCAGCTGTCCACATGCAGTTCTAGACCTAAGTGCCAGAGTGGAGAGGAACGTTGCTGGTCAGTCACAACACAGAGCCAGGACCTTGTTCACAGCTTCAAAGAAAAGAGAGCTAATTCTTACAGCTACTAAAAATCCAGTCCTTCCAGGTAAAGACCAAAGCACAGACCAGGAAAGCAGTTAACTACATCTGTCCTAGGTTCACACCCCCAAAACTAGCTCTGAAAACAATAGAAAAAAAAAAAAAGCTTAAAGCTTGGAACAGTACTTCCCCACTCACCCCCACCCCCTACCCCCAGTGAATACAGCCCAACTTTATAAAGGTCAAAGACAAAATGGAAAAATGAATAAACAACAAAAAAAGAACTTGGCCATAAAAAGATACTATGGTGGCAGGAAAGGCCAAATATAAACTCAAAAAAGACAACAGTATGAAGGCAGCTACCAAAAAAGCCTCAAAGAAAAAATGCTAATTGGACCCAAGTCCAATAAGAATTCAAGGAAGAATTAAAGAACAAGGTGAGAATGGAAGAGTGATGCAAGAAAATTATGGAAATAAAATTAACATCTTGGTAAATGAGGCAGAAAAAAAAATACTCAAGAAAATAACATATTTAAAAAACAGAATTGGCTTAATAATAAAAGAGACACAAAAACTCACTGAAGAAAAGAATTACTTAAAAAGCAAAAGAGGTTAAATGGAAAAGAATGTACCCCAAAAAATCACTAAAGAAAAGAACTCCTTAAAAAGCAGAACTGGTCAAATAGGAAAAAAGGTACAAAATCTCACTAAAGAAAACAATTCCTTAAAATGAGAATTGGTCAAATGGAAGGTAATGACTCCATGAGACTTTAAAAAACAATAAAACAAAGTCAAAGGAATGAAAAAATAGAAGAAAATGTCAACTATCACATTGGAAAAATAATTGACCTGGAAAAGAAAGACATTGAGAAAAGATAATTTAAGATTTTTTGGACTAGGAGCAACTAGATGGCATGGTGAATAGAGCACCAGCCTAGGAGTCAGAAGTACCCGAGTTTCAATCTGGCCTCAGATGTTTACTAGCTATGTGACCCTGAACAAACAACTTAACCCCAACTGCTTCAAAATAAAAAAAAGATTATTGAAATGGCTGAAGGTTATGATCCAAAAAAGAGCCTAGAAATCATATTTCAAGAAATCATCGATTATTTTTGATCTAGGGGGTAAAACTGAAATTTAAAGAGTTCACTAATCATCTCCTAAAAGAGATCCTAAAATGAAAATTCCCAGGAATATTATAACCAAATTTCAGAGCTTTCAGATCAAAAATAAAATATTTTAAATTACAGAAAGAACCAAGTCAAATACTATGAAGTCACATTCCAGATCACATACAATTTAACAACTTCCAAACTGAAGGAGTGGAAGGCTTGGAATATGATATTCCAAGGAGGCAAAGATAGGATTATAGCCAAAAATCACCTATCTAGCAAAACTGAGTTTAATTCCTCCCCCCGCCCCTTTTCTTTGGTGGAGGGGAAAGTAGAAATAGATATTTAATGAAATAGAAGACTTTCAAGCATTCCTGATGAAAAGATCAGAGATGACTAGAAAATTTGATATTTAAACCAAAAACTCAAGAGAAGCACAAAAAGATAAGCATGAAAGAGTAATTAAAAGAGACTCAATAAAGTTAATCTGATTATATTTACATTTACATTACATGGGAAGATGATCCATATAAGTCCTAAGAATTTTTATTATTACTATGGCACTTAAAAGAAGCTTATATAGACAGAGAACACAAGTGTGAGTGGATTACAAGAGAATGATCTCCCTTCCCCAAAAAAATTAAAGAAGGAAAAAGAGGACTGCACTGGAAGAAAAGGGCAAAATGGAAAAAAAAAAAATTCTTTTCACATTAAAAAGATGCACAGAAAAAACTTTTCTAATAGAAAATAGAGTGAGGAAAGAAAGATAGCAGACAATGCTTGAACCTCACATAATAATTAAAAGAAGGAAGAATACATATACACTCACACTGTCATACATATACATACACATACATTCACACTCAGTTATGCACAGAAATGTAACTTATCTAATAGGTAAATAGAAGAAGGGGCCTGAGATTGGAAAGAGGAGTAAAAGCCCTGGTGAATTAAGAAAGACAGTGGTTAGAAACTAAAACATGTTTGTGAGAAAAGACAAGATAAAAAGAGAAGAATAGAAAGATAATAGAAAGGAGGGAAATACATAGTAATCATAACTGTGAATGTGAATGGGATGAGCTCACCCATAAAAGGAAACACAAAGAAGAAGAAATTAGCAACCAGAATCCAAAATGTTTTTTAACAAGAGAGACACTTAAAACAGAAAGACAGATACACAGAGTTAAAATAAAGGACTGAAGCAGAATTTATTTTGCTTCCCCTGAAATAAAAACAGCAGGGATAGCAAAAATGATTTCAGACAAAGCAAAAGAAAACACTTATCTGATTAAAAGAGATGATCAGAGAAAGCACATTTTGCTAAAAGGAACCACAGATAATGAAGAGATATAAAAAAAATTTTACAGCAAGTATCTGATTAAGACCTCATTTCTCTCTCTCTTTTTTTTAATAATAGCTTTTTATTTTCAAAATATATGCAAAGATAGTTTTCAACATTCATCCCTGCAAAACTTGATGTTCCAAATAGTTCTCCCTCCCTTTCCCCCACTTCCCTCCCTATGCAGCAAGTAATCCAATATAAGTTAAACATGTGCAATTCTTCTAAATATATTTTTACATTTATCATGCTGCACACAAAAAAAAAATCAGATCAAAAAGGAAAAAAAGTAAGAAAAAAAGGGTGTTGTGATCCACATTTAGTCCCCATAGTTCTCTCTCTGGATGTGGATGGCTCTCTCTATCACAAATCTACTGGAATTGGCCTGAATCAACTTATTGTTGAAAAGAGCCATGTCCATCACAGTTGATTATCCACATAATCTTATTGTTGCTTTGTACACTGTTCTCTTGGTTCTACTCACCTCACTCAGCATCAGTTCATATAAGTCTCTCCAAGCCTTTCTACAATCATCCTGTTGGTCATTTCTTATAGAACAATAATATTCTATAACATTCATATGCCATAATTTATCCAGCCATTTTCCAATTGATAGGCATCCACTCAGTTTCCAGTTTCTTGCCACTACGAAGAGGGCTGCCACAAACATTTTTGCACATGTGAGTCTCTTTCCTTTAAGATCTATTTAGGATGTAAGCCCAGTAGCAACACTGCTGAATCAAAGGGTATACACATCTTGATAGCCCTTTGGGCATAGATTCAAATCACTCTCCAGCTCATTCTCTTTCTAGTTGAGAAACTGAGAAAATACTTAGTGAATACATCAGTATACAGGGACTTCATTAGTCTTTTTTTTTTGGGGGGGGGGCAAGTGAGTAAAATATTTATTTCTATGAGGGTTAGAACAGCAGGCAGAAAGAAGACATACAGCAGTAATAAAAGGTGCTTCCATTGAAAGGCTTCCATCTAATCAGCATAAATGTCGCCACAAACAGAATAAAGTTTCTATAGAAGTACTGGGGGAAATGTGTGTGTGCATGTGTGTGTGTGTGTATATATATATATATATATATGGATATGGCTACATATATACATATTATATATAAAATCTGAGAATCATGAACCTCAACAATTGTACTGCCTGAAACTCCTATAAATCTGCATATTTTCATTTTCAATAGGAAAACATCTGGTTTCACAGCTGGGAGAGACTCAAGTTAGGAAAGACAGGAAAGGTGTTTGCTAGATAAGACATTCCATCTCCTGACTTCTGGCATGTTTACTGACAGTTTTCCTCCGTATAGAACTCTTTTGCCTCCTCTCTGCCTCCTGGTTTCTTATAAGTCTCAGATAAAGTCCCACTTTCTGTTATATACCTTTTCTAATCCTCTTTAAATTTTTTTTTTATTTAATAACTTTTTATTGACAGAACCCATGCCAGGGTAATTTTTTACAGCATTATCCCTTGCGCTCACTTCTGTTCCGATTTTTCTCCTTCCCTCCCTCCACCCCCTCCCCCAGATGGCAAGCAGTCCTATACATGTTAAATAGGTTACAGTATATCCTAGATACAATATATGTGTGCAGAACTGAACAGTTCTCTTATTGCACAGAGAGAATTGGATTCAGAAGGTATAAATAACCCGGGAAGAAAAACAAAAATGCAAGCAGTTTATATTCATTTCCCAGTGTTCTTTCTTTGGGTGTAGCTGCTTCTGTACATCTTTGATCAGTTGAAACTGAGTTAGATCTTCTCTTTGTCAAAGAAATCCACTCCATCAGAATACATCCTCATAGAGTATCATTGTTGAAGTATATAATGACTTCCTGGTTCTGCTCATTTCACTCAGCATCAGTTCATGTAAGTCTCTCTAGGCCTCTCTGTATTCATCCTGCTGGTCATTTCTTACAGAACAATAATGTTCCATAACATTCATATACCACAATTTACCCAGCCATTCTCCAATTGATGGGCATCCATTCATTTTCCAGTTTCTAGCCACTACAAACAGGGCTGCCACAAACATTTTGGCACATACAGGTCCCTTTCCCTTCTTTAGTATCTCTTTGGGGTATAAGCCCAGTAGAAACATTGCTGGATCAAAGGGTATGCACAGCTTGATGACTTTTTGAGCATAATTCCAAATTGCTCTCCAGAATGGCTGGATGTGTTCACATTTCCACCAACAATGTATCAGTGTCCCTGTTTTCCCACATCCCCTCCAACATTCCGCATTATCTTTCCCTGTCATTCTAGCCAATCTGACAGGTGTGTAGTGGTATCTCAGCGCCAAGACCTCATTTCTCAAATATATACTAATAGAACTGAGTCAAATTTATAAAAAAAATTCTAGCTAGACTTCAATTAATGATCAAAGGATATAACTAGCAATATTCAACAGGCAAAATAAAAGTTATCCAAATCACATGAAAAAAAATTATAAATCACTATTGATTTGAGAAATGCAAATTAAAACAACTCTGAGGTACTACCTTACACCTATCAGAAATGATATGAGGGGATGCTAGAGGGGATCAGGGAAAAAAAAGATACGCAAACTATTCTAGAAAATAATGTAGAACTAAGTGCATTTTGGAATTGTGCATAACCTTTAATCCGGCAATACTACTACTAGGCCTGTATCACAAAAACATCAAAGAAAAAAGAAAAGGCTTATAACTACAAAAACATTTATGACAATAGCTCTTTTTATGTTGGGGGAAGAAATTAAGCCATTGAGGGGATGTATCTCAATTGAGGAATGACTGAATAAGTTGTGGAATATGATTATGATAAAGTACTACTATGTTATAAAAAAATGACAAGGAGATTAGTTTCAGAAAAACATGGCAAGACCTATATGAACTGTTGAAAAGTGAAATGAAAAGAAGCAAGAGATCATTGTGCATGGTAACAGCAATGTTGTAATGATTATCAACTGTGAAACACTTGGCTCCTCTGATCAATATAATGATCCAAGACAATCTTAAAGAACTTATGATGGACAACGATATTGTATGAGGACATATTTTGATGGAAGTGGATTTCTTTGACAAAGAGACCTGAGTTTCAATTGATAAATGACGGACAAAAGCAGCTACACCCAAAGAAAGAACACTGGGAAACGACTGTAAACTATCTGCATTTTTGTTTTTCTTCCCGGATTATTTATACCTTCTGAATCCAATTCTCCCTAAGCAACAAGAGAACTGTTCGGTTCTGCAAACATATATTGTATCTAGGATATACTGCAACATATCCAACATATAAAGGACTGCTTGCCATCTAGGGGAGGGGGTGGAGGGAGGGAGGGGAAAAAAAAAATCGGAACAGAAACGAGTGTCAATTTAATGTAATTATTAAATAAAAAATTTAAAAAAAAAAAAAGAGTTACAAATATTATCTTGCCATATAGAAAAATAAACAAGTTAACCTTAAAAAAAAAAAAAAAAAAGAACTTATGATGAAAAAATGCTATCTACCTCCATAGACATAACTGATGAACTTTCATTATAAATTGAAATATAATTTTCTCTTTTTATTTTTCTTGCTTTTCAAAAAAAAATATGGCTAATATAGAAATATTTTCCATGAGTTCACACATATAATTGATATCATATTGCTTACTTTTTCAGTGTGGAGGAGAGTGGGAAGGAGAGAATTTGAAACTCAAAATTTAAAAAGAAAATGATATTTTTTTAAAAGTAATTAAAAAAAAAGAAAAAATAGATCCTTAGAAATAAATTTTAGATTTTCCTACCCCTGCCAAAAGGCTCATTTATTGTAATTATTCTTTCACAGCCAAGTTATGTTCATCCATCATTAGTTCCTTTGGGCAAATCCAATTCGGAACATGCTACTTGATTGGATCTTTTGGCAAGACAACTAGTTGGCTCCCAGTAGAAAAATGAAGAACAAAGTAATAGTGTTTAAGGTGGGAATGTTGTTTAAAAAAAAAAAAAAAAGGATTAATGATTTGAAGCTTTTTGTGTGTTTGTTTTTTTTTTAAAGAGAGCCATTTTACTACCAAATAACTGAGAGATATTTCCATCATGGACCTAATTTACAAGGAATATAACTATAAGCTCTTGTAACAGAGATGTATTGTATCCCCAGAGCTTAGCATTAAGGCCAGCTATATAGTAAGATATTAACAAATGTTTTATTTCCCTCCTTCCCTTTTCCTAATGGTTGATCCCTTTTTGCTCAAAGAAAAAGGATGAGATTGAAAAAAGGCTTCACTGTACCTGGAACATAGTAAGTGCTTATTTAATAAATGATTAGTGACGTGCTTATTTTACATAATTTTTTTTAATCTGGATGTTTTGCTTTGATGATTATCCAATTTCAAAGTTAAGGGTATTATTACCTCCCAAGGAACAAATTTAAATTCATTCATATCTTTTCAATATGTAAAATTATTGTCCATATGTTTCCATAAATCATCTATCAAACAGTTTATCTCTCAGACTTGTGGAGGAGAAAGAAATTTGTGACCAAAGATGAACTAGAGACCATTACTGATCACAAAATAGAAAATTTTGATTATATCAAATTAAAAAGCCTTTGTACAAACAGAACGAATGCAAACAAGATTACAAGGGAAGCAACAAACTGGGAAAACATCTTTACAGTTAAAGGTTCTGATAAAGGCTCATTTCCAAAATATGTAGAGAACTGACCCTAAATTATAAGAAACCAAGCCATTCTCCAATTGATAAATGGTCAAAGGATATGAACAGACAATTTTCAGATGATGAAATTGAAACTATTACCACTCATATGAAAGAGTGTACCAAATCATTATTGATCAGAGAAATGCAAATTAAGACAACTCTGAGATATCACTACACACCTGTCAGATTGGCTAAGATGACAGGAAAAAATAATGATGAATGTTGGAGGGGATGCGGGAAAACTGGGACACTGATGCATTGTTGGTGGAGTTGTGAACAAACCCAACCATTCTGGAGAACAATCTGGAATTATGCCCAAAAAGTTATCAAAATGTGCATATCCTTTGATCCAGCAGTGTTTCTACTGGGCTTATACCCCAAAGAGATACTAAAAAAGGGAAAGGGACCTGTATGTGCCAAAATGTTTGTGGCAGCCCTGTTTGTAGTGGCTAGAAGCTGGAAAATGAATGGATGCCCATCAGTTGGAGAATGGCTGGGTAAATTGTGGTATATGAATGTTATGGAATATTATTGCTCTGTAAAGAATGACCAGCAGGATGAATACAGAGAGGCTTGGAGAGACTTACATGAACTGATGCTAAGTGAAATGAGCAGAACCAGGAGATCATTATACACTTCGACAACGATATTGTATGAGGATGTATTCTGATGGAAGTGGATTTCTTTGACAAAGAGACCTAACTGAGTTTCAATGGATAAATGATGGACAGAAACAGCTATACCCAAAGAAGGAACACTGGGAAACAAAGGTGAACTATTTGCATTTTTGATTTTCTTCCCGAGTTATTTTTGCCTTCTGAATCCAATTCTCCCTGTGCAACAGAACTGTTCGGTTCTGCAAACATGTATTGTATCTAGGATATACTGCAACATATCTAATATATATAGGACTGCTTGCCATCTTGGGGAGGGGGTGGAAGGAGGGAGGGGAAAAATCGAAACATAAGCAAGTGCAAGGGATAATGTTGTAAAAAAAATTACCCTGGCATGGATTCTGTCAATATAAAGTTATTATTAAATAAAATTAAATTTAAAAAAAAAAGAAAAAAATCATCTATCAAAGAGCTACCAATATGCAGAATTTTAAATACTGAAAATAAAATCAGCCCCTGTAAGTATTACTGTATTATTTTAGAAAAGAGGAAAGGAAAGTAAAAAGGGAAAGGGTAAAAACTGAAAAGGAAAAAGAGAAAAGCTAGAGGAGAAGAAGGAAAAGAGCTCTTGGAAAGCTATTTTCAGATTGTAATTGAATGTAGCCATTTAAATGACCTACCAAAGATTAACAATCTTTGATATCTTTCTCCTCCTCTCCCCCCCCCCCAAAAAAATAAAACTACTCAAACTAGAAGTGCTCTAGAGAAACCAAAGCACCTAGTCTTTAGGAGAATTTTGGTCATATAGCTTAAAAGATAATGACCATTAAAAAAAAAAATCCACAAAAATGCTTACTTACATGTGAATTCTGGGCAGTGAAATGGGCTTTTTAGGAAAGGCACAGGAACAAGAATTTAAGAAAAAGAAAAAAAAAAAAAGGTAAGACTTAGGCTAAATTCATAGGAAGTAGAATCAGTATGAAATATTAGTATAGAAAAAAAAAATACAGCAAAAGGATTCTCTCCACTCCAAATCCCAAGCACATGCACTGTGCTCTTTCTACACCCACACCACTGGGCAGATGAACATCCAATAAACCTACCAATTAACTTTATAATCAAGCAGAACCACAGTAACTTAAATGTTTAAAAAGCAATATATCTATTCAATTTCACTAAACCAGTATTTGAAACAGCCTCTCAGATTTAAAGTCAGAAGAGTATGAAAAGTGTAACTCTTTTTTACGGACAAGAGCTGTCCATAACTAACATGCTTCACACACAACCAAAAATTTATCACATTTAATGTACTTAAAGAACATAGTGTGCTTTTCCTGTATAAAAGGTGTATAGTATATGTTTATATACTATAAAAGTAGTATAGTTTGTTAAGTTCAGAGGGAAAGATCACTGTGGGCTGGGAAGGCTTCAAGGCTGGGGGGGGGGGGGACTACAATAAGCAAGGCCTTGATGAATAGGAAATATTTAAATAAGTAGAAAATAGTGGATAAAGACCCTCCATTCAGAGGAACAAAAGGAATAAATTACAAGGCAATTACTGTCCCTTTTCCTCCAAGAGAAAACTTGGCCATCAGTCCAAAATCAAAAAAAGTATTGGAACACTTTACTCCTGTCACCTGACTGATTACTATCTTTTGCAACATTTTAAGAGTTTTTTTCAGGAGACAAACTCCATTAAAGAAAGAAAAAAATTAATTCAAAGTACAATTTCTGTCCCTGCCATACAAAAAAGAAAGGAAAGCGTCAAGATAAAAGGTGAAGAAAATAAACTTCAAGGACTAAGAAGCTGTTTATTAGTTCTGCCATCTAGGACAGAAAAACAATTGAATCCAGAAATTTTCTTCTATGGACATCCTTCAAATGTGGAGCCAGCCTTTGGTATTCTGCTCTCTCACAGACCCTTTAGTCTTTTCTTCAAGCTAACCATTCCCATTTCCTGATATCACAAGGTTTCCAGCCTTGGAAGGATCTTCTCGGAGGACCTCCTTTTAACTCTCTAGAACTATCAAAGTACTCCCTAAAATGTGGTGTCCAGAGCTGCACAGGAGAGACTCCTGATGTGATCTGACCAGGATAGAGCACAATGGCACCATAAGTGTCCTCATTCTGAGCTCTACCTGCTTAATAGAATCTGTCATCTCCTGGGTCTTTTGGCTGCTATAATAACTGTTCATTCACATTGAGCTAGAAGCTCTAGAGTTTTTCAGATTAACTGTTATCTAGCTATACCTCCTCTATGTAGAAGTTAAATTTTTTAATTCTTAAATGTTCATACTCATCTCTATAACAACTTCATATTTGGGCTTTGGCCCAGGCCTCCTAAGCATTAAAATAATAATTCCATGAAGGAGGATGGCTTGTTTATTTAAAGGAGACTGGAGGCAGAAAGACAAGTTAGCAGGGCATTACAATAACTGAACTAGGTGGCACAGCTTAAGTGATGGGAACAAAACCCAAAATCCACGATGGAGACTGTGGAGGCAGAACTGCCCGAACCTGCTTACTAATGAGAGAAGAAAGTAAGAGGACTAAGGTTTTCAAGCAGAGATCTCTAGGAGGATGGCAGCATGGGAGAAAGAACAGATATGGGGGCAAAGCTCTGAGCTCAGTTTGGACCGATTTGAGTCCTGACGTGCCAGCAGACAATCCAGATGAGAACTGCTTAACTGTGGTTCAGAGCTAAGTATGCTGACTATACCGACTTGGGAATCACAAATGTATAGGTGTGGGGGATATAGCCAGGAGAGTAGGGTGAGTCACCTAGAAAGAAGAATGAGAGTAAACAAACTTTTGTAAAGTGCCTATAACATGCAAAGTTTTGTTTTTTCCTATTTTAATACAATTTGCTTAACTGCTTATTTTTCTTCAAGAAAACATCTTCAACCTTGAAGTCTTATGCTTGCTTTCTCTTCTCTTGCAGCATATGCTGGGAAAAAGAAATGTCAAACCTTATTTCACTTGTATCAAAAGTGCAACTGCAAAATGAGATGTACCAGATATGTGAATTAATATATATCAAGTCATATGTTTAGAAGTAGTAATTTCATGCCTGGGGAGTCTCCTTATAGGACTTTGCTCATCTGTTTTGGCCACCTTTTTTCTTAGCACAGTTTTGTTTTCTCAGCCTGATATGAACCTGCTCAACATAATACAGAATGATTCCAAGGAATCTTCACAGATTACTAAAATGATTGATTTATAGTTTACATAAGCTGGATATTTGGGGATTTTTTTTTTGGTTGCAAAAAAATCTTTTTTGTGGAGTCTGTTTTTCTTGCTAAATAAAGTAGCTAAAGTATCAGGCCTAGAATCAGAAAGACTCATCTTCCTAAGTTCAAATCTGATGTTGGACAGTTACCAGCTGTGTGACCTTGGGCAAGTCATTTCACTTCACTCTTTGCCTCAGTTTCCTCATATATAAAGTGAGCTGGAAAAAGAAATGGCAAACCACTCCAGTATATTTGACCTCAAATGGGGTCACAGAGAGTAGGACATGAATGAAACAATTTGACAACAGCAACAAAAATATTAGCGTTAAGTGATGGTGATATCTTTAATAGTAATTAATTCAAAGAGGGATAGATTTGAGGAAAAGATAACTAAAAAAGGTATGAAAATGGGATTACACAACAAGGATTTAGGAACTGGTACACAAGTCAAATAAAAGATTTAAGCAGAAGATAGAAGAAAAAGGAGGGTCCACATTGCAGAAAGTCTTGAACATCAGACAAAATAGTTTCAATCTTAAAAATGTCATACAAGGAAAATGTAAATATTAATATACCTAAAGTATTTTATAACAACATTAAAAGACCACAAGATTCATGTCAAATACAATGATAAATGCTGGTTTCACATAGCTGTGTTTTTTAAAACGTACTTCTTTCTGTTAAGAAACTACAGTAGTGGGAAATTATATGAGCTATTCATAGTACTACATATATTATATAGTTTTACTTGATTTTTTTATGGGAAGACATTGTGATGGTACTTTTTTCTTATTAAGAAGTAATGATAAATTATCTCTTTTGCACCCTATCCCTTCAAAGTAGCTAATATTACTCTTATTTTAATCATGGTGAAATTACGCGACATCATCACACTGAAATTAAGAGATCTGAAAAGACAGGAAATAAGTAGCCCTAAGCCACAAAGCAAGTGAAAGGTCAAACAAGAAAAAAACACAAGACTTCCTAATTCCTAGTATACATCAGACAATATTTCTCTCAAGAAAAGGTAGAACGAATATAACCACTCCAAAATTATCTCTCCAAGGAAAAAGAGAAAAGTGAAGAAAGTAAACTATTCTTCTCTACTCCAACCTATTCTTCTTTTGGGTGATAACTGCCAATATAGGTACTGCACCATTAAGCACATCAATTTCAGAACAACCACTAAACTAGCAGCATCTTAAAGGCTTAAAACAGGCAAACCTAATGATCTTTTTTTTTTAATAATAATAATAATGACAGTTTTTTTATTTTTCAAAATACAAGCAAAGATAGTTTTCAACATTTCCCTTGCAAAACCTTGTTTTCCAAATTTTTCTTCCTCCCTCTTCCCTCCCCACTTCCTTCCCTAGAGAGCAAACAATCCAATATAGGCTCAACATGTACATTCCACATTTATCAGGATGCACAAGAAAAATCGAATCAAAAGGAGAAAAAGAGGGAAAAAAAAATAAGCAAGCAAACAACAAAAAAAGTGAAAATACTATGTTATGATCCACTCTCTGTCCCCACAGTCCTCTCTCTGGGTGCAGATGGCTCTTTCTATCACAAGTATACTGGAACTGGCCTGAAAAGAGTCACGTCCATTAGAATTGATCATCAACATAATCTTGTTGCTGTGTACAATGTTCTCTTGGTTCTATTCACTTCAATCTGCACCAGTTCATCAGTCTCTCCAGGCCTTTATAATTTCTTTTCAAAAGCACATATGGAATAGACATAAAGACTTACATGCCAATCCAAGAGTGAAACACACTAAACAGAATTCTACTAAAAAAGAAAAGGCAAAAATCCTTGCCCTAGGAACAAATATATAGCCAAATGAGTACACCAATGGTAGGACAGAATCAGTCAATTTGAAATAAGGATCAGCCCTGCTTCCTACAAGTTTCTGTCAATCCTAAAAGAATCCCAAAATCTCAGGAAGGATCTCAGGGCTATGTAGTTTTGCCAAACTTAAATAAGAAAGTCCAGTACAATACACACACAATGGTATTTAGATTTTACTTCAGGACTTCTAGTCAATAACAAAAAGAAAGGTCTTTATGTACCCAAATATTTAAAACTGCACTATTTGTATTAGCAAAAGCCAGAAACAAATAATGTTTCCTATTATTAGCAATATCTGAACAAGTTGGACTATATAAATATGACAGAATAACACTGCACTGCAAGAATAAGTATAAGGAATTCTGATCATATAAACATGAGAAGGTTTAAACTGATGAGAAATAAAGGAGAACCTGATAAAATACATACGATGATTACAGTAATGTACCTGTAGACATCATTAAAAGGCAACAAAATTCAAATCCAGTATAATAGTCTATACTAGTTCCAGATAACTGGAGTGAAAACATACTTCCTCTCTCTTTTTCACTCAACATATCCAATCATTTGCTAAGTTCTATTGATTCTATGATTCTACCCTCATATTCTCTTATGTATTCAAAATTCTTTCCTCTGATATTGTCACCACCCTGTTGCAGATCCTCATCATTACTGTAGTTTGCTATCTGGTCTCCCTGACTCAAGGCTCTGCCCACTTCGGATGTCAAATTAAACTTCCTAAAACTTGACCACGTGACCCCTTTCCCCATTCAAAAAACTCCAATGGTGCCTATTTTCTCTAGGATCAAATATAAATTCCTGTTTGGCTTATAAAGCCCTTCTAAACGTTGCCCTCCCTAGCTATCCATTCTTCTTATACTGTACTCCCCCTTGTATTATTAGCATTAGTAGTAATTTGGAGTATTTTTTTTTCATGTGGTTGTGAATATTTTGCCATTCTTTTAAGAATTGTTTCATATCCTTTGACACTACTGGGAAATAACAGCTATTTAATTTTAAGAGTAAGTCATGTTAATTAACTGAATTTTTTTTTTCAACTTACCTGAGATCTCAGAAATTTAATTCAAGTGATTAACTAGTTAATGATAAAAAGAATTTCTGGCTTGAGTTTATTAACCCTCTACTTATGACACTAGAGGGAATGTTATACCTCCCCTTTCCCCCTGCCCCACTGACCATTAGAGATATGTAGCAGACAACACAATCAGAAGAGAGCAACACAAGACACAAGGACAAACACCAAGAGACAGATATAGGATAGCCACTCAAAAGAAAAAGCAACTTTGGGGAGTGTGACACCACTCTTCTCAAAGGAAAAGAAAAGTACAGGTTACAGACCCCACAAAGGCACTGTCTCATGGAGTCCAGCAGAAAGCTGCAACTAATGGATACCTCAAACGGCCTTATTATAGAGCAGGGGTCCTCAAACATTTTAAATAGGGGGCCAGTTCACTGTCTCTCAGACTGTTGGAGGGCCAGACTATAGTAATAACAAAAACTTTGTTTTGTGGGCCTTTAATTAAAGAAACTTTATAGCCCTGGGTGGGGGGGACAAACGTCCTCAGCTGCCGCATCAGGCCCACGGGCAATAGTTTGAGGACCCCTGTAGAGAAACAAAAGGACTTTGATGTTAGGACTTCCAAAGTACTCCTTTGCCACATGAATTCCCTATTGCCTTTATATGCTTAGTTTGAACCTATTCTCATCAAGAACCTTATCTGTAAAATAGGGATAGTATCCCTCTGATTTGGGGGGAAGAGGAGGAGGAGAATATTTTTGCCAAACTGTGCTGACTATATCATTTTGATAAATATCTTCTAAATTTAATAAATATCTTCTAAAATTAACTCAGGCTAATGTCTGAAAATTAATATGAAGCACATAAGTGGGGACTCATCAACAAAAGTAACAGACACCTAATCCCTCAAGCCTACTTCCAAGAACTTCTGGACACCTGTCAATGTGAGTGGTAGTTGGGAAAATACCGGGTCAATATTAGACACACACACACACACTTAATCTTGGACATGTCATTTCAGTTATAGGCTCCCAGTTAATAAGTTCCTTCTATCAATGTACTCTGGCACCTACATTGTAGATTACAATCTTAGCTGCGTATGGCATATTTGCCCCAGAATCACAAATACAGTATATGTCTGAAGCAGAACCTAAACCCAGTATTTCCTGATTCCAAAGACTGTTCTCAATCTCTTTACCACACTGCCTCTTGCAAGATAAACAAAAGAACAGCAAGGGAGATGGAGGTGAGGGTGTTATGGTTATATTCTCAACCAAAACTGAGAAATTTAAAAGAAAGGTGGATTTGCTGAGAAAAGATAATGGATTCTATTTTGCTAAGTTTGTTTGAAACGCCAGTGAGACAGCCTTTTCAAAATGTCCAATGGACAATCCATAATGTAGGATGAAGAATATAAGATATGAAATCATACAGATGAGGATAACTTAGGAGTTATCCTATCCTAAGGAGAACCTTAGGAGTTGATGAGATCACAAAGAATATACAGAGGAAAAGGATAAAAGGGCCTAAATCCAAATACTAGAGCATATTTGAGGGCATTACATGGAATGATGAACCAGTAATGAGAAGTGAGAAAAATGACAGGTTTCAAGTCATGAAAACTTGTAAAGGACAAAGTATCCAAAAGAGGATAATAAACAGTCAAATGCTACAGAGGTTTAAAAGAATGAGAACTAAGAAAAGACCATGAGAGTTAGCCATTAAAAAATCACTGATAATGTCTGAATGAGCACACTTCCAGATGAGGGATGTAGCCAGATTATAGAGTTAAGAAGTGAATGAGATTAGCATGGAACCAGAGCATCATAGATTTAAACTTGGAAGGGATCTTGGAGGTCACTAATAATTCAGAGGGCTGGGTCCAGAATCAGGAAGACCTGAGTTCAGGTCCAGCTTCAGATATTTAATCTTTGCGTGACCCTGGGCAAGTCTCTTAACCAGTTTCTTCTATACTAAAATGGGAATAATAATAACAGCAGCATCTATCTCCCAAGACTGTTGTGTGGATCAAATGAGATAACTGTGAAGTGCTTACCACAGGTGCTTGGTACCAAGTAGGTGCTATACGTATGTATATTAGTAATTAGGCATTATTGAACTTCCAGAGAGGTTGAGGTTTGCCTGGGGTCACACAGCTTGTAAGTAGCTGAGGCTGCATTGGAACATATGTTGTCCTAACTCCAGGCCCAAAACTATCCTCTAGAACAAAGCTTCTTAAACTGTAGGTAATGAACTGAACACAGAGGTCATAAAATTATGATTTATTACCAGTTAATGCCTGATTTACATACCTACTTCATGTACCTATATACCCAGGGTCATATAAAAATTTCTTGGGCAGAAAAGGGTTACCAGGGGGAAAAAGTTTAAGAAGTCCTGACTACACCATGTTCTGCCCCTGCAGAATGGAAGTGGCAACAAGAAGACAGAAGGATAAAAATGCTCATAAGGAAAATAAAGTGTTATTAATTAATTTATTAATTGCTGAGGCTGTGAATTGGTTCAATCATTCTGGAAAATAATTTAAATTACATAGGGGAAAAACAATTAAAATGTCGATGCTCTTTGATGCAGAAATCCTACTACCAAACATATATTCCAAGGCCCCAATTACCAAAAAATAAAATCCATAGCAGCCTCATTTATGTTAGCAAGGAACTGGAAACAAAGGGAATGCCCAGTGACTGAATAATGACTCAACAAACTATAATAACTAAATGTAATATGATATTAGGACTCTATAAAATGAAAATGAGAAATTCAGAAAAACATAGGAAGGCCTACAGAGAAGGAAAGATATTTAAAAAAGGATTACAACAATGTAACTTAAATTCAAAGAATGAACAGTATATGATGACAATGATCAAGTTTGATCATAGAGCAGAGATGAGAAAATGTATCCCCTCCTCTCATTTATGAGGAAATTACGGGTGTGAAATATTGCTGTCAAACAGTTTTTGCTGAATTGTTGGGGGTTTTAACATTTTAAGGGAAGATGTTCAGAAAATATAAGGAGAAAAAGGAAAAAAAGAAAAGAAGGGGGAAGGAAGGACAATGAATTCTAGTCTAATCTCTAGAACCTGATGTAAACATTAGAGCAGAGGAGAGAAACCTAGCGTTAGACTCCATGCAGTAAGATTATATACTTTATTAATAGAAAATCTTCCACAATTAATGATCCCTTTAACACATTTATTTTCCTCATTTTCTCCTCAATATCATAAAATAATATCAGTGATAAATACCTAATCACACACTACTCTTGGTTCTATTCTCTACTTTGGAAATCAAGAAATGAATTTTCACAATAATACAACCAGTTCACCTTGGATTACCCTTCTAATTTTCTTTCATTTATAGGATAGAAAATTACACAGGCATATAGGCAATTACATAGGCAGAAATAACTTCCTTTTAACATATTAGAAAAGATGACTAGTAAAACTTGTTCTTATTCTTGATGCTTTCCTCTGATTTCTATAGCACTTGCCATTGTTACACACTCTTTTTGCTCACCCAGACCACAGGCTCCCATTTCTGGTTTGTCTGAATTTCTTGACTTTTCCAACTTTTTTCAACAGGTGGTCTTTGTCTTCAGACAGCTTCATAGCACGGACTACTATTATTTACACAAGAAAGAATTCAATTAATAATGCTCTTAAACTATCTTACATGCATCAATTAGGTTCTAATAATTGAACTAAGGAAATGCATCTGCATTTTTTACTTTTTACTTACTGCATTGTTAGGCAGGGAGCAAAGATGATGTCATTAAGACCAGTAAAAGATCTTCCTGAAGATTTACAAGTCTATTTTTTAAATGACAGCATACATATCAGAAGCACTAAATATATGACTAACCCATTTGTCAAGAATTCAGTATTACATCCAAGAAATCCTTATTTATTTAACATAGCTCAAGGAGAATAAAAAGGATATACTTTCTTTAATGTTTTAACTAAGTCACTTTCAAAGAACATGCCAACCCTGGATGCCCAGATGTTCATAGGAAATAATTCATTGTAAATTCTCCTGGAGCTAAAGTTCATATATAAATGATTTGACTTCCCAATTAAAGAAATTCAAATAGTTTGGATGCTATGATATCATGCTTAATTTCAATTAATCAAATTAAACTGCTCTTCCTCTGCTCAACCAAGTGCAGAGATGGCAAAAACTTAGTCACAACTGGTATAAAGCCAATATACAAGGCAGGTAAACTAGTCTACAGACAAAAGGAAACAAAGTCCAACTGCCACCACCACTAGATTCCCACATGTCTCCCTCAGTCCCTGATAAAGACAACCCAAGAGCCTTGGGAATAGCAATATCCCCAAACCACAAGACTTGCTTCCAGGCCAGACCTTGTAGTCTTCAATGATCCCCTAAAATTATGTCATTATAGAGAAGGGGACCACCTTCCTGATCAGCAACAACTACTGGCCAAATGTCTGAAATAGGAAGGTGCCAAGAGGAGAGAAAGAAGGTGGTATGTGTTTGGCAATCAAATCACACCAGCACCCCCTTGACCACTACCTCTTCTCACACAGTGATAGAGAGAGTCAGAATTCTGAACCCAGGAGTCCTGGAAATGGCACTGCTTCCAGCTCAGTGCCATCAGACATCAGTCTGGAAAGCAACTCCTGTAGAGATGTACAAATGGCCATGGCTCTGTCAATCGCTACAGAAGACCAAGATAAGAAAGTTCCCTTCCTCAAAGTCTTTGGTACTGGCAAATGTTCAGCATCAGAAATGATTGTATCACTGAAAATAACATTAAAGAAGAGGCATTATTATGGAATATTACTGTTCTGTAAGAAATGACCAACAGGAGGATTTCAGAAAGGCTTGGAGAGACTTACACGAACTGATGCTGAGTGAAATGAGCAGGGCCAGGAGATCATTATATACTTTAACAACAATACTATATAATGATCAATTCTGATGGATGTGGCCATCTTCAGCAATGAGATGAACCAAATCAGTTCCAATGGAGCAGTAATGAACTGAGCCAGCTACACCCAGCAAAAGAACTCTGGGAGATGACTAAGAACCATTACATTGAATTCCCAATCCAATATTTTTGCTTGCCTGCATTTTGGGTTTTCTTCACAGGCTAATTGTACAATATTTCAGAGTCCGATTCTTTTTGTACAGCAAAATAATGGTTTGGTCATGTATACTTATTATGTATCTAATTTATACTTGAATATATTTAACATCTACTGGTCATCCTGCCATCTGGGGGAGGGGGTGAGGGGAAGTAGGGGAAAAATTGGAACAAAAGGTCTGGCAATTGTCAATGCTGAAAAATTACCCATACATATAACTTGTAAATAAAAAGCTATTTAAAAAAAAAAAAAAGGAAGAAGAGGAGGCATTACCAGCTCCTTTGCAGCTGTACCCTAAAAATTATGGGATCTTTTCATCTGACTTCCAGCTAAAACCTTCTAAACATGTTTATCCCTCATTAGAATATGAGCTTCTTGAGAGTAAGTTTTGTTTAATTTCTCATTGGTATTCTCAGAGCTTAGTCCAATGCTTTGCACATAGTAAATGCTTAATAAATGCTTTAATCATTCATTCATTCATCTATTCATGCTAATAAAGATTTAAAAATAAGAAATATGTGTTTTCTTAGTAGACTCCAAGTTCTACATGGAAAAAAAAAGTGTTGATGCAATTATGTGATTTTGTATCTCATTAGCCACTCTACAGTAGCAGAATATTTATTGTACTGGAATGCTATTTTGTTGAACCAATAAAATATGGAATGGTTATCCTAAAGATGCATTTGTAGATCTCCCAGAACTCCAAATCTTTTCTCTTCTAACAGTGATGTCATTTTGGTCCTCTTTGAAAATGGACAACAAGCAACCAACCAACCAAGGTAAGTCCACAAGATTTATAAAATCTTCAAATACACATAAACTGTTTTCTTATTGACATGATTTTCCTATTTTATTATTCTTGCCATGCTGAAAACAGTTTTTGATTGTGCAGAAGCCATCACCCACATTGAAGACATGTCATAAAACTACTCTTGAAACCAGAGGTGGGGAAATTTTAATGACTAAGAAAAAAAAATTTTTGGAAGAAGAGAATCAGAACAATTTCTAAACATTTCACTTCTCTTATTACTTGAATCTCACTATTATAATCTATATTTATTATCTAACACAACTTCCCAGAATCACATAAAAATATAATTAATGTTGATCCTTCAGTTTAGATATTATTCTGAAACTTACACTTTTAAATGAAGACAATGAAAAGTAATATTAATTTTATTTCCAACTCAATAAATGATACATTCCAGAGCTGAAAAGTATTATCATTTAGAAAATAAAACCCAAATTACTTTTTTCTTGGAAGGGGGATTGGGAATCCCAAAAATTGTGAGTGCTGAT
Organism: Antechinus flavipes; assembly: GCF_016432865.1. Lineage (NCBI taxonomy): Eukaryota > Metazoa > Chordata > Mammalia > Dasyuromorphia > Dasyuridae > Antechinus > Antechinus flavipes. The sequence continues at coordinate 514,620,594 of NC_067400.1, forward strand.
AACTATAATTTAATGTACCTTGATCATCATTTCACGCCTAGGCTACCTGAAAAAAATAAGAATTTCCCTTGATTACAAAAGGATGCATAGCTTAGTTCTTAATTCATCTTAGTTCTGGATCAGAGAATTATTTTACATCAAATGATTGGAAACAGTCAACAGATACTTATTGTGTGCCTACTATGTGCTAAGCACTGGGAATGCAAAGACAAAAATGTCCTCTTCCCCCAAGAAGTTTACATGTAATCTGTAATCTGGAAAACATATATATAAAGTAAATAGGGGTGGAAGGGAAGAGGAACAGCAGAGAAATAAGAGCATGGTAACTATCAAAACAAACTAAGAACCAAATGTCCTGGGTTAATGTTTGTTACTCCTAGTTCTATGTGATTTTTCAAATAGCTTGGTACTTATTGACTGGCAATTTTTTTTTAAATCAAAATCAGCTCAACAGAACAATGTAGCTGAAGTTATTTTGTTTCAATATCAAACCTGTGATTTACAAATAAAGATAAAAAGTACCATCAGTCTTGGATTTAAGACAGTCTTTGATTTCATCTCCATTAAAATTCTACACCAATAAAATGTTTGTGGCATCCCTTTTTGTAGTGGCTAAAAACTGGAAACTGAATGGATGCCCCTCAGTTGGAGAACAGCTGAATAAATTATGGTATATGAATGTTATAGAATATTATTGTTCTATAAGAAATGACCAGCAGGATGATTTCAGAGAGCCCTGGAGAGACTTATATGAACTGATGGTGAGTGAAATGAGCAGAACCAAGAAATCATTATACACAGCAACAGCAAGATTATATAATGATCAATTCTAATGGACATGGCTCTCTTCAGCAGTAAGATGATTCAAACCAGTTCCAATTGTTTAGTAATGAAGAGAGCCATCTACAACCAGAGAGAGGACTGTGGGAACTGAGTGTGGACCACAACATAGCATTTTCACTCTATTGTTGTTTGCTCGCATTTTTGTTTTCCTTCTCAGGTTTGTTTGTTTTTCTTTCTAGATCCATTTTTTTGTGTGTGTGCAGTAAGATAACTGTATAAATATGTGTGTGTGTATGTATATATGATTTAATATATATTTTAATATATTTAACTAGTATTAGACTACTTGCCATGTAGGGGAGGGAGTGAGGGGAAGGAGGGGAAAATTTGGAACAGAAAGTTTTGCAAGGGTCATTGTTGAAAAATTACCCATTCATATTTTGTAAATAAAAAGCTACTAAAAAAAAAAAAAGTTCTGCACCAATGACCCAGATTCTAAAGGCTATGCCAGCAAAGCACATGCATTACAGGTCCTAACAAGCTGGAAAAGTTCTGAGTTCTGGTCCAGTTTCTGCTCTAGATTAACTGTCTGAGGACTGGCAAAACCAGCTAAATTCAAAAAGCATTATTACACTTCAGTGTGATATGGTTTTTGACAATTTTCTGAGGTAGGCTGAAATCAATGTCAAGAGGAAGAAGGAGGGTAGTCTCCATACCAACCAAATTATGGATTTTGAATATTGAAATAAATCAAATACTACTCTTTTTACTTTCTCTTGAAAAAAAATTAAGACTTTCATTTAAAACTCATCTCATTGATCATAGAATTACAAAATGTTAGATGGAAAGGCACCTGGAAACAAAGTAATATATCAATTATGGAATGGCTAAACAAACATTAATGCAGAATAAGAATGAAAATGAATTCAAAGGAACAAGAGAACTTATACAAACTAATGGAAAAGGAACTAAGCAGAATCAGAAAAACAATATAGTATATACAATGCAATCCTAAATATTGTAAAAATGATCAAGCCTGGTCCTAAAAAGATGAAAAATATGCATCTCCCTCCCTTCTTTTCCAATCTTTTGCCTGAAACAGGCATATGTTACAAAACATTAGACATAGGTATATTTGGCTAGTGTGTTGTTTCATTTTGATGAATTATTGTCCCCCTTCCTTTTTTTTTCATCTTTGTTAAAGGTAACGGGTCTCTGAGCAGGGGAGCAGGGATTAAAGAAATATTTGGAAATAAAAGTGATTTTTTAAAAAAAGAGATCAATAAAAATTTTAAGTTAAGAGCCTAGTTTATTAAAAAAAAAATCTGAAAGGCACTTTAGAGGTCATCTGTTCCAGTTCCCTTGTTTTATACCATCAGAAACTGAGGTTCTGAGAACAGGCAAGATTTGACCAAGCTCACGTCCTTTGGAAACAGGACTACCATATTAGTCTTTGCATGCTGTAAAATTCATTTATGTCATCCTAATATCAAATGTAGTATGATTTCTCTGTATTTTAAATCCTGTTTAGACAAGAGTATCTTCTTCAATAACTATATTTTAATTAGTCACTCAGACAAGCCAAAACACATTATTGGACTAAAAGTGAAATGCCAATTTAAGAAACATGCAGATAGAAAATCAAAGTAAATTCTTTCAAGAAATAGTCTGTCCCTCTTGAGTGTCAAAAGTCACTGGGAATTTATTCATTGAACAAAACAGTCAAAATTACCTGATTTGGAGGATGGTAAATAGAAGCAACCACCAATAATACTCATTAACTGTTTCAGACACCAAAAATAAAGCAATGTTCAGGATTAAAGATGGCAATTATAATGCAGGTAAATAAAAGCTGTTCATCTGCATTTGTATACTTTATTATATCCACATACTGATCTTACAGAATTCAAGTTTCCTCAAATTTCCAAAGATACAAAATAGAAATATAGGTACATTCTTGGCTAGAAATACTTATTTTAACTAATCAATTAATGTAACTAATCAAATTCTATATACTGATGGTCCAGAGAATTTCACTTTAGATACCTAAAGAATATAAGTGGCACAATCCATGATAAGAATGAAAAGCATGATGCTCTATCAACTTGCACATTTGGTTTAGAAAAACTTAAGATTGGAACTGTTTATAATCTAAAATCCATTGTAATGTCTTTATAAACTGGGGGGAGGGAAGAAAGGGGGGAAAGATGAGCCTTAACTGGAGGTATTATCATGAAGCTAAATAACCCAACATTGAAAAGCCTAAATGAGATTCTCATTTCTCGAATAAAAACAGGTAGGACAATTTCTGAAAATACAAAAGTCTTTCTGCCATCCTACAGCTACAAATATATCACTCTTTCCTTCAAAGATGAATCTTTGTACTGGAATGAGACTCAAGATCATTAGAATACCTACATTTTTTGCAAAAAGTAATCCATCTACTCTTAAATCATCCTTTCAACCAATTTTGTACCCAATTCATTGCTCATATGCACTGCCTATTTCTGATGTACTGGCTCAGGCAGCAAGCTGGTCTTCAGTTAGGAAGACTTACTGATGATTTACTTACCTGCCTGGTGGCAACAAGTATACAAATATTGCCCATCTCACCGATCTATTCCTAAGGGTCAAAAAAAGATAATTTGTGTGAAATGTTTCATAAATTGTAAACTATGTCAGCTTTTATGGATTGGACATCCAATTGCCATCTCATGATCTAGGCAATAGGCATTTTAAAACTAAATATGTCCAAAACAGAATTTAATATTTTCCCTCAAAAACTTACCCAACCCTCCCTTCCCTATTATTGTGGAGGGCAACATATCAGGCTCACAAATTAGAAGTCACCCCGGACTCCTCACTTATCTCAACCCCACTATGCAATCTGTAGCTAAAAATTACCAATTTCACCTTTTTAACATTTCTTAAACATACCCCTTCTCTTCTCTAAATCTGCCAGCATACAGGACCTCATCACCTCACACCTAAACCATTACCTACTGAAGAGTCTGTCTGCCTCAAGTCTCACCATTCCAATCCAATATCCATAAAGCCACCAAAATGACTTTCCTAAGACAAGTATGTGACCATGCTGCCCCTCAAATCAATAAACTTCAGCAGCTCCCTTTCACCTCCAGGCATCAAATATAAAATGCTGTTGGATCTTTAAAGCTCTCATAGCCTAGTCCTCTCTCCCTTTCTGACACCTTATTCCCCATAATATAACTCTTCATTCCAGTATTACTAGCCTCTTGGCTATGTCACAAACAAAACACTCTCAATTCTCGGCCTATCATGTAGTCCCCCTTGTCCACCTTACATTTCAATTAAAATCCCATCTTTCTCAACCCCTCTTAATTCAAGTTGCACTCCTTCTGTTAATTGCATCCTATTTAGCAAGTATATTGCTCACTTTGTATATTTTTGTTTGCATGTTATCTATCCAATCTGATTGTAGACTCCTCAAGGGCAGGGACAATCTTTTGTCTCTTTCTGTATCCTCCTCACTTAACAAAAAACTGGCACACAGTAAGCACTTAATTAATGTTTACTAAATAGAATTGAATGAAAAAGCCTCCAAGAGCAAGAGTTTTTCTCTTGAATTCCTGTCAACTTTACTGAACATTATGAATTGATATTCTATCAGTAACTCAAACTAATATATCCAAAATAAAACTCATAAGCTTTTCCACTAAACCTACCCTGTCTTCTGAATGTCTCTATTCCTTAGTAGGTTTTTTCCTACATTTTTCCAAGTCACAGGTTGACATCATCATTGTTAACCTCCACTCTTCTCTCACTTCATCCACTCAAGTCACTAAAGCTTATCATTTCTTGATCTACAATCTCTCTTTTATGTCTCCTCTTCACTTTTTATGTCAACTCTTCACAGTTGAAACCCGGCCTTAAGATATTTCCTAGCTTTGTGATCCTGAGCAAGTCACCTAACCCTGTTTGCCTCAATTTCCTCATCTGTAACATGAGCTGGAGAAAGAAATGGCAAAATCCTGAATAATCTTTCCCAAATAAACCTGAAATGAGATCAGAGTTGCACACAACTGAAAAAAATGACTGAATTCCTTCCTTAAAAGTCTCTTCTCAATCTACTCCATTTTCCATATAACTGCCAGTGATTTCCTCAAGTATAAGTCTGACTACTCAGCCCTCCTACTTAAACCAAATAAGTCCCTGTTACCTCTAGAATTAAATATAAATTCTTCTGAGCATTTACAGCTCTTTCCACCATGACCACTTCCTACCCTCCTTTCCAGTTTCATATATTTCATCTATCCTCCCACTTTACAATCTCCCCGCCCAAAAGGCAAGAAGACAGTGCTCTTCTTCCTTCCTCTCAGTCCCTACAGTGGGTCAGCAATAAGCAAGCCAGGCACCATACTGAGTACCAAGGACACAAAGAAAGGCCAAAGACTAGCAGCCCCGACTCTCAAGAGGGAGATGTGTAAACGACCATGTACAAAAAAGCAATATTTATAGGACAAATGTAGATAATCAACAGAAAGAAGACATAAGAATTGGGAATTATCAGGAAAGACTTTCTGTACAATGCAGAATTTTAATTGGTGCTCAGAAGAAAGGGGGTCAATGTCAATGAGCTACCAAGTCTATGGGGGAATAGGAGGAGGTGGAAGCTATTAGAAGACTGGAAAGGACCCAAGTTATGAAGGGCCTTGACAACCAAATAGAGGATTTTATATTTATTCCTGGAAATAATAATGGGGAGCCTTTGGAGATGATTGATTTGGGGGAAGGGTTCACTTTAGGAAAATCCTTTTGACAACTTAGTGGAGGCTAAACTGGAGTGAAGAGAGACTTGCAGCAAGGAGAGCAACTAGCAGGCTACCGTGATACTCTAGGCATGAGGCAGAAGGGCCTGGCCTGGGGTGGTGATGTCAGAAAAAATAAAGGTATATTCAACAGGATTTGACCAGTAATTGGGGTGGGAATGAGGAAAGTGAGTGAAGAGTAGATTTAAGCCTTGGAAATTGAGACCACAGTGGTACCCTCAATAGTAATAAGGAAATTAGAAAAAGGAAAAGTTTGGGAGGAAAGATAGAGAGTTCAATTTTGGACATGTTGAGTTTAAGATGTTTACAATACATCAAATGTCTCAAGATGTGAGACTGTAGGCAAGAAAAGACATATTTTGAAGACCTTTAAGACAAAGGACCATCATCTAAACAAAGTCTTTCCTAATATCCTCAACTTCCTATTTTATATTTGCATTTCTTTTATATCACATATATACACAGCCACTTCCAATTGAATGGAAGCTCCTTAGATGATATTGTCTTATTCTTTGTTTATGTGTGTACCATGCCTAGAACATAATAAGACTTTAATAAGTCATCAAATGATTTTGGCACAAATTAAATACAACTAAAGAGCTCCTTGGGTACCCTCAATATATTTTAAAAAAAAAAAAAAAAAACCTCAAACAAGGCAACTGGTATATTTGGTAGATTCCTCTGTGGAGGATTTATGAAAAACATAGACAACATTCATTGCTGTTTAGTCTAACTGTTCACATCTAATTCTCTATGACCCTATTTGGGATTTTCTAGGCAAAGATACTGGAGTGGTTTGCCATTTCTTTCTCCAGTTAATTTTACAGATGAGGAAATTGAGGCAAATAGAGTAGAGTGACTTGCCCAGGGTCACATAGTTAAGTGTCTAAAGACAGATCTGAAGACAGATTCCAAACCCAATGCTCAATCCACTGCACCATCTAGCTGCCAAAATTCATACAGCAGAAGAAAGTTTGTATGGATTATAATAATGGAGAAGAGTTCCAAATGAATGAAATCATTGATCCATCAAATTATCAAAAGAATCAGGTGTATACAGATAGTTTATTTATCAATATTGAGTACAAGAGGCATTGTCAAGAAGTCCTCTGCACATCTGTCCCTTAAAATGGATAGTTCCTTTATACTCTGTAATTATTTATATCAAATTGGCACATTTCTGGGTTTTTCAAGTCCTATAGTTAAGGCTCTTCAACAGGTTACTCTGGCACAAAACCAAAGTTTTTTTTTTGTTTTTTTTTTTTGTTTTTTAACACATATGGTATAACAGGAACACTGTGTTAAGGAAAAAACAAAATAATAAAGACAAAACAAAAGCTTTATTCAAATTGAACAGTCATTACTAAGCACTAGAAATGATTACACTCTAATTTTCTAATTAAATCACTAATTTTGTCAAGTTCTGCAACTCTGTTGTTGTTCAATTGTTTTAATCATTTCTGACTTTTTGTGACCAGTGGGGATTTTCTCAGCAAAGATAGTAGAGTAGTTTGCCATTTCCTTCTCCAGCTCATTTTACAGATGAGGAAATTGAGGCAAACAAGGTAAAATGACTTGCCCAGGATCACACAGCCAGTAAGTGTCAGAGATCACATTTGAACTCAGGTCTTTCTGATTCCTCACTATGCCATCTAGATGTCTTCTGCAGCTTTACACCATTCTTTTAATTTTGTACAAATGTACATTTTTTCACACATGGCAATGTGATCTACTTGAAAACATAATGTAAAGTTCATCCAGTTAAATAAAATCATATTCAAAAATTACTTATCTTTTGTTACTACAAACATGGAACCCAATTTCAGGCTTTATGATTTTGTCAAAGAAGAAAATTTTTTTTGTATCACATTGATCTTTTATTCCATGAAAACCTCCAGATACATAGATATTTTTCTGATAATCTGCAATCTAATCATCCTTCACCTATCTTAGCCTTGGAAAATTAATTTTTGAACCCAAATAGAAGGCTTACATTTTTGCCTTCACTTACTAGTTTCCACACAGTGCTCTAGTCTACAAAGATCTTTTGGATCCTGATGGTCATTCAAGATAGTAATTATCCATCCTAATTTTATATCATATGCAAATTTAATGAGCATGGCATTATGCTTTCAAAATAGATCACTGATTTAAAAAAAAGTTAACATATGCTAATCACAGAACTCAGAAATATTTCACTGAAGAACTTCAGAATTGATAATGACATAAATATCTACTCTTTTGAGCCTTACCATCCTACCATATATTTCTCAAAAGTGTATTTTTAACACTTAGATGTGGGTCTAAAGCATAAAGACTTACTTAGACTTACAAGACTACAAAAAAATGGGATTAAAAAATTTAGTTATGGCATTTTATTATGAGACAAACTTCCTCCTGCCAAATACCTTTGGTAAAGATTCAAAGTACAATAGTTAATTCAGAATTTGAAAACTTTAGGTTATTGAGTCGAATAGCAGTTTAACCTGCTTCATGGTTTCTCAATAGATAAAAAGTTTCAACAGAATAAAAAAACAAACATTTTGAGTTCACAAAACTAAATAAAATAGGTATTTTCAAGACAGCAAATTCTTCCCAATAATCTGCTTTCTTAAATATTCACTGTTAAACATGGGGTCTGCTCAGCTTTATTTAGGTGTTAGTTAAGTGGATTTTTTTATGTTAAAGACTATTCTTTGATGATTTGTAATCCCTCTCCTTCCCCACCCCCCAACCATGTAATAACTGAAGTTGTGCACATATTAACTGCATCATAAAATCTCTGGAGCAATCTAATTTGTTTTTTCTGCTATCCAGCCTACTCCTAGTCTTTCTGGTTAGTATGGAACATTCAGCTGTTACCATGGTATAAAGTCTGGCATAATTATACCATTTTTCCCACTAATTTTTTACCCTACTTAGAGCTAAGAAGGTATGAAACTATTCCCACAGGTCCATCAAATTCTGCCAAACAAATATTTATATGATCAAATGCATCAAACTTTGGTACAGCTGACTGCAGAATAATTATTTTCTCCCAGAATTTCTTTCTTTCCATATTTTCGGCCTTCCTTACATAAATGAATTTGGAGAAATTATCTTCACAGCCTAACAACTTTTTTTTTAATTTTATTTTATAATAACTTTTTATTGAGAGAACCTATGCCAGGGTAATTTTTTTTACAACATTATCCCTTGTACTCGGTTCTGTTCCTATTTTTCCCCTCCCTTCCTCTACCCCCTCCTCTAGATGGCAAGCAGTCCTATATATGTTAAATATGTTGCAGTATATCCTAGATACAATATATGTTTGCAGAACCGAACAGTTCTCTTGTTGCATAGGGAGAATTGGATTCAGAAGGTAAAAATAACCCGGGAAGAAAAACAAAAATGCAAATAGTTTACATTCATTTCCCAGTGTTCTTTCTTTGGGTGTAGCTGCTTCTGTCCATCCTTGATCAATTGAAACTCAGTTAGGTCTCTTTGTCAAAGAGATCCACTTCCATCAGAATACATCCTCATACAATATCGTTGTCGAAGTGTAAAGTGATCTCCTGGTTCTGCTTATTTCACTCAGCATCAGTTCATGTAAGTCTCACCAGTCCTCTCTGTATTCATCCTGCTGGTCATTTCTTACAGAACAATAATATTCCATAACATTCATATACCACAATTTACCCAACCATTCTCCAACTGATGGGCATCCATTCATTTTCCAGTTTCTAGCCACTACAAACAGGGCTGCCACAAACATTTTGGCACATACAGGTCCCTTTCCCTTCTTTAGTATTTCTTTGGGGTATAAGCCCAATAGAAACACTGCTGGATCAAAGGGTATGCACAGTTTGATAACTTTTTGGGCATAATTCCAGATTGCTCTTCAGGATGGTTGAATTCGTTCACAACTCCACCAACAATGCATTAGTGTCCCAGTTTTCCCGCATCCCCTCCAACATTCATCATTATTTTTTCCTGTCATCTTAGCCAATCTGACAGGTGTGTAGTGGTATCTCAGAGTTGTCTTAATTTGCATTTCTCTGATCAATAATGATTTGGAACACTCTTTCATATGAGTGGTAATAGTTTCAATTTCATCATCTGAAAATCATCTGTTCATACCATTGATTATTTATCAATTGGAGAATGGCTTGATTTCTTATAAATTTGAGTCAGTTCTCTATATATTTTGGAAATGAGGCCTTTATCAGAACCTTTATCTGTGAAGATGTTTTCCCAGTTTGTTGCTTCCCTTCTAATCTTGTTTGCATTAGTTTTATTTGTACAAAGACTTTTTAATTTGATATAATCAAAGTTTTCTATTCTGTGATCAGTAATGGTCTCTAGTTCATCTTTGGTCACAAATTTCTTTCTCCTCCACAAGTCTGAAAGATAAACTATCCTATGTTCCTCTAATTTATTTATAATCTCGTTCTTTATGCCTAGGTCATGGACCCATTTTGATCTTATCTTGGTATATGGTGTTAAGTGTGGGTCCTTGCCTAATTTCTGCCATACTAATTTCCAATTATCCCAGCAGTTTTTATCAAATAATGAATTCTTATCCCAAAAGTTAGAATCTTTGGGTTTGTCAAAAACTAGATTGCTATAGTTGACTATTCTGTCTTGTGAACCTAACCTATTCCACTGATCAACTAATCTATTTCTTAGCCAATACCAAATGGTTTTGGTGACTACTGCTTTATAATATAATTTTAGATCAGGTACAGCTAGGTCACCTTCATTTGATTTTTTTTCATTAATTCCCTTGAGATTCTTGACTTTTTATTGTTCCATATGAATTTTGTTGTTATTTTTTCTAGATCATTAAAATATTTTCTTGGAAGCCTGATTGGTATAATACTAAATAAATAGATTAGTTTAGGGAGTATTGTCATCTTTATTATATTTGCTCGGCCTATTCAAGAGCACTTAATATTTTTCCAATTATTTAAGTCTGACTTTATTTGTGCAGAAAGTTTTTTGTAATTTTGCTCATATAATTCCTGACTTTCCTTTGGTAGATAAATTCCCAAATATTTTATCACAGCCTAACAACTTTAATAAAATCTGAGAGCAACTAATTTTAATAAATCTCATGCAAATACATTCTGGGCAAAAAGAGTGGTATAGGAAAATGCAGAGAGGCAAGAATATTCAATATGTGTTTAGAAAGAAAAGAATAATCTAAATTGGCTGAAACTTTAAATTCATATTAGAGAGTAGTTGGAGATAATGCTAAAGAGACAGGCTGAGGACAAGGTATAAAGGAAAAATATCCTAAAAATTAAACCCTGCAACTCAGATTATTTAAAAGTGAAACCAGGAGGTAAATACTTCAAAACCTTTAATGGCTCTCCATTCCCTAAAGAATAAAATCTAAATTCCTCAACAATTCTATATGATGAGTGCACAACCCAACCCTCCTTTTCATTAATAATATATTTGGCACTATTCCCCAGATTGAAATTCTGATTCTAGCCAATTTAGGCTAACCTCCCTTTCAATAGACATACATTAGAAGTAATCTAAATTGAGATTGACTGGCCTTAAATGCCTGGATTAAGATAAAGGTTATGTATGTTTAGTGTTTGCCCCACTAAGGGGCAAAGGAAGTTTTTTCTTACATGCAACTACATTTGATAGGAATACTCCAAAGTAATATTTGAAAGAGATTAAAATTACTATAAGAGAATAGAAAGGATGGCAAGAGGACCAATTAAGAATCTATACTAATTTTAGGATGGGGCAAATGTGTATAGAAATAGGTAGAGGTCACAGATCATAACCTAATAACTTAGAAGGATCTCTAAAATAATGTGATAGTGGGTGGTGAATATAAGCTCTCTAAATTGTTATCATGTTGACAATCAAAACAGAAATGTCTTCTTGGAAATACTAAAAGAGAAAACTTTAATTTGGTCTTTTTATATCTGAGTATCCATAGCAGGTTGAATATATTCATAATTTCTTTTTAAAAACAAAGTTCTAACTGTAAACTAACTTGACTATATCCTTTAAAGGAAAATAATGTCAGCTATGTTTGATACTGGCAGAAATTTTCCAACCAGTGGCCTGTGCTAGCCCATCCTCATTCTTCCAGCCAAAGGAGGACGTCTTGGATGGCATAAAAAGCTCTCTATGGTCATAAAAGAAAGACTGTGTTTTCTTGTCCAGTGATTCCAATCATTCATATAAAACTGTGATCATTTTAAATGGAGGTAAGACTAAGGGTTATCATCTTACTGTCAGTTACTAAATTCTTCAATTCAACAAACATTTATTTATTAAATGTCTACCATGTGCCCGGCCCTGTACTGGCTCTGGGGATACAGAAAAAAAGCCAAAAAAAGTTCCTTGCCTTCAAGGAGCTTACAATTTGAGGTGATAGAAAATATGCATATTTATACAAAGTAGCTATATAAAGGATAAATAGGAAATTTTTTTTTAAAAAAGGGGAAAGCCCTAAAATTAAGAAGAGTTAGGGAAGGTTTCCTGAAAAAGGTGGGATTTTAATTTGGACTCTAAAAAAGGCAGGGAGGCACCACTAGTTGGAGAAAGTTTGTGGGTGGTTTTAAAATTTGAAACAAAATAAAATCTCTTAACCAAAGCTACATACAATCCAAACTATTTTCTATGCCAAATATATTTTTTAAATTTCTACCAGGAAAAATTAATTATTTTTAATATTAGCACAAGTCTGACCAAGTCACCTCCCCTCCCCTCTCCCTCAATTCAATATAAACTTTAGCGACTCTTCATTTTCTCCAGGATCAAAGAGAAAAATCTCTGGCTTTGAAAGCCTTTCAGAACCCGGCCCCCTCCGACCTTTCCAGTCTTCTTACACCTCACTCCCCTTCACATATTCTAGGATGGATCCAGAGACACTTATCTCCAGGCTACTCCACACACAAAATACTTCCATCTCTCCTTCTGCAGGCATTCTCTCTCTCTCTCTCTCTCTCTCTTAGCTTGGGCTCCCGGTTTCCTCCAAGTCTTAGCTACAGTCCCACCTTCTGCAAGATGCCATGACTAATCCCACTTAATACTCTTACCTTTTACAATCCATGTTTGTTGGTACGCAATTGTTTGCAAGTTTTTTCCCTATCAGACTTGGAGCTCCTTGATGAGCGGGGACTTTTCGTGCCCTTCTTGCTATCCTCAGCATTTATCATAGCGCCTGACACGTAACTGACACTTAACAATTACTGATGTGACTTGACTATCCCAAGTCTTCCTTGGATAATTATTTAACTTCAAAACACAATTGACACCTAGAAAACAGAATCCTGTGTCATCAGAAAACAGCTAGTTTTTCCTTGAAAAATATCCCTCTTCAAGGGGCCTTCTAAATTCAATTCTCCAAGGCTTCCCTGACTAGTTCAAATTCCAACCTATTTTCAAGAAAAGAATTGTACAAATCAAACAAGTTAAACGCTGTGACACACAAAACTGGCTCAAATAAGACCAGTATGTCCCAAGTGTGCCTTCTACACATAAACAGAAAACATTTAGGAAGGCAAGCATTATCCCTGTAATTCTAATTCTGTTTCAATTTAAACTACAAATTGTTTCTCAGTCACAGTCGCCCTGAATAACATTCAAAACCATTTGTTATTTCTTACCAAATGCAAGCTTCATTTTATAAACCAGAGAAGTTACATCTTCATCAACAAATCTGCCAATATAAGAAGGGTTTCTCCAGAGAGGACAGTACACCCACACAGGCAGGAATCTTATAGAAATAATTCACAATTATTTTAATTCCCTAAACCAATTTGGAAATTATATGAAATAAATGAGTAAAATCTAAAGAAGACAGCACAATATGGAAACATCTCACATTTATCGGAAGCACATAAAACAGTTTAAGTTAAAAAGAAAAAGTTTTGCTGAATGTGGAAAATTAAATTCTTATTTATTCAGGATTAATCAAAAATAAGTTTTACTGGACTTGGAAACTTTCAACTACCATGTTAATTATACACAGTCTTTTTCCAGAAGTCCTGAGATGGAGCTTGGGTCTTCACCTATTTGCTTTTTGACAAAAATTAGAAAAAAAGTTAATAGTTCAAAACTAAACAACACAACTTTTTCCTCATGCTATTAATTCAGAACTTACATTAATTCACTAAAAAAATCTACAACATATTTCAGAAGATCTTTATGCTCAAACAATTAAATTGGAACATTCCCCCAAAGCAGATGAGGATCCAATGAAACAAACTTATTACCCTTTCTATTACACTTTCGAAATAGTTATGCTTAAATTTCTAAAGCATCATTGCTTCAGAATCTCTCTGCTCAGCACCATTCTTTCTCTAGCTCAAACATTAACTGGCAGGATGTTTACATCAGAAAGGCAACTTAAGGACCTAGTTTCTTTTTCAGTAAGTAAGCAATAAGCAATTAATAAGCATCTGGCAAGGTATACCAGTAGAACCAGTAGCAGATACATGCCAAGCAAAGTGCATGGCCAGATTTAATCCCATATCTGAATATTACTCATCTTAAAAGGGGAAGAAAACCTACTTGATAATTATGCCATTGACTACTAAAGTATCATTCAAGAGATAACAGTGGTTCTTTAGGCTAGCTAATAATCTCCTAAAATGTCAATGACAGTAAGACAAGGCAGAGCCACAATACCCCTAATAACAATTGTAGTGCTAAGAATTCCCAACTATTTTCATGAAAAAACAGGTTCAAAGCTAGTGGTAAAGAAGGGAGGAAGAGAAAGGAAGGAAGGAGGAAGGGAAAGAAAGGAGAGAAGAAAGGATACCTTTCAAGAAAAGTGTTTTACCTCTATTATCTTATTTGATATACAGATGCTTTTACATACCAATTTTGCAGATAACAAAAGAAGATGGCTATTAAGTGATTTAGTAGCTGTCATAGGTAAGACTTGAACTCGTTATTTTACTAGACTGAAATATCTAAATGCACTATACTTAGCAACTTCAAGGTTTCAAGAAACAGGTACTATCTTTCTTAATAAAATACAAGTATATATGAAAGTTAGAAAATATTCTTAAAATAAATTACTATGACTTTAAAAAACATAAAAAGCAATGGAAAAAAGCACTCCCTTAACTCATTTCTAAAATATATAGAGAATTGACTCAAATTTAAAAGAATCCAAGCCATTCTCCAATTGATAAATGATCAAAAAATATGAACAGACAATTTTCAGATGAAGAAATTAAAACTATTTCTAATTATATGAGAAGATACTCTAAATCATTACTGATCAGAGAAATGCAAATTAAGACAACTCTGAGGTACCATTACACACTTCTCAGATTGCCTAAAATGACAGGAAAAGATAATGATGAATGTTGAAGGGGATATGTGAAAACTGGGGCAATACATTGTTGGTGGAGTGGTGAAGTGATCCAACTATTCTGGAGAGCAGTTTGGAACTATGCCCAAAGGACTAATAAACTAATACCTTTTGATCCAGTAGTATTTCTAATGGGCTTGTGTTCTAAAGAGATCTTAAAGGAAGGAAAGGAACCCGTATGTGCAAAAGTGTTTGTGGCAGGTCTCTTTGTAGTGGGAAGAAACTGGAAATTGAGTAGATACCCATCAATTGGAGAATGGCTGAATAAATTATGGTACATGAATATTATGGAATATTATTTTTCTGTAAGAAATGATTAGCAGGATGATTTCAAGAGATACCTGGAGAGACTTATATGAATTGATGCTAAGTGAAATGAGCAGAACCAGGAGATCATTGTACACAGCAACATCAATATTATACGACAATCAATTCTGATGGACGTGGCTCTCTCCAACAATGAGATGATTGAGGCCAGTTCCAATGATCTTGTGATGAAGAGAGTCATCTAATCTAGAGAGAGGACTGTGGGAAGTGAATGAAGATCACAACATAACATTTTCACTCTTTTTGTTGTTGTTCGCTTGCATTTTGTTTTCTTACTCATTTACTTTCTTTTTTTCATCTGATTTCTCTTGTGAAACATGAGAATTGTATAAATATGTTTATACATATTGGATTTAACATGTATTTTAACATGTTTTACATATATTGAATTGCTTGGCATCTAGGGGAGGGGGAAGGAGGAGAAAATCTGAAACACAAGGCTATGCAAGAGTCAATGTTGTCAAATTATCCATGCGTATGTTTTGAAAATAAAAAACTTTATTACAGAAAAAAAGTACTGCCTTAGGAAAAAACCAATTGTTTCTTTCTAGAGGATTATCCAATAAAAAATGTAACATAACCACATTACAAATGCTCAGGATACTCTTTCATCCATATTTATTCAATCTTATTAGGGCAAAGAAGTGAAGTAAAAAAGATCACTAAGTAAAAAAATACAAACTAAAGACTCAAGTGATTTAAAATAGTAATTAAAAACTCACTGTGAAGCTTTGGGCAAATCATTTCATCTCTCTACACTTTATGTCATCTGCAAAATGAGGGATTAAAGCTAATTAATAGCTAGAGATCTTTTCAGTTCCAACAGTCTAAAAGAAACATACTTTTAAGATAATCATAATAAATAACTGGTTAATTGACCTAAAATATTGTTATTACTCCACTTTACTGTCAGGTAACCCATTATCTATTTGTAAAAATCCATGAAAAGCAACTCTATTCACTTATTACTTAAATTCTGCTTTATTTAAAGGAACCTAAGTATTTCACAGAGGAAAAATGTTTTTGGAAAGAATATTGATATTACATGTGACCATAGAATTTATAGTGGGAAAGAATTATCAAACTTAACCCCTTCATTTAGAAGATTAGGAAAAAGAAACCTAATTATATTCAATGACTTGCCAACATCATCTAAGGATAAAGGGAAATGCCTTGATTGGAACCAAGGTCCTCTGAATATCAAAAAGAAGCATAACTGAAGAGAGAACTTCCAATTATTTGAAAACTGAAAAGCTGAAAGAATGACCATGATAAATATGAAAAGGCTTTTATCTGTAAATAATAAAAAAGAAATCATCCCCACAATATTCACATACTGTCAGATGTTCCTAACAGCTGAAGGTTAACTACTATTAGTTGACATCCTTAATAATTCAAGATTGATCCATTCAAACTATGAATGTCACATAAAGTTGTTTTACTACTGTTTTGAAAAACAATTTAATGCACAAAAAAACATTTCATTAAAATACTAGTATAATGCTTCTGAACAAGATTTCCTTTAAAAAAACAGGAAAAAGATTTTTAGAAAATTAAATGTGAATAATACAGGATATCTTTTTTGAAAGAGAAAAGTTTATGTGGTCTTTATAAGCATTTTTAAAGTGGTCATGAATCAACTACTTGACCGTATTCACTTGGATTTAAATGGATTTTATCGGTTTGATGATGAATCAATATTCAATCACTTTAAGAGTTTTGTTGCCTGAAGTCTTATTGTATTATCTTCATATGTAATATTAAATTCCCAAGATCAGTAATTAATTGTGCAGATTCTCAGGAGCTTGGTTTTGCATTCATTTAGAGCTTATTTTACTTCCTCTAATTTGGTTAGTTATCAACACACCATGTAAGTAACAGACATTGCAAGCAAAATAACTTTCTTCTTTAAAAATGTCTATGCCTACAAAATACTCATAACTCCTGTGCCATAATATTTAATGCTGGAAAAGTAAATACTTCTGTTGCCTTCATGATAGACTGGAAGAACCAAATATTACTAGTTCTTAGAGAGAGAATCTTAGGCATACTAGAATTATAACTTACATTTTAAAGTTTTCCAGTATAAGGAGAAGGTTTTGAGAGTCTTTAAACTGTCTTTTAAGACAGTTCATGGAACTATCAACACAAATTCCAAATAAAAGCTTTTTAGCAGAAAAATAAAGAAAAGTAGTCATTTCCTATATTATTTGTATTGAAATGGTTTCACAGACATGTTTCAAAGCAATTACCCCAATACTACCTACCCACTAGATTTTACTATAAAAATGGGAAATAGGCCCAAAAAAGAGAGAATTTTATTTTTAAAGGATGTATCTTTTTTTTTTTTACTTTCTAAACTGTCTATATAATACTCTCATATACTCTAATAGTAAAGGCAATATAAAGAAGCAGTCTAACATAGCGAGATAGGGAGCCAGGATAGCCTTGGAGCCAAAAGAACAGCCTTCAAGTCCCTGATACATAGTAGCAGACTGCCAATAGGGAACTTGTGCCTCAGGCAGCTTTCTAAGGCAGTAAATTACAGGTGAGGTACAGATCTGCATCAGTACAGTTTCCACAATGGAGACTTCCCTGAGGCAAAAGAAATAATTCAATCCACCATCATTTATTAGTACCAAGTACTGGACTAAACAATGGGAACATCAAGACAAAAAAAAGGGGCAAAAAAAAAAATTCCTTCTCTCAAGAATTTAGCAGGGGAGAAAACATGCAAACAACTGTATCTGTAGTTATATACTTAACAAGTTAAACTGGACATCACCTTAGAGGAATATATACTAAGGGCTTCCTGCAGAAAGTGGGACTGGAACTGAGAACTAAAGAAAGATAAAAGGAAGGAAGAACATTTCCAGGCATGGAAGAATACTGAATATGGCCAAAATTTTCTTTGCGATCAATGTCATACGATCCAGAATACTGAGGGAGGCGAGAGGATGTTGGGGGTGAAAGGGAAGAAAGGTATAAAGTATAAGAAGACTGTAAAAGTTGGAAGGGACCAGGTTTTGAAGGGCTTTAAATCCAGAAAGAGGATTCTGTATCTGATCCTGGAGATAATAACTGCAATCTTAAAGCAGGTAACAAGAACCTATACCAAGGGGTATAGATGTGAGGAAGGGAGAAGTAACTGGACTTGGATATGGAATCCCTGAGGAGTCAAATATGATATCTACATTTTGAACCTAGAAAATGGGTTTGGAGAAAAATAATGACTTGGGCATGGTGAATTTAAAATAACAAATCTCCAAAGATAGGAGATTGGTCATCAATAGAAGGGACAGTCCTAGGAAAGTAAACTGAAGAATCATTACTAGCATAGAAAGGATCATTTGGAAACTGGCAAGATTACTAGGATGAAAAAGTATAGAGGGAAAAGAAGAAAAATGGAAATATGGGGGGATACCTATTATTGACATGTATGACCTCAAACTGAGAAGAAACAAACAGGGAGGAAGACCAGGATAAAGAAATCAAGTAGAACAGGGAGATCAACACTTCAAAAGTTGCTTAAGAAATGAGAAAAGACTATTAGATTTGACAACTAAAACACCCTTAATAACTTTGGAGAAAGAAGTTTCAGTTAAATGACAAAATCAGAAGCCAGACTGTAAAAGATTTAAGAACATGAGAAGAAAGAAAATAGAGGCATCTATTGTAGATGGTCTCTAAAACTTTAATCATAAAAGGAAAGAATATTAGGACAATAGCTAGAGAGGAATGGATAAGGCCACTGAGAGTTTTTTGAGGACTTGGGGAGGTATGGGTGTCTTTATAGACTATAGGGAAATAGCCAATGACTAGACAGAAATTAAAAATAAGCAAGGAGAGCTGTTAGAGGGGATAATATGCTGGAGAAGAAAAAATGAAGCAAAACATTGTGCATACAGGGGAGTAAACAGGGATGAAGTAGAAGAAAATAGAAAGCATCTAAATGAAGCAAAATGAAGAGGAAAGAGAAAAGAGGATACTCTTAGCAAATGGCCCCAATTTTTTTCCAATGAAATATAAATGAAGATTCTAAGCTAAGAATGGAGAGCATGGAAACCATGGGAAATTTGTATTAGGATGAAAAGTTTCGGAAAAGCCACTGTGGTAAGTAGGATAATTAGCCAATTCTATACAAAAGATATTGCCTTTCCATAGTGAAGGTCCAGTTGAGATGATATAACATAAATTTGTAGGACTCAAATCAAGTTTCATGATTTTTTCCATCTTCATTTAACATCACGCTAGGAACAAAAGCAGAATATAGTAAGAGTAATCTAAAGCTGAGGCTTAGCATAGTAAAATCTTTAGTAGTATAAGAAGGCAAAAGACTCAAAAGAACAGTATAAAGTTAAAAGGGAGTCAAAAAATGAAGGGGATTATAGGGAAGGCCAAAGTAAAAAAAAAAAAAAAAAAAGTAAAGGACAAATTTAGAGAACAAAGCACATGGTAGAAGTGAATATAAGGGCAAACCTAAGGCACTAAACATATCTATTTTTATGAGCCTAAAATCTACAATGATTAAAAAGAAACCAATGATTACAGAAAAAAAGGAAGGAGACTGATTACTAGTCCTGCTAAGCGATATAATTAAAGAGTTATCAGAATAGATGAAAGGAAATGAATTTTCTAAGATGAACAGGAATGAAAAGAAAACCTATAACACTTATACAAAATTTTACAATCTGCAAAATTTACAATTTTAGATAAATATTGGATTTTTTAATAACATTTTTATAACTTACCAAATACTTCCCTCATAGCTATCCTGTAAGGTAGATGATATAAGAATTATGGTTGGTAAATATCAGAAATGGAATTAAAACTACCTTTATCTGCTGATAACATTATCTTATATCACATTGTACTCTCTCTATATTACACTTTAAATAGAAAGAAAATCAGTAAAAGCTAAAACCTAGTAGTAGCATGGATAAGTAGAAAGTTTTAGATTCATGGTTCTACGCAGTCAATTTTCCCACTGAACCACTATTTAACCTGAGTGCATCAGTTTCCTATTTTATAAAGCAGTAATAAAAATTCCTGGGATACAGTCTTCTAGAAACATTTCAGACTAATAAGGTGATATATGCAAAATTTGTGAGACAAACAAAAGTACTTGAGTCAAGTTAATGGGGGGATCATGGGATTAATTTTTTTTTTGTTAAAATAAAATTAATAAATCATTTCCTATAGACAACAAGAATAACCCAAATCTCTGTTCTAGCATTTTAAGCCTTAAGCAAATAATCTACCTTACTTATCTGATTTATTACCCATTAATCTCCAACATTAATGCCCCAATCGAATCAGGCATTTTTACTATATTCCTGAAATAATTTGTCCTTTATTAATGATACTTTTTACCACCTTGAAAGTTCTTTCTGCTTTTTGACACAATTCAAATCCTTCATTGTGTTAAAAGTTCAACTCAATTCATAGAATCACAGAGATGGAGCAGACATCAGAGGTTATTTAGCCACAGCTTCTTAAACTGTGGGTTATGATCCTATATGGTATCTTGTAACTGAATGTGGAGGTCACGAAATTATTATTACTAGTAAAAGTTTGGTTGGTATTCCTATTTTATATACCTATATATTCAGAGTCATGTAAAAATTTCTCTGGCAAAAAGATAACACAAATAGAAAATGTTTAAGAAATCCTCAACTAGCTCAATATCCTCATATTACAGAGAAGGAAAATGAGACCTAGAAAGAGAAAGTGATGTCAAATGACAGTACTAATCCTTAAACAAAGGTCCTCCAACTATAAATATAGCTGTCCAAGTTCAGTCAGGATTAAGCTTGCTTGAAAGGCTTTTCCACACTATTTACAAAGTTGAAGACTCTACCCCATTAATTATATTCATAGTTTCCCTTCTGAATGACTTCTATGATGGTCAATATAGGCCAATAACAATCAACTAGAATTTATTAAATAACTATGTGTTAAGACACTGCTGAGCTCTGAGAATACAAAAACAAGTGAGACAATGTCCATCGGGTACAATAGAAAGAGAACTAACTGGTTCAAATCCTTGGATGATTACCACATACATAACCTTGCAAAATCACTTAATTTCCCAGACCCTCAGTTTCTTCCTGTAAAATGAAAGCATTGGACTAGATGACCTCTAGGGTACATTCCAACTCAAGACCAATCATTTTATGATATCCTACAAGCAGCTTATTTTCTGTCAGAGGGAGACAACATGTTCATAAATAAAGGACATAAATAAAAAACCAAATTTAAAAAACACAGTGATAGGGAATTAATATTCCCAGGAATAACCTGGGAAAACCAAGGCAAGACTCTTAAAGGAGGCAGCAGTTGATCTAAGCCTTAAGGAAAGGCAGAACCAAGAGATATTTTTGTCCAAGATAGAAGAATATGGAGGACAGTCTATGTAAACAGAGGCAGAGATGTAATGTCATAGACTGTGAGTATAGTGTGTGAGATAGGGAGTAATGTATAATCAGTTTAAAAAGACAGGCCGCAGCCAGATAATCAAACCTAGGATATTCATTAGCTTCAAAATTTTGTGACATATAGTATGAAGTCAGTGATGTCTATCTAATAAGGGGAAGAAATGTTAGTAAAAGCTTTGTTCTATGAATTACATCCACAGGGTTTTCTGGTTGCAGATTTAAGGCTAAAAGGCAACAAGGTCAACAAATCCTACACCTACATTTTGCAGATAAGGAAATTGAGATAATGTGAAGCTAAGTTATTAGTCCAAAGTCACACAGCCAGGAAGTGCCTATGTTCATCATGGGGCCCTTACTTTCCTAACCTAAACCATCCTGACTTTTTGCTTTTCTGAATTTCTATTACAAATAGTATTACATGAGAGTTTAACAGAACATGGGAACCTTTGATTTCATCAAAGTAGGAAGCTCCTGGTGAGGAGCTAGATTTTCTTAGTTTCGAGGACAACTCTTTCTCTATCCATTACTCCATACTGCCCTCCATCTCCAATATTCCATCAATTTTTACTAGTTTACTAGTTTTACTATTTATTTCTACATATGCAGCTTTCATAGGCCTAGAGTTGAAAGGGAACCTTAAAGTTTTTCTGGTTTGACCCTGTCATTTTACAGATTAAGACACTTGGCCAAAGTCACATAGGTAGTAAATAGGTGTTTAGAGCCATGATTTCAACCCAACACTTTAAGAGCCCTAGCACTCTGCCTTGAGATGCCAGGGACCACTGAGAACCCTAAAGATCCAACGCTCTGGAAAGTGATGGTCAATACAGGGCCTGATATAAAGACCAAATAGGACTAACCAGCCTACACAAAAGTGTCACAGGGAACAAAGCCTGGTCCTGGCACAAAGCCCAAAATTAGAAACTAGGTAAGTAAATTGAAGAACACTCCAACCAATATAAAAACTATAGATTGAGAGTGATCTCTAAAAAAGAAGAAATAGATTTTCCATAAGGACTACATAAATATCAAACTGAAGCAAAGAATAAAAATGAAATAAAAGCTCTGGAGAAAAGAACTGGAAAGAGAATAAACTGGACCAGGTAACCTATAAGAATCCTCTCATCTACAGATTCATAATCCTTTGACCATCCCAAGATGTGTTCACATCTAAATGCTAAAAATGGCTTGGGCTATTTCTCCCTACCTGTTATTCGATCTCTCCCTCTTAAGAACTACTAATTATGAAAACAACAAACTATTTTCTCCAGAACATATTTTTTTAGCAAAAACCAGGAAGTATGTTCGTTTTTCCCCAAGGATATTAGTTAGCCAAAATATCTAACTGATCTTTTGGTGGAGGCTGCACAGCAGTACTCAGGAGAGCCCCTCTGTTAGCTGAGCCTTAGCCACAACTCCTGAGACCATAATATCAGCTCTAGGACAGCAGCCAATAACTAACAGTGAATCACTGCACCCAAAGACTTATTTTACCCAAGTGTTTACATCTCACATTATAATTCCCTCTCCGAATGGCAGCAAAGTTGAAAATACATGAAAGGAAACCTCCACATAAATTGTACACATTGGTTTTTTAGCAGAAAGTAGGTACTGGACTGGAGGAATAAGGGGAAATTATTGCTGTAAATGTTGCAAATGTTAGCTCTATATTTACAGGGTAGTGTTTGGACAGTGAGAAAAGGGATCCCCTCCTATCAGGCACCTGGGGTAGGAGTGAGAGGAAGAAGAACGTGAAGTTGGAGAAGAGCTCACATTTGCACTGACTTCCTCTGTGTTACTGAGAGATCACTGAGGCAAACTCCTTTTTTTTCTTTTTAAACAAATAAGGAAACTGAGGCCTAAAGAGGTACAGTGACTTACCCAAGCACACACAAGAAAGGAGTAAGTGGCAAAGCTGGGACCCAAATGCAGCTTCTTCCCTCTCTGGTTTCCTATCGTCTGCCTAGTAATAAGTCAAAAATAGCTGTTAAATTGGGTTAACTTTAAATCCAGCCCTCCTTAATGCTAGATGTAAAACAATAGTTCCCTAGAAACAAGACAAACCACTTAATAAAAAAGACACATATGCCATAACCTGAAACAAAACAAAGGTCCTCCAGGATTTCTCTCCTTCCTCTATCCTCGTGGATTCTGTCAGTCTGTATATATCTCGGTCTCTTCTCCCTTCCTACTCCACCCATTCTTTTTTCATCTCTCTCCTGCTCCTCTCTCTCCTTTTTGTCTTTTTATTCTGTCTCCCTCCTTCCCCTTTTCATTACATTCCCAACTAGAGGTAAGGGCCTTTTCTTTCCTGAAGTTAAGATCTGAGTACTATTCTCCCTCTTTCATTAGTGTACAACTACATTTTTACCAAAAAGTGAGGTGATTCAAGGTCTGGCCTACTTACTCTAATGATTGGGATAAGATTTATTTATTAAGATTCCCAAATGATATTAATAGCTTTATGAAAGCCTGAATTAACTTCACAAACATCACTTTTCTTTAGCCATCCTCCATCCCTACTTTCCCAGTCTTGAGTGAAGATATCCTTCTACAATTCTTGATCAAGTATCTAAAGAAAGATTTCCAGTACTCATCTTTAGCTTTCAAATAATATCAATACTCTACTGAAATGTCAACTCCCTCCTAATCATCAACTGTTATGCCCTGGTCTCAGACCCTTAGGAAGTCCTATCTTTCCCACCATTTCCTATCTCCGTAGCCTATGCTTTTTTATGGAGCTGGTGCAATTGTTAATTTCTACAAAAGTAAAGACTTCATCTTATTTAGCATTAAATCGCCCCATATTAAACAACTGGTATAGTAAGTTTGACAAATGTTTATTAAATGAATGAATAAGGCATTCTGAATATTTTATTTGAAGTTTATCTATCTTAGAGAGTTTTAGCAGCCCACAACCTAAGCTTAGGAATTCACTGTGTGTTCTAATTTGTCATACAGTTTGTTACTATTTTCCTCCATTTTGACCCTCAGTCCAGACCAACCTAAAATCTTATAGACCAGTTAGTATCTACTTCCTGGGATGGCATTATGCCTCAATCCTACTTTTACTCTTTTTCCTTCCTCCTCACTCTATATTTGCATTTTTACAGAGGTTTTCTTCAGGGTCCCTTCCTGATGTACAGATTATCAAGACCAGATAGCTAAAACTTACACAAAAAGAGTTTCTACTCACCTTACAAATTTTACAATCCTGAACCATCAGTTAAGACAGCAAATGCATTTCCTGGGACAGTTTCAACATTCAACAAATTCCACCTAAAAGCAAATTACGTTCCCTTCCCTGATCTCATTCTGTCAAGTGACTCAAGTGAGTATATTGCTTCTATTCAAACTTGCTGGCTTGCTAATTATGTGTCTATTTGCTATGCTATTCCACATTCAATGTTATTTATAATTCTTAAATTCATTGTCACTAGGGTTTTACTAAAGCCTTTAAGGATTCTCTGAACTGTATGTACCATCTCACCTTCAACAAAGGTCAGGGACTCGATCTAAAACTGACTCCCAAAAGAAACAAAAGAACTAAAGGTTCTCTGTCTTTCATGACATGATCTAAACAAATCATTAACTTACGTCACACTGAAAATATTAGTATAAATGAAGACCCAGATAAACCAAGCCAAAGACTAAATGAACAAAGACTAAATGAACAGTCTGGTTTTGTTTTTGTTTTTGTTTTTGTTTTAATCTTTAGAGTATCAAGCCTTGGAGTTTGGAAGACTCAACTTTTTTGAGTTCCAATCTGGCCTTGGACGCCAACTATGTGGATGACCCTGTGTTAGTCACTTGTCAAATGAACTAGAAGGAAAGAGCGGACTAACCCACTATCTTTGGGATCATGAAGAGCCAGACATTGCCTAAAAAGATGACTGAACTTAGGCAGAAGACATTTCTAATTTTTTGCAAAGTAAGTCTATCATAAGAAGCAATAAGACTTACTAATTTAACAAACATTTATTAAGCACCTACTATTTTCCAGGCAACATGTTCAGTACTGCAGGTACAAAGACAAAAATAAAATAGACCTTCAAAGTCAGCTATGTCCACCAAACCCAAACTTAAAGAGGCATTACTGAGGGCATGTTTTTTAATAATGTCAGACTGTCATGAAAATGATCTACAAGCCTTACTCAAAAGAGCAACTATGCTCCCTCCCCTCTGCCTTCCTACAAGTTATTTCTGGAACTGGCCTATGAAGCAGCACTTTATGGACTAGGAGCTTTACACATATTCCCAGTCTTCCCCAATAGTCCCTTCACATGCAACTCTGGTTCTTTCTGGCAGCCTGTGCCAAAACCTCAATGGAATACATAATGAAATGCTGGGTTACTTTAGAGCAAAAAGGTCAAATCTAGAAAAGCTTTATAAATGGTGTAATCCATTCACTGAAAGCATATACAAATCTACTAAATATTGTTTTCCCCCCACTTTTCCTTTTTCCAGCAAATTTCTCCATCTCCTTTCTTCAAAGCAAAGCTTCAACCTAGCTATCTAACAAAGTTCAAACACCAACAGGTGTTTTGCAAGTACAAGTTTCAAAGGTAAGAAATTAATAAGAGATAACATCTACTAACAAGCTACCATTAATGGCTTTCTGAAAACTTTCTCCATTAAGATTACTATTGAGAAAAGTAACATTTGAAACCAGAAAACAAAAAACATAAATCTTCAGGTAGCAACTAGTCCTCTACAGAGAAACCATTTTCTTTATTTTTTTTTACCCAAAGCAGTTAATTATTTCATGGAATCAAGTGATAATCTAAAGAATATAAGGAAGTAATTCGGGAGATATTGCTTTGCAAATTAATTTTTTTTAAGTCCTGATTACTCTGAATTCCAAATTCTAAAACCAAAAGTAATAATTTTATAAAGATAAACGAAATGGACAAACCTACACACACAGAAACAATCATCTGAAAACATACTGTTATAAATTAATCAGAGCTGTTTTAGAAAATGTTCTAGAAGAGTACTGAATTGTGAAGAAAAAAGCACCAGTCTACAAATGGTCTTCACTCTTTCAAGTGAACCTCACTCTCTTAGTGAAGAATCTTCTCCAATAGGGGACAGTTAAATGGTGCAGTAGATCCAGCATTGGCTTTGAAATCAGGAGGACCTGAGTTCAAATCCCACCTCAGACAATAACTTACTAGATGTGTGATCTTGGGCAAGTACCTAGTCCCAACTGTCTCCCACAGGAAATCTTCATCCCCAGGAAAAGAAGCTTTCTCCAATAGCTGAGAGACAATCAATGGCAGTTCTTATCACTCATGGAATTCTTTCCCACTTCTTTTTCTCCTGACTTCCTCCAAGTCTCAACTAAAAACCTACTCTGTAGCAGAAGTCTTTTCCTCCACTTCTTAATGCTCTACATGGCTTATCCAATTGATCCTGTGAATAATTAGTTTGTACTTATCTCTTTCAATAGATTGGGAGTTCTTGACAGCAGGAACTATTATGTCCCAGCACCAAGCATAGTGCCTGGCATATAGAAAATCCTAAATAAATACCTAATGGCTTGCAGGAATAATGTGTTACAGTAAATGACAAGCAAATTAAACTGTCATTCAAACCTTAAGGATTTATAATTATCAAAAGAGAAACCTTAAGTGTATACTTAAGAAAACCAGTGAACAGAAAAACAAACTTAACTGTATTTGATATAATTCATTAATAAGTTAAAAGACATTTTTATAGTAGCTTTATATCAATCTGGTGCAGCCTAGGTGGCACAATGGATCTGGAGTCAGGAAAGCCTAAATTCAATCATTAACTGTTTGCCTCAGTTTCCTCATCTGTAAAATGAATAGCACAAGAGAATGACAAAACACTCTAGTACCTTTGCCAAGAAAATCCCAAAAGGTGTCACAAAGAGTTGGATACAACTGAAACTATCAAATAACATCAGTCTAGTATTATGTGCATCCTAAATCTTTCATATACAAGGTGGAGAAATAAAGCAGACTGAAGACCTATGTAACCTCCTTTCCACTATGCATTACTTACAGTCTGGAGTCAGCTAGTTGTCAGTCTTCTGACCTCACCAATGCAGAAAGAGTCTCCACATTTCTGCCACTGAGCCCTCTTCCCTACTTGCTGAATTATAGAGTTCTGAACTAAGTGCTGTGACACATTTTCTGAGGATAACTAAGTTTTAAAATGAGAGGGCTAAAAGGAACCTTAAGGTGATGACAAGCTACAAGCATTATGTTTTCTAAAGACTCTCCGCTATGAGCTTACACCTTTTTCCCACTGCTCAAGAGAATGTCAAGCTCAGTTAAAAGTTTTAGTAACTAAGATCAGGGCAGCACAGTGGCAGAATACAGTGCTGGACCTAAAGCCAGGAAAATCTGTCTTCCTGAGCTCAAATCTGGCCTCAGATACTTATTAGCTGTGTGACCCTGGGCAAGTCACTTAACCCAGTTTGCCTCAGTTTCCTCATGTGCAAAAAAAACTGGAGAAGGAAGCAGCAAACTAGTCCGGAATCTCCAAGAAAGCCCCATATGACAGAGTCAGGAAGAATTGGACATGACTACAATAGCAGCAGAGGTCAACAAGCCAGAATATTAATTGCAGTGGTCTCAGATGCTAAATAACATTTCTTCTTCAAGCTCACTAATTTAATCTTAAATACTCAAATGGATTAGTAACCTCATTGATGTGGGGACTCCATAAAATTGGCCTAGCCTATGGGATTCTTCATGCCCTCCCTCACTCTGCTTCTCCAGAGAGAGGTCTAATGTCCTGAAGGCCTCCATCTAGTTCTTCTGACATCAAAAGGAGGATCCAGTAATAATGAAATTTACAAGTTTTCACTGGTTATCTCCTCTGACCAATTCTTTTTTTTCAATTATACTTTTCCTTAATGATATTTTTTTATTTCTGTCTTTATTTGTAATGTGCTGCAGCCTACTCATACCTACCCTTTCCACTGCCCTCTAACTAATCCTCTTATTTTAGTCTTTCACAGACTATGATATATTGCATGAGCTTTTGTCTTAGAGAGAAATTTGGGTCATTAAAAGAACTCTCTTCTCCTGTTCAATTCTAGGTCCATTTTACATTTGCAATGTCTTATCAAAAGACATATGCTGATAATTAAGTTCTATTGGCTGTTCATGGTAATGTATATCAAAATCTGGAGAATATTCATGCTTTTTCCACTTGGTTTTTCCTATGTGGTTAGGTCAAACTAGTATAAGTGATCATGGAGTTCATTTAAGAGTGTTGCAATTTCCTGAGCTTAATGCAATCAATCCAAAGTTAACTATAAACAGGAACATTTGGATGACCTCATCATCCATAAGAAATTCCACATTTTGGTTTGAATTCAGTATTGAATCTGCTTCACAAGAATGGTGAACCACTTTACAAAGCTTTTATCTTTCTGTTTTAGGCCTTGCTAAATATTAATGATCCAAAGGATCATCAAAGAAAGTTTCCTTTTTGTTGTTCTCTCTTGCATAATTTTAACATTTCTCTCGTGGGAGAGAACTTGATTTTGTTTGTTTGTTTGTTTGTTTTTTTGAGAACTTATTGAAGAAGAGTATTTAAGGCAGCAACTATTCATTATAGGACCAAATGCTTTTCTATAATCAACAAATAAATATAGTGGCTTGTATTCTCCACATCTTTCAGTCATTTTAGGGACAGAAAGATGTCTTCTATTGTGGACTATAACTTGAAAAAAGTCTGCCTTTTTTTTCTCCATACCCTTCATCAAAGATGCCTTGGATATGAGATTCTCATAAAAACGTTATATAGGTAAGAAACTGTGTATAAAGAATGTGTATATTAAGTATATAGGTAAGTTTTTTAGGCATATGCTTACTGATACTCTCAAGCTGATGTTTTTCAATTGTAAAAAAATGCAAGATTTTTCCACACCTTGAATATTTTCCCTTTTCTGCAGGCACTATGAGAATCATTCCCTCAACTCAAAAAAAAATCTGTCAGCCCAGACCACCTTTGTCTCTACTTGCTCTAGACCTGATTTTCCCATCTTTCCCTCAGTACCATTTCCACTTCTTCTATAAATAAATAAAAAACTGTGATATTAGAATCCAAAATGTTCCACTGTTCTTAAGAATGAAAAGAGTTTGTTATAAAAACATTTGCAGATCATTTCCACCTTTTTGTCCTCCTTCCAGTTTCATCCTTATCACAGGAAAAGATGATGATGAATGTTGGAGGGGATATGGGAAAACTAGGACACTTAATATTGTTGGTGGAGTTGTGAAGTATCCAACCATTCTGGAGAGCAATTTGGAACTATGTCCAAAGGGTTACTAAACTGTGCATATCCTTTGATCCAGCAGTGGGCCTGTATTCCAAAGAGATCATAAAAAAGGGAAAAGGACCCACATGTACAAAAATGTTTGTGGCAGCCCTTTTTGTAGTGGCAAGAAACTGGAAACTGAGTGGATGTCCATCAAATGGAGAATGGCTGAATAAATTGTGGTATATGAATGTTATGGAATATTATTGTTCTATAAGAAATGACCAGCAGGATGATTTCAGAGAAGCCTGGAGAGACCTACATAAACTGATGCTAAGTGAAATGAGCAGAACCAGGAGATCATTGTATACGGCAACAAGAAGACTATGCAACAATCAATTCTGATGGACATGACTCGTTTCAACAGCGAGGTGATTCAAGCCAGTTCCAATGGTCTTGTGATGGAGAGAGCCATCTGCACCCAGAGAGAAGAGCATGGGAACTGAATGTTTTTTGTTGTTGTTTGCTTGCAGTTTGTTTTCTTTCTCATTTTTTCCTTTGTGATCTTTCTTGTGCAGCATGATAATTGTGGAAATATGTATAGAAGAATTGCACATATTTTGGATTCCTTGCTATGGAGGCAGTAGGGGGAAGGGAGGGAAAAAATTTAGATCACAAGGTTTTGCAAGAGTGAATATTGAAAATTATCTACCCTGTGTTTCCCCGATAATAAGACCTATCCCGAAAATAAGCCCTCCCCTTACTGTGTAAGATTCCTCTAAAATAAGTCCTATTAAGATTGCTACTGTAGTGAAGGTGATCCCCTGCGCTACACGCTACATTACGGTACCCTCTGTATGCACCGCCCTTCCCTCCCCCCCACCCCGTGAAATGCACTCCGCGCTGCGAGCTGCATCCAATCAAAGCTGCAGCAGTGAGCACGTCATCCTGTTCTTCCCCAGTGATTTGCTTGCTGGCGCCACTGAGATCATTAAAATAAGACCTCCCCTGAAAATAAGCCCTCTGGTGTTTTTTTCTGTCCAAAAAAATAATAAGACAGTATCTTATTATCGGGGAAACATGGTATGTAGATGTTTTAAAAATAAAAAGCTTTAATTTAAAAAAAATAACTTCATTGTTAAATGCTCTCTAGATCATTTTATTCAGCTGGTTCTCCCATCAAGTTTTCTTTAAGCCAGTTTTTCCCTCCATTGCTTCTTATGGTAAGCTTACCTTACAAAAAAAAATCTATTTACAATCAAACTATGATTGACGCTTATGATTCTGAATCTCTCAGTCATTCTCAAATCTATGCAATCTGACTGCCAATCTCATCACTTAACTAAAATGTTAAGTGAAACTTTTCTTTCAAAAGTTCTAAAATTGTAATTGTTTTCAATTGTTTCAATTAATATTCACTACCCTTCACAGAAATTGCAAAGTACTTTACAAATGTTATTTTATTTGATCCCCACAATAATCTTACTAGGTGGAAGCTATAATTATCCCCAATAAATAAGAAAACTAGGGCAAATAGAGGTTAACTTCACTAGGCCTAACTTGAACTTAGGTTTTCTTGACTCCAGAACTCCATCTACTCAACTGTATACCTGACTCTCTCTCACACATTAGAAGGGGAAAAGCAAAAACAAAAACAAAAATAAAAATCCCTTGTACATATATGCCTACTTAAACAAAACTAATTCTTATTATAGCCATGTCAAAAAAAAAAAAAAATCTGCATATACCTCCAGAGTCTACTACCTCTTCATTAGGAGATAAATTAACATATTTTATCATAGGTCCTCTGTAATCATGATTGATCTCTGTTGATCAGTTTTTAAAGCTTTCAAAGTTGTCCTGACAATGTTGTTACTGTATAAATTTGTTCTGCTCAATTCATTCTTCATCAGTTCATGCAAGTCTTTCAAGATTTACCTGAAACTGTATCTTTAATCATTTCTTTTTTCTGGAAGAAAATATTTATAGTATACTTAATTCTTTCTTAAGACATAAAAGTATTCATTACATTCATTTATCACAATGTGTTCAGCCATTCTCCAAATGATAAGCATACCTTTAGTTTCTGGTTCTTCACACTACAAAAATATCCACTATAACTATTTCTGTACATATAGGGTCTTTTCCTAATAGTGATAAAGCTGAGTCAAAGGATATTCATTTTAGTAATTTGGGGGACATAACTCCAAATTGTTCCACCAACAGTATCTTAACGTTTCTGTTTTACAGAGCCCTTCCAATCCATTTTCCTTTTTTCCTCAACTTTACCAATCTAATGAGTATAGTAGAGTATAACTTCAGAGTTGTTTTCATTTGCATTTCGCTAGTTATTAGTGATTTGAATAATTTTTTTCTTATTGATAATTTGGATGTATTCCTTTTAAAATTATCTATTCGTATCCTTGGAGCATTTATAAATTGAGGAATGATTTTTATTCTTACAATTTAAATCAGTTTCTTATATGTCTCAGAAATAAGACTCTTATCAGAGAAACTTTCTATAAAGATTTTTTTCCAGTTACTTGCTTCTCTTCTAATTTTTACCTACACTGAATTCATTTGTGCAAAAACTTTTAACATTATATATAACAAAATTGTTCTTTTTATCTTCTATGATATATTCTATCCTTTATTTGTCATGAATTCTTTCCTCATATCTCAGATTCGATTATGAAGCCACTCTTTACTTTGAAACCAATGAACTCTTAGTGGCCAAATCTGATGGTCTTTGCTCAGTTGTTAACCTTCTGTACCTGTTTGCTGCATGACTGTTGACAACCTTCCCCTTCTGGACCCTCTCTCCCCTCTGGGCTTTTGTCCTGGTTCTTCTAGTTCTGATGGTTCCTTTTCAGTTTTCTTTGCTGGTGTATCATTTATATCATGCCTCTTAACTACAAACAAACCCCAAAGTGTGTCTGAAGCATTATTCTCTGTTTTGCTCTCTGAGTCACCTCACCAATTGCTACAGCTTAAATTATCATCGTTGTGCCAATAACACAAAGATCTATATATCTAACCTTAATCTTTATTCCAACCCCACAGCTTCAACTATCTATTGGACATTTCAAATTGAATTAACTAAGAGACATCTCAAATTCAAAGCAGAACTCATTCTGCCCCTGAAGCCCTTCTTTCTAACAGACTTCTCTCCTTCTGTTGAGGACACCTCAACTCTTACTATTTTCCAGGTTTTTTTAACCTCAGCATAAGCTTGAATTCTTCATTCTCATCCTATATATCCAGTCAGGGGCCAACATTTGCTCTTTGTATTTCCAAAACATCTCTCACATCTGACTCTCTTTTCCTACTCTCATAATCCCCAATTTTGTTCGGGCACTCTCACCTTACCACTGCAATGGCCTCCTGGCTGGTCTCCGCGCCTCAAGTCTTTTACCACTCCAATCCATCCTCCATATGCTGCCAAAATGATTTTCCTTAAGCATAGTCCTGATTCCTCCAGGACTCAATAAATTCCAATTGCTCCCTATTGCTCTATGACAAAATATAAGCTCCTCTATTTAGCTTTTAAACAAACCTTCCCAATCCAGCCCAAACCTATGTATTTGTGCTCTTTTTGTATTACTCTCTTCCTCCTGACTAAACAAACTTGCCTTCTCTCTTTTCTTCACATAGCCATCTCTTTTTTCCATGCTTTTGTACTGGCCCTGGTCCTTAAATACCACCTTCTACAGGAACTTTTCTCTGTGTTCCCCAGCTTCTTGTGCTTTTTTTCCCATGCCACCCTGTATATATTTTGCATTTCTTCTGTATATGTTGTCTCCTTAGATAGATAGTAAGCTTCTTGAAAACAGAGAAAAGAAAAACACTCAATGGAGAGTAAAATCATAGATTGTTAGAGTGGAAAGCATCGAGCAGATGAGGTAAATCTATTCTATCC
Organism: Antechinus flavipes; assembly: GCF_016432865.1. Classification (NCBI taxonomy): domain Eukaryota; kingdom Metazoa; phylum Chordata; class Mammalia; order Dasyuromorphia; family Dasyuridae; genus Antechinus; species Antechinus flavipes. The sequence goes on from NC_067400.1 coordinate 514,654,450, forward strand.
TCCTCATTTTTTAGTTAAAGAATAGAAATCCCAAACATTTATATGGCCTGCAGAAAACAAAATGGTTATTCAGACAATTAGTACAAAAGTCCTAGATTGGACCTTGACTTAGTGGAGAAAGACCAGACCTATTTCTGGCTCTTACACCTGCTAACTGTGGAACTTGAAAAAGCCACAATTTCTCTGCAACTTAATTTCTTCATCTGTTAAAACTGAAGTAATATTTGTTCTATTTAATTCACAAAATTGTTAAGGAAGGCATTTTACAAACCATAAAGTGCTATGTGAGCTATTATTTTGGCTGTCATTAGTGGCAAAGCTGAACTGGAACTCAGGTAAGGTCTCCTGACTTCCCAGTCCCAGTGTTGACAAAGGAAGAAAAGCTGGAGCACATCTAAATAAACACAAAAGAAAAAAAAAAAACATTGATTTTAGAGCAGAAGAAAAACTATCAAAACTGAATGAGGGGGGGCTGGGGGTGGAAGGAGGAGGGGCCCCCCATGGGAGAGAGGCAGCTAGACAACACACTGGATAGAGCACTAGCCCTGGAGTCAGGAGGACCTGAGTTCAAATCTGGCCTCACAAACTTTACACTTCCTAGTCATGGGAACCTGGTTGGGCAAGTCACTTAACCCCAATCACCCCCGCCCAAAAAAAAGGGGGGAGGAAAGAAAAAGAAACCAAAACTGAACTGGGGAGCCTATGATCTGTTACCAAAAAACAAGTATGAAAACCACTGGTACAACACTCTTAAATGCTGGGACCCCTTGTATTTAGGATTATTTAGAATAAGGTACAAGATGCAGCTGCTGACTCAAATGGAAGCAGCAAAATGAGCACACAGGAGGAACAAGCTAAAATCACTACCTGCTGCTTAAGAATTTCAATAAGACAATGATGAATAACATGCATTAAACATTTTTCCCCCTTTAAAATCCTTTAAGTCATCTTGAAATGTACCTCAACTTCATCTGTGAAAGGCAGAGAGACAGAGAGGGGAAAAAAGAAACACACAAAGAAAGAGAGAAACATACAATATAATAAAGCACAAAGATTAAGTTAGGAACATCTATACCACTTGACCAGAATAACAATATAAGTAGTGATGCAGAAATGGAAAGTATACCAAAAGTATAAATATCCAAGAACATTTTCAGAATTAAAAAGAAAGAAGTTGGAGAGAGAATTACTAAAATATTCATCCATTGTCAGTCCATTGCTTGTGAAACCAGAATATTTTGATGAAAGGAAGGGACAACAGCATGCAGAAATCAGAAAAAGAAGTAGAAAATAAATCTTTTCTTGCAAGGGACTAATTAATGCTAATAAGAAACATACAGCACCATTTCTGTTTTCCACAAATGCAAATTTGTTTCTCAAGTACATAAACCAAGATTTTTGCCACCAGGAACAGAAAACTATGACATGAAAATGTCAAACTGTTCCATGGAATACTAACAGTTCTACAGACACAAACCTTTAACTTTGGGGCTCTTATTTCCTTCTCCTGCGTTTCTAACATCAGATTTACCAATTCAGTTAAATCGAGCTGCAAGAGAAATGGAACAATCAAGACACTGCCCCAGCTAAAAACATTAAAATAGCAAAAATTTAAAGGGGCACTCCTTCAGATACTAGCTGAGAAGTGAGGAGGAGGAAGTTCAAGTTACTGGAAGGTTTAATGAAAGAAGATTTGTTCAATCTTTTCCTCCTAGCTATAAAGAAATCATCAACTTAGTCTATTCCAGTTCCTCCCCAGAGTTTTATCTTCCCTCCATTCTTTCCAGATGCTTTCCCCCAGATAATTCTATCCCCTTGAACCTCCTCCCCTCAAAAGACTAATAATTATAGTGGGTACTTTTTATCTCTCACACTGTGTAAAGGGGAGCTTCACCAAAGTACCTCTAGCAAAGTAGAACAGAAACCTCAAAGGACCATAAATCCTATGGGTTGGATGAGGTGACTCCCAAGCTTCTTCCTAACTAAAATTTTATGCCCCAAACTACTAGATTAGCTAATCCCTTCCCGCTCCACAGAATTTGTCTTCATCACTTCTATGTATTATTTTTATATGATGCACTACAAAGCTGGTTTAAGGATTTATTTGTGTTGCTTGCCCCAGGTGCCATGCTGTAACTGCTCCACAACTGCAAATTAGAATCTAGGTAATCAAAGATGACACAATTACACACCAGTGGTTACATCACATTCTATCAAATTTCTAATAAATATGAACTATTCACAATTCAAAGCACCCTTAAAAATTGTAACCAAAATAGTATCTTTGTAAGGCAAGGCTAAAATAGAATAAGACTCCTATTTACTAATATAAATTTCTTTATTCTTTGCTTTCCCTAAAGAAGATAAGGAAAATTACACAAACTTACTTTTTAACAGCTTTCATCCATCTTTAAGATGTAGTAGATTTGCCTACTAAAGAATTTAAGTTATAGAGCAATCAGAGGCAATTAACTGAAATTTAGATCTAAACATTTCTTTCCTTCAGCATTTTCGAGCTCAAGTTTGTGCATAATTACTTGTAAAATACTCAGAAATATGATTTACTAATTACTGAAAGTAAGGTACAATTTTATGTTTCTATAAAAAAGTAATACTTCAAATTTGAGATTTTGGTGCAAAGTAATAAAGGGTATTTCTCTTATAAAAGACTTAACTATTTCTGTCTACCACAGGTAGCTCAAGAGACAAACGACCTCGTACTTCCAAATGATATGGTAAAAAGAAACAAGTGGTTTGAGGCAGCTGAGGAAGGATAAAGGAAAAGGACACGGATCTATGCAATGATTACCCTGATTCCCAGAGAACCAATGAAGCATGCATGATACCCATCATGTTGTAGAAAGAAGCACATTTTCAAAGAGTCAAATACAGATATTTGTTTTGTTTGTCTACACATACGTGTTTTGTTTTTTTTTTTCCCCTTGGGAGAGGAAGCTAGGAATAGGAAAGAAGGGAGAAGGAAAGAGAAGAGGGAAAAGAGAAAGAAGAAGGGAAGAGAAGGGAGAGGAGGGGGGGAGAGGAGGAGGACTTATTGAAATATGTTTATAAAATAGCTAAAAAAAAAAAAAAAAGGTCAGAAGGAATCAGGACAGGTCTAAAAGTAACATATTGAATTCAGTATATAAATTAAATATAAAAAGAAAAAAGCAAGCTGTGCATAATAGTGATGCAGTTTCATGTACAACTCTCTCCATTCTACTATATAAATAGATGTGTTCACATTAATTGAGTTAGTTTAAGTTCAGAATTTTTTTTTAATGAGGTGAAAAAATAATCAGAAACTTTCCCATATTTCTCCTATGGGAACCAACTTGGTCAATATAATTAATGATAATAGCAATATCTAGCATTTATATAGGCTTTAAAGTTTGTACAGTGATTTACATATAATTTCTAATTTGTTCACAAATCCAATTTTTAAGTGTAAATAAACAATTGAAAGGAATAAGAATTGACAATTACTCCTCTTTTCCATTGCTGCTAGCTATGGGGGGAGAGGAAAAGGGGGAAGTCGGTTGTTCCTTTAACCCTAACCTTTGGTCCAAGCAAGAACAAAATCTATTTTTTTAAAAAGTAGTTGCTGTTTAAATATTTGGGGTTGGGCTTTGCCAATATAACAAAATTACATAATTACTCAAATTGATTTACATATTCAGTGGTATGCCAAAGTACCTAAATATTACATTACAGTCCAAAGAAAAAAAATAATAAAATTCATCTGGAAGAACAAAAGATCAAAACTCCCACAGAAAATAATGAAAAAATTAGTGAGAAAGGACCAGTACCAGATCTCAAAACTGTTTGCTATTGGTTAAAGAATATAACAGGACATCAGTGAACAAATTAGGTACACCTAAAAGTAATTGAATCTAATAATAAGTGTTCAATAAAAATAATCCAAGGATTCCAATGTCTGAAGTAAAGGACTCACACACTTCAGCAAAAACCATAGAGAAAAGCAATCTGGCTGCAATTAGACTTAGACTAACTATCACACCACATAGCACAATAAGCTCCAAATGGATATGACATAAAAACAAGTCCTATCATAAACAAATTAAGGAATGGTAACAACTTCTCACAAATACAGATGGGTGAAGAGTTTTTGACAAGATAAAGGATAGAAACACAGATGATAAAATGGACAGTTTTGATTCAATAAAATTGAAAAGTTTCTGCAAAAAAAAAATAATCAATGCAGTTACAATTTAAAAGGAAAGTTAACTGAGAGGAAAAAATTGTAGCACACTTTTCAAATGTCTGATGTCTAAAATATATAGAAATTAATTAAATAATAAGAGCCATTTCACAATAGATAAATAGCCAAAGAATATGAAGAATCAGATCTTTACAAGACAAAGAAACTGCCATATCAAAAAAATACTTGAAATCACTAATAATAAAAATGTAAATTATACCTCAAAGAGATCAATGAAAGAGAGGAAAATCTCATATATACAAAAATATTTATTGAAGCACTTTTTGTTACAGCAAAGAACTAGAAACAAAGTGAATGTTCATTAACTGAGGAATGGTTGAGCCAATTATGCTTTATACGCATAATGAAATACTCCCAAAAAAAGCAATAGAGAGATCTAGAAGGTTTTGTATGAATTAATGCAGAGTGAAAACTGAAGAAACAACTGAGCAATTCACATAATGATTATATAGGAAAAAAAGTGCGAAAGACAAGTTCTACAACCAACATAATGACCAATCATAACTCCAAAAGAATGATGATGAATCATGCTTCCCACCTCCTAACAGAAATGTGATGGATTAGAAGCACACAATGAAATACATTTTCAATCTGTGGATTTGTTTTGTAAGATTATACATATTTGTTACATGGGAAGACCTTAATTTTTTTATTGAGGGGGAGTTATTTGGGCAATAGTGATAGTGATACTAAAAAAGGAAGAAGAAAAAAGGTATAAATGAAGCATTAAAAATAAACTCAAGAGAACAGAAGTACAGAAGGGGGCACAAACAAGGAAGTATCAAAACAATTATATCAAATCTGAATTATACGCAGTCCCTCCTAAAAAAAAAACCCCAAAATTTATATAATGGGGAAAATGACTATAGATAAGAGAAGTTCACAGATGCATAAACAATTCCTTTTTAAAAATTTATATACTGAAATCATGTTTATTAAGTTCCTAATTTTAAAAATGAAATTTTTTCAAAGCAGGTTCTATTTGGGGGGTGAAGAGTAGGGAAACGATTATTCAAGTAAAATATTTCACTTGATTTTCTTTTCCAAATATAGTGGAGGGGTGAAATACTAAAGAAACAAATATACACATAAAGATAGCATTGTTATGAACTGACACCACAAAACCCAGATAAAAATTATCTGTGTTATGAACATCTAATTGCCATTTCCTGTCTATAGGAACACTGGTACAATGCCTTCCCTACCAACCGTAAAATAACTTCATGCCCTCCCACTCACACCACAAAGCACCCCTGGACAGAGTACAACCAGATGACTGGCACAAGGAATTAATTCTACACCATCTCCTAGTACATGCCTTAGAAGGATGGTACACAATCTCTATGCTCTACTTTTCCTGTCTTGCAAAAGTTTAGTTCATTGACCTCTAGTAAAATATTTCACTCATAAATAGCCAGAAGCAGCTAAATAGCACAATGGAGAGACCTTGGGACTTAGCTTCAGGAAGAACTGAATTCAAATTCCACCTCAGATATTTACTAGCTGTGTGCTCCTGGACAAGTCACTCTCAGACTCAATTTCCTCATCTATGAAATGAAGATAATAATAGCACCTATTTCCAAGGATTGTTGAGCGGGTCAAATGAGATTATATGTGTGTATATAAAACTTTACAGACTTTAAAGTATTATATAAATACTAATTACTACCATTCTGATTAAATATTCTTTCAATCTTTTAACAGTTACCAGTTACATAAGGAAACTTTCTCTTTTTCTGCCATTTTTAGCTCAATCATCCTAATTATGGATGATTATATGTATCAGCCATACAGTTACACATAGGAAAAGAAAAATCAAGGGAAGTTCCAAGCAAAATCAGACATAATAAAAAAAAACCTCTATAATCAAACTCAAAAGTCCTGGAAAGTATCTTAATGTCTGTCTATCCCTGAATAGTTATGGAATGCTTTACATACACAATCATGAAGCATCAGAGTTCAAGATAAATAAAATACATTTCTATTCAATCATTTAAAATTTTTTTTATTTAATTACTAATGCTACAATAGCATTTCTTTCTATTTTTTTCTTTACAGATATATGGTACTTCAGTTATGTTAGAGAGGCCTTTTCAACACCACTTTCTTATCACAATATGTCTATGGGAAAATAAAGACAACCTATAGATAAATTTCTAGAGCACAATTCATTTGTAAGGTTGGGCCTTCTTATATAAATAGTTTCCATTTTTTTAAGCAAATTTTTTCTAAGGTTAAAGTCTAACTGGGTGTATATATACTTCCTCTGTTTAAAGATTCATGGACCCCATGATATGAGCAAATAAAGCCTTGAAGTTTAAAAAAAAAAAAAAAAAAGTCACCCATACTAGAAAACCGTCCGCAGTTAAGAGTTCTATTTAATTCTGGGCTCTAAAACTAATGGATGACAAAAACTTAAAATATTTTTGGGGAGGGTTGAGGGGTGGAGGGTGGAGTAAACAAAGACAACTAAAGAATTCAAATAAGTTCAGTGAGGAAAAGATACAGAAATAAAAATTAGTAACTTTTTTTTAAAGAGCTATTCCACCTGTCTTTCAGGTCATTTCAAGCGACATTGGCAACAATTCAAGCAAGCTCTAAAGTTGCTGTCTAGTGGGAAGCACTGTGTAATAAGCTGTTTTCTACATTTGGGACACAAATGCAGGCTGGCTGTTTAAAACTCAGTTATGACCTTATATAAAAGTATTATAAAGGAGTTATCTATTTTCAGTAAGAATACAGTAAGTGAATTTAAACTACAACACTTATACTTGGAATATAAAAATTTCTAATGGCAAAGAGCTGAATAGGATAAAAATGCATACTAAAGAGTTGGTAGACTCTCCTCTGAACATTTCAGGGAAAAAGTTGACAGTTCTATATAGTTCTGTCAGGAGATGGGGAAAGATAGATTTCTTGAATTCTCTTCCAAAATTATGATCATATGATGCATTAAGTATAAATACAAAGTACTAAAAGTACATTTAAGTTATATCTTGGCATACTAAAGAAAAGGCCCATATTTTGAAGTTTTTTAACATGATTATTTCTTGGAAGAGCACACTCACAAAGCATTAGAAAACAAACAAGTTTCCTCTCAAAAAAGGTCATGGAGTCTCAGATTTCAGAAACTAACCTACATTTTCTCACTACATGTTGCTTCTAGGGAGCTGTGAGAAGAAAGGGCTATCATTGAGAGATATGTTAAGTGCTACTAAATCTAGTCACAATTTGATAAGTTATACAGACTTTCCTAAGCAAATCCTAAATTTATCTTTAGATAAGTGGTCAAAAGTATACAAGTGGGTAGTCTACATACACAGACAGTCTAGGCAGGTGGTAGGTTTGCTTTTTTGTGTCTGCTTCTTTAAAATGTAGATAAGTTATCTGAATTCTCTTTCTGAGCTCCAGAAAAATTCTGAAATGAATCCCTAAATCAATGACCAGTTAGTTATCTCCTTGTTCAAACTGGGATGAGTTCCTGGAAAGACAAGAGGATAATTCATCCAATAGTTGCTCTATTAGCTGCTGAAAACTGATGCGGAACAGAATCCTGAATGGAAAAGCTCCCACTAAGACACTTGAGACTTACCAATGGCTTTTATTTGGTATTTATGTACCTACCATTTACTTACATGTATGTATACACACATTTCTCCAACAAGCTCATAAGCTTCTGAGGGCAAGGACCATGTCTTGGATTCACTTCAATTCAACAATTATTAAGTCTATTGTGTGTGAAGTATTCTGTTAGCTCCTGGGGATACAAATATTTTTAAAATGAGAAACCTCCCTTCATGAACTTCATATTCTCCTGGAGGGAGAGGAGGAGGTATAGCATCTACACAAATAAGTATAACACAATGTACAGAGTATTAGGATTATAAATCCCTAGAACAATAACCATTATCTCCTTATTCAAATAGGAGTATCTTCTAGCTAAACTAGATGACAGCTCATCCAAAAGCTGTTCTATTAGCTGCTGAAATTTGATTCAGAATTGTACTAAATGAACTGCTAGAAAAATAGGAGGAGGGAGCATGCACTTCCAGCTGAGGAGAGCCTATGGTTTTAGGACTAAAGAAACTGGATAGAGCAACAAGCACTGGATGGGAGTAAGGAAACCTAGATTCTAGTCCTGTATATCACTAACAAGAAGTATGATCCTGAGCCAGTCATTTACCTTCTCTAAAACCACATTGTAAATTCAGGATATTAGATTAAATTCTCTACAACAAGTCCTCCTTGGACTTCCAACTACTCCCAGAAAACCCACAAAAAAAAAAAAATTGAGACCAGCTGATCATTTCTACATGAAGATGCAAGATAGAAGGGCAATTCCTCTTTTTTCCTATTCCAAGCCTATTTTACATTCCTTTTTATACCCATCTAGAAAATATTAGATTGCTGAGAAGAAAGAAAATAAGCAGCACCTCTCTCTAACATAAAAATGAATTAAATGGTTACCCTCTACTTGAGGGAATCAAATACATAACTTTCTAGGGATCAGACACAGAAGACAGAATATCTTTTTTTTTTGGTGGGGTCAAGTGGGGAGGTCAGACAGCTTCAAAGATTAAAGTAAATATTATATTTTTGCCTTTGTAGATTCTAATTCAAATAGGTCTGTTTATCAAGAAAAATTTCAAATTGCAACTATACTTAAAATGCAATTAGTCATAATATGAAAAAATGTTCCAAAACAATAATAACACTAAGAAAAATGTATATTGAAGCAAATACTGAAGTTTTGCCTCATGCTAGCAAATTTTATTGGCAAAAATGGTAAAATATTGGAAGTCAACCTTGAAAGAAAGGGCTGTAGAAAGATGGTCATAGATCCCTTGTTGGTAGACCTATAAATAGGTTCATCCATTCAGAAAAGCAACTTGGAATCACATAAAATATACATATACTTAGATCCACAAATTCCATTGGCTGAATGAAGGAAGAATTTAAGTGCTTAATATGTGCAAAGCTATGCTAAGCTCTGAGGATAAATAGAATAATAAGACTGTTACTGGTCTCAAGAAGCTCACATTCTAATGGGACAACACATCTGGAAGATTTTAGTCAACTGCAAACTAGAAGGGAAGGTGGCAAATAAGATGGTAATAGTTCTTCCTTAATGATAACATCATGTAAATTTCCGATTTCTGAACCAAGTACTCTGACCAGAACATTCTTTTTCTGCCAGAAAGTGCACTTGCAGAAGTGTTGCCAGCCTACAAAGGCTACTTCCTGAGCTCAGGGTCTTGAGCTGTCCCCACCGATGGCTGGGGGAGATGGTGATCAGTAGTTCTACTAGTGGCCTGACCTGCCTCTCCTAAAAGCTGCCCAGCTCCTTCAGTTAAGGTGGCTCACATGCTCAGCGCTTGTCGGTTAGTAGGCCACTGGTAAGAACGGCTGGCCGAGTCCTTACCCGAAGGCTGAGTGCCGGCCTAGAATCAGGGCCAGTGGGGAGGTGGGGCAATGTTACTTTCACAGTTCCCGTACCTCTCTGCCTGTTGGATCCCTGGTCAGCAGTTAGAGACAATAAAGCCCAGGCATCTTCTCCAAAAAGATGTTAATATTCAATGATGGCTTCAAGGTCTTGGGCAGATCAACGACAAAAAAGAAAGGCTTTATGCTCTATGCTTTTGTGGAAATAAAGCAGATACCCACCAAATGAAGACTGATTACACAAACGGTAGTAGATGAATCACTATGTTGTAAGAGCAATGATTATGATGAATAAAGAAAAATATGAAAAGAATTCCATAAACCAATGCAAAATAAAATAGAGCCAAGAACACAACAACAATATACATGGAAAGCATAACTACAACAATCAAAACCAAATACACTGAAAATTATAATGATCAAAGTTGGCTCCTAGAAAAGATATGAAAAGATGCTGTCCCAGGACAATACCTGGTACAATGTTGGTACAATCTGCAACATTACAGAGGTGAGAGATCCATGGGTATGGAATACTTTTTCCTTTTTCCTCTTTTTATTTTTTTTCATTACTTCTTATAAAGGAAGGCCGAGAGAAGACAGAAGAAGGAAACAATGGGAATAATAATAGCAGATGAATAGATAATAATAATAGATGAATAGGTAAATAACAGCTGATAAAAGTTAAATGCACTGGCGGGTTCCTTTTTAAATTAATTTTTGTTTTCAATCAATAAAAAAATTATTTCTCTCCCTCTCATCTCACTCCCAATTAAGAAAGAAAAGCAAAGTGCCTGTTTATAAACATGCACAGTCAAGTAAAACAAATTTCCATATTGGCTATTTTCTCCCATCACCACGGGAAAAAAAAAAAACTTTCATTCTAGACTCTGAGTCAATCACCTATCAAGAGATAGGTACTATGTTTCATCACTGATACTTTGGAATCATAGTTAATCATTCAACCAACAAGAATTCCTAAACCTTTTTATGATTGTACAATTTTTTTGTCATTATGCAAATTGTTCTCCAGTTCTGCTCACCTCACCCTGCATAATTTCATAAAAACCCTTCAGAAGTTTCTGAGACCATGCCCTTCATATCTTACAAAACAATAGATATTCCATCACATTTATATATCATAATTTACTCAGTCATTTCCCAATTAATAGGTACCTCCTCTATTTTCAATTCTTTACAACCTCAAAAAGAGCTTTTGTATATCCTTGGAATTTGTTTTGCTTAGCAGTAATTTGTCTTTTAATCTACCCTACTGCTAATTCTCCCTTTTTCCTATTCCCATTTCTATCTTATTTCCCAGCTGAATAAAATGTATTTCTCTACCCAAATCTGTGTATTCTTCTCTCCTTTGATCAGTTCAGATGAGAGGTTCAAGTGTCAGTCACTCTCCCTTATCCCTGCCTTCTTATTTGCAGACTTCTACTTGCATCCTGATTATATGAAATAATTTTACCTACTTCTTCATTCTCCCTCTCTCTTTCTCTCTTTCTCTCTCTCTCAAATGCATATCTTTTATGATCATCATAACATAACAGAACCAATTCCACATTTTCTGTCTAATCAGACTCCCTCTACACCACCGATGACAATAAATTTCAGAGATATATTTCCCCACATTAAAATGTAAACAGTTTATCCTATTTTAGTGCTTTACAATTGTTTATTCATGTTTATCTCTTTACATTTCTTTTTTTTTTTGCTAGAAGGCATAATAATTGATAAAAATGTACAAAAATATTCAAATAGAAAGTCTTTAGAATGTGTACCACAGACATCAATATTTTTACTAATGGGGAAACTGTGTTTCTCTTAATTCTCATATTTGCATTTTAAAGTTATTTCACAGTTTTGGTCTTTTCATCAAGAATGCTTGGAAATATTCTATTTCATTAAAAATCAATTTTACATCTAAAGAATTATACTCAGTTTTGCTGGATAAGTTATCCTTGGCAATAAACCTAAGAATGCTGCATTCTGGAATACTTTATCCAGGCTCTTCTACAACATAAAGTTGACTGATAAATCATGTATGATACTGACCATAGTTCCTTGGTACTTGAATTTGTCCTTTCTACTTGCTTGCTTTATTTTTGCTTTGACCTGGAAGATCTGGATCTTAGCTGTAATATTCCTGCAAGTATTCAATTTGGGGTTTCTATTGGGGTAATCCTATTTCCATTAAGTGGTACAAGAGATAGAACCTAGTTAAGAGCTGAGTTCAAATCTGGCCTCAGATATGTGACAGCTATATGACCCTGGGTAAGTCACTTAACCTTTATTGGCTCCAGTGTCCAAAATCTACTCCCAGAGTTATATAAAATAAAACACTATTCATAAAGTGATTTGCAAACCTTAAAATGCCATATAGGTACTTTCATTAATATTATTATTAATCAATACACACCCAACATGGATTTGAGCTCTTTTACTAATCTAATTTGGACACTCTCCAAAACATTTGACATTCATTCATTTAGCAAACACTTATTCAATGCCTTGTGCAAAATATTGTGTATTAGGTGGTGTGACAGTGCTTGGGACAGAGACATTAAAATTTAGATAAGATAGGATTCCCAATCTCATAGAATTTAAAATCTAGTGGTAAATAAGATACCAATAATAATAATAACTAAAATGTGCAAGTTTATATAACTCATACTTCAATATGACAAGCATTTATTAAGTACCTACTGTGTGGCAGGCATTCTACCACGGACTGGGGATATTAACATTTACTTTTCAGGGTTGTTGCAGAGGATCAAATGATACAGAAATGCTTGCAAAATGCTTAACAGAGTGCTTGACATATACATAATAGGCATTTAATAAAAATGCTTGGTTTTTCCTTCCTTCTTTCCATCCTTTCCTTTAGTTCTAAGAGGTGTGGGCAGTCTTCTTTTATGATTTCCTGAAATTATAATTCCTTAATCCAGTGACAGAAGCCTCCTTGCTGTTCCATCTGTACAAGACCTTTCCACCAATGTCTTATCTCCAGGCATTTTCTCTGGTTGTCCGTGAGGCTATGCTCTACCTCTTCATCACCACTTCCTGGCTTCCCAAGCTTCAGTTCCAACTTTTCTACAGGAAATCTTTTCTAATCCCTCTTAATTTTAATGTCTCCCTTCTGTTAATTATTTCTATTTCCCCTATACATAGTTTGTTTGTACATATGCTTGCTTGTTGTCTCCCCCATTGGATTCTGAGCTCGTTGAGGGTAAGGACTTTCTTTTGCCTCTTGGATTCCCTAACATTTAGGTGCCTAGCATTGTAGACATTTCATAAATGTTTACTGACTGACAGAAGATGTCAAGGCTCGTGTTTTGATCTTTCAGGGAGTTTAATTCTTAAATTATCTTTTCTGGATATGTTTTCCAAATTAGTTATTTCTATTATAACATACTTTATCTTTTCTCCTATTTTTTTCAGCATTATGACTTTGTTTTAATATTTCTCGCCTCGTTAAATCATTAGTTTCTATTTGCCCCATTCTAATTTTTAAGGCATTGTTGCTTTGGCAAAGTTTTAAATCCCTGTCTTCAATAGTTATCATTCTTTTCCAGTATTTTCCTCTGAAGCGCATTTTCATTTTAGAACATTTTAACTTTTCTTTTACTCTTGCTTTATCTTTTAGTAATCTAGTTGAATATGTCCAAATCATATTTTTCATTAAGGCTTTGCTTACAGATATTTTGGAGTTATATTTCTTCTGGATTTGTGCCTCAAATATCCCTGTTACCAAATGAGCTTCTTATGGTGCAGTTCTTTGTCTGTTTGCTCACTCTTTCTTCAAGCTTTCTTCCTAACTTCTGATTTGATGTTAAAGCCAGTTTCTACAAAGTTCTGGAAAGAATGTCTGGGATAGTTCTACTACTGCCTTCTTAGGATATTGAGTACTGTTTTTCTAAGATCTCAAGTACATGCAACACAGGATAGAGTCCTCCAAGTTGCCTGATATAAGGCAAAATTGATCACCATTCTTCCTCCCCTCCACTTTTTAACTCTGCAAATTCCTGACCTGAGTTCCTAAACAATAGGCCCAGTAAGCTGCCCTGTTTGAAATTTCAGGAAACTGCTGGTAGAATCAGTCATTATCAACTAGCTGAAAAGTTTTGTTGGTTCAAAACGACAGAAGATGGGCTTGCACTTAGTCCCAGATTCCTGCCCTGGTTATTCCTTTCTAAGTTTCAAACTGAACTAGAAGGTGGGTTTGAGATCCCATTCCACTATTAAGAGCCAAACCACACAGCTGCTGCTTGCTTCTAAATTTCCTTTTACCTCAGGATAGAGCGAAGGGCCCACAATTGCTCCTCACTCTGGAATGCATGCCATCCCTCAGAGCAGGTCCACGGTGACCTGGAATTGGATAATGTCATATCTGCCAGGTGGCACCTGTTGCTTACTCCTGAATAAGTTTAGGCCCCTCTATGTGAGGTATAGGACCATCTCTTGCCCTTGTGCTCAGGCTTATCCTGAGCCAGAATGATGCACTCCCAACCAGACCCAGTTCCCAGTGTCCAAAAATCTCTCTGTCATTCTACGTCCACCTGGACTAGAAAAATGACACAATGTGGATTTTTTTCTCTTGGATTTGCCAATCAGGATTTGGTCTGGGACATTTTCTAAAACTATTTGAAGAGAATGGGGAATGGGGGGAGGAGGGGAGGGACAGTACTTTCTGCTGATTGACCACCATGTAAAAGTGGCACAATCTTTTAATATTGGGGTCAGGAATTCCAAAGTAATAGCTTTAACTAGCATAGGTAAACAAAAATTTGATCCAGGATGTCAAATTTGGGAAGACGATAAAATATGTTAACAAATAAGAAAATAGAGAATATATGCTAAATAAAATTACAGAGAGAAGGGACTCTAACAACTGATACAAAAGGGGGGATATAAAAACAAAAGATATAAATACAAATGCATTTTTAAAATATTCACATTTTTATTATCTACCAAGGAGGATGCAATTTATCCAAAATTTGTTCTTGATTTCTTCTTGACCTAATTACCTCTCCCTTGTTTTTCCACAAGTTTATCACAGCTCCTTTGCTTAGGTCAGCTATTCTTCACAGAAGAAGATGATACTTACAAACTCATCCTCCTGTAAGATCACATTAACTCTAAAAATCACACCTCTTCAGTATCCCCTGCCTCTGAAAGGAGAGGAAAGAGAGTTCCTTCCAGGGCAGCCACCTCACATGGCTTCATCATGCCTCCTCCCTCTCAGCTTTTTTTTAATGTGATACCCTTCTTCCATCAGATTTAAGCTCCTGGAAGATTATCTTTTGCCTTACTTGTGTACCCCATGCTTAGCAGTAGGAGCTTACTAAGAGGCTCTTGGGTAACTGACAAACCCATCATTAATAGGACAAGAACCCAGAGTTGATTCTCTAATAGAGTAGATAAGTTATGCTTGCTCCAAACCATCAGTTTTCATCCTAACCTCTTAGAACCAGTGACATACATTTGGGATGTGGCTGGCCAGAGTTTAAAGTGTAGTTTGTAGTTAGAAGATTAAATGAATCTCTATTCTTAACCAAAGCTAAGAATATATGATCTGAACCTGGAACTGGATAGTAAGTGTCACAGCTGCCAGCTGGCACCTGTTGCTTCCCCCTGAACAAGTTTAGATCCTCTGTGTTCGGTACAGGAACTCTCTTTAACCTGATGCCCAGCCGCACCCTAAGCTAGAATATAGTGAACTTCTGACAAGACCCAGTCTTTAGGGTCCAAAGACGGCTGTCACCCAATGCCCACTTGGATTAGAAAAATGACTCACATTTTGTGTTGTTTTTTGCCTTGAATTTACCAATCAGAATTTGGTCTGGTACATTATCTAGATCTGCTCAAAAGAGTGCCACACCTAGTCCTATCTCCTAATAACTAAACTGGCCAATCCAAAAACAAATACGTTCTTAAATCTGTTAATAAATCTTTCCCATTTATAACTAACTCAAATAACTTTTTCTTTAGATTTGCACCTATCAACAATAAACTATGCTATAGTACTACTACAACAAAAGACTAGCTCAAAAGAGCCCAGTGTTCAGGAAGCAGTCAATGTTAGTTTTCATCAGATATTTTTTAATTACTGTCAGAATTGGGTTTTGTTAATAGCAAAGTAAAAAAAGAAAAACAACTGATTTAATGCAAAAACTAACAGTTAACAATCCCATAAGGCAATTATATATTAAGTGAATATATATATATTCACAAAGAATTATATTAAGGGAAATTTTAATGACTACAATTTCTGATGTATTTTTCAATCAAGTAACTGGTAAATCAAAAGATGACATTTAATTTAAAGGTATTTAACAAATGCCCTTTTATTTTGAGGGAAGAAAGAAGATTGCCTAACTTATTAAAGAAAATCTAATTAATTCTTATTTAGTCCTCACATTCAAAGCATCACTGGGTCAGAGATTTATAATTGAGAGGGATTTTCATGGATGTCTAGCCCAAACTCATTTAATAGATAAAAAGGTTTGAGACCCAGAAACACTGTGACTTGCTCAGGATTGTACAGCTAATAACTAAAAAGCATCCAAAGCAGGTCTTCCTGCCTCAAGGCTAATGTTCTAACCTCTGTACAGAACTGCCTCTCACTGTGTTTCTACTGACCTAAAAGGTGAAAAAAAAAAAAAAATTAGGGCCCAGACATTCTCTCTGAGGGAAAGGACCGTGTATTTTCCATTATTCTTAAGTCTTTATAGTGACATGCAGTGAGGTGATGTTCAATAAAGAACTACTCATAATGTTACACCTAGAAAGCCTCAAGTCCTAGAGAAGGAGGAGGAGGAATGGAGAGAGGCAGGGCTACTAGCCAAAGCATGGCTTCTGATGGACATCCCCTTCCACTAGTCTTTCCGCACAGACACTAGAAGCTCTGCAATCTAGGTGCCATTAAGTCTAGTCTAATAAATGCTGCACTGCAAAAGGAATCTGCAGATGTGGGGAGGATCCATCCGCTCTGCTGATTTTATTCCTCACAGTGTCTCCAATCTAGGAACTGTGAGAGTTAACAAAATAAATTGAAAAAGGTCTAGACTAACTGATCTTTGTTCAGTAATGCCTGGTTTAAGCAATAAATTAAGCTTATTTTAGCTTCTTGTTCTCTACAATGAGCAATGCGTTCTTGAAATGTGAGAACAAAAATAATCCCACTGTTCAGAAAATAAATACTTATTATACCTGCCCCCTCTCAAAATAAAGTCTGAACTGCTCACCTCTAACTGTGCTATAGGAAAAAAGTAGAGAAAAGCCCTCACACATCTTGAACTTTTCTCAAAGGCCAGACTAATTTAAGGAAAAATTATACTGATGCAGACCTTTAAAATGGCTATCTTCTGTTCTGAGTGACCTGACTAGGCAATTGCTGCAGTAGATAGATAAAAATCTATCCACTTGAGTAATACAAGCAGTAGCTTCTTCAACTTTTAATACCTGTGCATTTTTAGTACCATTATATAACAAAATCATGACCATAATAGGATATTATACTATATATCAATATCTCTTAAACACATCTAAGTTGTCAACATTTGAAATCCCTCTCCAAAGTGAATCACATTCATCTCTCTCCTTAAATATATAGCAATTCTAAGGTAATACACTTTATTTATATCTTCAGAGTAATGTAAGCAACAAAAAATAGGTCCCTTGTAACAGTAACTGGAAAATTACATGATACTAAAGAACCACAATAAAATAACTAGTAAGTTATTGGTACAGTCCTATCACCCGTATGCAAATTATTGTCCAAGTTATTTAGGTCTCATTCAAAAGTTTGAATATTTCCATCCAAAGAAATTGCTTAACTCTAGACCACAAATAAGCAGAGATAAAAACCAACATATACGATGACACCTCTTATAAACATTCTGATGTTTAAAATATTTTGGAACCCTAAAAGTTACCAAAGACAAGGGAAGAACAATGGGAAAAAAAAAATATTGGAAAATGAGAAAGCAAGAAGACAAATGATTACTGACCTCCAGTTTTGCTGATTGCTTAAGATAGATATGCTCATTATAAAAAAGAATCAAATATCTGCAATTATGTTTATGACAATATTTGACCCTGTTGTCACTAATTTAGTCAATATTTAGGGATCAAAAGCTAGGAGATAAAAAAATTCTTCAAATCACATTTATTATAAAATAAATTAGTTCAAAGAGTTTATCCCACAAGAGCCAACAGAGTACAAAATGCTCATTTAAGAGAAAAAAGGTAATACTAAAACAAGATAATTAGGCATGAACTGCTAAAATTATTTGTAAACATTGGATTAGCTAGTGGTAAAGGAGACCAGTGAGTTTAATTGGTCAGTTTCACTGACCTGGGTTGCAATTCAAGCAAACCCTCAATTTAGAAAAACAGTTTTAGAATTTCATTTTATTCTGATCTCAAGGGCCATGGATGAAAACTAAGAAAAAGTTTGAAGGGAGTCCCCTAGAGGAAGTGAAACTGACCAATCAATTCTCTCCCAGCTATACACCCTGGAGAGGAAGGGCTCTTGTATTCTTTGACAGGAAAAAGAAAAAAAAAAAAAAAAAAAAAAAAAAAAAAAAAGGAACTTCAAGGTTGCAAGGGAGCTAGAGAAAAAAGGCCCAGATAAACCACTAATTCCTGAAAATAAATGTCTTCACTACAATAATAAGTAGAGAGAGAAGATAAGTGATAAGAGTCTAAGGGAATGGAGGAAAACTAAAAACTAAGCTTTAGCAGAAGAGTCAATAACCATGGGGGTTTGAATTAAGTCACAAGTTAAAATGGAGAAAAATAAACAGAATGACTTTGTGTATATTCAAAAGTCCATTAGTAGTCAGAAAATTTGGACTCTTGGTTCTATCAGCTATATGGCCTTAGGCAAATCACGTGGGTTTCTTTGGGTCTCAGTTTCCTCACCTCTAAAATGACTCAGTTGGCCTGCATTAATGATTTTTAACCTTTTTTGTGTATCATGGACTTCTTTGTCAGCCTGGACCTTCTTAGAATGCGCTTAAATGCATAAGATCAAATACACTGTTTACAAGAGAAACCAATTATACTGAAATGATTCTCAATATATTAAAAGTTTTAAGTTCAGAGATTTCCTGAAATCAATCCACAGATCCCATGGGGTTTCAGGGATTGGAACTTCTGGACTTTCATATGCTGAAATTATCTGCAGCAGAAAATTCAAGTGAGAATGACCCAGGAAAATAAGGACCTAGGAGACTGAGAGCCTCAGAGAAAAACAACAGGCTGTTTCCTGGCAACAGAAAAAGATGGAGTTTGTAAGCTCTATCAAATTCAAAAAAATCCACCTGATTTCAGATTCAAACAATGCCCAAGAGAGGAGACTGCAGAAAGGTGCTGCGCCTCCCTTCTCCAAAAGAGAAATGGGAGGGGGGGGGGGAAGAGGGGGAAGAAAGAAGGGGAACCAACATCCACCTAGGGGAGGTGAAACCTGCCACACCAATACTCCTATTCCTACAAATACCCCATTGCCTTGGTCTTGGTGAAAGGCTACTTCCCTACTAATACGCACCCCAACCCCAAAGCTTATTCTATCCCAGATTTCCTTTTCCCTTACCCTGGAAGAACCTCTCCTCCTCAAATTCCACCGCTATCTACCCAGGCACTATCTCCTTGAGAAATCAAGAATCTACTGAGTGCCATTTCCACATTCCCTATCTCTGGGTTCTTCAGGAAGTGGTCACCCCCTTTCCAAACTGGTACAGCCAGGTACAGTGTTTTCCCCCTCCATGAATCTAAACCCCACACCCTGTACCTGACACTTCCAAGAAGCTGACATTTTGGGTCTCCCCAAACCTCTTAAGCCCCGAATCCGACCACACTGATAACACCCCAGGTCCAGGGTCAATCTGTTTGCCAATTACCCAGAGAAGGTACCATCCTCTACTTCCCACCGCTCCATCACAACGAGATCCAGCTGGCGCTGAGCCCACGCCAATAGCTTTTCAGGCTGGGATGAGCCCTTTACGGCCCCCTTGCCCCCGTGAGGGGAATCTCCCCATTTCCTGCTAGCCCTGAAAGACCATCCCACGGTCCTCATCTCCTCCTAGTCCCGGCCACCGGGTGGTCCTCCGGCCCCCCGCCAGCAGAGGCTCCTGGGCTCCCAGGCGTCAGCAGCTGCCGGGGCTCCCTGCGGACGCGTCTGCCGGCCCCCCGGGCTTCCCCGCTTCCTGGTCCCTAGTGACTTCCCCTCGCTTTTCTGCAGCCGGTGTCTCTCTCCGTCTCTCTGTCTCTCCGTCTCGCCCGCCCCCACCTTCCAGCCTCGAGCGCTCCTGCTGCCCCCGGGCCGGCGCCTGCCCTTCACACCTCTGGCCTCTCGCCCCGTCCCCACTGCCCGCTGCCCTCCGCTCCGGGGCGAGAGCGCCCCTGCCCCCGCCGGGTCCTCGCCGCTCCCCGCTAGCTCCGCCGACATTCGCTAGCCGGCAGCTCCCACCGGCCCGGCCCGGCTGCACGCCCCGCACAGCCCCGCGCCGCTCACTACCTTGGCCTTGGTGACGAGGTGCGTGGCCCGCTTGACCACGGCGAAGTTGCCCTTGCCGATGGTGCGGTCGATCTCGTAGTAGCCGATGCGGGCTGGCATCGGCCCGCGGGGGGCCGGGGCTGAGGGGCGCGGGGTGCCGGCAGAGGGCACCGGGGCGGGCGCAGGCGGGGGTCCGGCAGCTGGCGGGGGCAGCAGACGAGTGGCCGGACCGACTCCCCCGGCCCCGGCCCCAGCAGCCCCGCCAGCTCCGCTTGCCGCCGCCGCCGCCATCTTGTTGTGCAGAGAAACCTCCGGGACCGCGGGGAGCCGGGAGGGGGGCAGGGGGGCGGGAAAGGAGGGGGAAGCGGGGAATACGTCACTGGGTGGGCGGGGCTCCCGCGCCGCCCGGCGCCCAGCGCCATGGCAACCGCTCGTCACGTGCCGATTCGCGTCACTGCCCGGAGCCATGGCAACTGTGACGTCATCGGCGCGCTCTGCCTCCCCGCGTGGGCCCAGGTTTGCTGGGCGCTGGCTCCCAAGCGCCCTCCTCTGGGGCCCAGGCTGCGGCTACCCGGAGCGTGCTAGCCAAGTTCCAGTTCCAATACGGTCTGTCCACGTGACCAGTCTTCTCCAAAAGACTTCCCTCACCCCCTCCCCGAACTCACCACGCTTCCTGAAATCATCCCAGTGTTTGACACTGGTTACCACCCTCTCCTCCACGTGTGCCCTAGATTTCATGGGGACCCTGCTGAGGCATCTTAGAGTGATGTTTTGACCGGTCCACCAGCAGCGGAGCCTACACACCTTGGCCACTAGACTAGCCGTGTGACTGAACAATTTGTTTCAGCTCTCAGAACCTCAGTTTCCTCATCAGTAAAATAAAAGCGGCGGAGGATTTGACCTCTAAATTCCCTTCCTGTTCTAAAAATTCTGTTTCTCCTCCAGTGACTCACGACCCACTCACTACTTAACCCCTTTGCAATCTCACTACCGCCCCCACCACTCTACAGAAACTGCTTTCTTTGAGGTCACCGATGACCTAATTGCCAAATCCAATTACCTTTTCTCAGAGTGAGCGGCATGATGTAATGGAAGGGGCTCTGTCACTTTACTGGCTTTGTGACCTTGGAAACGTAACTGCCTCTCATCACAGCCGGTTTCTTCATCCGTAAAATGAAGAATATCTTTCTTTAAGCTTCCTTTCACGTTCTCTACTACCCATTCACCTCTGCAATACTTAACTCTTACTCCCTGAAATTCCTCTCTCCTCTTTACCTCTCCTTTTCCTTCTTCTAACCCCTAAATAAGTATACTCTCCCAAGACTCTCCTCCCCTTCCGTGATTTTATTTGTTACAGATTTCAATTACACTTCTGTGGTATATTTAACTCCACCATTCTCTATAGTTTAATCTTTTCTATACCTCACATTTTCTACCAACACCTCTACCCGGTGGTACCATTAGCACCTCAGATTCAAATCCAAAACCAAAGGCATCATCTTGCCTATAAACTACTTCCTGAATTTCTCTTTTAAAGCATTATCATACTCTTCCCAGGGAGATTCCAAACCAGTCTTCACCCTGCCTTACAAGCAACCTCTTACCAGATTCTATTTTACCTCGTTTATGTATCTCACCTCTTGTTTCCTTTTTTCCATTACTGCCGTCACTACCCAGACTAGGCCTTCATTACCTTTCACCCAAACTGTCACAACTGGACCCTAACTGGCCTCCCTGCAATGTTTACTTCCTTCAAGTCATCCTGCACCCAGATGCAAGACACTTTCCAAGGCACAGTTGTGATCATGTAACTCTATTCAGACTTGATCCTGTTCCATCCAGAGTTTGCTCTGGATCCTGAATTCAAATCCAGCCTCATACATTGACTTGGCTGGGTGACTGAGCAAATCATAATTCTATTTGCCTCATCTGTAAAGTGAGCTGGAGAATGAAATGGCATATAACTCCAGTGTCTTTGCTAAGAAAACTGCAAATGGGTTCACAGGAGAATCAGACGAGGCTGAAATCAACTCAATAACAAAGCAAAGCAATCACATGAGGAAATGAAATTGTGAGATGCTGGCCTATATGAAGGAGCAGCAGGGTTTCCCCTTTTCCTTTTGGCCAGGAGAGACTTCCCATTGACCATCCAAGAACAGAGAGCCACTGCAACTAGTGATGTTCCCTGAGCAGTGCCTGGTTTGGGTCATTAGAATCCCAGGTTACCATGGGAAAGAAAGAAGCAAGAAGCTTCTGTGGTCAAGTTAGACCTCTGAGGACAGTCTCCTGGGAGGTTCTGGCAGCTCCACCTGCTGCTGCTGCTTTTCCTCCTCCTCCTCCTTCTTTTCTTCTTTTTCTCCTCTTCTCCTGCTCCTCCTCCTCCGGCTCCTCCTCCTCCTCCTCTCTATCATACCTATTCACTGAATAAGCACAATACTAGACTACCCTCTGGCATTTCCTGCTGCATTTACCAATCCTAATCTTAATTTTATTTCTTTTCTAAAGTTTAGCTTCTAAACTCTCTGATGTCTGGTTTCTGATTTCATCATGCAAATGAAACCACCCTCTCTTCCCAAAGTTAACCAAGGTCTCTTAATTGCCAAATTCTGAGTTCCCAACTTTCTTGTTCACTTTGTAACGTTTGACACGAATTATCTTTTTATTCCTGTGTATTCTCTCTAGGTTTTCATCCAGTTCGTCTTCTGTCTATCTGACGCTCCTTCACTGGATTTTCGTCTATATCAAGCAGCCCATTGTGGGGATCCCCCAAGGTTCTGTCTTGGGTCCTCTTTTTTTTTTTCTCTGTGCTCTCTCACTTTGTGATCACATTAATTCCATGGATTCGATTATTATTTCTAAGCAGAGGATTTTCAGATCTATACATTTAGTCTTAGTTTCTCTCTTAAATTATAATCCCACATTACCAAGTGCCTTTCAAGCTGGGTATTCATAGGCATTTCAAACTCCATGTGTCCAAAATAAAACTCATTCTTTCTTTTTTTTTTTTTTATTAACTTTTTATTGATAGAACTCATGCCAGGGTAATTTTTTACAGCATTATCCCTTGCATTCACTTCTGTTCCGATTTTTCCCCTCCCTCCCTCCACCCCCTCCCCCAGATGGCAAGCAATCCTTTACATGTTGAATAGGTTACAGTATATCCTGGATACAATATACGTGTGCAGAACCGAACAGTTTTCTTGTTGCACAGGGAGAATTGAATTCAGAAGGTATAAATAATCAAAATGCAAGCAGTTTATATTCATCTCCCAGTGTTCTTTCTTTGGGTGTAGCTGCTTCTGCCCATCTTTGATCAATTGAAACTGTCATTCTCTTTCTCACAAAACCCAGTTTTTTTCTAAACATCCTTGTTACTAGCAAGAGCATCATCATCCTTCTAGGCCCTCAGGCTCATAATCATCATTCTTAACCCCTCATTCTTGCTCCAAATTTTCAATTAGGTGACAAATTATATAATTTCTTTCTCAAAATCTTCCTCTTCTGTCCTCTTCTCTCTACTAATATAACATCACCTTGATTGAGGCCATTATTAGTTCTCATATAGACTGTTGAAATG
Organism: Antechinus flavipes; assembly: GCF_016432865.1. NCBI lineage: Eukaryota > Metazoa > Chordata > Mammalia > Dasyuromorphia > Dasyuridae > Antechinus > Antechinus flavipes. The sequence goes on from NC_067400.1 coordinate 514,678,213, forward strand.
TCCATCTAATTCAAGTCTTCAATCCATCCTGCACAGAGATGATGAAATCATTTTCTTAAAGCACATATGACCTTTTCTTCTACCAGTAACTTCCAGTGGCTTCCCATTAGGTAATCTTGAAGTTAAATTTATAGAAGCTTTTCACAACCCAACCCTTTTCTATATTTCTTCTTACTCATTATTCCCCTGCATGAACTGAACTGTACAGCTCAGCCATATTGACCAACTCATTGTTTCTTACACTCAAGGCTCTATTTCCCATCTCCATGACTTTGGACTGTTTGTGTCCCATTCCTGGAATTCCCTCTCTCCTAACCTCTGCCCTTTAAAATTCTTAGCTCCCTTAAGATTCAGCTCAGGCTCTACTTCCTGCAAGTGACCTTTCCTTGTTCTCCCTCACTCTTACAGCAAAAATAGAAATAGAAACCATTCCCCTACACATACACCCAAACACATGGTCTCTCCTATACTATCTTTGTTCCTAGAGAAAGTGGGCTGAAACTTAATCTACAAAGCATTTGATCCAGTATTAACTTTTTTTTTTTTTTTTTAAGATCAGGGTCAACTGCCTTGCCCAGTGTCACAGAATTAAGTGTCTGAAGCTAGATTTGAGCTCATATCCTTCCAACTCCAGGACCAGTTATCATTTACTGTGCCGACCATTTTACTTTTTCCTGTCACAGGGTTGATGGACAAATTGCTTGGCTGCCACAGATCCACTGATTTTTCACTAGGATCAGCTGTCAACAAAATCTGGCACAGACACCAGTTCACAGAACTGGTGACTTGCTTTCCTAACCATTCTAAACTCATAAAATCACAGCCTATTCTAAAGTGCCTTTATCCAAGACATCTAGAAACTATGGGTCCATGTGGATGCCCATGTCAGGGATCTAGTTAGGGAAATAGAAGCCTAAGGCTCCACCTCCCTTAGTCTCTGTCTGGGTCCTCATCTCTCCCTCTCTGTCTCTCCCTTCTCCCCAGCACTCCCACCTGCAAAACTGTAGGTTCACAATACTACTCCTTGCAATGCAAGCAGAGATAGAATCATCTAGTTAGTGTCTTTTGCAAATAATCTCAGTTCCAGTTCAATAGCTGTTTAAAACCTTCTCTTCTTCATGTGATAAGCACTCTAGAAATAACCCCTGCATGTATTCCAAAGTCCAACTGGGAAATGTGGAAGGCAAAGCAGGCAGTGCATGCTCATGGAGTCTAAGTTCTCAATAGCCAACCCTGGTGCCCATAACAAACATCTTCTCTCCCCCATTAGAATGTAAGCTCCTTAAGAGAAATGACCCTCCTTTGCTTTGTATCCCCAGCCCTTAGCCAGCCAGATGTGTGGAAAGCAATTAATAAATGCTTGTTGATTAAATGATTGATTGAATCCACACACTAATGTTGTCCTATTGTCATCAACTCATAAGGAATGGAAGTCGAGACAGATTCTCCCTGTCCACTCTGGAGTCTGGGGGAGTGCAGCTGTAGTCAGGTTTCCTAGCAACTGGACAACCTCCCTTTTTTCCTTCTACGGTAATTTAAACATCAGTTATCACAACTTTTATGCTTTCCTGGAAATAATTAGAAATCAAGAGGCCTCTGGAAGAAAACAAGAGCAAGGAGTACACATTCTAGTTTCCAATTAAAAGACATAATTTTAAGTTTCTCCACCATCGTATGAACTGGAATGTATGATAATTTTTGGATAGAGGCATTTATGCTGGTGGCTTTATGTAGTGAGAGAAGTAGCTTAATCGTGATGTCTACAAACTAGGAGCATCTCCTGACCTCCTTAAATAATGGCCTTCATGTTGAGTTTTCCTTTCAATTCAATTTTATTAGGATTTATTAAGTATCTACTAAGTGACAGATACTTTGGAGACTCTAAGTATTAAGAATAAACAAATAAATAAAACAAAGACAAAATGAAACCAATCTTGCCTTCTAGAAGCAGGGAACTTACATTTGGAAAGGAGTGAAGAAGTGAAAATCAATAAGCATTTAATGCTAGGCATTGGGTATACAACATCAAAATAAATAAGAGCAGTTCCTGCTCTTAGGGAGTTAGTATTCTACTGGGGGATACCCAGAAAAAATAGAAAGGTAAAAATAATTTGAGGAGTGAGTGAACTCTAGGAACTAAGAGGATCAGGTAAAAATCCTAAGAAGCAAGAGGTAAGGACTGTGGATAGCCCATGCAATTAGCAGTAAGGCAAAAAAGGAAATACTAAGCTCTGTGAACATAGTTTGACTAGGGAAGCAGGAATGTTCAAAAAGGACAGTGAGAATATATAATATAAATATAAATATAATAATATATTATGATCTAAAAAAGAGTTTAGATCACAAGAGAATTAGGACGGTAAGGAGTGATTTGTCAAGCACTTCAGGGAAGGTAAATTCAGTAAACTAAGTTTACCTTCCTCAGTTTAGACCCAGAGAGGGAAAATTATAGACAGAATAGAGCTATTATATTCTTGTTTATTGAAGCAAACGTGTAAGAACTACTGCCAGAAGCGGACTCCATCTCATGTGTACATGACTTTCTTAAGCTGTCAACAATCAACATGTACTCCCACTACTTACAGTAAGTAGGTTTTGTTGCACTCACGAAGCAGCCTGACCTAGTAGCAAACCCCGACTGTCCAGACAAAGGAGTCACCTTTGAAACAATTTTTGCTTCTTACTGGCTCTGTGACAGTGGACAAGCCACAGCACAACAGTTTTGTCTTCTATATATAATTTTCATCTCTAAAATATGTATTTGCATCTCTAATATATGTATATGACAATGGTTTTGTTTTGCTTTTCATTTTTAATGATGGAAAGGAGAAAAATAGGCTTCTGTTCATTCTAAAGCAGTTTAATTTTTTAAAGAAAAAAAGATAGAAAGTTGTAGCCCAGTTTCTTAAACTGTGAGTCATGACCCCATATGGGGTCTCATAATGTGGGAGTCACAAAATTATGGTTTATCATCAGCAAATGCTTGATGTGTATATCTATTTTATAAACCTGGGGTGAAGTAAAAACTTTTCAGGTGAAAAGGAGTCATGAGTGGAAAAAGTTTAAGAAGCCCTAGCCTAGAACACTGTGAGATTAAATGACTTGCTCCTAATTACATAGCAAAGCACAGTCAGAAATAGGATCTGAACTCAAGTATTTCTGAATCCAACACCTGCCATGTTGCCTTGCTGCCTCCCTCCAGGTCCTCCATTTAAGAAGAGTGCCCCAAAGATGTTTCAATAAATAGAGCACTGGCCCTGGAGTCAGGAAGGCTTGAGATCAAATGAGACCTGAGACAGTTTACTGGCTGTGTGACCCTGGTCAAGTCACTTAACCCTGTTTGTCTCAGTTTCCCCATATGTAAAATGAGCTAGAGAAGTAAATGGCAAACCACACCAGTATTTCTGCCAAGAAAACCCCAAAATGACTGAACATCATTATCATCATTATCAAAATTTCTAGTGGAACCAGAAAAGACTTCTTTTAGAAAATGAAATTTTAGATGGAACTAGAAGGAAGCCAGGGAAGTCAAGAGACAGATATGAGGAAGGAGTGTATGTAATGTGTGTAATTTGAAAATGGAGTATGGTGTGGGTCACTCGATCACAGAAAAAAGAGAGACAGAGAGATAAAGACAGAAGAGAAGGAGAGGAGAGAGAAACAAGAGAGAGAGAAAGAGAGGGGGAAGACAGAGGGAAGGAGAGGGGGGAAGAGAAAAGAGGAGAGAGAGAAGGAAGAGGAGGAGAGGAGGAGGAGGAGGAGGAAGAGGAGGAGAGAGGGAGGGAAAGTGTGTCTGTCTGAGAGAAAGAGAATGAGACTTGTGGATGAGGACAAATAAAGTATAAGACTGGAAAAATAGGGCCCAGTTATGAAGAACTTTGAAACTCAAACAGGATTTTACATTTGATCCTGGATAGTGATCTACTGAGTTCATTGAGTGGAGAAATGGGGAATGACCTGGTCAGAGGGATTTGACAGCTGAGAGGAGGATGGACCAGAGGAGGGAAAGACTTTAAGAAGGGAGATCAGCTAGCAGGCTTTTGCAATCAATAGTTCAGGTATGAAGTGATGATAGTCTACACCAGGATATAGCAGTGAGAGAGAAGGGGGCACCTAAGAGAAATATTATGAATTCAAATTCTAGAAGATATGACAAGAGATTAGATGTGGGGGGTTGAGAGAGAGTAAAGAGTAGAGAATGATTCCTAGGTTGCAAGCAGGGCTGACTGGGAAATATATACACAGGCACAGGAAGCACATAGAAACAGCTTTTCAAATATTCATCATTGCCATAATTCATGGTTATAAATGTATATTATGATGTGGATCCCCCAATACAGAATTTATTGGTTATTTGCAAATTCTATAATAGAATATATCGGAAATTAATTTATACAAATGTTCTAAAAGCATCCTTCAAAAGATAGGTAAAATTTCCTCGACAGAGAAGTATGATCAGATAAGTAAATATTGTAATCTTGTGGCTATCCTTAAATCCTCATTCTCTCTCATCTCCATAACCAGTGAGTTGCTGAATTTTATTTCTATTTTTACAATATCTGTTGCATCTGTTCCCTTTTCTCTTTTTAATGACCTTTTTACCAAACCATCCTAGTTCAGACCTGTAACGTGGACTATTGCATTAAGCCTCTATGGTCCAGTCAAACTGTCTTGCTTCTCACACAATTTTTTCTCCTTACACACCTGTCCTTCATATAACCCTCAACATGGCTCCTAAAGCGTGGAGCTGACCATGATATTCAATAAATTTCTGTGACTCTACCCTAGCCATTCCCTTTAGGGTCAAATACAAACTCTTCTGGTTAGCCTTGATAGCCCTTCACATCATATCGCTAACCTATGTTTCTTGCCTTCTTATATATTACTTTCTTATACTCTACAATTACAGTCAAACTATACTCTTGCAATTCTTCATATACTCCCATGAATGTTACTTTGCACCCCCATACCTAGAATGTGCTCCAACCTCAACTTCATTTCTTAGAATTATTTTTTTCTTTCAAAACTGCTCAAGAGACAGCCTTGTTGCCACTAGTGCCCTCCCTCCTAAAATATTACCTGGAATTTATTTTGTATATACTTACTTACATAAATGTTTTCCTCAATACAATGTGAATTTCTTTAAAACAGGGATTTTTTTCAATTTTGTCTTTTATCTCCAACACTCTGTGTTAGGTTGTGTCATGGTAAGTACTTAATAAAATTTTTACTGATTAACGAGATAAATAAGTAGAAAGAAAATTCTCTTCACATAATTAAATAACCTTGATTTCAAATCAAGCATGGAGTATTTTTTTATGTGACTACAAACTGATGGAAAGAAATATAAAGTGATGAGGGGAATGGTTCTGAGTATAAGAGCTTTGGGGAAAAATAAATTTCTTTGTGAGAGGATAGGTTCCAGTCTCTGTTGGAGACTGACTCCAAAAACATAAAGAGAGAAAAAGATGGGCTTTGAAAGCATTAGACATGTAGGGGAAACTGCCTTCTTAACATGTGCTTAAATTTCCAGCTTGCCTCTCAAGAGTCTTTGAGGAAGTTCCCTTTAGGTGAGATAAGAGCTTCTTTCTTATTTAAGGTGAGATCGCTTCACATTTCCCTCTAAAAAGTTCATTCACTCTATATTTTCTAGTCTTTTTTAATGTGCATAATTTCTCTTATTTCTGTTTACTATTGACTTGGATATATGGGTTTATTTTATATTTGCTATATGTGATGTCCTTTTGTATATAAACAGCATTTGATAGGAAAGGACAAGTTGGTAGATACAAGCTTTGTACCCTCAAACTTTTAAGGAGTAGTGAACAAAGAAACCTCTTTCTTAACCTAGACCAACAATATTTAGAGAGGAAGATATAAGTAGTTTTAGCCTAGTATTCCTCTGAGAAACTAAAAAAAGATGCTATCCCCTGGGATGCCTTGGAGTCTGCCCTGCCCCTTCTCCAACTTTGCACTGGCTTTGGTTCAGGAATGGTCCAGATCTCAGATATTTCTTATCAATGCCTCCCCCAACACACATATTAGACATCTTATGTAGACATACATCTTAACATGGGTAACACACTTTAGAGATACAGATAAATGCATATGTGCATATATACATGTAGACATGTAAACAAACTTTCGATGATATTAAATAACCTCACCACTTTATTTATTGATCAGTTTTTATGTTACTATAACTCAACTCGGTATTTCTACACAAGTTCTTCTCTTTAACCCAAATCAAACTATCTGTGTCTAAAAGCAACAACTTCCTCGTATCACTAAGAAACAGATCTAAGCAACCAAACAATCTGAATGTTCCATTACAATAAAATGTATTAGGCAGAGGAATTGAGAGACATGAAACAATTTTTACAGTCCAATGGGTACTGTTCAATTAATCTCTAGTCATTGCCTTTCCTTTGAGCCATTGAGCCATACACAAAAATTATGTACTCCTTACTATTCATATATATTTTCTGAGTCATTTTGAGGATTCTTTTTATTTGATCATAAAAATTGTTTTCCCTCAGATCCATATGCTTTAAATGTGTGGGGGATTTTCATAGCCATTTCCTGGTGAAAGATAACAATTTACATCTGTAAATATGGGGCTATTAAAAGACTTTTCTGATTTTATTATGACTTCAACACATTTTCCCCAGAGGAATGTATTTCTAGTTGTTGTGCTTTTTCTAGATCAGTGAGAAAAAAAGATGATATTGAGAAATGTTCATACCAAAAAAAAAAAAAACCCAACAAACTTTTTCATCAAAGTTTTCATAAAAAGAATTATATCTAAATTTTATGTAGTGTTTTAAAGATTATGAAGTACTTTACATATGCGTGTGCATATATATGAAAATCTCGTTTGATTTAATTCTCACCATAAGCCTGTGAGGTACTTTTATAATCTCTATTATATAGATGAGGAAATGGAACCTAAGAGAAAAAAATTAAGTGATTTGCTTAAAGCAATAGAGCTAGTGGGTAACTGAGGCAGATCAAGGCTTCCTATCTCCATAGCCAGCACTCCGTTCACTATGCATTTTAGAATAAATTGCCCTATAACACTGATGACTGGATTCTATTACCATTGTACATTTTAGTTAATTCAGTTATTTCATACTAATGGAGCAGTTTTCTTATGTTTCCTCTTTCCCCTAAAAGTAGAAATGAGAGAACATAGAGAGAATCTGATTAATAGAACACTCTGATTAGCTAAGGTATAGCTTTATTTTATGATTATCTCAAAATTGGAAGCAATGTCAAAGGCCAACTAGTCCAATTTGCACCTGAGCAACAATAGCCTCCACAACATACAACAGTGACTTGAAGACTTTTAGTGAGAGGGAACCCACTCCCCAAAGCATCTCCTACTTTTAAGTTGCTGTTATTATAAGGAATTTTTTCTTGCTCTTAAAGCTCTTTATATGACTTCTGCAACTTCTGCTCATTAATCCTAATTCTGTATTTGATGGGAAAAAAAGCATCATCCTGGAGCCAACCTGATAATGGTTCTTGAACCATAGATATAAAAATTCATTGTGGCCATGCCAGAAGTCTCTTCACTTCAATAGGGCCTGCTTAAGCTTGCTTACCTTCCACTGGAATAACTTTGAAGAACCCATATTACAATGCGGTATCATGACAGGACTTTGATAGAGGTAAAATTGATAGTATTTCAGACAAAATTACAAATTTACAAACTTCCAATATCTGTCTCAAGAAGAGGTTTCCACTTTTTGGGGTCTAATTTCTATCCATATTTTAAAACGCAGCTCAAACCACAAAGGATCTTCTTCCTTTTGGAACTAATATAGCATTTTTTATTTTTTATATTGGATTTTTACACTCTACTTTGCATTGTGTAAAATAACTATTAGTATCCATCTTTTATCTCTTTTCTTTGATTATAACCTCTATGAAGCTAGAAATTGTCTTAATCTTTGTAACCCCAATAGGACCAGGGACAGTGCCTTATTTACAGTAGATACCCACTAAATACTTGCTTAATTTTATTTAATTCTCTCCCTTCTTTGAAATCTCTCTCTTTTTTGATCCTCTCCCAGTGGATCCAAGTTGGGAGAGAATGTGCTCTTTTAGCAATCTCTGTTCTGCAGGGAGGATTCTCTTTCCAATTTGCACTTGAGCTCTGCAGCGAAAGAACCTCTCCAACTTTTGGCCAGAATACATTTTTACAAGGGTAACTAATCTGTCATCATTCCAATTCTCTTCTGTTCATTATTTCCTTTTGTTAAAGTAGAGTTCTACTCTGTCTTTTACTGAAGGGGTGCCATTAACTCTCTCCTTTGTCGACAGTGACCCCTGGTGCTAAAAATCCTGGACTACACCATCTCTAACTATGAATTCTGGGTTTTCTCTCTCCATTAAGCTGTTCCTTCCTCATTCTATAACCCACAAGCATAACATCATAGAATTTAAAGCTGATAGAAAACTTAAAGTTCATCCAGGCCAGCTTTCTCACTTTGTTGATGAAGAAGCTTAAGCCAACTCAAGAAGTGACTTGCCCAACATCAGTTACACAGTTACTAAGGATCAAAGCCAGGAATTAAACCCAGAAAGAAGCTGAAACCAGAGAAATGAAACCCAACAGGGAACCCAGCCATAAGAATCTGGGCTTTCTTTATAGAACACAAAAGGGTTATGGATTAAGATAGTGTTTCCAAGCCATGATTTTGTAGCAAACCAGGACATTTTCCCAAAACTTTCAAAGCCAAATTAATTCTTGTTGACTTAAATTTTAAAATGAATAGATCCATTGCTAGATTTAGAATAAGAATCTCAGATGTCACCAAAAAAATTTTTTTTAAGCTGAAAATTACTTGATATTAGGGCAGAGTGGCAGAAAGAGGGAAAGAAGTTAGTAAAAATTAACGTTTTGGAGTTTTTTACACCATCGGTATTAATTTAATTGTTGCTATTCTAAAAGTGAGAACTTTGCCCAATAAATGAATTAATGAACTTCTATCAACATTTTAATTCATTATTACAGTTTTGTCAAACCTCCCCAGATTGAACCCTATACATTTGACAAAGACAAACAACTAAGCAAAAGCATTTGATAATGATTATATCTCAAATTCTATCTTAATAGTCTGGTGCTAAACTATATCAATATTGACATTTTTACCATAAATGTGTAGTGCCCAAGGCCTATTTCACATGTCGGATCCTAAAAGTTATTCCAGTCCCAAGGTAGTTTGTAGGTCTGCATTTCTCAAAATCATAGTTCATGAGATCCATCAATGGGGGTGAGCGGGAGAAGTGGTATTTTTTCCCCTATCTAGGCCAATCAGAGAATACATCAATTCAAAACAAAATGTGTTTGATCTAATGGTATAACAAATAAGTGACAGAGATTTCCTCTCTGCCATATACATAGGGGCACACTCTCCCACTGGTTATCACACCATACTTTGGAAGAGAATATACATAGAAAATACAGATGGACAAGAAATATATACAGCCAAGGTAATTCATACCTTTAATGCTACAAATGTCCTTTACATCATTATATGGTAACTGTGAGGTTCTCTGTTAAACATTTTACTTGAACTGTCAGTAATTTCATCTTGGATAAGTGCAGTACTCCAGCTCTTTTGAGAATGATACCCCAGCCAGATGCACACAGTCAGCTACCTAGAAAAAACCCTTAGGATTTTAATTGTCTTTTGAACTCCCTCATTCCTGCTGTTGTTTAGATGATCTTAATCCAGACTTCTTATCTGACAGAATGAGAAAATTTGCTTTAACATCCCATGATGCCAATTAATTTTTGCAAATCACAGGTGCTGGGTGAAAAAGACTCATGGGGGCTCAGAACTTTTGCCTACTTCTCCCTGAAGTCAAACCACTTAACTCCCTACAAAAAGAAAGCAGAATATATAAGGAAGTTGCAGCTAAATGAAAGGATGGCTCACTTGAGAATAGAAAATCTTGATATGTAAATTTTTAATTGCCCCCAAAAATGCATTTAACTTGATGGAACAAATCTCAGTCTTGAAAGTTTTCTTTCAACAAGATGTTTTTCTCTTTGCAAAGGTAAATAAAGGACTTGGAAGAATTTATTTCATCATGTACACAAAGGCAACCAGAAATATCTTTTTATAGGTTACTTGGTCATCTTACTTTTCAGTGGTTATGATGAATATAAGCCAAAAAATAATAATAATCCATGAAAATAATTGCAGCTTATGCCAACATCTATAGTAAATATAAGCAATTAGCTTACTTTAATCCTAAGCAATAGAATGGCCCCCACAGGTCCCTGTACCTTTCTCTCCTACTATTTTAGAAAGTGCAAACTGAGCCTTTTAGAAAACCTTAACTTAAAAACTCCAAGATCTCTCATTGCATCCAGGGTCATTTCCACTCATCTTGATCTATATCCAGATGGCTCTGGAGAGGAAAGTGAGGTAGGTGATCTTGCACAGCCTCTCTCGCTTAAATCCAATTCATTTGCATGACATACCTGATGTCATGGTATTCTTTGAAAATGAAGGACAAACAACTTTAGAAAGTGTATGTTAAGAGAACTATTCGGTTCTGCACACATATATTGTATCTAGGATATACTGTGACATATTTAACATGTATAGGACTGCTTGCCATCTGGAGGAGGGGGTGGAGGAAGGGAGAGGAAAAGTCAGAACAGAAGTGAGTGCAAGGAATAATATTGTAAAAAATTACCCAGGCATGGGTTCTGTCAACAAAAAGTTATAATTATTTTAAAAATATGTGTGTGTGTGTGTGTGTGTGTGTGTGTGTGTGTGTGTGTACTCAGCTGTCAACAAACAAATAAAAGCAACAACAAAAAGCTCACTGCAAAAAAAAAAAAGTATATGTTAAACTAATATAATTACAATCACAATTTCTCTGAGCCCTCTTAGGAAAACACCTAACATTTTGGTAGATACTTGACTCTAGTTAATCCTTGGTTTCTTTGTAATTGAAGAAAAATTCAAGTTACTGGAACTCAAGGTAAAGAAATAACAAATCTTTTTGTGATGTCTATTAATAGGTACTAGGAGGAGTATTTGGGAGAAAGCAAATCTTTTTTGAAACTTCTCTTTGTTCTTTAGAAGGTAAATACAAATGTTGGGGCTCACCTTAATCTGATCTAAAATCACTGTAAAACTAATGTTCTGTTATGGAATATTATTGTTCTGTAAGAAATGACCAGCAGGATGAATACAGAGAGGACCGGCAAGACTTACATGAACTGATGCTGAGTGAAATGAGCAGAACCAGGAGATTATTATATACCTCAACAATGATACTGTTTGAGGATGTATTCTGATGGAAGTGGATTTCGACAAAGAGAGCTAATTCAGTTTCAATTGATCAAGGATGGACAGAAGCAGCTACACCCAAAGAAAGAACACTGGGAAATGAATATAAACTGCTTGCATTTTTGTTTTTCTTCCCAGGTTATTTATACCTTCTGAATCCAATTCTCCCTGTGCAACAAGAAAACTGTTCGGTTCTGCACACATATATCGTATCTAGGATATACTGTAACCTATTCAACATGTAAAGGACTGCTTGCCATCTGGGGGAGGGGGTGGAGGGAGGGAGGGGAAAAGTCGGAACAGAAGTGAATGCAAGGGATAATGCTGTAAAAAATTACCCTGGCATGGGTTCTATCAATAAAAAGTTATTAAAAAAAAACAAACAACTAATATTCTTCCCTTATATCTTCCTTTCCCACCATATCTCAATCTTACTTTCCCTTTTCCCTTTTTCCAGCTACCTCTGTGATGCTAATTCTTTCTGGATCATTTTTTGAAGTCTCTACTCTTTGCTTTCTTCTTCTACAACCTTAAAATCTGCACTAGCTCTGATTTAACACAAACTTTCTCGGACATAAGTTCCTCCAACCATTCAGAACTCATTCCTGTCACTCTAATTGAAATCTATTTCTTTTGAAGTGCCTAGGTCTTTTTACATCCAGATCTGCTTGATTGATTCAACACGGAGTATTCTTAACTAAGTAAAAACTGTTGAGTGAAGTGGGGTAATCTATTGGTATACCATTTTTATAAGGAGCATGAAGTGACAAGCTCCTTCAAAATAAGTCAATATTTTTTTTAAAAGTCAATATATAATAACTGACTGCAGTAGAAAATGGGCACAGAGGAAGACTGAAAAATATGTTGGAAAATGTGATTTAGGATTAAGAAAAGAAACTAAAGGCTTCTATACTACTCAGATGCCTCATACCTATATCTCATGAATACTTTCTTAAAGAGAGACAGAAAGTATGATGAGCATCAAATATTACCTTAAAAAATGAAACTGACTGCAGCTCAAGAGACAAGAAACAACTAAGTAGATTCTGGCATGAGTCATTTCCAACTCACCTGTCTATATGTAGTCAGAACAATGACTATTTAGTGCAAAGGTCAAAATCAACAACAAAAATAAGGATAACAATGAGAAAAAGTTACCATATGCAATTACAACAGTTCCAACCTGATCTACTCAAATAAATTGTTGGTGCTGAAAATTGGAAGTAGCTATAAGAAAAGACCATTTCAGGGCCTTTAAACTCTATATATGTACAATGAGGAAATTATACTCAAGTTCTAAATCTTTAATCCTATAACTTAGAAGTTTAATTGATTAAAAAAAGTGTCTACAGAGAGAACGTTAAAAGAGTCCAGAAGCTGTTTTAGCCAGCATATACTTATCCTTTTTGCCATGCAGAAAGACATGGCAATGACACTGATATAGCATAGTTGTCAAACTTGTATCCCAGATGCATGCTCCTACCTGCAAAAGTCCCAAGTGCTGCCTGAAGCAGATTAAAATGTATCTGGGAAATGTTTAGCAAGAGAAATAAAAATACAATAAAAATAAATAATGTTAATTTGTGGTTTTCTAAGTTTTCAATATGCAGCCTGCAGTAGTTCATTACTCTTTGAGTTTGATATCACTGATTTATAGTGCAAACTGTTTATAATACAATGCATAGAAAGATGACAGAAGATTATTAACAGTACTACCTTATGAAATAGCAAAAGCAATGAAGGGAGGAAATGATTTTGAAGTAGGCTTGTCATGAGACCTAAAGTACATCATCCTAAGAGAAATTATTGATGAAACTAGAAGGATAAGTAAACAGAAAATAAAAGATATTTGTCACAGAACAATCTATTCTCCCTTTACCTTTATAGAGATGAACAGTGGATGTATCCTTGAACTCCTAGGGTATAACCTCCTCTTGTCATGTAACTAGAAGATTTCAGGAGGTTTATGTATAAGCAGTGAAATCCAAAGAGCTTTTAGGATGCCTTGAAGGCTATTTATAGGCCAGAAACCTATGGGGCAGCACAACTTCTCAGCTCTGATGAAGTCCCATTGATTAGTGATAAGAACATGATTGTAGAGAGATGGGCTGAATAGTGTTCTTCAAAGACTGTCATCATTTAATACTGAAGCCATTCACTGTTTGCTTCAGGTTGAAATCAATCCCTCCCTAGCTAAAGTCCCAATTCTCTCATGTGGCAAAGCATGAGGTGTTGATTTCATTCCAGGTAAGATTTACAAGGTGAGGGGATAATGTCCTCATGCTTTCCCAGTCACCAATGGAATGAAAGAAAGCTGTGTGCTTGTTCCTGTGCTTTTTAGCATCCTGCTTTCAGCCATGTTGTTGAATACTTTGAATGAACACAGTATCAGGGTCGGATCCTGCACTGATGGCAAATTCTTCAATTTTAAAAAGCTACCAGCCAAGACTAGAGAGGAGGGAGAATGGGTGTAGATGATGGTGCACTCCGTGCAGATGATGGTGTACTCGTGCAGCCTCTAAAGCTGGGATGCAGCAAAGCAGATCAATTGTCTGCAGCTTGTGCTTATTTTGCCCTGACAAGTAACACCAAGAAAACACAGGTGCTCCATCAGCCAGCACCCCACCATCGTATGTGGAACCATCATTTAGAGCTGTGGAGTTCATTCACCTCGAAGCATCCTCTCCAGGGATGTTCACATTGTTAATGAGGTTGACACCAGAGTCAGCTCAGTGTTTGGGAGGCTCTGAAGGAAAGTGTGGGAGAGGAGAGGGATTAGACTATGAAACTGAGGGTCCATAGAGCCATTGTGCCCACCATTGTGGAAGCCTGGACAGTGTCCCATGCCAAAAAATTTCCATTTGTATCTTCTTAGGAAGATTCTGAAGATCACTTGGTTGTATTAAGTACCAGCCACCAAGGTCCCTTCTTAAACTAAATTGCCAAGCATTCAAACTCTACTGCAAAGAGCAGCTCTGATAGGCTGGCCACGTTGTTCAAAAGCCAAACTTGGCTTGCCAAAAAGACTATCTTATAGGGAAAATGTTTACATGGTGCTCAGAAAAAGAAATACGAAGATGCTCTCAAGATCTCTCTTAAGAACTCTGGAGCTGATTGGGCAACACGGGAGACACTGGCACAGGGCCATTCAGTATGGCGTGCTCATTAGAGAAGGCGCTGTGCTCTCTGAGCAAAGCAGAAGGGAAGTGATTCAAAAAATACACAAGATGCACCGATTTGGAGAATCCATTCCAGATCTTCACATGGACTATTTGTGCCCAACCTGTGTAGAACATTCTGACTTCATCTTGGTCTGATCAGCCACAAACACACTGTAACCACTCTTACAAAGTGATGTCTTTTTGATAACAAAGGACATGTAAGGAAGAAAACATAGCATTTAAAAGATGAGGAACAGCTGGAACAAACCAAGTAAACAGAAGAAATCTGTGCTAGACATGACCCAATTTTGAAAGCACAAGGGATCTATGATCATATCTCAAAGATGATACTAACTAACTAGAAAAAAAATGGTTTTACCAAAAAAGGCAACTGAGAAACTATCAACAACTAATGTTCCACATGCTTACTTTCTCATCTCTATGAAATATTTATGAGAATAACCTATCAATATATTGGGTATATACATGAAAATATAAGGACAGGGAACAGGAACTTATCTACAGCAGACTACATTTTCTTATTTATTCAATATTTTACTTCCTCTTTTCCCCATTTACATGTAAAACCATTTTTAATGATTGTTTTTAAAACTTTGTGTTCCAGATTCTTCTCTCCCTTCCCTCCTTTCCACCGGCCCCCACATTGAGAAGGCTCAAGTAAAAAACATTTCCATAGAAGTCATTTTATAAAAGAAAACATAGATCTCCCCTCTCCCCAGCCAACAACAATAACCAAAAAAAAAAAAAAAACCCTCAAAAAATAAGGCAAAAAAATAAAAGTTTGCTTCGATCTGTATTTAGAAACAATTAGATTTTTTTTTCCTGAGTATGGATAAGATTTTTCATCATCAATCCTTCAGAGAAGTCTTGGATCATTGTACTGCTGAGAATAGCAAAGTCATTTACAGATGATCATTCCACAATATTCCTAATACTTTGTACATAGTACATTTCTTTTTTTTTTTAATAATAGTTTTTTATTTACAAGTTACATGCATGGGTAATTTTACAGCATTGATAATTGCCAAACCTTTTGTTCCAATTTTTCCCCTCCTTCCCCTCACCCCTCCCTTAGATGGCAGGATGACCAGTAGATGTTAAATATATTAAAGTATAAATTAAATACAAAATAAGTATACATGACCAAACCACTATTTTGCTGTACAAAAAGAATCAGACTCTGAAATATTGTACAATTAGCCTTATACAGTACATTTCTTTTCCCTTTTTAAAAAAATTTTTTTATTGAAGCTTGTTATTTTCAAACTATATGCAAGGATAATTTTTCACCACTGACCCTTGCAAATTCTTGTGTTCCAATTTTCCCTCCCCTAGATAGCAAGTAAAACAGTCTATGTTAAACATGGTAAATATATAGTACACAATACATTTCACTTTGCCTGAGATCATGGAGGAATTTCTAGGTTTTTCTGAGAGTACCCTGCTTATCATTTATTATAGAACAATAGAGTTTCAATATTATCACATACCATAATTTATTCAGCCATTCACAATCAATGGGCCTCCCATCAATTTCCAATTCTTTGCACTGAGAAAAGAGCTGCTATAAATATTTTTGTACATATAGATCCTTTTCTTTTTTAAAAAAAATCTCTTTTGGGATTCATGCCTAATAGTGGTATTTTTAGGTCAAAGAATATGCATGATTTTATAGCCCTTTGTGCTTAAAAACTACATTTTTCAGTCATATAATTAACAGAAAGATTTTGAAAATAGAAAATCTTGATACGTTGACTAATTGCAAAAATGCATTTAACTTAATGGTAGTTTGGTAACACAGTAGAGTGACAGGGCTGGAGTCAGGAAGATATGAGTTCAAAACCAGTCTCATTCACTTAATAGTTGGGTGACTCTGGACACGTCACTTAACCCTGCTTGCCTTAATTTTCTCATTTGTAAAATGAGCTAGAGAAGGAAATGGCAAACCACTCCAATAGCTTTGCCAAGAAAACCTTAATTATGGTCATAAATAATCAAATAACAACTAAACAACAATTTAGCTCACCAGAGCAAATCTCAATTTTGAAGGTTTTCTTTCAACAAGGAGTCTCCCTATCATATGTTAATATAGTATCTATGCATCAGTATGAGCCAGATTCAAAGCAGGATGTTTGACTCATCATAATTGAATATCGATCAAGCCCCCAACCTTTACATTAACTACTAAGAATCAAAGAACAATAAATTAAATAGAAAACTTTTAATCAAAACAGAATAGCAAATTAAATAACAGGAGAAAAATCCTCCATCCACAAAGGGGTACAATATTCCATAGATCTATATGTCATTTTAGTAAAAGAAGGTATGTTCCCTGGATAGCTTATAAAGTCAAGTTTGCATCGCAATGGGAATCATCTTCCATGTTCCACTATTCTGTAGTTTCCACTTGATACCATCATCTACTTTGAGGCTGCTTCTCTATTGACGGACTATTAGCATCTATGGCTGGATTTTTCATTGGTAACATACAGATATAGGACTTTCTTGTGATGCTGGGGCTGCTTCTTTTTCAAAGGCAATATCACTTTAGTGAAATTGTTTGAAATTAGAGCTAATCAACATGTAAAAAAAGAAAAGAAGCAGTTCATAGGATCATATATTAAGAAATAGAAGAAACCTTTGAGATCATCTAGTCCAACTATTTCCTTTTTATAAGTGAGAAAAATGGGGTTTTGAGTATTTAAAAGACTTCCCAAGATTACATACTCAGAACTGGGATTTGAATTCAGGTTGCTAACTATAAATATAGCATTTTTCCCCCTGCACCAGAAAAAAACAAAACAAAACTAATATATCACCTCTCTGAGATTATATGCAATGTTCCATATCTAGAGTTGTTATTATCTCTTACCAAAAAAAAAAAAAGGTATATCCCCAGAGTTCTTTAAGTTCAAGCTTCATCATTATAATTATATAACATTCAGTTTCTAATGTAGATGATGTTTTCTTCAATTCATATGTTCATATGTTTAATTTACAATATCCCTACCAAATATCTATTTAGCATTTGCTTGAAAACCTACCAATGAGATCACTACATCCCAAGGAAAGCTATTTTGGACAAATATCTATAATTGTTAATAAGTATAGCAAAAAGTCTAAATTCATCTCTTTGAGACATCTCCGCTTTATTCCTCCTGGACCATTGCCAGTAGTATTGACTTTTGTCTTGCCACTGGATGATGGTGACTCTGGAAAAGAGAGAAAAGTTGATGACTTTGTGCACTTAAAACTCACTTAAGACCAATTCACTCAAAAGTCAAGATCCTTCACCTTCATGATGTCATTGGTCTTCTGCAAGAACAAGAACATTGCTCCTCATTCTTTCCTCCAGAATCAAACCAAAAATTGTCTAATTCATTTTTGACATAATAGACCTTCAGGTATTTCAACACAGCTTTCATATATCCTCTGAGTTTTCTCTTCTGTATAGTGAATACTCCTAGTTCTTTCAATTCATCCTCTTATGACCTAAATTCAAGGTCTTCCTGGTTGTCCTCTTCTGGATTCTTTCTATTACATAACATATTGAAATTACCTCCAAAAACACATACATACAGACCATCAGTGGGAATTAACTTGGTGATATGTATAATTTCTCTACTCATTAACCTCTGGAACATCATGTGTCTGATTATTGAACAAATAATTCTACCTCAAACTATTAATTTGTCATCAGTTCTGTCTTAGTATCCTGAATGTACTAGCCTGTAAGATAATAGATTTGGAACTGGGAAGAATTTCAGAGACTATCTAATTTAATCCTTTCATTTTAGGAATGAGGAAATTTAGACTCCAGCACATTAAGTGATTTATCCAGTCACACAGTAAATATATGTCAGAAGTAGCCATTGAACACAGATTCTCTCTCTGGATGTGATTGGCATTTTCCATCCCAAGTTTATTGGAATTATCTTGAATCCCCTCATTGATGAGAAAAGTCAAATCCATGATAGCTGATCATCACATAATCTTGTTTGTTTCTGTGCATAATATTCTCCTGGTTCTGTTCACTTTACTCAGCTTCAGTTCTTTCCAGGCTTTTCTGAAATCAGCCTACTCATCATTTCTTATAGAACAATAATATTCCATAACATTCATATACTATAACTTATTCAGCCATTCCCCAACTGATGGACATCCACTCAGTTTCCAGTTTCAGAACTGCTACAAACATTTTTGCACATATGGGACCTTTTCCCTCTTTGATAATCTCTTTGGGATATAGATCCAGTAGTGAGGCTATCAGATCAAAGGGTATATATAGTCTGATAGCCCTTTGGGTAGAGTTCCAAATTGTTCTCCAGAATGGGTGGATCAGTTCACAACTCCACCAACAATGTATTAATATCCCAGTTTTCCCAAATCTCTTCCAACAATTAGCATTATCTTTTCCTGTCATCTTAGCCAATCTGAGAGATATGAGATGGGTACCTCAGAGTTGTCCTAATTTGCATTTTTCTAATCAATCGTGACTTAGAGCATTTTTATATGACTAGAAATGGCTGTAATTTCTTCATCTGAAAATTATCTGTTTATATCCTTTGACCATTTGTCAATTGAGAAATGAATTGTATTTGTATAATTTTGAGTCAGTTATATTTTAGAAATGATGCCTTTATCAGAAGCACTAGCTGTAAAAATTGTTTCCCAGCTAAGAAATACATTCTTAAACATAGTCAATATAGAGCTTTGTTTTCCTTGACAATACATGCTTGTCACAAGACTTTGGTTTTTCTTTTCTTTCTTCCTTTTTTTTTTTTTTTTTTTTTTTTTTGATGAGAAAAATGATAGGGTCGATGACAGGGTTACCCTAAAAAAGAAGAGGAAAAGGAAAGAAAGTAAAGAGGGTCATTAAAGCATTTTTTAATGAATAGAAGAATTTTTGTTTGTTTTAGCTCCTGTATTACCTCTGTGTGATGCTTCGGTAGTTAACTGAATAGAACAATCATCCCATCTCTTCTTTCCTTCTATATCACAACCAGATCTTTGTGTACCTTCCTCTTTCTCTTTCCTCTTCATTAACTATACCTGCCCTCTAAAATTTTCTCTAACAAGCCAAACAAATCTAATCCAGATTGTGTATTACTGCGGGAAGTATTATGGAAAGCGAGTGTTCCAATTCCCTTTTCCCTTTTCCATCACTATCACAGAACCCCTTTGGACCAGATTTGGAGGATAAAGCAAGCCTCTTAACTACTCTTCATTATCTTCTGAATTTTGAGTTTTGTCTTGATTTGGGCAGCGATTGCAAGGTACGCAAGGTACTCAGGGACATAATGGATGACCAAGGAGAAAAAAGGCAAATCCTCTTCAGGTTGCCAGAGAATAAGGGGTAAGGTTAGCCCCTCTTTGTGCCCTGCCCTATTTCAAAACTTGAGAAAGCTCTATCTCCCATTCAATTCAACAAATATTTACAGCATCTACTCTCTACAAAGCACTGGGGAATACAAAAGTAGAAAGAAAGGCATTCCCTAACGAGGCATATTGTGCTGAGAAACCACAAATAACCAGGAATTCCTGGATTATTTTATGAAACCTTTCAACAGAGAGGAACTAATGCCTTCGCCTTTGTTGGGTTCTTTTGCTAAATAGGTGTCCTCACTCCTACCTCCCATCTCCACATAAATCTAAGGACTTCAATAGCTAGGGCAGCTGATCTTATGTTTAGAAAAGTATGAGGCCTATCCATCCCAGGGTCCTTCGGGAATCAATCCCTCATAGTTATAAAAAGCTAATTTGGAAGATAGGCAGTAGCAGACTATTTCTGCTTACTTCTTGCCAATCCCCTTGTTGATAGACCTCAGGGGTTGTCAAATGGAATCTTATTTTGGGGTGGTCTCCTGGGCCAAACTATTTACAGCTACTGGGAGTTTGCTTCATATTGAGTTGTAGGCAGTGAAGAGAACTCTGAGGAAATGTAGTTTCTTCCTGGTTGTGTTCTTTTTCCCACCCCTGGGGTGGCCTGGTGACCACCAAGACCAATTATTGCCTTAATTCACTTGGCTAATTAACATCAGTTTGTTTTTACAAAAAGATATTTATATTTACTTCAAAGATATAGCATTAACAAAAATATAAATATTTCCCTTTAGAATTCCAGAGGCTTACTCTCCCCTAGACCAGTTTGGTCTCTAAGGAGAGTGGGTTCAGACTTAGCCCAGTGTCCACATAGTACCGGTCCCATCAAGTTACCCCAGATGTACTACTACTGTTGGAAGAGTCTTTGTCCCAGCTACCTCTGAGACCCAGAGGTCACAGGGCTGAAGATCATTCCCTGAAGCTTAGGTTGGTGCTGGGCTGGCTGCAATATCTAGCATGTACTTAACTCCCAGACTCCCGAATCTCAAGTGACTTATTCTCCTGTTCTTTCAAAACACAAAGCCATCAGCTCCAATTTATTGTACCTAATACACAAAAAAGAGAATAACCTCAAGGCAGGCAGAGAATTCAGACCCATATGCACAGGGCCATGAGAATGGGACAGGAGGTCTCAAGGCTGCTTCCCCCTCTAACAGAACAACATCCAGGAGTCAAACCAAGGGTGGAGATCCAACCTACAGACTTGAGCTAACTAAGGCCTTTTGAAAGCTCTGTTCCAAAGTAGCTGTAAATGCTGTCTTCATATAGTTATATTGGAAGGAATTACAGAATATCTATATGTGTTCCAAAGTCCCTCCAAGTCATTTGTATCACAACTTTTTTTATTATTATTATAGCTTTTTATTTACAAGATATATGCATGGGTAATTTTTCAACATAGACCCTTGCAAAACCTTCTGTACCAAATTTTCCCCTCCTTCCTCCTACCCCCTCCCCCAAATGGCAGATAGTCCAATACATGTTAAATATGTTAAAATATATATTAAATCCAATCTATGTATACATATTTATAATTATCTTGCACAAGAAAAATCTGAGAAAAAGCTGAGAAAAAAAACAAAATGCAGGCAAACAACAACAGAAAGAGTAAAAAAAAAAATTCTCCAGAATGCAGCTCCACTAACAATGTATTAGTGTCCCAGTTTTTCCACATTCCCTCCAACATTAATCATGATCTTTTCCTGTCATCTTAGCCAATCAGTGAGGTAATAACAATTAGTGGTATCTCAGAGTTGTCTTAATTTGCATTTCTCTGATCAATAGTGATTTGGAGCAACTTTTCATATGATTATAAATAATTTAAATTTCTTAATCTGAAAACTGTCTTTTCATATCTTTTATCCTTCATAATATAAAAATATTAAAAATATTTTTAAAATTTTTTAAAATTGGAGAATGGCTTGAATTCTTATAAATCACAACTCTTTCAGAAGAAGTTTCCATCCTCTTCCATGTGGAGAGTTGTACCAACTAAGTACTCTATGTTGTTTAATTGTCTCCATGATCCCATGAGCCATAGCACACCAATATTGTCCATAGAGTTTTCTGGAATGGTTTGCCATTTCTTTCTCTAATACATTAAGCCAAACAGTAGTAAAGTGACTTGCTGTGGTCAAAACAGCTAATAAATACCTGAGGTCATATTCAAATTCAGGTCTTCCTGACTCCAGGCCCGGCACTAAAACACTGAACCATCTGTTATGCCACAGTTCTCTTTAACTGTCCTGACTCAGTTTTCCTGTAAAAGTTTCCCTTGTCTCAGTTTCCTTAACTGTTCTGTCTCAATCTCTTATAAATTAGCAAGATAAGAGAGTAGATTCCTGACTGTTTTGTGTCCTCAAGGATTTACAATATTCCTTTAGAATATTCCAAGATAACCCACGATATCTTTACTTCTTTGTCTCCGGATCTTTTAGGGTTTTATGGCTTCCCCTCCCTGATAAAAACTTTCCCTCCCTTTCTCTTCTTTGTCTCCAAAAAGGTATTTAAGAAGTTGGGGTTCCTCCATTCATTGCTGGAGTATGGCGGCTGGCAGTTGTATGCCGGACTCCTCCAGCCCTGGGACCAATATGGATTCCTTGGTCCCAGTATACTTATCTCTGTCTGACTGGATAATCTGAGACGAGAGTCCTGTCCAGTCAATCTTACTCTCCCATTAATAAAAATATTAAAACTCTCTAATCTCTCTCCTGCCTCAGTTTCTCTGGCATTACACATCTAGTTATCCCAAGACCCTGTTCAGACTCATAAAGAATGGGCTTACTGGCCAATTCCCCATTATATATTTCTTGGACTTTCCCTTACTATTTCATCTATGATGATGTTGCTTGAATTATTTGACAGAGCTAAATGGAAGTAAATCGTTTTCTTTCCTCTGAAACAGTTTAAAATCCAGAAACAAAGGAACGCTAGAATAATTCTCTTCCTTTCTTTTCCTTCTGTAATAATAACCGTAACCATCTCCCTATTCATGAAGGTAAATATGTTTTGAGTTGAAGTTGAACTAGAAAAATAATTAACGAGAAAGAGGGGGTTTTGGTGGAAGGAAGATGATTCAAAGTATTTAGCCTCTCAAAAAATATAGAATAAAGAAACTACCACTTCAGCACCATTTCTTCTCATAAATCTTCAATTTCTGCTTCTAGGACAAATAGTCATATTAATCAACTAGCAATTCATGATTTTAAAAAAATTATTAAACAACCTTGTATAATACTATTCTAGACATTATATCATTGAATCACAGAATGTAGGGGACCTTAGGGTTTATGACCTTGCATATGGTAGATGTTAGATGTAAAAAAATGGGAAGGTCCTCCTACAAATCTCCAGAACAAGATTAATTCTTTGATAAGCTTAACAAGACTTTATTCTAGTACTGATAAAATCTCTGATAAAAATGTTAATTTGCATTGCTCTGGGTGTGCAGTGGCCCTTTGAAAGACATTTGAGGATAATCCTAGTCCTAACTGTCCAAAGATCTGAGAAAGATTTGACAGTCCAACACTTGAGAGCAGACCCTCTCTCATTCTCGTTCTAGGACACTCTCTTATGGGGAGGGAGCTCCCCAATGACACCCAGAGCCTAGAACCACCACAAGACACTTTTCCCTAATGCTCCCAATCCCAAATCTATCCATTCCGATCCTTTAAAGATAGACCCTCCCAGAATGCAATTCAAATATCCTGAGATTGGACATCTGCCCTCCAGCTGAACTGGGTAATGGGTGTGTCTCCCCTTATTAGAATGTGACCTTTTTGAGAGCAGGAGTAGTTTCCATTTCCTGTTTGTATTTCCCGTGTTTGGCACATAGTAAGCACTTAATAAATGCTTTTCCATTCTATTCCATTAGTCAATCATACCTAGTCACACCCTTAGCTTAGCTTTTGAAAGACAAATAAATGTCTGTTGACCAAGAAAAACAATACACAAAGGGCTTACAACAATGTGAATGGAAAAAACAAGAGCCACAAAACAATCAAAAGTGAAGATTGGGCAATTATGATGAACTAGTATAGCTCCAAAGGAGAGGCAGAAAATACCTCCCCAACCCACTCCCCCTCCTCCAAACGTGGGGAAAGTGAGTAGATTTTCAGATTTTTCTTCTCTCAGTTTTGCTGGTTGTTTTTTCTCTTCTTCTTTTAAAATTTATATATATATATATATATATATATATATATATATATATATATATATATATATATATATATATACACATGGGGGATGGTGCTAGATACCTGGGGGATGGTGCTAGATACCCTTTCCCAAATTAACTAACCAGAGACATCTTCAGGTACAAAGAAAAAGCACTTATTTAATCCCTGCAGGGAGAGGCCCAGATACACAACTGGCAGGAAGTGGAACACCTGGTTAAATAGCAAAAGCCTTTTCATTGGATAGACTAAAAGGAAGTAACCATCCTTGACCAATGGTCACCAATGTTATCTGCTTCCTGTAGGTCATGTCACTTCCTGTAACTTCCTGTCACTGACTTGGGTCTTTAGAGAGCTAGGCCCAGAGAGCATGTGACTTCCTGCAACCTGAGGCCCAAGACCACATCTTCTACCTTCGGGGATAGGGATCATGTGACTTAGGCCTAGTCTCATAAACTGAGAAAACTTCTCTCCAACAGCCCCATTCATATATATTCTTTGTTATATGGAATCCTCTCTAGGAAGAAGGAAAGGGGAGGTACATGGGAATTTAATCAATGTAAAAAAATCAATAAATTTTATTTTTTAGACATCTGTTGTCTTAAAGTTATCGATTCTAAATAACTTCCTCATTCTGTTGATGCAGAGGCTAAAGGATAGAATGATGAAGGTTAAACCATGAATAAATAAATAAAAGTGCAGGGTTTGAGAAACAAAGCATCAAAGAAAAGATTGTAAAGAGCAACTGGGAATTGATGATCCATGAAAAAAAAAGGTCCAGAATCCCCTAAGATAAAAGTAAACCAAGATGACATGGACAATGAGAATAAGCATTTATTAAACACCTCTATTTGCTAAGCACATTGTGCTAAGCACTTTTTAATTTTTCTCTCATTTGACCAATCCAGGTACTGTTACTCCATTTTATAGTTGAGGAAACTGAGGAAAAGAGAAGTAAAGTACTTGACTTAAGGTCCCACAGTTAGCAAATGTCTAAGGCTGGATTTGAATTCAGGTCTTCCTCACTGCAGGCTCAGTGCTTTATCCACTGTACTGCCTAGCTGCCATTTTGACTTCTTTCTTTCTACTCAGGGTAGTAGTTACCCTGGACTTGAATAAAGACTAAGGTCTCCCATTACAACCTGATGTATATCTGGCCACTGACACAGATGACCTTGCACAGCCCTCTCTCACCGAAATCAAGGTCATTTGTAGGTCATGGTATCTCCTCCCTGATGTCATGGTCCTTTTTGAGAATGAAGGACAAATACCACCTCCATCACCCTAAATTCACAAATAAATATAAAAATAATGATAATTTTACATTTAAATAGCTCCTTACCGTCTACAAAACATTTTCTTTATAGTAGTCCTGTGGGATTACTATGAATGGCATGATCTTCATTTTACAAATGAGGAAACTGGGTCTCAGAGAGGGAAAGTGAGTCCCAAAATTACACAGCAAATACTGAGCCTTAAATCTGGGGCTTCTGATTCAGTATAATGTTCTTTTCATTACATCACGCTGCTTTTTAGAAGTATTCTCAGGTAGCTGGAAAGTAAGGGAATTAGGGGAAGGTTTGTTCTGCTTACAGTCAGGGAAGGGATTGGAAAACTAGAAGTACAAAAAAAGGAAAAGACACAGTCAGTCCTCAATTTACCATCTTGAAACATCACCCACAAAATGATCCATGGCAATATGCTTGAAAAATGCCCAATTGCAGGTTGCAAAGAGCCTTCAAAGATCGAAAACATGTAATCCAATTGATATGAAAATCCAATAGGTATTGCAGTTGAACAAGATGAGGTGAGATCTTTCAAGACAGTTGTGAAAATCGAGTAAGGCTTCATCTACTTCAGAGTTTGAGCAGGCTTAAAAGACTCAGAGCATTGACCAAGGGCATACCTTAGTCCCCTTCCTGCTATCCTCCCATGACATCATTTTCTCCCTATTTCAGTCAAATATGGGCAACTATATACTTATTGGTCAAGTTCAATTTCTTGGGTAGTTCCTGAGTTTAGAATATAAGATCCTCAACCAATGAGGATGAGGATCAATTGTGGGAGGAGGTATTTGCTTTAGGGATTAAAAGTTTTGACCCTGCCCCAACGGTGCTTCCTCCCATCGATTGTCTGCTCAATGCGTGGCATGTCGTTCTCAAGAGAATGTATAATAAACTTTGCTTTGTTTGTAGAGATCTCTCCAGGTTTTTTATTAAATGGTGACCCCTCACCATTTCTGAACCACACAGAGTCATAGAAAAAAGCTTTGAAGAGGACATGAGAATTGAATTTAGTCTCCATAAAAACTACAATTATTTCCTCTTTATGTGGAAAAAACAGGAGAAGCAGATTACCCCTAAGGATAAAGGTATCCTTGACTGCCTATTCCTCCACTTTCCACCCTACACCCCTGAATCCTGAACAGAATGGTAGAACATTAGAATTGGGAGAGATGTGAATAACTATGTTACTCCATTATGTCAAGTTAAGAGCCTCAAAGATGTTTGTCCTTCAATCTCCAAGACAACCATGAAATCAGGGAGGTGATACCATGACATGCAGGTGAACTGGATTTAAGTGAGGGAGAGATGTGCAAGGTCATCTGGCTCATTTTGCTCTCCAAAGCCATCTGGGTCAGTGGCCAGATGTAGATCAGTATGAGTGGAGATGGCCCTGGGAGATCTGGCCTTTTTAAAGCTAAGGTCTTCAACAGGTCTCAGTTTGACTGAGGCTGCACCCATTCAGGGATTAAGGCTAGGAAGCAATGGAGGCAAAGAATCTCCTCTTTCACCTAATTCAAAAAAATAAATAAATAAACAATCAAACAAATAAATAAATGAATAAGTGAATGAATGAATAAATAAATGAATCTGGGAGAGAAAGACCCTCAAGATTTCTGGCTAGAGCAGAAATGACTGCTATTTACATTCAATCTGGCTCAATCAGAACTCAAACAATGACCAACTAGGACTTGGCCTAGGACCTGTTGGTGGCCAATGAGAGTCAGTTGGTTTGGGTTGGCAAACCTTCCATGGCTAACACAGTTCTCCCATATCCACTGTCACAGCTGTCTCTGAATTCAGCCTCCTTTAAAAGAGGTCAACCTGCTCAGTGTCTTGCTATTGCCTCAGGAAATCCAAAGACAGAATCAATAAAGTAGGGTAGGAATAGTCGATAAAAAGATAGGTTTCCCTTTTCCCCAAGCTCCTTTCCTAGTGAAGTTGTCTAGAAGCTCCTTCCACCATCCCAAACTAGAAGAATAATCTGAAATAAGTAGTATCTGGGGACAAACTAAATTTAATTTATTCACCTCTCTTGTCTGCTGAAGTCTTTCTTGAGAACTTGGTTTCCTGGGGAAACTTATATATTAAAAAAACTTTTCTATATCTCCTGAATACAAGAGACAGGTTTTCTCCTTTCATCTTTAATAAGGTGGGGAAAGGGGGGAAGAGTAGCATAATAGGAGGGACCTAGGTGTGAAGAATTAATTCATAGATCATATTGCTATCTCAATGGGGGGGAGGGGAGAGAAGCAAATGGAAGGGAGAGAATTCTTTACTCAATTTTTTTTAATGGATGTTAAAATAAATAATTTTATTTAGAAAAAAAAATCATTTCATAAATGAGACTTTTCAGTGGCTGTATTTCCTGGTGTTTCCTGATATGAGTTAGTACTCACATCCATAAGGAGAAAGACAGTTATTACCCTAGTTAAATCAGGGACAAGACAAAGAAACTAGTGAGGTAATCACTATTTTCAAATTTATGACCCAGTCCTTCAAAGTTTGTAGCTGCATGTCAATAGAAGGGGGGAAAGGCATAAATAAATGAGTTGAGCTGACTTAGGTTTAGGCCTGGGCTGGGGATGAGGAATGAGAGAAGAGCTGAGCCGTGCAGCAAAATCAGACATCTGGATTCCTCCCAAGAGTAGGGACATGTACACAGGGTCACTTGATTTGGAAGACAGCACAGTATTTGTTCCCACATACACACACATCTGAGTCATTTCTTAGGCTTTCTAACACCCTTTTCTTCATTGACATTTAGCTGTAAACATATAACAACCAGTATCCTAGTTGGTTACAGTCTGAGGTACTTACTTTTCAGGTCCAATCTTCAGCTAATCAGCCAAACAACATTTTGTGTCTACTTTTATTAAATTTCGAATTTAACAAACACCAAATAAAATGAGTATTTGCACACAGAAAGCAGGATAGAAAGAGAAATGGGAATGGGACTGCCCATGAAACTGCAAATCTCATTACATAGTCTGACCTCTCTTCAAAAATATAATAAATTCAACATGTAACTTTCAATGCTGTGCTGTTTGTTTCCTACTCACCTTTTTGTTTTCTTCTGGCATTTCTTTTAATGCTTCTGTTAGGTTGTCTTCCCAGTGTTCTAGATTAGCACACTTGCTTGATCTCTGAGATGCTGCTAGTCCCTCCATCTCTCATGACCCTAGAGTTCTGAAGCATCTTAAAGGGAACATGAATCAACACCTTCCCCTCCCCCCACACTCCACATAAACTCACTGTGAGCATTCATACCTGATGACAATTTGTTTTATGGTCTGATCCCCTTACTGTCAATCCTCACCCCCACCTCCATATATATACATGCCGTATTTCTATGTCAGGAGGTTCTTATCTTGCTGTCCATAGACAGATTTTAGGGAATCTGTGAAATTGTATGGGAAAATAATTACATCTTTATTTCAATATATTTGGTTTCCTTTGTAATCCTATTTTTATTTTATGCATTCAAAACATCATTTGGAGAAAGGATTGAGATGACCAAAGATGAATGACATCAAGTCAAAAAGGTTAAAAATTCCTGGATTAATGAGTGCTTCTTGAAGGAACTAGAGTTAAGAGCAACAGAACACCCTCTACTAATCAGCTATATATTACCAAAACTCACATTTGCCTATCCATCAGCCTTATTCCTAATAGTCCTTTCTTTTTTCTTTTTTTTATTAAAACTTTTTATTTTCAAAATATATGAAAGGATACTTTTTCAACATTAGCCCTTGCATTCCAAATTTTCCCTTCCTCTCCCCCATCCCCTCCCCTAGATGCCAAGTAATCCAATATATGTTAAATATGTTAAAAAATATGTATATGTATATGTTAAATCCAATATATGCACACATATTTATAAATTATCTTGCTGCCCAAAAAACATCAGAGCAAAAAGGAAAAAATGAGAAAAAATAAAATGCAAGCAACAACAAAAAGAGTGAAAGTACTATGTGGTAATCTACCTTCGGTTCCCACAGTCTTCTCTCTGTGGATAGAGCACTAGCCTGAGTTCAAATTCAGCCTCAGATATTTAACACTTCTTAGCTGTTTGACCCTGGGCTGTGTGACCAATTGCCTCAATAAAAATAATTTTAAAAAGAACTTACTACATGTTAGGTACAGAGCTAGGACTGGGCCTACAGAAACAAAATTAAACAATCCCTGCCCTCAAGAAATTTAAGTTTATTGAAGATACTTGATACTTATTCAAAAAGCTGGAAACATTTTCGAATGTTCTAAAATGATCAATCAGTCACTGTATCCCAGAAAACTCCCACTTTACTTGCTACAATATTAGCTCTACCCAAGGCCATCAACTTAAGAAAATATTGTGAAGGAAATAAATGGTGGTGTATGCTTGTACTCCCTGTTACTGCAGAAAGCTATAAAGTTGGTGGATCACAAGCTTTGTTGTTGCATTAGATGCAAAGGCCAATCAGCCCAGCACTAAATCCAGTACCAATCTGGTGAGCCTCTAGAAGGAAAATGGAGAGATAATCTACCCCTGGTTAGAAATGTCAAAATTTCTATGCTAACCAGCAGTTGGGTTTGTAAGTGGCTGTAAGTGGCAATTTTGCTTGCTGACTGACTAAGAGAGGGAGAATCAATGTGAAAACAAACAAAAAAGTGAAGTTTCTATTCCTGTTTTAGTTCCCATCTTACTCAAAGCCAATTACCAAGCAATTCATGCTAAAATGTTACGGTTCATCATAGCTTTTAGGGTTTCTTTCCAAGATATTTTTATATTTGAGTACAATATTAATAATCAAGACCAACCTGGAAAATAATATGTCAGAAATTCAGCATAGACACACTCCATACCAAAATAAGGTCAAAATGGGTACATGACTTGGGCATAAAGGATGATACCATAAACAAATTAGGAGAACAGGGGATAATTTATCTATCAGATCTTTGTAAAAGGGAGGAATTTATTATCAAAGAACTAGAGAACATTATGAAAGGCAAAATGGACAACTTTGATTACATTAAATTAAAAAGTTTTGCATAAACAAAACCAACAGAAACAAGATTAAAAGGGAAGCACAAAGCTGGGAAGATCTTTATTGCCAGTATTTCTGATAAAGGTTTAATTTCTAAAATATATAAAGAACTGTGTCAAATTTATAAGAATACAAGTCATTTCCCAGTTGATAAATAGTTAAAAGATAAGAAAAGAATTTTCAGATGACAAAATTTAAGCCATCATAGTCATATTTTTAAAATGTTCTAAATCACTATTGATTAGAAAAATATAAATTAAAACTACTCTGAGGTACCGTTTCATACCTCTCAGATTGGCTAAGATGGTAGGAAAAGATAATGATAAATGTTGGAGCAGATGTGGGAAAACTGGTTCACTAATACATTGTTGGTGGAGTTGTGAAATGATCCAGACATTCTGGAGAGCAATTTGGAACTATGCTTACAGGGCTATAAAACTGTGCATACCCTTTAACCCAATAGTATCATTATTGGGTATGTATCCCAAGGAAATCATAAAGGAAGGAAAAGGGCCTACATGTGCAAAAGTGTTTGTAGCAGCTCTTTTTGTAATGGCAAAGGATTGGAAAATGAGTAGATCTGCCCATCAGCTGGGGAATGGCTGAACAAGCTGGGGTATATGAAGATAATGGAATATAATTGTTCTATAAAAAATGATGAACAAGCTGATTTTATAAAAGCCTGGAAAGATTTACATGACCTGATGTTGAGTGAAACAAGTAGAACCAGGAATACAGTGTTCACAGTAACAGCATGGTTGTATGATGATCGACCATGAAAGACTTGGTTCTTTTCAGTGGTTCAGTGATCCAAAGCAATCCCAATAAACTTTGGACAGAAAATACCATCTGTATCCAGAAAAAGAACTAAGGAGACTGAATGTAAATCAACACATGCTATATTCACTTCTTTTTTCTGTTTTTTTATTTCTCCTATGATTTTTCCCCTTTGCTCTGATTTTTCTCTCCCACCATGATCATAAAACAATGTGTATTAAAAATAAATTTACTAGAAACAAAAATAACCAAATTTCCAATGGTAGAATGCCAGGCCAAAAATATTAATTCAATATGATATCCAATTCTAGATCTTTTTCTTCACAGTCAGGCTGAAGATATTTCATGGCAGGAGGACCCACTTTTCCTTTGTACTATGTGAGCAGCGTCTGGCTCTGACCACACAGACCACATAAGTCTAGGTTAAGGAAAAACAAATTTAGAGGCTCCTACAGAATACCATGAGATAAATGTCTATGACCTTTGTTATAGCTAAAAAATAATAGGAAAGGTAGGTTGGCTGACTTCTTAGGCTGGGCCTTCTGGGTCCCCGACTGAATGATCTGGTAAAGTCCCTGTAAAGAATGTATAGTGACACACTGTCCAGCAGTACACTAATCAACAGGGAGTTAAACAAACAGGCCAAGAAAAATAATACTCCTTTAAAAGGCTGCAAGACAAAATATGACATCAACATTTCAGTAAACTCCAGAGAAAATTGGGGATCTATGATACATAATGATACTAATAATAACTGACAACTCTAGCACTTTTAAGTTTTGCAAGATAGTTTACAGACACTATTTCATTTGAACTTCACAACCCTCCCTCAAAGATAGTTTTGTCTCTATTTTATAAATAAACAGAGTTTCCTATGTTGAAATAGCTAGTAAAGCTAGGATATAAGTTTCAAACACAATTCTTTCTTGTCTCAAAATCCAGTTTCCTTTCCTGTATTCTAAGAGTAATGGACCCATGCAGATAATTCTTTGCTTAGTTCTAGGCCAAGAAAGTTGGGGAAGCATATTTCCAGCTACATATTTCTGAGAGATCGGTACTGCATGATGACTTAAAGTCTTTTAATTGGCTGAGGAGCCAGAAATACTAATGATTTAGGAGAGGTTCAGATGTAATTGAACCTCATACAAAGCATTACATTGATCTCTTGGTCTCACTGACAAGGGAGACAAGGAATATTGTAAACTACTGGCTGTAGGAATGGGAGCGAGCTGCATTCTCCAGTCTGGACACTGTGTTTCTGTAAGAACATGGTGCTCTTGCTATTTTTGTGCTTGCTCTTCTCTGAAATTAATTGAACAACTATCTAGAAATGGAATCGGCCAGGTTACATTTTGTGAAGAGCCAGAGAGGTTGCCCTGGCAACCAGAGGTGGTAGCTGTGGATGATGACAAAAATGCTCAAAGACAGTTGTGGAAAGTCTATTACTTTAAAGACAGAAATGGAAGAAAGGACTCCCAGGGCCAATAGTCTTGAGATAGCCCCTCTACATCACAAGAAAAGACTCACAAGGTCAGTAGTCTTGAGATCACCCCTCTATTCTACAAGAAAAGACTCCCAGGGCCAGTAGTCTTGAGAGAGCCCCTCTACTCCACATATCTCTACACATGTGCCTGACTGCTTTTGTATTTGATGTTTGAGCCCCTCAGAACTCCTCTTCAGGGACCTTGTGTATGTAAATCCCCAATTTTGGAAATGTTTTTTAATACTGTTCTTATTATGCTTTCTTAGTAAATTCCTTTTCTAAGGTAATGAAGTTCAACTATTTCTAATTAATAATAGGAAGTATACTGGTAAGAGCTGAGGAGCTACAACTCTCTAAGGATTACCTGAGAAAAAGAAGTAACCAACCATGCTTTGAAATTTGCCTGTGAGTATGAAAGGAATAGATCTTTAGAAGAGCATTTATTAAGAACTTACTATATGCCAGGAATTGTGTTAAATGCTAGAAATACAAATACAAGCAGAAAAAAAAAAGATAATCCCTGTCCTTAAGGAAGTAAAATTTTGATGGGGGAAGACAACACATGAAAGGAAGCTGAAAAGCCAGAGGAATTAGGGAAGAAGATATCCATGCAGAGGTACAGTGTAAAAGTTTGCAGTCAAAAGTGGAGCCACGTTGGATGTGAGTTCTTGGGCCTGGACATTGTTTCAAAAATTAAGGACAGGAACTCACCAATCAGACTAAGATGTTACAAAAGCAGAAGCATCTCCAGCTTGACAAGACACCTGGAGTGGAGATGTAAAAATGTAGTGAGTCAGGATCAAAGCAAGATTAATGTTGGGGAGTTGAGTAAATGCTTTTGGGGTGTGTTTGGGGAATATATGTATCAGTATTATTATTACCTCAGTTTGCAGACCAGAAAAATCAGAATTAGACAAAGTAAATTTCCTGAGATCACATAGCTATTAAATATTATGAAGTGGGATTGGAGTAAGCTTCTTTGACAGTAAGCTTAGGGCTCTTCCCATTATTTTCTTCTCATGTTTCTCTTAGAAAAAGTTATAGATCCCTACCTCCTAGTGAAGAATCAAGCTGGTGCTTTTGATTAAAAGCAATCACTCAGAACAAGATCCAAGAGATTCAACTAGAAGCCATACTAAGCCAAGGTAACATTCAGTGAAAAGTTGGAAAGCTGAATGTGATGGAACCATCGAAAAATGAATCCTGGACACTACAGAGATCATAGAACAGCAGGTAATATTTAGCCCATGCATTTTTAAAATATTTTATTTTATTTTATAATAACTTTATATTGACAGAATCCATGCCAGGGTAATTTTTTTACAACATTATCCCTTGCACTCGCTTCTGTTCCGATTTTTCCCCTCTCTCCCTCCACCCCCTCCCCTAGATGGCAAGCAGTCCTATATATGTTAAATATGTTACAGTATATCCTAGATACAATATATGTGTGCAGAACCGAGCAGTTCTCTTGTTGCGTAGGGAGAATTGGATTCAGAAGGTAAAAACAACTCGGAAAGAAAAACAAAAATGCAAATAGTTCACATTCATTTCCCAGTGTTCTTTCTTTGGGTGTTGCTGCTTCTGTCCATCATTTATCAATTGAAATTGAGTCTTTGTCAAAGAAATCCATTTCCATCAGAATACATCCTCATACAATATCGTTGTCGAAGTGTAAAGTGATCTCCTGGTTCTGCTCATTTCACTTAGCATCAGTTCATGTAAGTCTCGCCAAGCCTCTCTGTATTCATCCTGCTGGTCATTTCTTACAGAACAATAATATTCCATAACATTCATATACCACAATTTACCCAGCCATTCTCCAATTGATGGGCATTCATTCAATTTCCAGTTTCTAGCCACTACAAACAGTAGCCCATGCATTTTTATAATGCCTTCTCACTCAGCCTCATAGTACCTTATTCTCCTGAGTCCAGACTGAAAAAGATAACTGTCAATCATTTTATCACTAGGAAGGAATAGAATCTTAGGGATATTCACTCCTGTTGAACTAGAATTGAGTCTAAATAGATAGATAGATGATAGATAAATAGATAAAGATATAGATATATACAACTCTCCTTCCCTCTCTCCCAGTCTCTGTCTTTCTGTCACTCTCTGTCTATCTCTGTATATATATGTGTATTATGTATGTAGGTATATGTGTATGTATATAAAAAACCCTTGACTCCATTTAATTGAGATCTATAATCTCCAGTAAACTAAAAGATTAATTTCAACTGAAAGATTAATTTCAAGGATCAGATACAAGTGAGCTCTGAGGATTGTTTATCCTATGAGTAAATGAGGAGATGATGCTGTAGCAATCCATTTATCAGGGACAGAAGATCCATGGAAGAACGTAGACATAGATAATGCACTGGGGTGGGGTAGTGGAGTGGACAAAATGGATAAGATCTAGTTCAGCCTACATAGCATTTATTTGGCTTGCACAAAACTCACCCTGGAAGTGCTTCAAGTAGCCAAGACATTAGTTGGGGTATTTTACTGAGACATTGCCATACTTTAGGCTGTGATCAAAGGCAGGATTGGATGTACACACATGCCTGGATGAGGAGCAGGATGATGTCTATGTGCATGCAGGTTAATTCACTACAGATAGGCATAACTAACCCTTTAAAAACTTGACTATTTAATGCCTTTTCCTTTGAATTCATGTCAACTGGCACGTTTTGTCAAGGAGATGTCGTTAGAAGCTTGAACTTAGGAATTTAAATGGATCATGACTTCCAAATAGGACTCTGAGGTACAACTGAAAGTGGTATTACTGTGGGCTTTTATGAAAAAAGAATAATAGATATTACTACAGTCCTTTCTATCCATATTCACTGGCCTAGAGAACTGAAATAGGAAATATCAGGATATGGATATGAATATAGCAAAATGAGCAGGAGAGAGAACAATTAGAAAAATAAGAAACTAAGGTTTTCTATATTATTACTGTGTGGAATAATCTTTTTATCTTAACATCCTATGCTTTGATTCACTTGAAAGCCCTTACTGAACCTGGGTTCATATCATTAAGCAGATGGTATGAAATTCAAACTTAGTTGTGAAATTTGAACATAGTAAGATTATACCTTATCACTTAATGCATAAAGGTACTTAGAGACAACAGATGCATAGAACAACAGAAAAAAAAAATGATTTTATGCCGTAGAAACAAAGCTAGCCTAGAGCAGAGCCAAGGTAGTGAAGCAGAGAAGGTACTGCAACCTAGATCTCCCAATATTACCCTCCAAAGCACTTTAAACAACACTTCAAATCAAATTCTGGAAAAGTCCAGTCAATAGAAGACTGCCCTGAAACATTTTTCCAGCCCAAAGCATTTTTGAGGCTGGCTTGGAGCATATGCAGCAGCAACACTAGTGGTGGCCCTTGGAGGCAGAGGTGACAACAAAAACAATAGCTGTAGGAATTTTTGGTACAGAGACAGTAAGGGGATTGAAAAACTGGTAGAAAGGGATTACAAGGGATCCTTCTGCTAGCATTAGGCACAGGGCCACATGTTATTTGACAACTCCATTGCCCTTGCCCACTTCAGGATCAGAGGTCCAGGGTGTAAAGGAACAGTATTACAGGTGATCACAAAGGAGCAGGGGCACTGAAGAGTAAAAGCACTTGCAGCTGCAATAGATCAGAGACTCTTCCTGGGTAAGGACTAGGGAGCAGACTAGGAGGGCAGTGACTACACTTCTCCCCAGAGAATACTACTTTGAAAACAGTGAAAATTTACAACTCCTCCCTCCCCTCTCCTCCCCTCTTCTCCCCCGCAAGAACTATCTGTGTAAACCTAAAACTGAAAAACCTAAAAAAAAGCCTAAAGCTTATGCCACGAACTTGGAAGAAATAGAGGTGAAAACAGCTATTAAAAAAAAAAAAAAACTGAAGGAAAAATAGATTGGATACAAACCAAAAAGAATTTCTGAAAGAGCTAAAGAAAGAACCTAAAAACTAAAAAGCCAGCTAAAACTGGTAAAGAGAAACTGAGAAAAGAAATTAGAATGACGCAAGAAAATTATGAAAAGAGAATTAATAGCTTGGTAGAAGATGCACAAAAAATACTGAAGAAAATAATACCTTGAAAAACAGAATTGGCAAAGTGGGAAAAGAGAGACAATCCTCATGGAAGAAAAGAACTTCTTGGTAAGAGGTACAAAACTTCACTGATGGAAATAATTCCTTAAGAAACAGAATTAGGCAAATAGAAAAAGAGGTACAAAAGCTCACTTAAAAAAAATGATTCCCTAAAAATTAGAATTGAGCAAATGGATCATAATAACTCCATGAGAGATCAACAACAATGAAACGGGGCTAAAGGTAGCCAAAACCATGAAACTGAGGAAGGTTGTCTTTAATCTCGCTTCCTTTTTTTAAGACTTTTTTTTGTTTGTATATGTTTTATTTTTAAATTAAATATTTTATTTATTTTAATCAACCAAAATCTACTTTCTCATCTTCCCATCTCAATCCCTTCTTCTACAAGTGAGCATACAAGAAAAACAAAGTTGACACAAACATGTATAGCCAATCGAAACAAATGTAGGGTCAAATATTGTGGGAGATTTGATTCTAAATGAAGCAAATCTTTTATAACCTCGCCCTCACCATCACCTTTCTACTCTCTTCACACTTTGCACTGTTCCCCATACTCTTCTATCCAATAACACTGGCCTTCTTGGTGTTCCACAAACAAGACAGAGCATTTCTGGGCTTCAGGCATTTTTCTCTGGCTACCTCCTATTCCTGGAATACTCTCATCTTATTTCTATCTCCACATTTCCTTGGCTTTCTTTAAGCCCCTACTAAACCCCAATTTTTTTTTTTACAGGAAGCTTTCCCAACTCTTTTTCTTCCTTTCCCTTTCTTAATTATTTCCTAGTAATCCTTTCTATAGGTTGCTTATACACATTTGTTTGCTTGTGTTCTTCTCTTCTAATTTGTTAGCTCTTTGAGGGCAGAACTTTTTTTTTCAATCCCCAGAGTTTAGTAAAGCACCTAACACATAGTAGACTCTTTTTTTTTTTTAATATTTTATTTTATTTTATAATAACTTTATATTGACAGAATCCATGCCAGGGTAATTTTTTTTACAACATTATCCCTTGCACTCTCTTCTGTTCCGATTTTTCCCCTCCCTCCCTCCACCCCTCCCCTAGATGGCAAGCAGTCTTATATATGTTAAATATGTTGCAGTATATCCTAGATACAATATATGTTTGCAGAACCGAGCAGTTCTCTTCTTGCACAGGGAGAATTGGATTCAGAAGGTAAAAAACAACTCGGAAAGAAAAACAAAAATGCAAATAGTTCACATTCATTTCCCAGTGTTCTTTCTTTGGGTGTAGCTGCTTCTGTCCCTCATTTATCAATTGAAATTGAGTCTTTGTCAAAGAAATCCACTTCCATCAGAATACATCCTCATACAATATCGTTGTCGTAGTGTATAATGATCTCCTGGTTCTGCTCATTTCACTTAGCATCAGTTCATATAAGTCTCGCCAGTCCTCTCTGTATTGATCCTGCTGGTCATTCCTTACAGAACAATAATATTCCATAACTATAATTTACCCAACCATTCTCCAATTGATGGGCATCCATTCATTCTCCAGCTTCTAGCCACTACAAACAGGGCTGCCACAAACATTTTGGCACATATAGGTCCCTTTCCCTTCTTTAGTATTTCTTTGGGATCACATAGTAGACTCTTGATAAATATTTATTGACTTGACTTTTTGACAGAGAAAAGCCAGAAAGTTCTGTCCCCCCAAAAAAATAGTTTAAACCTTAGGTTTCTGCTGGTTTTAGTTATCTATCTGACTTTACCTGCTTCTCATTGTATAAAGTTATCTTACGTTATAGGCCCTAGGCCAAGAGTTAATAAACTTTTTCTGTAAAGGGCCATTTAGTAAATATTTTAAATCTTGTACGTCAAGACGCAAAATTAATAATAGTATATAAGTACTTAAATAACAAGAGAGAAAATAGATTTCCACAAAATTGTATTGATGAAATTTAAAAATAATAATTGATAATATATGTTTATTATTATATAATTATATATTAGTATTCTATGTAACACCAATATATCTATTATATATTATATAATGCCAATATAAACTAATATAATATATCAATATATTGTTTTATATTATTATAATAATAATTATGTAACAGGTGTAGTGAAGAAGAATGGAATTTTTTTAAGGGGATAACATTTTGTTTATTTGGGGTTCAAAGTTAGTGTTTCCTATTATCAAAATCAATTGAAAATTTCATTTGTTAATGCTAATCCATAAGCTAGGTGGCATAGTAGACAGAGGCAGCAAGATCCGAGTTCAACTTTAGCCTCGGACAGTTACTATCCCTGTGACCCTGGGCAAGTCATTTAACCCTGTTTACCTCAGTTTTCTCATCTATAAAATGAGCTGGAGAAGGAAATAGCAAACACTCCAATAGCTCTGCCAACAAAACCCCAGATGGGGTCACAGAGAGTCAGACATGATTGAAAGATGGAACAACTTAGGTATTTTATCTTCGAAAAATGTCTTTTTGCACAAATAAGTTCTGCCAAATACTGATATCATTCTACAAGCCTGTGATTTTAATAAAGAATATTTATCACTTGGATGGCCTTTAGAGAATTCTTTAGATTCTTCTCTTAATAGCTATTTACTTAATTACAATGCATATAAATCATTTCCAGTGGAAGGTTAGATGAAACCTCCTCAATTGTGATATAAGTCCTAGCTATTATCATTATGTTCTGATGATTTTTAAAAAATGTATCTGTATGACAGAATGAGTGGCACTGGAAACACTATCAAGTTATAACAGTGTCACTATTTGTGATACACTTAGCAGCATTGTAAAGAAATGAGAGCACCACAAACTTTTAAAAATTACTCAACTGTGCATGGTAATGGGAAAACAGCCATAGTGAAGTGAGTATGACTGTGTCCTAATAAAACTTTATTTATATGTTACAAATATTATTATTCTTTTAATATTTTTCAACCATTTTAAAAAGCATAAAAAAAACTATTCTTAGATCTCAAAATACAAAAAGAAGTGGTCAACAGGATTTGATTCAGTAGTCACAGTTTGCAGACTCTTTTACCTTAAGGTTTGCAGAGGTTTAAAAGAGCTAGAATTCTCCTCTCCAGGAGAAGAGACTTTCTAATAGCCACTTCCCAGCAAATAGCAGCAGAAAGTTGTGAATACAGCAATTTGAGACCCTAGGTGAGTTACAGAGAAAA
Organism: Antechinus flavipes; assembly: GCF_016432865.1. Taxonomy (NCBI): domain Eukaryota; kingdom Metazoa; phylum Chordata; class Mammalia; order Dasyuromorphia; family Dasyuridae; genus Antechinus; species Antechinus flavipes. Next base: position 514,718,123 of record NC_067400.1, read on the forward strand.
ACAGTACTCAAGTTACAATATTAGTGGAGAACTGAGTGATGTCTAGTAGAGATGACACAATGCCCAAAGAAGAGCAGCAGACAAGAGTGCAATGATTTCATCCATGAGAAAATCTGCAGTTTACTTTAGTCACCTGTGGTCAGACATATTCTTAAATGTTTGTTCTCCAGGTGTATTTCCTGATCTTCCCTGTTGGTAATTTCACAAACTATGGGAGAATGTACTACTTGTGCACATGGGATGATCTCTGCTGATCCCTTAATTTGCTATTCTGTTTGATTAGAAGAGATTTGCTTTGAACTAATGTGTTTGGCTTAGGAAAAGTAATAAATTAGCAGAGTAGGGCTTATGAATTATAGTTTTACTGAATACTATTCTTCAAAATTCCTCTAAACTGGGGGAAAGGAGATTTCTGGGGGCTGATTTATGAAGGGAAAACCAAATTTCTTTGGGAAATTACCACATAGTCCCTATTTTCTTTTCTTTTTTTATTATTATTACAACTTTTTATTTACAAGATATGTGCATGGGTAATTTTTCAGCATTGACCCTTGCAAAACTTTCTGTTCCAATTTTTCCCCTCCTTTCCCCCACCCCCTCCCCTAAATGGCAGATAGACCAATATATGTTAAATATGTTAAAGTATATGTTAGATACAATATATGTATACATATCCATACAGTTATTTTGCTGTACAAGAAGAATCAGCATAGCCCTATTTTCAAAGACCTTAGAATCTAACAGAATGGAAAAGAAATATATATGATTAATTATGATACAAGGAGGGATATGCACAGTGTGAAGAAGGGACACAGGCAAAATGGTATGAAAAAATTGAAAAATCACTTTTAGCTGACAATCAGGAATAATTTGATAGAAGTAGTGGTATCAGAATTCAAGTTAAAAGAACAGAGACATTTCAATAAGGGAACAATGGAATTGTTCTTAAAGGATATCCACTTCTAGCATCAGGAAGAGCCAATCAGGAAAGATATACATCATCTTATCCTCAATGGTACAAATGCTAAATAAAACACCCTTTTCACTCTATTCCCTTTCTGACACAAGGTAAGGAGTGAGAGTATTACATTTTACTTTCTCCTTCCCTTCATTTTCTGTATTTAATCTATCATCAGGTTCTATAACATTTTCCCTTGACTCCAGTCTTATAGCTACCATCCAAGTTGAAACAAGGTCTCTAGTGGTTTGCCATTGAGATCTAGAATCAATTAACTATGAAGAATAAATAGACCTATTAAATTTGTAGATGACAAAACTGTGGGAAAGAGAGTGAATATTTGATGATTTCATTTTAAATTATCTTGACAGTCTAAATTATTATCTCCAAGTATATTCTGAATCTTTCTTTGTTTCTCTCTGTCTCTATCTCAGTCTCTCTCTCTTAGATATATCTGCCCCTATAAATTCCAAGGGATAATTCTGAAAGGTTGAAATATCTCTTTCCTACCTCTTTCCTTTCATCTCAGCTTCTATTATCGGCTTAGGTTCATTAAGACCAGTAAGGAAAGTAACTCCTTACTCCTTGGGACATCAGTGATGGCTGCCTGAAAAAAACCCAGTCTGGGTTCTGACTCCCGGATACCTATGGCTCACACTCTTGATTTTTCAAAACTCAAATGGTCAGAATTTCCACTCTTTTTCACTTATGTGGAAAAGAACAAACACAGAAGTGAAGAAATAGGCCCACTTCTAAGGGACACGTGATATTCAGAGAGAAGTCTATACGAACTTTCATGGGACACTGAGCAAAGGAGTCAGCCAATGAGTGAAAGAGAGGCAGCTAAAGCTGATTTAAACCTTTTTGAAGAATCCGCCAGTCCTGGCTACACCACCAGTTATTTAGAAAAGACTCCTCCCACTCATAAATTTAACAAATTGGAGCCAGTTACGGAATATCTACACATGCTCCACTATTTTTCCAAGATACATCTCCATTACATCACTAAGATTAAGATGTCATGTCATCTCTATGTGGGGAAGTTGTATCGGCTGAAGAAGATTATGGAGTAAGCCCCAGAGAGGGTACTGTGGGGAATAAGTATGAATCACTACATAGTATTTTCACCTTTTTTATTGTTTGCTTACATTTCATTTTCTTTCTCATTTTTTTTTCTTTTTGATTTGATTTTTCTTTTTTTTCTTTTCTTTTCTTTTTTAATAACTTTTTATTGATAGAACCCATGTCAGGATAATTTTTTACAGCATTATCCCTTGCATTCACTTCTGTTCCGATTTTTCCCCTCCCTCCTTTCACCCCCTCCCCTAGATGGCAAGCAGTCCTTTACATGTTGAATGGGTTACAGTATATCCTAGGTACAATATATGTGTGTAGAACCGAACAGTTTTCTTGTTGCACAGGGAGAATTGAATTCAGAAGGCATAAATAACCCGGGAAGAAAAACAAAAATGCAAGCAGTTTATATTCATTTCCCAGTGTTCTTTCTTTGGGTGTAGTTGCTTCTGTCCATCTTTGATCAATTAAAGCTCTCTTTATCGAAGAGATCCATTTCCATCAGAATACATCCTCAAACAGTATCTTTGTTGAAGTATATAATGATTTCCTGGTTCTGCTCGTTTCACTTAGCATCAGTTCATGTAAGTCTCGCCAGTCCTCTCTGTATTCTTGATTTGATTTTTCTTGTGCTACATGAAAATTGTGAAAATATGTATAGAAGAATTGCACAGGCTTAACATATATTGGATTACTTGATATCTAGGGGAGGAGGTGGGGGAAGGGGAGAAAAAAATTTGGAACACAAGGTTTTGCAAAGGTGAATGTTGAAAATTATCATGCATATGTTTTGAAAATGCACAGCTTTAATTTTAAAAAAAGATTATGAAGTGAGTATATAATAGACCCTGGTTATACAATTTAGATACAATTTGATAGAAATAAATGTAAAGTCCCATGTTTAGTTTCAAACAATCAATGATAAGTACAAAATGGAGGAGAGTATCCCTGGAATTCACTTCTTACTCTTCTTTACCTTTCTGAATGTTTCTCTTCCTTCAAGAATCAATTCAGATGTACCTTCTCTATCAGGCATGGGGACTGTCTGGCCCATGGGCCATAATAGGCCCACAGAATCATTTGGTCTGCCCCTGCCAAGGCAACTGCAAGTAATGATGAGCTGAAAGCTAGGTACAACTTCACACTGCTTGAATTTTTAAGTTGATAATTGCATATGGCCTGTGAATAATATTATAAACATCCAAATGGCCCTTGATATAAAAAAGGTTCCCCACTCCTGTTTCTACATAAAGCCTTCAGGAGCCTCCCTCTATGTTCTAGTTGAAAATATTCTCTTTTCGGGAAAAGGACCTGTATGTGCCAAAATGTTTGTAAGCAGCCCTGTTTGTAGTGGCTAGAAACTGGAAACTGAGTGGATGTCCATCAATTGGAGAATGGCTGGGTAAATTGTGGTATATGAATGTTATGGAATATTATTGCTCTGTAAGGAATGACCAGCAGGATGAATACAGAGAGGCTTGGAGAGACCTACATGGACTGATGCTAAGTGAGATGAGCAGAACCAGGAGATCATTATACACTTCGACAACGATATTGTATGAGAATGTATTCTGATGGAAGTGGATTTCTATGACAAAGAGACTTAACTGAGTTTCAATGGATAAATGATGGACAGAAACACCCAAAGAAGGAACACTGGGAAATGAATGTGAACTATTTGCATTTTTTATTTTCTTCCCGAGTTATTTTTACCTTCTGAATCCAATTCTCCCTGTGCAGCGGGAGAACTGTTCGGTTCTGCAAATATGTATTGTATCTAGGATATACTGCAACATATTTAACATATATAGGACTGCTTGCCATCTTGGGGGGGGGGGTGGAGGGAGGGAGGGGAAAAAACGAAACATAAGCGAGTGCAAGGGATAATGTTGTAAAAAAATTATCCTGGCATGGATTCTGTCAATACAAAGTTATTATTAAATAAAATAATAAAATTAAAAAGAAAAAAAAAAAGAAAATATTCTCTTTTCAAAATTCCCAGAACTCTTTGTGTGGCTTTCTCATGCCCTCCCATTACTCTCTATCTTATTGTGTGTGTGTGTGTGTGTGTGTGTGTGTGTGTGTGTATGTGTGTGTGTGTGAGAGAGAGAGACAGACAGAGACAGACAGAGAGACAGAGATAGAGACAAAGAGAGATTCCCAATCCCACAATGTAAACTCATTGAGGAGAGGAACTGCATTGTATTTTATCTTCATATTCTCAGCACCTGTAGGTGGGGATGGAGGGAATTGTCTCATGTATGTTATATGTATCTCCATAGGTCTTTTCCAATGTAGGCTCACAGGAAGTTATAAATAGATATCTCTATTTTCCTCCACCCACACATTTTCCAGGGGAGATTCAGATTCTTAACAGAAGTAGGAAATGGATGCCCCAAACTGGCCATTCTTCTCTCTTCAGAGAAAGAGTACCAAGTTAGAATCATAGCTATATGCACCCCCTAAATATTGTTAGTCTAGGGTTTTTTAGGTTACAAGATGTGGTCCTGATCACCATCCCTCAATAGGGAAAGAGTTCCCAAGTCATAGATCCAAAATTAGATTCACTTCTCAAACTCCAGTTCCACGAAGATCATACATAAAGCTAATAAATAAATTCATTTGGGCAAAATGATAGCAAACAGAAATCAGAAAAGCTGTATAAATGAAAATATATACCAAACAATACATAGAATGAGTGGGACACTCTCTTGCTGGGAGAGGGGAGAAAGAGAGAGACAGCAAGAGAAAACGGGACCCAGATCTCTTACCTAAGGAAAAATTCTCAAAGTGTCTGGAGTAGTAAGCTAGAGATAGAGACATCTTGGAGGTACACTCTCCTACATGTTGGCTTCTTCCCATGATTCATCTCTTCTTTCAGGGACCTCTTCTCTCTTGAAGTTGGAAGCCAAAAGATTAACACCTCTCTTTTCCTAAGATTTTAACAACTCTGCCTCTCACAGAGAACTGAGTAATTAATCTCCACCAAGGAAGAGAGATCTATGCAAATGGACTTTCAGCCAAGGGTTATATAATACAGTGCTTTACATATCTAGTACATAAGGACTAGATAAATGTTAAATTGTTGGAATCTGGTTTTATAGCCAGGTAAGAGTCCTAATATAAATTAACAATTTGGTATGCTTTCCCAAAAAATTTATATTATGGTGTGCTAATTGAAATGCAATGTGCAAAAATAAAGAAAATGATATTTTCTGCACTATCTACAAAATTGGATTCCTGAACTTTCCAGAAAAATCCATATTGTCTAGGGAAACCCTCTTCCTTTATGCAGGAAGCTGGCTTCCCAAACTCCCACCATTTGTTCATCTTCTCTTCTTGGCTTGGGATGAAGAGATCTCTTATTGTCTTTTCATGGCTAAGGCTAAGAACTTAGACTTCCAGAACTCTGGAACTTCAGGCCAGATTGTTCACAGGACCTGACTTGACTTTCTGATTTTGTGGCTGAGAGCATGGGCAATGTGGTCCCACTACAAGAGGAATCCTCACTGAGGATTATACAGAGTATAATCCTCTTCCCTACCCCACCCAGGGTCTTCTCTGAGGTCGCTAGTGTCTGGATCTTCACACAGCTCTCACAAGTTCTCTCTTTAAAAGACTATGACAGAGGCGCAGCATATGGATGCACTTAGAGAGTAACTCAGGCAACCGGTTTGCTAATATATAGCAACTGACTCTTGGGGAAGAAGGGAGGGAAGGTGTGTAGCATACATAACATATTTCTTATTTTCTCAGGGAAGGGGGAAGAAAAGGAGAGAGAGGATTTGGAATTCAAAAACTTAAAAAAAAAAAAAAGACAACTTAGATGTTAAGAAATTGTTTTTACATGTAATTGGGGGAAAATATTTTTAAAGAGAAAATGCGCATACAATATATTTTAAAATTTGATCTGAATCAGTAACATTTTGTCTATCACTTTCTTAATCAACAAAACAATAGGCTCTCCCTATTTAAGTCTGCTCACATACTTTTGTAAAAGGCAATTGAGATTGTGACTTGACCAGAGTCATACAATCACAAAGTGTCAAGTATTTGAGGTTAGATTTGAATTTAAGTCCTTCTGATTCCAGAGTCTGTGCTCTATCCACTGTACTACCAAGCTGTCTTTTTGTACACATCCTTAATAGTTGACAGGAGAAGTGCTAAAGTTTCCAGGGCAGTCCACACTCAGTTTGAATACAGTTTTTTATAAACCTTTGGAAAGATGGGGTATTATATCACTAATAAGGGAGTATCGTTCATAATTTTACCCACCAGGTGGCACACTACTCCAGCTACTAGTCGAGGAATGTCCTAAATGACAGTTTTGACATAAATGTAAATAGATTCCTTTCGGGATATATACCAAGGACCCAACCCCACAAAGTAGCTGTGCAGTTTAGAAGAGGTAGGCAAAGGGAAATTCTTGTTGACTGGATTCTGAATGAACATAAGGTTTTTTCGTTTGTCTTGTTTTGTTGCAATTCTATACACATTTCCACATTTATCATCCTATCATCCTACACAAGAAAAATCAGATCAAAAAGGAAAAAAAAATGAGAAAGAACAAAAAAAACAAGTAAACAACAACAAAAAAGGTGAAAATACTCTGTTGTGATCTTCATTCAGTCCCATAGTCTTCTCTCTGGATGCAAATGGCTCTTCATCACAAATCTGTTGGAATTGCTCTGAATCACCTCATTATTGAAAAGAGCCAAATCCATCAGACTTGATCATCATATAATCTTGTTGTATACAATGTTCTCTTGGTCCTACTCTCTTCACTTAGAATTAGTTCGAGTAAGTCTCACCAGGTCTTTCTGAAATCATGGTGCTCATCATTTCTTCTAGAACAATAGTATTCCATAATATTCATGTAACATCACTTATTCAGTCATTCTCCAATTGATGGGCATCCACTTGGTTTCAGTTCCTTGCCACTACAAAAAGGGCTGCCACAAAGATTTATGCACATGTGAGTCCTTTTCCTGAACTTGTTATAATAACAAATATGGCTCAAAATTGTTAAAATGTGGAAATCTCTATGATTTGTTTTCACTCCTCTTGAGAAATGTGCTGCTCTCTGAAGACTTTCTATGCTAATGGCTCACAGATACTCATCTTTTCTGTAAGCAAATAGTCTATTAAATATCTTCTTTTTTGGTCTAAACTCCTATATCAACACTGATTCACACTGGTTTTTATTTTTGTTTTTGTACTTTATCCCCTTGGAGAATTACTTGGGCTGCTGAGAGATTAAGTGAATTTCCCAGCAAGAGTCAGAGGCCAGAACAGAATCTTCCTGATTCCAATGCCAGGTCTTATTGAATGCTTCACTGCAAACCAGGAGAATTAGTTTACTTAGAAGGTGGTACAGGTTTGGGATAGAAAATAGGAAATCTTTTGTGCTATCTAAATATCCCACCCTCTGGACACAGAGAGCCCTTTGGATAGTTCAGAGAAGCTAATGCTAATACCCTAGTACTCTGCTGAACCACCTAGCCTTAATGGTTTCAGGAATTTCTTCTTTTATTTCATTGCCATTTCCTCCCATCTCTCTCCAGCATTTACCTAGGATAGGAATCTGAGGGGGTAATAGGTGAGAGGACATCCAACCAGATATAAGCAGGTGAGCTTGGAGTAGGATGAGCCAGTCCCATGAAGTTCTTTTAAATCTTTTGGCCAGGAGAAACAGAAGGGAAGTTAATTTGTAGCAGCAAAGTGCTAAATAGTTTTGCTTATTTGGGGACCAAAAGTTTTGAATGTGAGCTTAAAGATGAGATTCTTGTTTTTCCAAGTTTTACTCTCTCCAAAGTCACCAAGAGCTCCTCCTTGAATCTACCTTCAAGGAACTTATGTTCCACTAGAGGAAACAATACATACATAGATAAGAAAATATAAAATACAAAGTAAGGATTAGAGGTGGGGAGAGAACTAGCAACTGGAGGAAACCAGAAAGTCCTCTTGTTGGAGGTGGTACTCCAAATGATGAAGAATATTTTTGAGTTTCAAATTTCTTTTAGAGATAAAGAGGTGCATGTCTGAATGTAATGAAATAAATAGTAGAAATTCCTTTACACCTATCAATCACTATATTGCTTTTAAAATAGCATTCTATATATACTGGCAATTATAAAACCCTTACATTTCAACCTAAACAGACATTAAAACCCAAATGTTGAAATAAACTAAACTTAGCAGCAAACATTTATTACAGTGTTAAATCATAATTTAAAAAAAAATAATGAATGACATTCAATAATATTGCCAGCAAAATAAAATAATTATTTTTAAAATATTATTTATTTTTGGGAATAGTGGGGCATACCTAATAATTCCAACTTGGGCTGGGGCAGATGCCTCTTTGAGCTCAGGAATTCTGAGCAACATGATCTGAACCATGAGTCTTGGGAAGCAGAAGGATCATCAGGTTGCCTAAGGAGGACAAATCTGCCCAGCTTGGTACAGGAGCAAAGCTTCCATGATGATTCCTAGTGGGCTTGAGCCCATGAATATCTCTACCCATTCAGCCTGGATGAGATACAGAGAGCCCAAAGTTTTTATAAATATACCATATGAGAGAGATACACATAGACAGAGAGAGAAATAAAAGAGAGAGAAAGAAAGGAGAAAGAGAGAGAAAGAAAGGAGAGAGAGAGAGAGAGAGAGAGAGAGAAAGAGAGAGAGAGAGAGTTATTTGAAGGCAGGTAGGTGGGAGAGAGAGAGAGAGAGAGAGAGAGAGAGAGAGAGAGAGAGAGAGAGAGAGGAGAGAGAGAGAGAGAGAGAGAGAGAAAGAGAGAGTGTTATTTGAAGGCAGATAGGTGGTACAATGGATAGAGCACTGGCTTGGAATCAGGAAGATGTGAGTTCATATCTGATCTAATACCCTAAATGTGTGACCCTATTTGCCTCAGTTTCCCCATCTGCAAAATGAGCTGGAGAAGGAAATGACAAACACTTTAGAATCTTTGCTAAGAAAAATTTGGGGTTCCAAATGGAGTCATGAAGATTCAGATGCAGTGAAACAAAATAGTTTATCTTTATCTCATCCTTTTAAAAAGTCTGTGTTTTATAATCATAGGCAAGCACGGTATATAGGCCAAATATGTCCTCTCCAATATTTCAGTAGAATCTCCTCTGGGGTTACTATCAAATTGGGTCCCCAGAAGGTTCCTGACTGTTTCTCTCCTGAAGATTCCACAGATAACCTGAAGGGATAGGTAGGATTTCTGGTACTCTTGTCACTGACTCCAATCTAGTGTGTTCGTTCCCCATTGATTTCCAGTCAGACTTAATTAGCTTTTATAAATGGGTATTCACTGAGATAGTATGGGAAAATAGTTAATAGAAAAACATCACTTTTTCAAAAGTCTGGGATACATTCTTCCATAAGTACAAACAGAATCAAAGAGACAGTGGCTCAAAACTTATATACAACAAAGAGATCTTTGATCACTAGAAGGCCTCTTCTTCCTTTGTGGAGTTCTCCTAAAATTCTCCTTGTAGAATCCTGAAGCTGCCTTTTATCACTGTTTGTGTTCTGCTGTAAATGCAGACACTATTATCAACCACAGCTGATGGGAAGTCCAAATCCTCCAAATAACCAAAGTTCTAAAGGTTATCTTCTGGTCAAAGGAAAAGGGATGGGGAGAGAAATGATTCCCTACTAAGTGATCCCTTCCATCACCACATTGCCTTGCTACTAAAATGCCAGATTTTGAACCAGCTTTTATTTTAAGGGATTTAACTGGTTCCTTACACACATTTCCTATATGACATAGTCTTCTTTCATTCAGGCTGTACCTAGTTTATATCTTTGATTGATTAATTCTGTATTTCAATCAAATAACCCTTCTCATCTGATGTAAGTATCAGGGAGAAAAGCATTTTGCCAGTTATATTAACTGGGGTTGAAGAGTATGGAACATCATCTTCCATTTTATAATTCACATGATGTACATAATTTATAAAAAAGGTAGATATTAAGAATTCATATTAAAATATTTAAGGATAGAATGTAAATCCCCCAAATTGTAAAGGTCAAGGTTCTATTGAACCTGAGGGACAGCTGCCAGTTATCAGACACCACTTAGAGGCTTGGGAGAGAGGAGTGATCAGAAAAGGGGAAGTGGGCTTCTCACAGGTCTTGGGGACATTTCACATGGTGGGTCAAATACTCTACTATACATTCTTAGCAAGCTGTCAAAGAATCTAAGTGGGAGTGAATAAAGCCCAGGCAACATTTCCACTTACCCCTCTGATCCCCACCATTTGCACCATTGAAAAGGGAAGAGATGAAAGAAGGAGTTAAGTGTTTTGCCCCCCTCTCAGGAAGAGGGACTATCAGCTCTGGGAAGCAAGAGAAGCTTGTTCTGAAATCTCCAGGAGCTGCTCTGGCCTTCAGTGGTCAGGACCTCCAGTGGGCCTCCAGTGGTACAGGTCCCCATGTAGCATGGCATTCCGCTCTGAGCCAGCTCTCTGCTCCTGCCCTCCTGCCTCTGCAGATAGGAATGCTGGTCCCAGAAGCGGCTGTGTGGGCTGGCAGCTCTTGGCCTGGCTGCCACGGCCTTTTCTCCCCCTGTACCCAGATTACAGCCAGGGAGCTTTTCCTGGGTTGTGTGCTGTAGAATCACAGTCCCTATTTGTTTGTAACTGGCCCCCATAGTGATTATTCACTAGGTTTCCCCTATAAGTGATGGAGATCAGACATTTACCTGTAAGGTGAGGAAGAAAGTCCAGTTCAAATTTCAAGGGCAAACAAAAGGAAGCAGAAAATGTCCAATCTGGTAGCCCCACGCCCCAGACCCACACATTTCTGTCCTTTTAACAGGCTTTAGTCCAGTTCTCAGATCACATCATTTTTTGTGCTCTCCCACAGCTTAACCCCTCTCATGAGTAAGCACAGGCGTGGGAGCTATACTGCTTCCCACAAAAGTGGGGCAATTTTTAGATGTGCCATGGCAGTCCCCTTCCTGTGACAGCCCCCACCTCCTACAATTTCCATCAACCCAAACCCTAGGATAAATGGTAATTGGAGAGCAGATAAGGGATCTTGCCAATGACATCCTGGTACGGGTACCCTGATGTATGTAGGCACTCTGACATGGACACTATCATGCTATCTGTGCCTTTACTTAAAGCCCTGATAACAGCACAAGGTCAACTTGGATCTTTCTCTAAGATGATATTAAAATATAAATAAAGATCTATTCTTTTGGGTTTAGTCATTCAACCAACTCTGAATCCACTTAATTATACCATTGTCTCGCCCACATCTTTCCATAAGGATAGCATGAGAGGATCTAGGAAATGATTTGCTAAAATCTATTTAAACTATTTCTATAGTATTTCTTTTTTTTTAATCAGTCTAGAATTTCTGTCCAAAAAAAAAAAAGGATGTGAGGATTTAATCAAAAGAGAATAGGAAAACTATACTATATGTCAACTATATTAATCAATAGTTTTAGATTTTTTAAAATAACTAGACAAATAAAATAACTGAACAGTATAAGGTTAGAATATTGCTGTATAGAAAATGATGAGGTGGTAGATTTAGAAAAATATGGAAAGACTTGGATTTATGAAGAAAGATGCTACCCATGTTCAGAAAAACAGAAGACAAGAAGAAATTAGCATATATGTATATGAATGTGTATGTGTATGATTATAGATATTTATGTATATGTATGTATATATAGCTAAATATATCTACTCATGTTTAATTGTAGCCTTCTTGTGATGGAAAGGAAAAAATAAAGTAAAAAGTATATAGCACAGAGCAAAAGGAAACCTACATGGAAGCAAAGATGTACATCTCTAAATACAACATTTAGTGTTTATTATATAGGCTTTGTTGAAATGGAAATGTATTGCTTTATATTTTGAATCCTCTCATGTTCTGCTGTACAGATGGCAGCATTTTTTCCTCTTCTTATTTTGTATTGAAGTTTAAAATAAAAAAAAATTTCAAGAGGATATGAGGTTAGTCTGTCGTGACCAGAGTTATTATCAGGATAAGGCAAATCAGCGTTACGCCAGATAATTCTGGATTTAAGGGGTGCTAAATTGGTCCTACAAGTATTGGAGATGGCTACAAGATCATGCCCGAGAGGATGAAATTGGAGGCAGAAGGCAGGAGAAGAAAAAAACTGATTTATCTGCCAACACCTGCCTGGGGGTGGGGATATGGGGTATTCAGAGAGGACTAAGATTTCTGCTGTCAGGGTTTGCTGAACCCTTTTCAAGGGCTGCTCATCTCCCTTTGGTATCCACTTGTCACCCAACTCTCACTTGTGACTCCAAGAACTTTTGTGTACACAGTAGTCATACCTTGGTAAAACCTAAAACCTTCTCAGCAGATGGGCTAAACCAAATAGAAGGTAACCAACAATTCTTAAGCCCCAAACTTGTGAAGGTTTTACTTGGAGGAATGGGCTGGAGCAGGGCTGTGGAGTTTGATCAGACATTGAAGATGGCAAGGTCATCTACAGCATCCCAAGTCATTGCCAGTCATTTCGATGGCACTAGCTAGACTTTGATAACCCTGGAAGGCAGAGTGGTGACTGTATGCAACTTTGTCATATCCAACTCAGCGACAAGGTAGGACATCCCCCTGTGCTGTCACTGATCCTCTTTGAAAAGAAGAACAAACACATTAAAGGTAGGCATCTCTTCCTCCATCTGGTGGGGAGAAGCTCTAGCACTATGACACCTTCAAAATAAGCTAAGGTTGGCAGGACACTGTGGGGTGGGGACAACAGGTACTTTCCTATCTTTAAATCTCTGCTGAAAGAAATAGCTTGTTCATCCCAAAGAGATCTTAAAGGAGGGAAAAGGACCCATGTGCAAAAATGTTTGTGGCAGCACTTTTCGTAGTGGCAAGGAACTGGAAACTGAGTGTATGCCCATCAGCTGGAGAATGGCTGAATAAGTTATGGCATATGAATGTTATAGAATATTATTGTTTTATATGAAATGGTTAGCAGGATGATTTCAGAAAAACCTGGAAAGACATATGAATTGATGGTGAGTAAAGAGAGCAGAACCAAGAGAACATTGTACAACAATGCAGTGATTCAAGGTAATTCCAATAGAATTTGGGATGAAATATATCATCCACATCCAGGGAGAGAATTACAGGGACTGAATATGGATCAAAACATAGTATTTTCACCCTTTTTTGTTGTTTATTTGCTTGTTTTTTTCTTTCTTGTGTTTTTTTTCTGTTTTGCTCGGATTTTTTTTCTTTTACAACATGACAAATATGGAAATATGTTTAAAAGAATTGCACATATTTAACCGTTATCAGATTGCTGGTTGTTTTGGGAAGGGGGAAGGTAAAGAAGGTAGGGAAAAAATTTTGGAACACAAAATTTTATCAAAAAAAGTTGAAAACTATATATGTATTTGGAAAAATAAAATATTATTTTAAAAAATAATTAATTTATTCATTAATGGTAGGGGGGAAAGAAAAGTAAAGAGTTTTTCTTGCTTTAAGCATCAGGTTCTCATCAGATTTTGGCCGTATGTCATCTGTTCAGTCTGGTCTCAGTCTGAGACCGCCTATTGTGGAAGGGAGATTTTGGGTGGTGATAAGGAGAAAGTAAGACAAGAAAAGCTACCAGAACATCAGAACATGCCAACATAAGAGGGGCAGGACATCCCAACAGAGTCACTAGTGAAAACTCTCACCACCTTCACCCTTAAGAAGATCCTTGCCTGGTTCTCCTGCATCCAGATCTCCACAAAGAACAGTAGGATGCTTAAAGATGCACTTCTGGTGGAAGTGTTGGTGGAGTGCATATTGCTCAGTCACAAAGCATTTTTTCCTGCTACTTCCTCCTCCCCATCCTGCCCCAAGCCTACTAATAGGGGCTTATTCCAGCCCACATTTGCTTTGCCTATATCAGATCTACCATCAAGCTTCTATACCCTTCAGCCTTTCACCACCTGAAATCACATCTGGATGGAGAATTCTGAACCATCACTCCCTTTTTTCTAGGAAAGGCTTTCTTTTATGATAAGCAGGCACAGGGATCCATTCAGCCTGTCTCTGGTCAGGGAGTGTGGTAATGGCTTTAACTTTGACTTGTTCATCCTTCGTTTTCAAAACTGGACCAACAGGTTGTTAAGAAGACAGAGTAGTACTGAGGGTGGTGGGTGGGGGCTACCAGATTGGACATTCTCTGCTTCCTTTTGTTTGCCCTTGAAATTTAAACTGGACTTTCTTCCTCACCTTACAGGTAAATGTCTGATCTCTACCACTTATAGGGAAACCTAGTGAATAATCACTATGGGGGCCAGTTGCAAACAAATAGGGACTGTGATTCTACAGCACACAACCCAGGAAAAGCTCCCTGGCTGTAATCTGGGTACAGGGGGAGAAAAGGCCGTAGCAGCCAGGCCAAGAGCTGCCAGCCCACACAGCCGCTTCTGGGACCAGCATTCCTATCTGCAGAGGCAGGAGGGCAGGAGCAGAAAGCTGGCTCAGAGCAGGATGCAGAGCAGCCAGTGGCCATGCTACAGGGGGCCCTCATTCTGTTTACTGGAGACCCAGAGCAGCTCCTGGAGATTTCAGAATAAGCTTCTCCTGCTTCCCAGAGCTGATAGTCTCTCTTCCTCAGAAGGGAGCAAAACACTCAACTCCTTCTTTCATCTCTTCCCTTTTCAATGGTGCAAATGGTGGGGACCAGAGGGGCAAGTGGAAATGTTGCCTAGGCTTTATTCACTCACACTTGAATTTTTTGCCAGCTTGCTAAGAATGTGTGGTAGAGTATTTGACCCCAGGTGAAGTGTCCCCAAGACCAATGAGCAGCTCATTCCCCCTCTTCCTGCAAATCCTCTCTCCCAAGTCTGTAAGTGGTAGCTGACAGTTGGCAGCTGGCCCTTAAGGTCAAGCTGACCTCTACAATTTGGGGGATTCACCTTCTATTCCTAAATATTTTAACATGAATTCCTAATACCTTTATTTATAGATTATGTACATCAATGATCATACTAACATATCATATACATTGTAAATGGAAGATGATGTTCCATACCCCTCAATCCCAGTTAGTATAATCCCTGATACTTTCATCAGATGAGCAGGTAGTATAGAATTAAGAAGACTAAGAAGTGGCAGGTCTTCTGACTTTGAGACCAGTGAATACTCTTTCCATTAAGACTTTCTTCCTTGGGGAATCTGAATTATAAGGCAGGTTGCTGCCCTTGTGGAGTTTACAATGATGTTATTTAGACTAGAAGGTTTCTAGAGCAAGGGTATTTAACCTAGGATCTGTGAATTTGGATGTATGTGTATGTATGTGTACAAACATACATATATATTATTTATAATTATATTTTAATATAATTGATTTCCTTTGTAATCCTCTGTATTTTATTTTGTGCATTTAAAAATATGACTATAAGAAAACATCAAGGATTTCTGATACAAATAAAGATTAAAAACCACTTGTCTAGAGTAGTGGAGTCAAACTCAAATAGAAATGGATCCCTAGATTTCCTATTGACTAGTTATTGTTCAGTTATATCAATTGTGTCTCTGTGACTCCATTTAGAGTTTTCTTTGCGAAGATATTAAAGTGGCTTGCCATTTCCTTCTGCAGCTCATTTTATAGATAAAGAAACTGAGTCAGAGTAAAATGACTTGTCCAGGGTCGTAGGTGTCTAAGGTCACATTTGAACTCAGGTCTTCCTAATTTCAGGCCCAGTGTTTTATCTACTGTGGCAAGTGGAAATTGAGTGGATGTCCATCAGTTGGAGAATGGCTGAACTAGTTATGGTATATGAATGTTATGGAATATTATTGTTCTATAAGAAATGATGAGGGAAGATTCTGGAAGATAGCAGAGGACGTTGATAAATTTCAAGATCTCCCAATTGCCCCCACAAGTAGAACAAATCTGCACCTCAGAGTGAACACAGACTAGTGAAAAATCAAGAAAACTTGGGGCAGAACAGGGGTCCTTCAGATACAACCTGAGAAGATCTGAAGAAAGGCTCCAGGCTGGGTATGACCTGTCTGAACTGCTAGCTCCATAGAAATACCACCTGGGACCCCTGGGCTAGCTGGGTGTAGCTGGAGCCTCAGCAGGAACCACAGACAGTAGAGTCAGGGTTTGAGTCCAGGAAGACTGAGGAAATCTAGGCTGAGTGGGAATGTGGGGGGCCAGCTGTGCTATAGAGAGGTGGCCCTGGGAGAGAAGGAACCAGCACCTGGTGAGTGCAGAGGCAGTGGAGCTGGGATGCTGCAGGCTGTGGGTCCTTGCAGGAGTGGGGAGCTATTGGTGGGGCTCTTGATCAGAGTGAAAAGCTGAAGAGAAGCTTGAAGCATCATCCCCTCCCCCACTCCACTTGATTAAAGGTATTTACACTAATATCTCTTTGTAAAAAATGAACCAGCAAAGAAGAAAGAACCCACCATAGAAACTTACTATGGGAACAGGGAAGACTGGGATTCATCTTCAGAGGACAGTTTAGTTAAAAAAAAAAAAAAAAAGCTTCTAACCCAAGTAGTGTGAAATGGTTGCCCAGCCAGAGAGAATTTATAGAACTCAAAAAAGAATTTAAAAATCAAATGAGAGCCATTGAAGAAAAACTAAAAAAAAAAAAAAATTATCCAAGAAAAACAAGATTATGGAGGAAAAAAGTTAACAATTAGAAAAGGAGGTACAGGGTTTCAGAGATGAAAATAATTCTTTGAAAATTAGAATTGGGCTTGGGGAAGCCAGTGAAGCTATGAGAGACCAAGAAATAACAAAACATTATAAAGAATGAGAAAATAGAACTAAATGTGAAATAACTTATAAGAAACATGACAGATCTGGAAAAGAGATCAAAAAAATCAAACATAAGAATAATTGGACTCCCAGAAAGTTGTGACCAAAACCAGAACTTTGATACAATAATGCTGGAAATAATCCAAGAAAATTGTCCTGGAGTGAGAGAACATAAGGGGGAAGGAGAAATAGAAAAAAATCCCCTGATCATCACATCAAAGAAATCCTTGTGGATTTCTTTTGGAAAACACACAGAAATATTATTGCCAAATTTTGAAACCCCCAGATCAATGAGAAAATTTTCCAAGAAACAAGAAAAAAACAATTCAAATAAGCTGGAGCTACAATCAGAATTGTACAAGACTTATCAGCAGCTACAATAAAAGACCACAGGTCTTGAAATTATATCTATCCACAATCAAAACAAATAGGCCTGTGGCCAAAAACCATAGCCAGCAAAATTATTTATAATTTTGAATAAGAAAAAATGGACATTCAATGAACTTGCAGTTTTTCTGGATGTTCTATCAATCAAATCCAAAGTTAACATAAATTTTAACAATTTTAACAGAGCCAACATCAGAGATCAATTTTAACAAACTCAACATCGACAAATTGTTCAAACATTGACAAATTATTTTTTACTTGGAAAATGTACACTATATGTTTATATTTCACATCAACAATAGGCAAGCTCAAAAGAAAGATTGGCAGAATTAAGGCAAAAATAGTAATTCTGAAAAAGATTTTTTAAAAAATCACTTTTGTAATAAACAAATTCACATCTTGACCACATCCAAAAAAAAAAAAATGCATTTCATCATGTGCTTTATATCATCACCTTTTTGTTAGGAAGTAGAATACCATTCTTTATCATAGGTCCTTAGGAATCATGGTTGATCATTGTATTAATCCTGCAGTCCTTCCAACATCTTTTTCCTTTTTTGCCAATTTTGTCAAAGTATTGGGTATGAGATGGAGCATTGGAGTTGCTTTAATTTTTATTTCTCCAATTATTAGTGATTTGTAGCATTTTTTATTTCTCTAATTATTGGTGATCTGAAACTTTTTTTTCCACTTCTGCTGAATAGCTTAGTTCCCCTCCCCCCTTCTCTTCCCTCCCCTCTCCCCCCCGGAGAACTGAAAAGGAGAAATTCTAGGGTGAGAAGTGAGGAGAGGGAGGACGGAAGAGAATATGCATTTATATAGCACCTACCATGTGGCGGGCACTGCGTTAAGCATTACAAATATTATTTCATTTCCTCCTCACTACTACCCAGGAAGGTAGGTACTATTATTATTCCTACTTCACAGTTGAGGAAACTGAGGAAATCAGAAGTTCGTTCGTTGACTTGCCCAGGATCGTGCAGCTAATAAGTGTCTAGGGATTGATTTGAACTTGGACTCCAGTGATCTACTCCTTTAGTCATCAGGAAATGAGAAGCTCCATGAAGGAAAGAGAGAATGGGAAAAAGGGGAGAAAGGGAAGGAAAGAACGGTGGGAGAGAGGCAAGAAAATAAGAGAGAGATAAGAGAAGATAGAACAGAGGGGAAGGAAAGAGAGAGTGAAAGTGAAAAAGGCCAAGAAGGGAGAGGAGGAAAGAAATAGAGGAGAAGGAGAGAGTTTAAGAAAAGAGCAGGAAGGGGAGAAGGTGAGGAAGAGATGAAAGTAGACGGCGAAGTAGTGGAGGAAAGACAGAGAGAAAGGGGAGAGAAGAGAAAGGAGGAAGGAGGGAGAGAAGAGAGGGAAAGGGAAGAGAAGGGGGGAGAGGTGGGGAGAAAGATACACACAGAGAGATAGAGAGAAGGAAGGAAGGAGGGAGGGAGAAATTGAGACAGAGAGGGAGAGGGCAGAGAGAGGGAAGGAGAGAAAGAGAGTGAGGGAGAGGGAAAGAGAGAGAAGGGAAAAAAGAATGTAGAAAGAGGAGGCAAGGAAGGAGCAGAGGAGAAAAGGTTAGGGAGTATCAAATCAGAGGCGAGAGAAGAGTGAATGGATGGAAAGGGAAAAGAGCACGGGAGAGTTGGTTAGAGAAGGGAAGGCTGGGGAGGATGAGAAAGGAGAGGTATGAAGGAGGAGAAAGCAGTGGGGAAGGAAAGGATGGAGAAAACGGTGGGAAGGGACTGAAAGATGGAAAGGGAAGGAGGCAGAGAGGAGCGGAAGAAAGGGGGAAGAGCGGGAGGAGAAAAACTGCAGAGGGAGAGGGGAGGAGGCAGGAGGAGAAATCTGATGGAAGGATCACACGGAGGCGGGACTTCCGGACGCCATCTACGTGAGTGGCAGGCGGGAAGCGGAAGTGGAGGCGCTGCTGCTGGTGGTGCTGGGGCCGGAGGAGGGACGCGCCTGAGAGGGGCCGCCGGGACCGAGCGAGAGACAGACGCGCCCACCCGCCGCCGCTTGGGGCCCTTTCGGACCCTCCGCCTGAGTGAGTGCAGCCGAGGTTGTGGAGCCCTGCGGGCCGGCCTGGAGGATAGGGCGGGGGCGGCGCCTTGTTATTGTAAGGAGCCCGCGGCCTCCCCTCCTCCATTCCTCCCCTCCCCCAGCCCCTCCTCTTCCCTCGGACTCCCCCATCCCGCCCCCCAGCCTGCGAGATGTCCCTCCGCTCCCAGCCCGGGCCTTCCCGCCCCCCCCCTCCTCCTCCTCGCTACCCTAGTCCCAGCGTCCGCAGCCCATACTGGGGTGTGCATCTCCCACTCCCCAGCCCCAGATGCAGGCCCCGGAGTAGGCCCCCTGGCCCTCGCCTTCCTCTTTGGGCCCCAGCGGCCCTCCACCTGCTGGTGGCCTTTCCCCTTGAATCCCAGAGGCCGAGTCCCCGCTTCTGACCTCTCCATCCCTCCATGTGAGGGGCCTCGGCTGCCACCCCGGTCCCTATGCACTCATCCCCACTCGTTGGTAACTTCTCCCCTACCTCTCAGCGTGAAATTCCTAGACTCCTGCTGGGTAGAAGACGTGGGGATCCTCCAGGTCTCCACTCGAGGCTAGAGGTCTTAGCTTTGTGCACTTCTCTGCTTAGTGGCTAACTGATAACTCACTCCCATTGGATTTCTTCTTCATGCTACAGCTTATTTTGTACATTTGTAAGCATTCTGAGAAGTGTTGATAGGCTTGTCCCAAAAAAGGTGAAGGACCCCTGCTTTAGGCCAGCCACCTTGGGGGTCATACATTTAGTGCTGGAAGGGAGTCCGGCTCTCATTTTACATGGGAGGAAAATGAGGCACAAGGTCTTAGTGTCAGTGTCAGAGACAGGATTTGAAGCCAGGCCTCATAGTGCTCCTAGCTAACTTCATTTTACAGAGAGGAACCAGGTAGAGAGAAGTTATGTGCCTAAGGTCACATTGCTCTATAAATAATTTTCTTTTGTTAATTTTAAAATTTCGGGTTATATAGTGCTGCCTAATTTATTCACATTATATTACAATCGCTATTTCACTTTGAGGCAAGTTCTAATTCATAAAAAGAAAAATCATTTGGGAGGACCAGTGGCCATAGCTTCTTTAATACTCCTGCCCATGGAGAAAGTGAACAGAGTATATCCACCCTGTATTACCTTGATTTGAAGACTTAATATATTGAAGAATGAGGGCCTGTCATGGGGGGGAGGGGAAGGAAGAAGAAGGAAATGTAGCTTTGTGTGCATTTGGTTATGACCTGCATCTCTGAGTTCTAGTCCAGAATGCATTGTTCTGGTATAAAGATTGTGGTGGACAGAGAAAGGAGCAAACCATTGTGCTTTTAATTTGTCTGCCAGGGCATTTGGTAATAAATTATGATGTGCTGGAGCACTGGGACCCACCCACCAGTGATTACTGGAGGTGGGGCTTTTAAGAAGGGACTGCACTATTGCATTCCCCTTCAGAGTAACACTGCTGGCCTCCTGAAACAAAATAGGAGTTCTTAAGTCAGCATGGAAACATTCTGAATTTTTTAAGTCTTAGTTCAACTCCTTTTCCCTCCTTACCCCCAGTTGTTTTCTAGTTCAATTTAGAGAAACTTCCAGCTTAGCGATAATTTATAATTCTTTATTGTTGATGCTGTGTTCTGATTTGGCATAATACAGGCTGGAGTAAAAATCCTGAGCATCAGTGGTATAAATGCAGACATAGACAGAGTTGAAAATAAATTATTTATAAAGATGCAAAGTAGTAGAACCAAGAAAATAACCTGAAGACACTCTTCCAAATACTATTTCTGCTAAATCTCAGAATCCATTACTTCATGTCTGACCAGAGAACATATTTCAGTGGGTAGTCCTTGACTTGTCAGGGATGTAGTTGTGGTGAGTTTGCAGACCTCTTAAACATTTTATTTATAGATTGCTGGGCTTTTCTCACTGAGCCTGCTGTTTGTGATCACAGAGTGAAATGACTAGCTGTCCCCAGGGATGATTATGGGAACAGCATGGGGCAACAAGGGGCACCAGATCCCCCTGTTGGTACACATTTTGTATAGCTAGTTACAATTTTGCCATTCTAGAGATCAGTATGTTATGTTCTCCCTTAGTACTAAGTTTTCAAGTCCCCAAATCACTAGGGGTTATATGACCTAGCACAACCTGCCCTATATGTAGACTCTGATTCATTGTTCAGTTTTGTTGTTAGGGAGTAAATCTTTTAATGCCTAGATAACGTGAATCTTTTGCCATGCATTTTCCTTGGTATTCCTTCTCACTTTTGGTTCTTGAAAAGTAGACTATGGACTACTGACTTTTTTTCTTTTTGTGCTGTCCCAAAAAATGTTTCTTTAGCCCCTGTAGGATAAATGAAAGCTACTTTGTATTGGAAGATTTGAGTTTGGCAGAAAAATACAAAATTCAAGTGTTTGAAATCACAAAGAAACAAGATTTCACTAAGATACTTTGCCTTTGTGTGGGAGGAAAAAGGGTGGCCTTGTAATCATAGCAACACATTAGCTAGTTGAGAATATTTTGTGCTCTACTCCCGGTTCTGTCAACTGTGTGGCCTTGGAGAAGTCACTTTCCTATTCTGCAGTTTTCTGTTCAGAATTTTTCCATTTTATAGATGAGAAAATTGAGACATTAAAGCCAGAGAATGTGAATAAACTTGAGAAAATAAAAAATTCTTCATTGATCAGAATATTTATTAGAAGTTATCACTGTCTTTTCCAGTTTCTTTCTGTATGATACCTAGCAAGAGAATCATTGGTTTATATTATATATTGTTTACCAGTGCAATATATAGTAATTTTCTTAAACACTCTGACCTGGGATCAAATCCAATCTTTCCCTTTTATTAGCAGAACAACTTCAGACAACGGTCTGCCCTCTTTAGGTCTGAGTTTCCCAATTTGTAGATTGAGAAAGTTAAACCTGATGATTTTCTAAGATCTCTTCAGGCTTAATTACTATGATTTTATGATTGAATGATCATACTACTTGGATTGGGTTTAAAAAAATCCTTATTTCCTTAAACCAAAGTGAGACTAAAGGTAATGAAGTGCCATTTTGGTTTGTTGTTTTGAGTAAAGATGAAAGCTTAGAACAACTGAATTCACAACATGTGAAGTTATCGCTTCAGTTGTTATAATTCAACTCATTTTTTCATCAACTTTTGTTGTTTCTGGGGAAAAATTTTTTCTGTGAAACCATCATATTCAATATAAAGCAGAAATAATTTTTCACACTATAAAGTAGAACTCTCAATTGTATCTTGTAATGTTCATATTAATAATACCTAGCATATGTGGATTAGTGGTAAAAATGCTGAGTAGTGAAAGTCATAAAATGGTTAGGTTTTGTAAAACCTAGCTATAAAGGTGGAGAAATAAACATTTAGTAAGTATAAAATGGAATTGAAGTTGAGTTTTCTTATATGTATAGTTTTAACCACTTACAGTCTGTTAAAATTGTGTTAAAGGAGTTGATTGCACTATAACTATTCTAAGATCAGTGGCTCTATATAGAGAAAACATTCTGAATTGTCATAGTAGACAGAGGTACTGCAATATAATGGAAAGAACAGTAGACTTGGAGTCAGAAGTCTTAGGTTCAAGGTCTAGTCCTATTATTTAACCCTCTGTGTAATTTCAGAGAAGTCACTTCACTTCTCCAAGCCTGAGTTTCCTCATAATGTAAAATTGAATTATGAATATTTGTGCTACTTACCTCAGGTTTGTTGCCAGAGAAGTGCTTTGTGTACCCTAAAGTACAATGTACATGTGTGTTGCTGTCAATACAACTATTGATTGACATAAAGTCATGTAGTGGTAAATAGAAGGACTATATCCAGTTTTGTTTTATGTTCAGCACCTGGTGTCTCTTCTAAAGTATAATGATAAGTGAAGACAGTTCCCACATAATTAGCCAAGTCTAAATCTAGAATTAAACTTGGTCAATGAAATTTGACTAAATATAGAAATCATCGACATTGAGAATGACAGCAAACTAGAAAACAGTCAGCAAACATTAAGGGGCCAGGATGTGCCAAACATTGGGAATACAGAGAGAAATGAAGCAATCCCTTCCTTTAAGGAGCTTTCACTCTACCAAGGGAGATAACTCTCTTTTGTCTCTCTGTACATATATGTCTCTTCAAAACATAGAAAATAAATACAAAATCTGGGGGAAGGTACTAGCAGCTGGAAGGATCAGGAAAGGCTTTATATAGAAGGTGACACTTGAGCTGAGCTTTGAAAAATATTTATCGACTTAAAGAAACTAGAGATTCTGAGAAGTAGAAGTAAGGAGGAAATGAATTTCAGGAGTGGGAGTACAGTCAGCTTGCAGAGACAGGGACAGAAGAGAGTCCTGAGTGAGAAAAACAAGATCAGATCAGTTGCACCATAGATTATGTAGAACTAGAAAGGGGAGATTGGAAACAAGGTGTGAAAGGTTTTTAATGCTGGACAAAGAAACAATCCTGATGCTTTTAATCTTTTCCATATGAATTTATTTATTTGTGTTTGTTTATCTCTTGTTTAATTACTTTTATTTCTTACTTTATTTTAAATGAGTGTGTCCCAAAAGTCTACCACCAAACTCTTAACTGGAACATCATGAATGTTCCTGCAATTTGGATTTCACAGTTCCTGTATGGAGCATAATGGGATGATAGAAGAAATACTGGCCTGGAAATCAGTAAACCTGAGTTCAAGTCTTTTTCATTTATTACCCTGCATGGGTCTTAAATTGCTTTAGCTCTGTGGCCTCACTTTTTTTTTTTTTTTTGTTTGTTTGCAAATTGAAGGGGTTGGACTAGTTGCTCTCTAAGGCCCCTTCTAGATCTAAATTCTGTGAGAATTTTGTAGGTAAGTAATAATAATGAAGGAAATAAACCATAAATCAAAATGTTTAGAGATTGGCATATCTTAGAAATCATCTTTTCATTTCAAAAGGTAAACTGAGACCCAGAAAAGTAATGTGGTTTGTCCAAGGATGCATGGCTATTAAGTGGTAAAGCTGAGATTTGAATCTAATTCACCAGATTCCAAATCCAGTACTGTAATATAGTATTTTGCAGTTTATAAAGTGTTTTTTTCCCCTAACAACTTTGTGGGGTGAATGGTGCATTTAATGTTATTTCCACTTTATAGATGAGGAAACACAGCTCATTGAGATTATATCTTTCTGATCTTAGTAAGTGAAAGATCCTAAACTCAAAGCTATTGTAATAGAGATATTAAATCTTCCCTAAGAAGTAGTGAGTGACATAGTGGAGTGTGCTGTCATTCTGGAATCAAAGGACTTGGGATTTAAACCCTGAGTGAAATACTTAACTTTTCTGGACCTTAGTTTCCTTACTTATGAAAAGAACTGAGCTAGATGGTTTTTGAAGTCTCTTGCAGCTTCAAATCCCTCACATTTATAGTAAATGGCTTAGATGTGACCTTATCAATAGTGTTTTTAAATTGTCAAATTCTGCAACTTTTGATTAAATTGATGGTAGAAGATTACTTCTAATTGCAGTTTATGAATTAGGATCATTTTGGAATAATAAATGCAAAAATTCTTATCAATTAGAATATTGCATTTTAAATTCAGAACATTAGATCCAGTGTGTATACTGTTAGTCCTTCCTGTTTTGGAACATATTGTAGCCAAAGTGGACTTGGCTGATCAAGTCATCCTGGCAGTACCAGGCATGAGTTTGGGGCCTTACTCCAATCCTTATTGTTCAGATTAGTGATTTGTCCTTAAATAATAGTTGCTGAGACCTAGACACAAAAAGGGAAATGAATTGGAATACCCATCAGTTTGTTTTATAAAAATACTTCTGTTCTTTCAGAACTATAAATGTATGCAATAGTATCTGTGATAACAGTACAAAACCATTAATTTTTCTTAGAGTCCGGTTATTAGACACATATTCTAACCTTGAGTAATGATTTGGGATAATTTTCAGATCAAAAGGTTGTATTAATGAAGATTAGGATTTTTTTTTCAATAATACAAATTAACATTTAAAACTCAATCTTCATTAAATTGGTGTCAGATTTAGGTTCAGAAATTCTCTTCATCTTCAGAAATGTTAACCTGTTCATCTAATTTTCTCCTGTCCTTATCTGTAAAAAGAAGAGTTGGATTAGATAATCTCTAAAGCCTCTAGCTCATAAATTTTACAAGTCTCTGAGTTCATGAATAACTGTCTTGGGGTCATAGCAAAGATATATTTAGTAGTAATAATTTTAGGTAATATGAAAAAAATAACCATTGCTAGCACATAATAACAGTTGCTTAGTAATTACATATTAATGATATTTAGAGTCTTTAATGATGTCTCAGATTCGTTAGAATACTGTACTGACCTTTGATCTGATTTTTTTTACCCAACTTAATTTGTTTATATGTATATATATAATGTATATTATATATATCAATTTATATAACATGTTAAAGCTCAAAAAAAACCCCAAAAACCAAAAGTTTTTAATCAGTGAGTTTTAATGCATTTTGCTTTCATTTTTAGGGTGTAATATGTACTTTGCAGTTCTTTAGCACTAGCATAGCAATTCATTTGTGAGTTGTAGAACTAGATAAATATTTGCTAAATTAATGAAATTCATGCCATTTTAATGGAAAGTCTTGCTGTGTATGAGGATGAGGTAGGGAGTGCCTGAACATTTGGGTTTTTCTCTATCCCATTGACTGGGGTATTTTCTATTTTGTTGTTGTTTTGTTTTAAACCTGGCTTTAGTGTCTATAGCAGAAATCCTCCAATGACTGGGAATTTTCTGATTTTCTTAACTGACTTTATTTGGAAAGGCAGCATTTCTAATTTAACTGGACTTTAATACTCACTAAATAATTTTGCCTATTCTTGTTCCTTTTGATCTCTTGCCTAATATGAAAAGAGCCTGACATCTTTAGGAGATTGAGTGGTACGTTTGTAAAAGACTGGGGTTCAACCTTTTGACCAGTTCAAAACCTTGAGTGGTTCCTACTCTGGTAAAGTATTTATACAGTATTAGGTAACTCCTAGATTCCTATCTTCCAAGCTTTCTTCCAAACTGTGTAATTGTAGCAGTCAAAATAGCTCTTGTGTAGTTTTCATTGATCCATAAGTGGCTAATCCCCTTGTGTGGTTGCACTTAGAATAAAATATAATGATGAAAAATTTATATAGATGTAAAGCACACTTAGATAGTTCCACTGATTTTTTAATGCATTGTTCCTAAAAGACAATCAAATGTTGGCTATAGTACAGTGATACCTAGATATTTGTGATCCTTGAAGTTAGGTTATGTCTCAGAGCCTACTCCCTACTAAAAATAAACCACAGTTGCAAAATTTCTAGGCAAAAGCAAGATGAAACCTTAGTATTTTTAATTTCATTTATGATATTAAAAAAAAATTTGGACCAAGTTTGTGATTTCATTGACATACGGAACTCTGACAGGCATTGCAGAGTATTAGATGTAGAGGTAGACCTAGATTTCAGATCCATCTCTGTAACCCTGGACCAGGAACTTAATTTCTCAATGTTCCCAGACAACTAATGGTCTAAATTACAAAAGAAGTTACTGATCTGCCTTGGTAAGGGGATTTTCTTTGCTGGAGAGCTATTTGGATAGAAATCACAGATCTAGACAAAGAGACTCTCCCTATGGAAGCTTTGTGCCCATTCCCATCTGGTGGTTGTCCTGCCACTAAAGAATTTTACAGTTGTTTGGAGGCCAAGAGGCTAAGTAATTTTTGCAGGATCCCATATTCAGTATATGTCAGAGGCAGAACTTGAACCCAAGTTTTCTTGACTCCTAGGTCAGTTGTTTGTCCATTATTCCCTGCTGCCTCTAATTAGTCATGAGAAATACCAGTCTTAATGGTATAATAGCATGGCCCCACACATTGTTGATTGAATAAATGTCACTTACACACTCTTTCCTCAGGTGTAGAATGAGCCAGGGGGACTCAAACCCAGCAGCTATTCCACATGCAGCCGAAGATATTCAAGGAGATGACCGATGGATGTCTCAGGTATTAAGTTTTATTTATATAATATGGGGCCATCCACTTTAATTTTTGAGAAGACCCTACTGGCCGATAAAGTAACCTTTTTTTTCCCCAGTTGGATATAAAGCATTTATTAAACAAAAACATAAAATAAATTTTATGTGAGGTGCAGTTAGTGGTTACTCACCTTGCTATTTTATTTGCCATAGTAGTGTGTCAATTCAGCAAGTATTTATTAAGTGCTTACTACATATAAAGTACTGGGAGTACAAAGATAAAAACAAAAGTCCCTGTCTTCTGAGAGTTTTCATTCCACTAGATCAATAAATTATCTGGGATGGCTTTGAGAAGTAAGGTAGTTGCCCATGTCACTCTTAATTTAAGAAATCTAGGAATGTATTTAAAACAGCCTTAACTTTTTAACATTTTTAACTTTTTTTCAATAAGAATCTGAACTATTTTGGAGTGAATTTGTAAAATTTTTAATCAACAAATTTTATGTTAGATAAAAGTAATATTTTTAGAAGTCCTAATGAGGGTGGCTATCAGAAATAGCTCAGTGCTGCCCAAAATAAATATAATGGTAAAATACAGGAATTAAAAAAAATTTTTTCTTCATTAATGTTTGACTTTGTACTTAAACATATCCCTCTAAAATTATAGCCTTTCCATTTTTATCATCATAATTTTGGTTCATAATTCAGTTCACTTTAAAGAAGCTGGATTTATTTAAACTTTTATACAACCTCTTTTCTATTTATTCTACAAGTTGGTATAGTAGAAAGACTACTGGATTTGGAGTCAGAAGACCTGGGTTTGAATTTGGTGAGGCAGTTGGAGTTAAGTGACTTGCCCAGGGTCACAGAGCTAGTAAGTATTAAGTATCTGAAGCTGGATTTCAATTTAGGTCCTCCTGACTCTAGGACTGGTGCTCTATCTAGCTGTGCCATCTAGCTGTCCCCTGGGTTTGAATTTGACCATTGACATGCACTAGCTGAGCTTTTAGGAGAGCTACTTTACCTCAAGTCTCAAGTTTATTAGCCTATTTTCCCCCAAATTGGAACAGAAACACCCCAGGAAAGAACTGTTAAAGTGTGGATTCTTGTTACTATTACCTGTCTCATACAATAATTAATGAAAACACCATCATCTACAAAGATATATTTAAAGGGGAACTGCTTACACTCGTTCTTTTTGTCTTTTTTTAGGCTTTCTTCACTATATAAAGTAGTACCTTATTTTATTTTCTGTCTCCTTCAAGTTCGAATACTCCAAAATTAGGTGATCTATATCCATGTCCTTAATGGCTTTATGCCGTTTGGCTGTATTTGGTTGAGAAAACTATATCGAATAATAAGCTTTCCCAATATATTTGTATTAAGTGTATAGTAGATTAGTATTTGTTAAATTCTTAAGTTAGTGATAAAAAGAGAAATCTGTTCAGTGAATCATATTTCCTAATATCTTAAAACTCAGATGAAAAGTCATGGAAATTACTTTATTGTTTTGATGCTTTTAGTTGCCCCTTTTGGACTTATTCCATTTTGCCCATTATTAAAGTATGGTAACTGAAATTGTATCTAGGAGTTGCCCTCAGAAGATTAGGGTTGGGAAACAGTGGATAGGCAGACCATTAGGGAATTGTGGGAAAGAGACTTTTTTTTAACTCTTTAATTACTTGAAAAGCTCAGACTAGTCTGCCACAGGAATTACTCTCAGCTCCATATTTGTGATCCTCTAGTTGTATAATCCCATAATTATGAGCTGATTTCTTGATATTACTGAGGACATGTGAATTAAAGACATGGAATGATGTGTCTTGGCCAGAAAAACCTCCCCTTTCTTTACCAGTTAAAGTTTTGTTTGTTTGTTTTTTTGCTTATTTTAGGAAGGTACCGTGGTACAAGAAAAAGTGCACTGACTCTGGAGTCAGAGGACCTGGGTTCAAATCTTACCCATGATGCTTACCTGTGTAACCTTCGGCAAGTTATTTAACCTCCCTGGGCCTCAGTTTCCTCATCTGTAAAATGAGGGGGTTGGACTAGATGGCCTTTAAGGTCCTTCCAACTCTAGACTTTGTATAATCCTGTGATTCCTAAGAAAGCCTGGTGCCACACTTCTTTTCTTTGATCATTAGGAGAGTTCAAATGATAATGGCCTTAAACTTGGGAAAAATATTAGTGGATGTACTATGACAATTGAAGGTCATAAGACCTTCAATAGAAACAAATTAGGGAGTCTCATCATCATAACATCTTGTTGGAAATAGGAACTGGAATTTAAATTGTACTGCATATCCTTTGCAAATGATAAGAAATAAAAGTATTTGGATGTAGTTCTTACCTTTGATGTAGTAATTATTACCTGAGTAATTTTTGGCAAATTACTTAATCTCTCTGGGTCCCAGTTTCCTCCTCTGTGAGATGAAGGTATTGGACTAAATGACCTCTCTTTTAACTCTAAATCTATGAATCTGTGACTTAAGGATACAGAATTTAACAAACTTGGGTTAAGTTGAGGAGATTTGAGTTTAAAAATAAACAAAAAACCTATAAAAATTTCTAAATACCAATTTTCTATATTTTTTATACATTTAGGCTTATAAAATTCACTTTAGGATTATCCCACTGTTAAGATTTTAACTGTATGCCTGTTTATGATATGATTATGTAGTCAATATAGTTGTCAACATTTCAGCTCTAAAATTCTAATCCAAAGAAATGAGCCAATGGGGAATAGAGAAAGTAAGGTTTAAAAGATTGGCAGCAGAGTAACTAGTTGGACAATTGTTCTTTGTAGGCCAAGAAATCTCATAGGGGAAGAAGTGCCAATTTCTAATTCTTTCTTCTTCCAAACAGCACAACAGATTTGTCCTGGACTGTAAAGACAAAGAGCCTGACGTCCTATTTGTGGGAGACTCAATGGTACAATTGCTACAGCAGTATGAGGTAAAGGTTGGGGGGATAATTGTGGGTCTGGAATATTGATAGGTGGTACCTATTGATAACAGGTTTTCATGATGAATCTAAATGTACACAATTGTGGGGGGATCTTCTGCTTTGAGATAGTAACCAACATATTAGGGAATAATTGGAAAATCATTTAAAATTAAATCCAGAAGTATTTGAAATGTTTTGTCTTTGTCATACTGTTCCTTTAGGTTACTACATAAAGAAAAAGGAAAGAGTATAAAGGAAAAAGTATAAATAAAGAGTATAACATATTAACAATTTAATGTTAAATGTTGAAGTATTTTACAAGAGTGGATTGTATTACTGGTGGATTCTTGAATTGAAATCTGTTGGTATTGAAAATGCTATAGAATAACATGGTAGTCTTTTTAAGATTCAGAGCAATGTTATATTTTAATTCAAAAGATGAATCTTTTTTTCACTTGAAATGCTTTGCAATGTATAGAGATTTATTTTCAGCTAATTATTGATTTAGGACATTTATTTTGATGTTTCTAGATATGGCGAGAGCTTTTTTCCCCCCTTCATGCACTGAATTTTGGGATTGGTGGTGACACCACAAGGCATGTCTTATGGAGACTGAAGAATGGAGAACTGGAAAATATTAAACCTAAGGTAAAATAAAACTCAACTAGTAAAATGAACTTTTTTCCATTTATATAAAGAAAATCATTAATCCTGATGTTGTTACAATTCAGAAGTATAAATTATTTGGTTTTTTTCTCACTAATACTTTATTTTTCCAAATACATGTGACATAGTTTTTAATATTCAATTTTGTAAGACTTTGTATTTCAGATTTTTCTCCTTCCCTCCCATCTCCCCCAGACAGCAAGCAATCTGATACAGGTTAAATATGTGCAAAAATGAAAATTATTTAAAGTGAATAAACAGACAGTGAAAGAATTCATTCTTTTCATATACTAATTTATTATAGGGTATAACATTATACTAAGATAGATAACTAAGAAGGCAACATTTATTTAGGGCCAGATCTATGATTTCATTCCTTTTAAAACTCTCTGTATATTAAGCCTTGTGAGTACATAGAAGTTAAGGATTTGTCCATGTTTCCAAAGCTAGTTTATGTCAGAGACAGATCTTGAGCTCAGGTCTTCCTGACTCCAAGGTCAGCTTTTTGTTCACTGTGTTATACTGCCTCTCAAGAAAGCAATACATTGATTACAGTAGTTAAATATCTAGTTACTAAAATCATAAAAGCATAAGAAATGTGGTTTTTTTTAAGTATATGAAACTTATGTTAGGGAGGTCAGTTCATTGATGGCTTGTTCAATTTCATTTTCAAAAATGGGACTTTAAGTATTTTATTTCCTCATCTGTTAATCTGGGCAATCTATATTTTTGAAAATATTCATCCATTTCACTTAGATTATCAGATTTATTGGCATACAGTTGGGCAAAGTAGTTCCTAATTATTAATTAAATTTTGTTTTCATTGATGGTAATTTCACTCTTTTCATTTTTGATACTGGTAGTTTAGTTTTCTTCTTAAAAACATGTAACAAGAATAAGGAGGATATTATCTCTGGTCTTCACTGTTTTGTTTTCTGATCTGATTAATTGAAATAATGGTGTCAGTAGTATTAAAAACTTTGAATGAAGACAAAACTTGATGCATGATTCAGGCTAAAGCTGGGGTTTTTTATTTTTTTCTTTCTATCTTAGAAAAACTTATACCTCTCTTTCCTAATAGCATGGAGAAGCATATACTTCTGTATTTGCATATAGAAGCAGTTGTTTTTCATTTAACAGTAGGCATTCCATAAAATAATGTTCTTCTGTTCTTGGTTATAGGTTATCGTTGTCTGGGTAGGAACAAACAACCATGAAAATACAGCAGAGGAGGTAGCAGGTGGCATTGAGGCCATTGTACAGTTGATTAACACAAGGCAGCCGCAGGCCAAAGTCATCGTACTGGTATGCAGTCTTTTGGTGTGAGTGGAGACCTTGACATCTCCAGGGCAACTCGAGAACATTATTTAATTCTCAAAGATAGCAGTGTGTTTTATTTACTCATGAGCATATGGAATCTTTAGAGGAGAGCACCTTGAGAAAGAGGAAAAGCTGATGGTGATAAAATCTCTCACCATTTTAATATGTGTCTGTTTGCTGCCCTAACTCTGACCATTCCCATTGTTGTTTCCCAGACCAATTGGTATTAACCACTCCACATCTTTCCTTCATGTTTGTCTGGAGGTTTCAACCTTCTCTATTGTTGTAAGTAGCTAGATCTTTATCCTGCCTCCATTGTCTAAAAAATGGCTAAATAGATCTAAACTGAATTTTCCAGACAACAAATAACAAGGTCTAACTTCTAAATTTATTTGATTAGGCATGAACTTGAATCAGCTTGGATAGGTTGTTCCACTTTATATAGGTGTAGGTGAATATGTTTATTAGAACTTTTTCAGAGTTGTGACATCAGAGAAGTTTAATTATAATATAGGTTTAGGTTCTTTAGGTTTTATATACACACCTACAATGTAGGTTTTACATTCAGGAGTAATAGAGTATTAAGTGAGAATGTTCTTAGCATCTACCATAGAGGACATTCAATAATGTTTGAAATTAAACCAGTGGGTAATCCTCGTCTTGAATAAACTGCCAAAAACATTATAACATCTATGGAAAGGCATAATCTCAAATACTATTGTACCAATTTAAGACCATTAGTTAAATGAAACTCGGGATAGAAGAGTAGTAAGAATTATAGATTGTGAAATATTGAAAAGTAGGAACAAGTGAATAGAGTTAGCCCTTAAACATTATGACTTGTCCTATTATGATTTCGATATTTGCTATTTTGAGGATTGATGTATTGGGGTTCAGCATAAGAAATTAAATGGAAATTTGAGAGGAATGCAGAAAAGCCAAAAAGTGACACAGAAAAAGTTTAGAAACTCGCATAAAATATGAATATAATATTAACATATTTTATCTTTTAATACTGTAAACAGCCCATAAAAGGTATAAAAGAGGAGGCCAAAAAAATTCACATGGATTTTCCTTGTTCCAGGACTTACTTGTCCCTACTCATCCTTCTACTCCCTTCTTCTCCTCTCCCCCCTCCGCCCCCATTATTAAAAGGATTACTGTGTATTCTGCTCATTTTGTCATTGCTACCTTTTTTTTTTTTTTTTTTCTTCTATTGCTCCAGGGTCTTCTTCCTCGAGGTGAAAAGCCTAATCCTTTGAGACAAAAGAATGCAAAGGTAAATCAACTCCTCAAGGTCTCACTGCCCAAGCTTGCCAATGTTCAGCTCTTGGATACAGATGGGGGCTTTGTGCACTCAGATGGTGCCATCTCCTGCCACGACATGTTTGATTTCCTACATCTCACAGGAGGGGGCTATGCAAAGATCTGCAAACCCCTCCATGAACTGATCATGCAGCTGTTGGAGGAAACGCCTGAAGAGAAGCAAACCACACTTGCCTGACTGGCTCCCATCAGTGTTAACAGCATCACAGCCTCATCTGATCAGTTATATCACTGGCACTACAGAATCCTTCTCTTTCTTAAAGCACTTTCCATTTTAGAATGTTCCTGGATGTTCATATCTAGTGTTTGAAGGGGAGGGGGGGATTTAAACTGGTCTTGTACATAAAAAGGTTTGGTTTAACTACAAAAAAATTAGCAAAGGAAGGTTATTGTTTTTAAAATATTCTTCAGTTGAAGCCAGAACAGGACTTTTTTTAGTTGTTTGTGTGACGCTCATTACATCATCATTGTTTGTTCTCCCTAGGACCACATCAACCTAAGTAATGAACAATACCCAAATCCCTTTGTTCTTCTTTTTCTATGGATTATGTAATATGTAATAATTAGGTTGTTACCAGAATCACATTCCATTTTGCTTAAAAACTTTTTTTTTTTCAGTTTTAAAGGTTTGTATTTTAGGTTTGTTTTTTTTTTTTTTTTAAATGTGACTCATGTTCTGGATTTTTTAAGCCGTAGCACCAAATTGAACGTAATTGGCATTCAAAAATGGGAGGTGCAACAGGTAGTAGTGAATGTGTTCTGCTCTCTTAATTTCCCTCTCGTGCTTCTTTTATAAGATCTTAGCTGAAACCGACAGGTTTTCATCCTAATCTTTGGGAAACTTTGACGGATTTTATTTTTTATGCTGCTGAATATCATGTCTCTAATGGACCCACTCTTGCATTTTCTCTCTCCCTCCCCATTTTTTGGTCCATGTTGACATATGTCACATACAAGATTTTAACAGTTCTTTTGGTTTAAGAGCTCTTTTTGCTCAAAAGTGTGAATCCCCAGACAGCTGTTCCCATGATAACATTGCTGGCATCTCATTTTTGTGTGGTGTTCTGTGCTATTGAGATTCTGTGCAGTGCTGTCTATGTTCCAAGTTCTCATTTAAAAAAATTTTTTTAAAGGATCTGTCATTCCCTTAAAAATGTTTATTTTTTTCCCTTTTGGGGAAAAAAATGTTTAGTTTCCCTTTCTACAAAACCTAAAATTATTTAAAGCCTTATCAGGTCTTAAGTTGTATATTTTTGTTTATTGATGTTATTTTTACAGATGTTTTATTCCAGGAAAAATTGGCCTTCACAAAAGGAGACGCAAGTGTAGCTTTGCTTTGTAGAGAATCTTTCCTTCCTTGCTTTATATTCTAATAAGAGAATTAGGTTGGTGTAAATCATAGGGCCCTTTATGAATGTATTTACACATTACCCCTCCTCCCAAGATTGTTTCATAAGTGGGCTTGATATATTTTTCAGTTTTTGCCTGAGCAAGAAGGAAAGGCTTTTAAAGTGGGGTTGGGGGGGTTGGGGGGGAAAGGGAAAATAATATAGCTAAGAATTCATTGTATACCTATGGGAAATATACAAACTGGAATTATAAAAAAAAAAAAACACATAACTTTAAACTGGACTAGATATTTATTGCAGTAACCAGTTAAGGTCTAATTTACTTTATGCTGCAGAGATTGAGATTACTAGTACCCAAGATTTCACTAGGAGAATATTCATGTATGGTCTGTGCTTTGCTTTTAAAGCAAGTGGCTGGTTTTTGTGCAGAAGGAAAAGAAAGGATTTGGGTTGTTGTTCTTTCTCCTCCCTCCCTCCTCCCCCCCAACCTCTTGTGATTTAGGAGTCTCAGTTGAAGGTTTCAAAGCTTTTTAGAACTTTTTAAATGGTATGTATCATTTTCCCACTGCATCTTGTGTTTCCTTACAGAAAACATACATGCTGCTCATACACAGCTTGTTTGCTACATTAAAATTTCCCTTCGATTTTATTCATGTCCTAAGATTGTTCAGAAGAGGCCTTCCCTTAGCTGAGGCATAGTTTGGGGGAGTTCAGA
Source organism: Antechinus flavipes (assembly GCF_016432865.1). NCBI lineage: Eukaryota > Metazoa > Chordata > Mammalia > Dasyuromorphia > Dasyuridae > Antechinus > Antechinus flavipes. Next base: position 514,753,653 of record NC_067400.1, read on the forward strand.
GTTTAACTAGAGATTGTCCAGGGCTGTGTCTTACTACTTTCTGTTTGAGAAAACTTCTTACCATCCATATCTCTTTTTAGGATGTCAGTTGGTGATGGTGTAGTGTCAACTAACTAACTTACCCTATATAGCATGTGCATTAGTTTCTCTGCATTTCCTATTCCTTCTGAATATGTTTCTTCTCATATTAATCCCAGAGCTACTGGAAATCACGTCAGTAATATGGAGTCTTACTGCCTTTTAAGCAAAAATAGAGATTTATTTTGCTCCTTTGCTAACATCTAAGTCCAATTTTTTTTCTTGCCAAGTCTATTTTTCATCAACAGAAAGTCTTGTCTGCTGTTCTTTTAGAAGTGCCCTAATTTCCTGCAATGATACAACTTGATGCTTACGCTCTGAACTCTGCTCCCTCTTGTGTGGTTCTTTTTATAAAAAGCTCTAATTTATTGCTTGAGTAAAATATGCTGGCTGCTAATTGTCATAAATTGACCCATTCTCCAGGCAGTTGAGCAGAGGTAGGTCTTACTTAGCTCCCTGTCAGTTTTCATTCAGAATTTTCAATCCCTTCTGCTATCATGTGTGCCCCCTAATTTGGCTGCTGAGGTCATTTATTCAGTCTTTGACTATTGAAGTGCTCCCTGGCTGAGGGCTATCTGGGACATGGATTTTTCATCTGACAGTCATAAGCAGTGCTTAGGTCACAACCTTAGGTCTACTCCAATACTAGGTAATTTCTTTAAACTTGGCTTTTCAAAAGCACCTCAAACCAATGAAACAAACAAAAATATTAGAGGTGGTCTCTGTTTTCCATCATGTCTTTTCATTTAAAAAAACAAACAAACTTAACTGGCTGTGAAAACCCTAAGCCCTTTCCTTTTTTTTTTTTTTTTTTTTTTTTTAAACCTAGTCGCTGTTTACAGCTGTATGCTGAAGCCTGAAATACTGTCTGTACTGTGGTGTGTGTGAGCATTGCCAATTTTATATTTATTGCAATGATGAAGAAATAGAAAAGGTGTGGAAATGAGGAGCATGTTCAAGCTCTTAAATATGTATGGATGCATGTGGGAGAACTGAGGTAGGGCCACCAGGGAAGAAGATTTTTTTTTTAAAGAGCTTTCCTGGCTTCTCCCTGATGTTCCTGCTTGGGGAACACCGCTGCTAGCTGACCGGACCTCCCCAAGGGAAGTTTGTGATTCTGCTTTGGCAAAGTTGCATTGACTGGTAGAAATCACTCTGTTTTAGTGCAGATTTCAATATAAATGTAAACATTTCATCCAACCATACTGGTGTTGTCTCTTCTTATTTTTTTTTCCCTACAGGCTTCTATGGGTTCCTGGATTTCTAAGCCAGAATCATAAAAAAAATGAGCAATCTTAATATATCCTGCGCCTTTTCTGTCTTAAGCTGGTTGGACCATCCAGACTTTTTTATTCATCATTTAAGAGAGGTCTGGAGTAATGGGGAGAACGGAAACCTATTTTTGTTGATTGGAAAATTGAAATTGAGAAAGCTGCCCAGATTATACAAGCCCATTATCAATGGCAGTTAGAATTCAGGACTTGCTTTGACTATATCCCTACTCTTTACGATTTCATTTGTGATCCCCCATTTTCTATCACCATTATTTTACTTCACAATATACACAACTCTTACCTACATACACACAATTATCAGCCTTTTTTCATTTTTTTTTTTTTTTTAGTACTATTGTCATAAGTCCTGTCTCCCAGCCTCAACAGGACCCTGAAAACTAAGTAAATTAGATCTAAGTTGCTATAGGAAATGTAGAACTCCCATTTCCTTATCTGTAGAAAGATATTGGACTAATTAATGTCCTTTTAAGTTTTCTTCAGTTTCTGAAATCCTGTTCTAAAGATAAGTTGTGATATTGTTCTATATGCACTCTCTAAAGAAAGTTAATTCACTATCAAAAGAACAGAAAGTTAAAGAAATATAAAGCTCTCCCTTGCAAGTAATTTGATGATTGGGCCTAGAAATCAAGGGAGGTTAGACTCTTTGTGTATATTGATAATTTAAATATATCATGGGAGTTAAATACATAGATAGAGACAAAGAGAAGGGAACTAAGGAGGATACTGAAAATGTATTGTAGAGAGATAAGTAGAGGGCCTACAATAGTTCAGGGACAACTGGATGATGAGCCAGCAAAGGACTTTAAAGAAGTAATTGTGAAAGTAATGTCAAAATTCAGAGAAAAAGACTGAGAGGGGGGCTGGTTAATAGTACCAAAACCCGAAGAGATACCAGAAATGAAAATTGAGAGAAAAGCTTTTGAATTTGGCATTTAAGAGCTCACTGATAACAGAAAGCAGTTTTAGTTTGTGATCAGGGTTAGGACTAGAAGCGGAGGGAGACAGTGGCTAGATAGATGGTGCACTGAATAGAGACTGGCCATGGAGTCAGGAGTTCAAATCCAGCTTCAGACAGTACTACCTGTGGGACCTTGGGCAAGTCACTTAATCCCAATTGCCTAAACACCAAAAAAGATTAGAAGGGATGGAGGAGTGAGTGAGAGGAAAGGAACTAGAATCAACTTTTTCTAAGTGGAGCTAAGTCCTTGGAGAATGTAGGTGCTATTCATACAAATACAAAAGTGAAGCCTGGATTCAAGCAGCTTACATTGTAAAGGGAGTTACAATTCCTATAGTATGTTGATCATGAAAACAAATTTTAGTCTGAGGAGTCACCAGGACGGGGATTTATTTTGTATCCTGCTACTTTGCTAAAGTTATGAATTATTTCTAATAGCTTTTTAGTAGAATCTCTGGCGTTCTTTAGGTATACCATCATATCATCTGCAAAGAGTGATAGTTTGGTTTCCTCATTGCCCACTCTCATTCCTTTAATCTCTTTCTTGACTCTTATTGCAGAGGCTAGTTATTTCTAATACAATATTGAATAATAATGGTGATAGTGGGCAACTTAGGAGTCACTAGGATGGCCATAGGGTAGTTAATTGTCAAATCCTTGGCAGAGGAATGGGGAAGTGGGAGTTGTTTATAGGGATACCACAGAATTGTCATCCACTGAATCAGAACAGTTAAGTCCCAAGGTACAATTCCAAAACTGAATGAATTAAAAATTCCTCATTATAGATTTGGTGAGGTAGGAATGGTTTCTGAATACCTTGTGTAAGAAATGCTATTATCTAAAAACTGGACAGATGGCAAAATACTGAGGGTAGAGAGCAACTAGGGAAAAAGGTTTGGAATAGCTGTAATAATGAAAGTGAATCAGTGGAGAGAAAGAATTGCCTTGCTACGAGTGCCCAGTAACAAATCTGGCAATGTTGTTTGGTGAAATACAGAAAATGAGGAGGTATTTGATGAAAGTAAATCCAGGCCTCAGGTTGCCATAGGTGGACACTAGTGTAAGGGGACAATGTATTGGCAGTTGATTGATTAACACTGAACTAATTATTGATTCAAGATTGGGGTGGGAAAGCAGAGTTGACAAATCTGGGAAAGTACCAAGAAGTAAAAGGAAATCAGTAAAGACCAAAAATGAGACATGAAAGGTGAAATGATAGATCAGGTTAGGATCAGATAAAGATATTTCAGAATTCTTGATCATTAAATAGGAACATTAATTAAGTCCAGGGGGTGAAAATCCCATTGTATGGCAATTAGACTAAGCAGTAAAGAGTCCTTGGCCTAATATCTGAGGCTGAGTATTTAGTGTGAGTTAGTAGAAATAGAATAGGGAAGGTAGACCTGAGGTGACTTGATACTTTCAACACTTAAAATGTTAAAAAGCTTAAGGTGATGCTGCTTAGATGAGTCTAGCAAAAAAATTCCCAACTTTGGCCCCTGACATGACATGAAACACTTAATTAGGAAGATTATCAGGGAACCTGCCCTCCAAATTAATTAACCATCAAAACCCACCAGGATATGCAAAAAGAACATTTTTATTGAATGCCTTAGTAGATAACATTGCTTTTTAAACTGGACAGAGGTTCAGTGAAAGATAGCTTTGTTCAGGGATTCCAGGTTCCTTCTTCCTGCAAGATGAAAGTTCCCCTCTTGAGAAGAGTTGTTTTGAAATGTAACGTGTGAGATCCTGGATACAATTTTTACAAAGAACAACAGCAGGGTGAGCCAGATAATTTTCATTTCCAGGAGAGTATGTCTACTTAAGCCTTTCTGCTGGCTACTATTTTTAGGAGATCCAAGCCCCTGCAGCCTACTTCTCTGCCATCTACACTCTGTGGTGGGCAAAGGCCATATGACAGGATGCACCCATCCCAATTTGCCTCTTTAGCCATCAAAATCTTCATCTTACCTGCTGACTTGTTTCATTTTGAAACTGACTTCTCAGGACCATACTCAAAGCAAGCCTTCATCCTGTCCATTAGTGGATTAAGCTGTTATTGATTAAAAAGTTAAATGTAAGAAACAAGAGATAGTCCTTTGGCCCAAAATTTAAAATATAAAAAGTGACATAAAGCATACATAAGATTTAATGGCAGTAAACCAGTTCTGTATCTCATGTGAAGGAGTTACATAGTAATTCCATGTAATAGTAGTATACAGATCCCGCTCTAGAAGGTTAAGTCAAAGATTAGAATAACCAGAGAGGAGCAGTTAGTCTTTAGAAGGTTCTGTGGATGAATTTAGAAGTGGGGGGAGGGTATTCAGAGAGAGACAATAACCTTTATGAAGAGGGAGGCAGAAATGCACCACTCAGCTTCACTTAGGCAGGCTTGACTGGGTGGAAGACATCTGAGCCAGGATGTAACAGGAGACCTGCTAGACCATTAAAAGGCGGATCACAGCATGCCATGTTTAGCTATAACCACCAGAGTCAAACAAATGGTTCTTCACACCTATAGGATCCATCTTCTGCTCTCAAAAACTGCTATTCTTTCTTGTAACCTTCCTAGCTAGAGGCCCAAGATTTCTTGAAACAGGAGGATAGCTGGCCCCTTTTTATCAGTGATATTTAAGAAGCAGAGATTTGTGCCAATCAATTATTCATCTACTTGTTTCCAGCAACTTGATGACCAACAACTTTTCCTGGAAAGCTCTTGGGCTAATACAATCACATTGACCCAGCTAAATGAATAGCAGGCCTGAATGCCCCATCTGCATTTCCCAAGTAAAGTGGCAAAAGGCCTGATTTTAGGAAGTGAGGCTTCTGTCTGAATCATATTGGTACTTAGCCCTAATTACTTGGTAAATGCTAGTTTTCTTTGTTTTTCTTTCCTGAACCCTGGATGCCCCCAAGACCAACATATGAAATACAAGTTCTCCAGTTCCCTAGAGAGAAGAGTGGAAGCGTGGAGTGAGGTGAGGAGCATACCTACATAGGCTTGTAACCAGTTACCACAAGAAACCACCACAACAAAATAGAAAAAAGCAAACAAACAGAAAAACACAGGCTTAGGGCATTTGCAACTCAAAATTTTGGTTTATCTCTACTGGCTTATCTTGGGGCTACACCATTGATCACAACCCCTTTGGCTGGGATTGAAAATAGGTTAGGAATGGCCATGAGAACATAGGAAACAATTTCAAAAGCCCGTAAAACAGATTTGTGACCAACTGAGTTCCAAACTAGTGTTTAAAACAAGTCCCAGTTGGAAGTGTCTGGCTCTGATATAATAGATCACCCAATTTGCAAAGGCAGAGAAGGGGGGGGCGGCAGATAAAGCTGGGTTTCATATGATTTAGTTAGTGCAGGGCATTTGGTACATTCTGCATGACCTTGGAAAAAGGAAGTATGCCTGATGGTGAAAAGTAAAGCTATCTTTACTCTCCTTGTCTCTGAACTAATTGAAGGTGTTTCTTACTGGAATTGAAGGGGAGATGGGGTGGAGAAGGGCATGACTAGCAGCTATTTTCTTATTAAAGCTTTTTATTTTCAAAACATACATAGTTTTCAACATTCACCCTTGTAAAACCTTGTGTTCAATTTTTTTCTCCCTCTTCCTTCCCCCTTCCCCTATATGGTAGTGATCCAATATATGAGTGGTTAGGGTATTTAAGAGAAAATATGTATTTTAAAATCCCCTAGTATAAGAGCAGGAGTTGGGGAGAAGAGAAAAATTGTGAGCCAGGTATCAAACTCACAGAGGAAGAAAGGGAAATGACTAGGGGTTAGGGATGAGTCTATGGACAACAGCAACCAGGATTTTGATTGGGTGGTAGATGTGAATAGCATGAACCTCCAAGAAAGAGTGGTTACTGAGTGATGAAAGAAAAGGGAAAACTTGGAAAAGATTGTGGAAGGAGAGACCATTCAGATTTCTCCACCTATATGGAGCGGATTGAAGAAAATAAGTAAAAGGACTAGTAAAAGCTGCGTTATCAGTGGGAAGCCAGGTTTCAGGAAGAGCTAGTAGATGGGAGTAGTGGGAGAAGAGAAGGTTTAAGATGAAGCCTCGTCTGTTGCCCATTGAACAGGCATTCCAAATAATTGGAATGAGGGAGATGGGGACAAGGAATCAGTTGGTAAGGGATGAGGAATGGGGTTTAGATAGTGATCTACAGGAGTTCAGAAACACTGGGATGGGAAGGATATGAACAAGGATGAGATCCTCACTGAGTGGAGGGTGCCATTCTTCTTCAAAGGATAGTGGATGAGAGGCCTACAGCCAAAGAGAAGGTTGATCTTTTTTGCACCTGAGGTTCTCCACATTCCATTTGCAAGACCGGACTGGCAGCAGGAGGAGAAAATTGCCTGATGCAGAAATAGAAGTGGTTGCTTTGGGGGCAGAAGGAAAATTCCAGGCCTGTCCCTAGCAGCCTTTCTTCAGGGGACATGCTTCACCTAGCAATTGAAGAAAGACTTCCCTGAAGGGCAGAGAATCATCTCACACATTTTGTGTCTTTGCAACTTTTTTTTTTTTTTTCAGGTGGAGATGAGAAAAGTCTTAGTTTAAGATCTAGATAACTGACCCCACAAGAAAGAAATCACCTTGACGACATGGAGGAAGTGAAAAAATGTGACTTAACTGGCTTCTCCCCCAGCACAGACTAAATGAGAGCTTTTTATTAGGATTAGGCCAGCCAGCCACCTCCCTTTCCTTCCTTTTCTGGTTCATATCTCCTTAATTTCAGACTCTTGCTCCTCCACCACAGCATCCAGCCTCCTGGCTCTATCCTTTCACTTTCAGGGTTGAATGCTGCCACAAAGAGATCTTTTCTATCACTTCTAGGAGCCTGACCCTAGAAAGCTCTAATTCAGAACAAGAGCCTGTCATTCCCCTTTATGGAACAGGGAGGAAGCTTTTCAGAGTGGGAACAGCAGCTGCCAAGGGAAGTTATAGGAAAACAACAGGACTCCCTGTCTAAGGAAGCTGTCTTTTGGCCTAAACCATCAGGGTATTCATACCCAAGTTTCTAAGACCTTAAAATGACAATATTGGGAAATATGGCAGAAGATGACTTGTGATCCTATGAAAATATCTGTGTGTATAAATCTTTCTCCTAATTCTTCTAGAAGATACAACTGTAGTAGATCACAAAATACAAGGGTTCTGTTTAGAGACCCAGCTCCCCAGCTCTCCCACACTCTAGCTGTTTTGCTTACAGGAAGTCACTTTATCTCTCTAGGCTTTTTTTCTTTTTTAATGTAAAATGGAGGGGGAGGAAGGGGTTGGAAATAAAGTCTTGGTTTTAGACTCAGAAACTGAATTTAAATATTAGCTCTACTTATTACCTGTGTGGTCTTTTTTAGTTTCCTTGTAGGAAAAATGTCCTGGGCTTGGGACTAGATAATCCCAAAGGATACCTTCCTGCCACCCCAGATACTTCTTAGCAATGAGATTCTGGGTTTAATTTCTCTCAGAATGTTTCCTCATACAATAAAATGTAAAAAAATAACAGCCAACTCACAGCGTTGTTGTGAGGATCAAATTAGTGTATGTATGAAGACACTTTGCAAACTTAAAGTTCTAATGTAAATGCTAGCTATTATTATTAATAAATTCCATGATCCTTTTTAGCTATAAGTTTACATGATCTAAACTCTGACAAAACACAATTTTAAAATCCTATTCCTTCTGAGAAATCAAGAAAAGAGCTGAATTGGGAATCAAGAAACAAGTGTAAGTCTGGTGCTGAACCTGTATTATGAGGACAATAGTTGCACTACCTACGTCACAAATTTGCAAAGTATTTTGAAACACACTGTATTGTGTTTATATGTTTTTTCTGCAAGCTTCAGATGACAGTTTCCCACCTAAAAGACTTGAAACAATCTCATCCACAATTTAGTCATAAATTCAAATTCCAGCTTATAGATTTTATGTAGATAGATTGTGTGTGTGTGAAAGTAGAGGAAATGCCTTACACATTTTTAGATCTTTCCCCTGGAAGAGTGGGAAGAATCAGACTGAGAGAAGAAGTGGGGCCTATCTGAAATCTGGAAATTTTAGAGATTCATCCAAACTGACAACATACAAACGACCCTAACTGCCAATGTAGTCCATACAAAAGGGTCTCGGCGGCTCCCTCTTTACTGGGGTGTTTCAGGGTTACCAGATTCTTTCCCCCCAAAAAATGGTTAAGTGGATTCTCCTGAAGAAGGGGGACATGTAAAGGGCAAACTTGTAAGCTCATTAGGAGCTGGAACTATGTATTGTTTATCTTGGCATTTTAGCCTTAGCAAATTTAACAAATGTTTGTTAGAATAAAGGCTGTTACCAATCTGCAGCCTGTTACTTGGGAAGGAGGGAGCATAGCTGTGAGATGGCGCACTTTGTCACTCCCCTGCCCCCCAATCTGCCTCTTCCTTTGAATTTCTCTTCCTCTTCCCTCCTGCAGAGGTCATTCAATTGAACCTCATCACCCTCCCTCCCACCCCAATCTGTAAAGTAGCCAGGGGAAAAGTGGAAAAGGAAAGTGTGTCTATTTCAGGTAGAACAGAATTCATTAACGGGATGCTTAGCGAGTCTTCCTCAAATTATCTGCCTATTTTAATCCATACGGAGTGGTGAAGATCGATATGGTCAGGAGACTTGAAGAGAGCAGAAGCGCGAGTGCAGAAATGGGAAAGGGGAAGCATCAGATTTTCACATCCTAAGACTGGTTGGCGGCGGTCCCTTTAAGGCTCTGCCAGGGACCTGTCCCTTTAAATCTGTGTCAGTTTCCCCTGACGTCAGCCTGCCGGCCGCACTGGTGTTTACAGCCCGGGCCGAGCTGGTTACTTTCAGGAGTTCTGAATGCTGGCGACTGCCGCGTCCTCCCGGCCTTAAAGGGGCCGCACCCCCCAAGGAAACCGCCCACCCCTTTCTACCTTTTCACGCCCCTCGCCCCCGGCCCCACCCCCTCCTCGAGTGCCTTCGGGCTCCTCAGTAGCTGCGGCGCTTCTCTCGGCTTACCTCCCCGGCCCGGCTCCCGGGTGCCAGCCGGCCAGTCCCTCTGCTCTCATTCCACCTGGTTTGGGAGAGCAGCGGGGTGGGCGAACTGGAGGAACCCCTCCCCAAGTGCTGAGCCCCGGCGAGGTGCCCCTTCCCCGGAGTTCTGCACTCCCCCTCCCCTTCCGTCCCCACTGGGGGGCCCCTGGGAGCGTCTCAGCTTCTTCAGGGAGGGGGCATTTTCTAATCTCAGGCCGGGGTTAAAGTTCTGGTCCTGGTGAGATGCTGGAAGCTGCAGCCAGAAGCTCATCGCCCCTCCGAGGTGCTGCGCTCCCCGCTGCCGCCACTGCCGCCGCCGTCGCTGCCGCCGCCACCTCCGCCCAGCCGGGGCCATGTTCGCCCTGGGCTTGCCCTTCCTGGTACTCCTGGTGGCTCCGGTCGAGGGCAACCTGGGGGTCCTGGGGCCCAAGAACGTGTCCCAGAAGGAGGCCGAGTTTGAACGCACCTACCAGGATGAAGTCAACAGCGAGCTGGTCAATATCTACACGTTTAACCACACTGTGACCCGAAACAGGGTGAGGACTTGGGGTGCTGTGTGTGCGCTCTCACCCGCGTGCGTGTTTTATTTGGGGGGTCGTTGGTCCGGGGCGGGGGGCGACGAGGGAAGCGCCCCTCCTGGGTCTAGGTGGTGCAGCTGCTGGATCGTCTCCCCCCAAAGTCTTGCTCCCCCGTCCGCCCCTTTGGGCCGCTGCTGTATACCCCCACTCCTCGGGGCTGGAGCTAAGGGCCTTAGGGTACTTCTTGCTTAATCCCTTCCTCTTCCCCTCCCCCTCCCCCTTACACCGTCCGGTTTTATTTATTTGTCTGTTTTCTGAAGCCCTAGGGAAGGGAGTTCCCGAAGTTTCTCCACTCGGGGTCATCTTCCTTTCAAGGGGGGCCCCCACATGCAGGGTCTGAGTAGGCCTGGACGCGCCGCTCTCAGGTGTTAGGCTCACCTTCTTGGGCTCCCACCCTCCCGCTGGCCCTAGGCAAGTGGGGGTACCCTCGTCCTGCCTTCTGAACCACCCAAGTGGATGTGTCAGGCCTGGAGTTGAAAGGTCACCGATAATGTAAGATTAGAAAAGTTACTTCCCTAATCTTCCCAGGCTAACATATGCTGGGGGCTGCCTAGCGGAGGGTCGGTGTGTTTTTTTTTTAATTTCTAACTCCTTTCCATCTGCCTGGTGATCTACAACTCTGAAGAAAGCTAAGTGGCTGTATAGGGTAGGGGACGGCCCCAGGACGGCTAGAGAGAAGGAACCCGTTTAATCACAGCAGAATGGGTTTAACTTCTGGGGTTTGCTCTAGCCTGGAAACCCTACTTTCATTTCACTTTTCCCCGCCTACTCACCCCAGATCCTCAGGACTACTTTGTCGCTTGATTGTAAGGCGTTCAGGAAGAGGTCTTGGTGTGTCCAGCTCCTGGGGGAGGCCTGAATGACCTTCTGAATGATGGCCCAGAGCGTGGACCCCCTTGGGAACTTTGTGGCCTAGGGGCGGAGATTGCCCAGTGCCGGGTTGTGGAGCTCCCGAGGAGGGAGAACATCGCTCTAAGTGTTGGCCTAGGCTTTTCCTCAGCGCGCCCCCCCCTCACCTTTAGTGTGTCAGCTGTGGGAGAGAACTATGCTTCCCAAGGGTGGTCTTCAGGGTCTTGCACAGGTCTGCAAGGGCAAAACTTTTCAGGATAATACTTGGGTCAGTGAACTTTCTAAATATGGTAAATATTTAGTATTACCCTACATAAATGGGGAAGGAGTCCTGAATAATTTTCAGAATATAAAGGAGCCCTGAGGCCCCCTCCCCCCAATTGAAAACTGCTGAGATACCTGGTATCTTTTTGATTTTTTGGTGGGGAAAATGAACATCTTAGTTTCTGCTGTTGGCTGGTACTTGTCGCTAGAAGATTGTTCTCTGAATTCTGTCCTTTTGTAGCTTTTCTCTATTCAGACTTGGAGTCTTTCTACTCCAGCCAGGAGTTTGCTTTAGGCCTGGGGGCGCACTCTGGATTCTACCTCCCTGGGCAATGCAGATTCTTATGGGGGATGGGAGGGGGGAAGAGGGGATCTTTGTCTCTAGCAACAGAATGACAGTTATCACCTGTTCTCTCCTTTATAAAGCCCATGAGTTTTCATTGACCTCCTCTATATTACTGAGAGACAGTCTGTTCATTTTACAGATGGATAAGCAGCAGCTTAAACTTCTGGGGTACATTACCTTGGTCTAAAGTCAGTGAGTCAGTGGAGTTGGGGCCAGAAATCGGGATCCTCCATGCTAGTGTCCATCCGACTGTTGTTAGATAAGAGCTGCCCTTCTGGTGCTTTGGTTTCTAGGGAGGAGGCTGTTAAGAGTTCTAAGATTGTTAGCCCGTCCCCTCCCTTACTTAGGATGGGCACTAATGGTTCTGCAGGGTTCTTATTCCTCCCTCCGAGACAGCGTGGAGCTGTTTCCTGAAGCTTGCAGACTCAGCCAGGCTTGCCCTGCACTGGATAATACCTGACATTTATGTGGCACTTGACAGTCGGTCCCAGAGTGCTTTAGGGTTCCTTGCCTCATTCGATCCTTACCGATAGGCCTGTGTAGTACGGCTGTCATGACCCCCATTTTACAGATGAGAAAACCAAAGAAATTAAACGACTTACTCAAGTTCATGTAGGCAGTAAGTGGCAGGCCTGGGATTCACCCCCAGGTCTTCTGACCATCCATGGTGTTTCTGTATCCCATAGCTGCCTCTGTCAGTGAAAAGGACAGCCCTGGGGGAAAGCCCCCCCCCCTGACTTCCTGGGGTCAGGCGTAGACAGGGAGGACTGGCCCTTGGGCTTGACCCCCGCCCCTTCATGGGAGAAGAACGGCCGTGTCTGTCCGGGAAGGGGGTCTGGACTTGTTAGAGGTGTCAGAGGTGGTCTGATTAACACCTGTCCCCCTAGACCGAGGGTGTGCGCGTGTCTGTGAAAGTCTTGAACAAGCAGAACAAGGCTCCCGTGCTGTTTGTGGTGCGACAGAAGGAGGCTGTAGTATCCTTCCAGGTGCCACTGATTCTTCGGGGGCTGTGAGTATGCTTTGGGAGCCCACCAGGTGGGAAGGGACCCTCCCCAGCAGGGCAGCTGACCTCCCCGAGTAGTCTCTCATTCCCCACCTCTCCTAGGGAAATGTCGTACTCTCGAGCAGATCGCTAGGAAACTCAATTTCTCAAGGAGATTTCCTCCCTCCCACCAAGCACTTTCTTGCCCTAAGTCACATACTAAGTGCACCTGGAAGAGAGTATTTGTGGGCCCAGCCTGGAGCTGAGTGGGCCAGCCTGAGGCTTGGGCTGTCCGAGGTTCTCCTGCAACTGCCCCTTCCTCCGGACCGGGCTCCCCGGCCAGCCTTCCCTTCGGGGGGACGTGGGGTTGGTTAGGGGAGGAAGAACAGCTTCCCACCAACTCCCCGCCTTGGGCCACAGCTACCAGCGTAAGTACCGGTACCAGGATGTAGCGCGCACTCTCTGCCAGCCGCCCACCAAGAGTGAGGCCGAGGTCCAGTTCTTCTACGTGGACGTGTCCACTCTGTCGCTGCTCAACACCACTTACCAGCTGCGGGTCAGCCGCATGGACAACTTTGTGCTCAGGTTTGAGACGGGGCAGGCCCGCTGGGAGGGGAAGGGGCAGGCCTTCCTGCGAGCCCCGCGAGTGACGGCGCTGTGGGGGCACCTCTCTTTCTGCCCACAGGACAGGTGAACAGTTCAGCTTTAACACCACGGCAGCTCAGCCTCAGGTAAACTCTCAGTCAGTCCTGACACTCGGGGTCAAGCCTTGTTGGGGGGCCTTCGGGGTCACCGCAGATCTTCTGGGCGGGGTGAGTTGGGAAGAAGTGGGCCCACAGAGAGCGGCTTAGAAAGGGCAAGGACTGCTTCTTGTGGACCACAGCCCCCATAAAGCTCACATAGCGACGCTGTTCAGAGAGGACCGGGGCAGTGGCTACTGGGAGAGACCACTGAGGTAAGTCGCCCCTCTCTGTTCCTTAGTACTTCAAATATGAGTTCCCAGAAGGAGTAGACTCGGTGATTGTCAAAGTGACTTCCAACAAGGCTTTCCCCTGCTCCGTCATTTCCATCCAAGACATCCTGGTAAGTGGGCCCAAATCCCTGCTGTCCTGCGCGGGGAGCGAGCCTTCCAGGGAGAAAGGGTGTAAAAGGCTCAGGCCTTCATACCCCCCCTCCCTGTCACAGTGCCCCGTCTATGATCTGGACAACAACGTGGCTTTCATCGGCATGTACCAGACCATGACGAAGAAGGCGGCCATCACTGTGCAGGTAGGCCGGTCCCCGGACGCCCAAGGGCTGTGGCCCCCCCGCAGGCCTTGGCCCCCCTCCCCCCTTTTTCTTCTGCTGCCTCTTATGGTCTGCCCGGGCCTTCCCTGGGCTCCCCGCCACAGCCCCTCTTCCCCATCCTTGTGGTGCGAGGGCCGCAGACGGCCGGCCGGGAGCCCTGAGTGGAGGGGCCGGGCTCTGAGGGAGGCGGGCTCTCTGTGTGCTCCGCAGCGGAAGGACTTTCCCAGCAACAGCTTCTACGTGGTGGTGGTGGTGAAGACGGAGGACCAGGCCTGCGGGGGCTCCCTGCCCTATTACCCCTATGGGGAAGGTACGCTCGGGCTCCGGGCCGGGCACGCGAGGGCCAGGAGCTGGGAGGCCAGCCGGGCCTGGGGGGCTCGGGACGGTGGGGGTGTCAGCCTCTCTCCTGCCTGGTCCCTCAAGCCCCAGGCCTTGCTCCGGGCTCCCACTTCCGCACTGACTTGACTTTTACGTCCAGATGAACCGGTGGACCAAGGGCATCACCAGAAAACCCTGGCCGTCGTGGTGTCTCCAGCAGTCACGTGTGAGTGTGGCCGGCCGCGGGCAGGGCCAGCCCGGCGGGGAGGGCCAGGCTCGGCGGGGAGGGCCAGGCTCGGCGGGGAGGGCCAGGCTCGGCGGGGAGGGCCAGGCTCGGCGGGGAGGGGCTCTGGGGGGACACGAGTGGGTCACTGCCCCGGGCCTGCAGGGCGCTCCTCGGCTGTCCCTGCCCAGCGAGAGGGGTGCGCCGGCCCCTGTCCCTGTAAACACCCGCTGCCCCCCTCCCTGACCTGTCCCGGAGCCCTGTGCTCATCCTCCCTGCCTCCCTTTGTTCCCAGCCGAGGCTTACGTCGGGGGCATGCTCTTCTGTCTGGGCATTTTCCTGTCCTTCTATTTGCTGACCGTGCTGCTGGCCTGTTGGGAGAATTGGAGGTGAGCCTTTGGTGCCGGCCTAGCCAGCCTTTGGGCTTGGTCAGGGAGATTTCTCCCTGCTCCCTTTCACTTCCCCCTGCTCTGCTGTTCCTGCCCTGGGGAGACCCCCACCCCCAAGCTCCCCTAAGACAAACTGGACTGGCACGAGGAGGAGAACAGATTGCCGGATGCTCCGCTGCCCATAGTCCACAATTCCCCCAACAGAGAGAACGGAAGCTTCACTTTCTCTTCCAGCCATTGCTCTAAGCCTGTGCCTTCAGCCTAGAGAAGGCCGGCTTTGGGGGGAGAGGGGGGAAGGTCCTGGTGGTCAGCACCCGAAGGGGGAGGGTGGACAGAAGGTGGCAGGGATCTGGAGCCCAGACCCCACCCTGGAACCCCATCATCCTTTCCCACAGGCAGCGGAAGAAGACCCTGTTGGTGGCAATGGACCGTCCCTGCTCAGAAAGCGGTATCTCTCAGGGCGCTGTCCTGGCTGGGCTGGGGGGAGAGGGGACAGATTCTCTGGGCCTAATAGTCCTGGGCCTGAGAGGCCAGAGTCTTCTGGCCAAAGGCAACTGGCTGCATTTTCCATAAATTCAGACCCGAGAGGTGAGGATGAGGGTCGGAGGTGATGTCTCCTCCACTCCCCATCTCTCCCTTGAAAACCATAGCTGCTCCTTGCTTTATTCTTCTTTTAATCCTGCTGGCCTCCTGTCTTCTGGCCTGTCCCAGTTTCACAAGTTCATAATTTTTCTCTTTCTCTCTCCCCCTGCGCCCAACAATCTCTCCTGTTTGTGACCTTCTCTTCCAGCCTCTTTGCTTGGTAAGCTACAGGTGCTGGGCGGGATTAGGGCCTTGGGCTTTCAGGGGACCAGGATGAGACGGTGGGGGAGGGAAGCATCAGGCCTTGCCCATCATTTGCACTCACTAAGTGCGCTTGAATGCATGAGCTGTGACCAGGTGGGATCTGGGGAGTCCTGGTGTCCATTCTTCTATTGCCAGGATGTTTTTACCCTTTTATTTGAGGAGGGAAGTGGGGAGAGAGGACATGGGGCCAGAGGGAACACAAGTGGTTTTGGCTGGCTATGGAATTACTTTTCCTGATGCTGTCCCCAGCCCCTTCTGTCTTATGACATCTTCAGGGCGGGGCCTGTGACTGCCCAAGGCGACGATCAGGCTTTGATTTCTCCTTTGCAGGTCACCCTCGAGTCCTGGCTGAGTCCTTCCCTGGCTCCGCCCCTTATGAAGGTTACAGTTATGGCTCCTTTGGTAGGTGCTCCCTGAGGACTCCTCCTCTGACCCATCCCCACAACCTCGCTGTCTTTGGGCCATTTTAAGCCGGCCTCTCCCAGGGCACAGAAGTTCTCAATCTGGGATTGGTGAATTTTTCCTTTCTTCAAAAAAAAAAAATCAAAAACCTTATTTATTTATTTTTGCAAAAACTATTTCAATATGATCTGGTCCCTTTGTAATCCTACATATTTTATTTCACGCATCTGAAAACATATTTTGGGAAGGGGTCTGTGGGCTTCACCAAAACAGGTTAAGACCCGCCAGGCCATGATCATCTCGCCTTCCGAAACGAGTAGGCGAAAGCTGTGTTTAAAACATCTCCATCCCTCTCCAGCCTAGAGACCTCTGGGGAAAGCCCCCTGCCCCATCTCCGGCCCTTTTTGTCTTGCTGGCCAGACCCCCCATGCCCTCCCCTGACCAGCCTTGGCCCCCACAGACAATGGCTCCAGCTCTGCTGACGGAGCGGTGGACAGCGCTGGCTCGGTGGACGTCTCCTACAGCTTCTCGGGTGAGGCTCCCGGCGGGGCAGGGCCGGTGCTGGCTGGGCCGGAGGTGGTGTGTGTGTTCCAGGAGGTCCCTCCCCCTCCCCCTCTCTCGGAGCAATGGCATCGGGGCCGACCGCTGTCTCCCTCCTTGGCCTGGCCCTCCTCTTCCTGGACGCCCTCCCAGTAACTCTCCCTTTCCTTTGAAGGACACGACCAGTTCAAGCGACGCCTGCCCTCTGGCCAGATGCGGCAGCTGTGCATTGCCATGGGTAGATGTGGGGAGAGTGCTCGCTTTGCCAATCGGCTCCCGCCTGTGGCGGGCACGGGGGCTGGCTGCGGCCGTGGCCTGCTTGGGGCTGCCCCGGCCTTGGGGCTTGGGGAGACGCTCAGTGGGTGCCCTGCCCACAGAGGCTGCCAAGGAATCCTGCTGGCGACTGACCCTCCGTGGCTTTTGAGAGAGGCTGGGGCAGCGTGAGGGGTGGGGGCCGTCTCCAGGCCTTTCCCGCCCCCGTCCCTTCCCAGGGCTACCCCTCCGGGGTTTCGGGCTGAACCTGCCAGGTGGGGGAGCTGAGCCATCGGCTCCACTCTGGCCGCAGAGGCGGTCGGGGCCGGACCAGAGAGGTCCCACAGGAGCACTAACGCTGTTCTCTTACCCGCTGGGGGCCCTCGCCTGGCTGGGTGTGAGGTTAGGTTTTAAGGGGGCTGATGGGCGGTGGTCTCCACCCGTGGCTCTGCCCTCTCAAAACACACGGAGCTGGTCGCGCCTCTAATCTGCATGAAGCCTGGAAATCGTCCCCTTGTCGCAAGCCTGAGGTGGGCTCAGTGTCGCGGGTCCAGTGTGTCCTCGCTCTCCGGGGGAGAAGATCCGGGCAGGGGCATCAACCCGCCCAACTGCCCGTCCCCTTCACCCCCAGGCACCACAGGGAAAGGACACAGCGTTTCCCTGGACGCTGAGCTCCCCTCGGCCTCCCCGTCCTAACCCCCCCAATAAGCCCCTCCCACCACTTTGTAATCTCAACAATCGCCCCAGGTGAGCGGGGCCAGCTTCCAGGGGGTCCTGCCCCGGTGTGAGCGGCTCCTCCCTTCCTTCCCCTCCCAGACCCCGTGGGCAGCCGGCCTCGACTGGACTCCCTGAGCTCTGTGGAGGAGGACGACTACGACACGCTGACTGACATCGAGTCGGACAAAAACGTCATCCGCACCAAGGTCCGAGGCCGCTCTGGGCCTGGAGCCTTCGAGGGAGGCCAAGGGCCAGCCCGGGGTGCACGGCCCAGCTTGAGGCTGGCTCCTTGGGGAGGGGCCCGGGCAGGGGTGGTCCGTCCGTGAGAGGCTCCGGCCTTTGTCCCAAAGGCCCCGGGCAGGGGGTGGTCCGTCCGTGAGGGGCTCCGGCCTTTGTCCCAAAGGCCCCGGGCAGGGGCTGGTCCGTCCGTGAGGGGCTCCGGCCTTTGTCCCAAAGGCCCCGGGCAGGGGGTGGTCCGTCCGTGAGGGGCTCCGGCCTTTGTCCCAAAGGCCCCGGGCAGGGGGTGATCTGTCCGTGAGGGGCTCCGGCCTTTGTCCCAAAGGCCCCGGGCAGGGGGTGGTCCATCCGTGAGGGGCTCCGGCCTTTGTCCCAAAGGCCCCAGGCAGATCTGTTCCCTCGGTCATGCTCTCTTGTTCCTCCTCAGCAATACCTGTATGTAGCAGACCTAGCCCGGAAGGACAAGCGGGTTCTTCGGAAGAAGTACCAGATTTACTTCTGGTGAGCAGAAGGGTCCTGGTTGGCCTTTGGGAGGGGGCACAGAGAAGGGCGAGGCTTTGGTCCGCTTCCAGCCTTCCTCATCCATCATCCGTCCGTCCCTGCACAGGAACATTGCCACCATTGCTGTTTTCTATGCCCTCCCCGTGGTACAGTTGGTGATCACCTACCAGACGGTAAGAGGGCCGCCCCCTGAGGCGGGGTCCCCCGGCAGATGCGTGTCTGGTCTCCTTTTGACACAAGATCCAGCGGTGGGGAAGGGATGGGGCTGGGCTGCTCTCTCAGCCTGAGCTGAATCTCGGGCATCAGTTCCCCCCCCCCCGTTTTTCTTGCTCCCTGGGGCCGCTGCAGGTGGTGAATGTCACAGGGAATCAGGACATCTGCTACTACAACTTCCTCTGCGCCCACCCCCTGGGCAACCTCAGGTAGGGGGACACTGGGGATGCAGACCCCTGAGTGCCCAAGGAGGGGCTGGCGGGAAGGTGGGACCGGGCCAGCTCCTCTCTGTAATGCTCCTTGATTTCTGTCCCAGCGCTTTCAATAATATCCTCAGTAACCTGGGTTACATCCTGCTGGGGCTGCTCTTCCTCCTCATCATCCTGCAACGAGAAATCAATTATAACCGAGCCCTCATGCGAAATGACCTCTATGCCTTGGTAAGAGGGAGCCCTCCCAGCCCTTCCTCGGAGTCCCCCTGGGGACCCCACCCCTGCCCCTTAGTGAGAGAGAACGCTCCTTGTCTCGGGCTTGGCTCAGGGCCCCTCCCTGCCTCCCCGCCTCATTCACAGCTCCTGCTCTCCACCGGCCTCTCAGGTCACTGAAAGGCATCCTGAACTAGTCGTTCATCCTCTAAGTGCCGCTTTCCCTCATCCTCCCCGGCCCCTGGGCTTCAAAGTCTCGGTGCCCTCCTTGTGGAACGCTGCTGCGCGTGTGTGTTCTGAAACCTCCGTCGGGCTGTACGCTCCTGGGTGCAGAGCCCTCCACATGTGGCGGGCTATTAATAAAAGGGCGGTGCTGTGTCTCCGTCTTTCTGCTGGACTCCAACCCTGGTTTCTTTCTTTGGAATAGGAATGTGGGATCCCAAAGCACTTTGGGCTTTTCTACGCCATGGGAACAGCCTTGATGATGGAAGGACTGCTCAGTGCATGCTACCATGTGTGCCCCAACTATACGAACTTTCAGTTTGGTAAAGCCTCCTCTTCATTCCCAGAGAACTTGCCTATACATCTATGTCTCTCTTAGTTTTGCCTTAAAAAAAACAAAAACAAAGTGCCCATCCCTTAGGTAGCAGCCCTCAAGCTTCAGCCTTTTAGGGGGACTCGTGCTGCGCAGAGAACAGCCCGCCAGACCTG
Source organism: Antechinus flavipes (assembly GCF_016432865.1). Lineage (NCBI taxonomy): Eukaryota > Metazoa > Chordata > Mammalia > Dasyuromorphia > Dasyuridae > Antechinus > Antechinus flavipes. The sequence continues at coordinate 514,773,097 of NC_067400.1, forward strand.
GTTAGGGACTCCTTCTCAGAGGGTCTCAGATTCAGAGCTTGGAGGTCACCTAGTCAGACCCCCTCATTTTATAGAAGAGGAAACTGAGGTCCCCACGAGGTAGTGATTGCTAAAGATAACGCAGGTATAGGTGGTAGAGCCAGTTGCTGTTCTGAATAGTGCCCAAGAGGAGTCAGTTCTTGGAGGCAGTGTGTAGAGCCTCGCCCAGGGGCCCCAACATATCCCTCCCACCCGGTGATTGCCAAGGGTGACTTCCTAGGGAACAAGGGGGCCTTAGCTTAGGGTAGTGGGCTTGGACAGGCCCCGGGGTTTGGCGCTTCAAGAGCTCCTGTCTGTACAGACACATCGTTCATGTACATGATCGCCGGGCTCTGCATGCTGAAGCTGTATCAGAAGCGGCACCCCGACATCAACGCCAGTGCCTACAGCGCTTACGCCTGTCTCGCCGTTGTCATTTTCTTCTCTGTGCTGGGGGTGGTGAGTTTCCCCCTGTTCCCAATAATCTGGCCTCCTTCCCCTCCTTGCCCCCGAGGGCCTCTGTCCTTCCTGCCCCCTGCCCCTCGAGACCAGGTTCCTTCCCCCATTCCTTCCCCAGCCCCCTCTCTTGGGGCTACTCAGACGTGATCATTCCCCTCCTGGCTGGGCGGTGCCCCATGCATGCAGGTGTCCCGAATGTGGACCCTCCTTGTGTCCTTTGTCACGTCCTCCTCCATCTCTCCCTTCTCTTTCTCTGCTTCTCTCCTTTTCCTTCTTTATCTCTGTCTCACATACGCATTCTGTTCCTCACTTCCTCCCAACCTTCCCCAAATAGGTATTTGGCAAAGGGAACATGGCGTTCTGGATCGTCTTCTCGGTCATCCACATCATTGCTACGCTCCTGCTTAGTACCCAGCTCTACTACATGGGCCGCTGGAAGTTGGGTAAGAAAGTTGCCCCGGGGTGAGAACTGTGGTGATGGTAAGACATTGTCCTTGGGGGTAGAGAGGGGGACAGACCAGAGGGCGTAAAGAAGAGTGTATGAGACAAAAAGAGACAATGATCTCAGGCTAAAGTAGAAATCTTAAAGCTAGTGTCTGCTCTTTTCCTATTTTGTACATGTTATAATTTAAAAAGTCCTTACAGATGCTCTTAAAAGTTTTCTTCTTCTTCTTTTGGATCTCAGAACCTTTTCAGATATCTTGGGGCTTACTGGCTAGATTTCTTTCTTAAGGACCAAGTCTTAAACCAGAACCACTCTGAATTCTCATTGCTTGACCACCTATGGGTCCTAGGCCAAGCCCATTTCATTATGGGTCCTGATTGATTCAGTTTGAATGTAAATAGCTGTTGTTTCTACTTTGGCCAGAAACCCTCAGAAGACCCCTCAGTGTCTTCCCTGCTCAGATTTATTTATTTAGACTTTTTTTAAAACTAGATGAAAGAGAAAATTTTTTGTCTCACTTGCTGATTAGCCTAAATGGGTGCGGTCTCAATCAAACTGAGACCTGTTAAGACCTTAGTTTAAAAAGGCCAAGGTCTCCTATTGCATCCAGAGCTATTTCCTGTTGTCCAGATCTATATCTATATCTGTCTGGAGGACAAAGTGAGGCAGGTGACCTTGCACAGCCCCTCCCTCCCTTAACTCCAATTCAGGTGCATGTCATGGAATCACCTTCCTGTTGTCACGGTCTTCTTAGAGAACAAAGGACAAATAACAACAAAAACCGACAATATAAAATATATTCATATTACACATAGAGCAGAGGTTTCTTGTAAGGAAATGATATCAGTGCAGATCAGCAACTATTTTTTGCAACTTGCAGACAGATTTAGAGAGTCACCTGCTCTGTATGTGCCGAAGACAGTTCTTGAAACTGGGTCCTCCTGACTCCAAGCTGGGCTCTCTATCCACCATACTACACAGCCTCTCAAAGACCATGTAAATTATTGTGCAAATTGTTATTGTCCCTCCTGGCCCCCACACTCAGGAGTCACAGATGGTCTTAACATTGGCTGAGCCTGTTGGCACTCCTACCTATGGACTTAGGCTATACACTTTGAATATGAGGAGGGATACAGCTCTGCAGCTTCAAATTTCTTGCTTTCAACGCAAATTTTGTCCCTTCTTGCAGATTCTGGGATCTTCCGCCGGATTCTTCATGTGGTTTACACAGACTGTATCCGGCAGTGCAGTGGGCCCCTCTACGTGGTATGTACTAAGGCTCTACTTTCCTTTTCTTTCCTCTGCCCTTATATCTGCCCCTTTTGGGGCACTTGCTAGAATTGGATAATTGGGGCCCTCTCCCATTTCCCCTCTCTTTAGCCATCTGTATTATTGTTATTAATATTATTACTACAATAACCATAGCTAACAGGTATCCCAAAAGTCTTAGTACCATTTAAAATTTTAATGATGCTTTAAAACTTGCCAAAGCTCTTATTTGATTATCTCATTATCTTATTTGATCCCTACATTCATTCAGATAATTGCTATCACTACCCCCATTGTACAGATGAGGAAACTAAAATTGAGAAAGAAATTAAATGATTAGTCATAAACTAGTGTCTGAGGCAGGATCCAAATCAAGCAGGCTCTTTACTAAAGGACCTAATCCCTATCTCTGTCTCATTTCTCTGGATTTACTTCTCTCTAGGACCGAATGGTGCTACTGGTTATGGGTAACATCATCAACTGGTCACTGTGAGTCCACTTACGCAGCTTTCAGGGCTGGGAGGCAGGTGGCAACCAGGAAGGGAACAGGGACAGGACTTAGCACGAGACCTCTCTTCTTCCTGTTCCCCTGATTTCTCAGGGGAGGGATTCCATTCTGAGCACTGCTCCCTCCATCCTGGGTCCCAGGGAAGAAGGGTGTGCTGGGGACAGAGGTGGGGCTCCTTCCCCTCCTGTAAGTGGATAGAGACCAGACCTTCTGAAATCCTCCTGGCTGCCTCCTGTTTTGAGGGGATCAGTCATGGGGGCTGAGCAGTGACCCTGTCTCAGTCCCACATTCTAAGGAAACAGCAGGTGTTTGGGTGCTTGGATGTGGATCCCTGCCCTCTTTCTTCCCTGCAGTGCTGCCTACGGGCTCATCATGCGTCCCAATGACTTTGCTTCCTACCTGCTGGCCATTGGCATCTGCAACCTTCTTCTTTACTTTGCTTTCTATATCATCATGAAGGTAAGTCAGGGATGGGAGGGAGGAGGGAGTGAATTTCCTTCCTCTTAATCATCGTGTATCTCTTAGTACTTTGACATAAAAAGGGACCAGGATTGCAGGCCCTGGACTGGTCCCACCTGGACTGGGGGGGAGCAAGAAGGAGTGGGGGGTGCCCTTGTATGCCAGTCCTTCCTAGTGGTTTAATGCCTCTGTACTCATAATTGCAACAGGTTCGGTGGGAAGATAGAGCTGAGAGCTAAGAAAAGATCCCCGACTATAAGGGTTTCTGTCTTATGGAACTGGTTTAATATTCATGGAATACTTAAGGTTAAGACAATCTATGCTAAGTGCCAGATAAGTGGTACAACTAGTTATTGGCGTAGGAGTTCAGAGGAGGAAGAGATCAGCGAGTCCAGGACTGGGAGCTTAGCTCTGAAGCCTGAAGGCCTGGCTGTAGGCAGGAGTCCGGCTTACCTGGAGGAACTTCTGTCGCATTAAATGCCTAGGAGTGGGAGGTGGTGGGGAGAGAGTTGGAGGATCTTAGTTAAGCCCTGATGATGTTGAAGGATCCTCATCAGCTGTGCTCCCTGTCTTTGGAGGGCTCGTTAACTAATGGGGAGATGGGGGCCAGGGTTAGAAACGAGGAATACTGTTGACACGTGGCATGGGAACACAAGGGAGAGCGAATGTGTGAAGGGCTTTCTGGAGGAGGTAATATGTGGAACTAAGCTGCAAACGGACAGCGAAGGGCCAGGTTTTGCTACATGTGGAAAAACTATTAAATGAAAGCTCAGAGGGAAGAGTGCAAAAAACAGGGACTCTGGGAAAGGGGGTTAAAAAAGTTAGATCACAGACTGCTCTCACCTTTGTTCCCATTGCTTTTCTCTTCAGCTCCGGAGTGGGGAGAGGATCAAACTCATCCCTCTCCTCTGCATCATCTGTACCTCTGTGGTCTGGGGTTTTGCCCTTTTCTTCTTTTTCCAGGGGCTCAGTACCTGGCAGGTGAGTGAATGAAAGCCAAGTCAAGAGTTAGGAGTAAGGAGCAAGTAACAAGATGTGGGCTCCGGTGTTCACTCTTGTCTTTGATTAGCTTTTTATAATCTTGATCAAAACCTCCCACTTCTCAGTTTTTTCTCACCCATACCTATAGTAATGTGTCTGTTGTTTTAGAATACATGTCCGTGTTTATAATAGTAAACAATAATAATTTATAGCAATTTTATATTTGTGAAATTCTTCACATATATTATCTCCTTTAATCCTTATTATTTTAATCTTACAGATGGGAAAACTGAGGCTGAGTGGTTAGGTGACTTGCTCAGGTCTGAGGAAAGATTTTAACATGGGTTTTCCCGAGTCCAGGATTCAATAAAATGAAGGAATCAGACAAGCTAATAAACCCTGAGAGCTCTTCTAGCTCTAGAAGTCTACAGTTCTGTAATTATCAGTATCCCTGTGCATTTACTAGATACCTAACACTGTCAGATGGGCTATTGGCTGTTCCCTCTATGCAGTTTTCACACATTTGCCCAAGACTCTTCCTTGTGCCGGGAATGCTTTCTACTTCACTGTAAATACTTACAATCTCTGACTTCAAGTTCCAGTTCCTTTACTTCTAGGTCTTTACTGATTTGTCCCCATCTCCATTTTGCATATATTTGCATGTACATATTGTTGAATTCCCAATTAGAATGTAAAATCCTTGGAGACATGGACCAGAAAATCTTTGCCTTTAGCACTTAGCATAATGCCTGTTGTATAATAGATGCTTACTATATATTAAATTTGTTGAGTGGATGAATGAATGAATGTGGGGGATTAGATATGGTCCCCATCCTCAGAGTAACTAGAGAAAATGGTCTCTACCAGGAAAAGATAATGAAGGCAGCGTATGTTAAGGGCAAACAGATGTCAGGGTTAGATCCTTAGGAACCAGGAGAGCTCGGAGGAGAGAAACATTTTTGGACTAGAAAAATATACTTTATAAAAGTAATGGAATGTGCTTATTATGTCTAAAGATTTTGGAAAAAATTGTATGTTTAAAGAGGAAGAGAAATGTTACTTCAAGCCAAGGAGGTCAAGTGAGCATTTTTATTCTATCTCATATGTTTATGTGCATTTTTCATATCTCATCCTAGGCTTCTTGAGGGCAGGAGCCATGTTTAATTTATCTCTTTTTTTTTTTTTTTTTTATCTTATTTGGAATGGGAAAGAAACATTGAAAAAGGGTTCAATGTAACCCATGGATTTATCAAGCTACAGAGTGTGCTGATTTCCTGTTCCCATCCCTTCCTGTCTTTTCCACCAGTTGTATCCTTATTCATCTCCTTTTATCTCTCAAATCTTCAACCTCTTGTCAACTGGTTCCTTTTTTTCTGCTTTCAAACATATCCAAGGATACCCCATCCATTTAAAAAATCCTTCACTAGGTCCTAACATCCCCTCAAGCTATTTCCTTGCAAATCTCTACCCTTTCTGAGCCAGACTTCTTGAAAAATCCAGAAATATCCACATTTTCTGCCTCCACTTCTTGTGCTCTCACTCATGTCTCCTCTTGGCTTCTGAACTTAATCAGTCAGCTGTAACCCTGAAATTCCCAGGATTACCTTCTGTGCTAAATCTGATGGTCTCTTCTCGGTCGGAATCCTTCTCGAGCTCTCTGCTGCACTTGACCCTGTTAACTTCCCCTCTCCTCCCTTATCTCTGGCTTTTCTCGACACTCCTGTCTCCGGATGTTCCTCTCACCAGTCTGATCACAGCTGGCTCCTTTAAGGTGAATTTCAGGCACCACCTTCTTTGTGGATCCTTTTCTGATTCTCCCTAAATGCCAGTGCCTTCCCTCCCAAGTTCACTTTTACATCACCAGTCAGCTGTTGGACAGTTCACAATTCTGATTGTCCTAGACACACCCTAAAGCTTGACAATCTTAGAGAGACGTTTAAACTCAGCTTGTTATCTTTCTCCCTCAATCCTCCCCTTAGATTAAGTCCTCATCAGATTATTTCAACAGTTCCCTTACAGGTCAGCTTCAGGTCTTTTGCTACTCTAGTCTCCAAGCTGTTGCCAAACTAATTTTTCAAGCACCAATCTAACCATGTGACTCTTCTACTCCACCAATTTCAGGGACTTCCTTTTTATTACCTTTCATAAAATGTAAACTCTTCTTTAAATTTAGCCTCAACCAGTCTTCCCATTGTCCAATGTTTTATCTCTGTTCCTTCCTTGAGGCACTCCATCTTCCATTTCTGTTCTTTTATCTTGATTCCCTCCATTCCTGAAATCCCTTCCCTCCTCCCTGCCTCGGAGAATCTCTCTGTTCCTTTAAGATAAATTTCAGGCACTTTCTTCATGAAGCTTTTTGTGATTCTTCCTAAGAGTCTCCCTCTCAAGCTGTCTGATATTTGTGACTTTTTGTCTGTGTGTTTCTCAATTTGGTGCTGAACATATTTTTATATGTACTTGTCTCTCTCATTAGAGTGACATAGCATGACCCTTGGGCAAAATACTTAACCCTGATTGCCTTCAAAACAAACAAAATATATAAAGTTATTGTGAAGAGGGATTGTTTCGTTCTTTGCTTTACCTAGCATAGTGCCTGCCACATAATAGGAGTTTAGTAAATATCTATTTATTCATTGATTGATGGCTAGAGGTTGTCATGATATGATGAATCAGGAAGATCCAGATTTAAATCCTACCACAGATATTAGCTGTATGACATTGGGCAAGTCCCTCTGGACTGGGATGACTTTGGACCTCAGTTTCCTCATCTGTAAGTAAAACAAGGGAGCCAGATTCAAGGACCTCTAAAGGTTCCTTCATCTCTGGCTCTTTGTTCCAACTGTGGGCTGGGCAAAGTCCATCGTGGCAGCCTGGGCATGAGCCGGCCTTCTGAAACCTTGGGCTCACGCCCTATCTCTGACATGTACGGGTTCTGCCACTTTGGGCACGACACAGCCTTGCAGTGGCCCAGGCGACTCCTGCTCCAGGATTCAGAACAAAATCAGCTGTGGATCTCATTGGTCAGCAGTGTTTACCTTAACCAAGGAAACCATTGACCGAACCAAAAATAATTACTCAGGGCACTAGTTAAATACACAGATGAAGATGGCAGAAGCCAGAGCATGCATTCTCTTGGGAACAAAACAGCCTGTATCCATATAAGTAACTGAAAATGTAAACATAAGAGAATGTTGTGTGGGGTGGGAAGAAGAATCTGTGATACTTGTAGAATAATAGGTTAGGAAAAATGAGGGAGAAGGAGGAGCCTGTGGTTCTGAGGTTTCCAGCCTGGGAAATTAGAAGACTGTTGACTGAAAGGGGAGGTAATCCCTGCCTGGGGAGTTGTGGGCAGAGGGCAGTAGGCAGTTCTCCCCATCTCCATCCTTCTTCCCCAGAAAACTCCTGCCGAGTCAAGAGAGCACAATCGGGACTGCATCCTGCTCAATTTCTTTGATGACCATGACATCTGGCACTTCCTCTCCTCCATTGCCATGTTTGGGTCCTTCTTGGTAATTGCTCACCCCTTTCCAAAGGGACGGGAAGGGATCGTCGGGGTCAAGTTTAGCACGGTGGGTTTGAGCTCCGCTGCGGCCGCTCAGCAGGCTGGGTCTGCCCCTTGGCGGCTGTCCCCAGATCCTGCGAGGCTGCGGTGGGGACCAGGGGAGCAGGGCCCGGGCCGGAGCTCTGGCCCAGCCTCCCCCTCTTTCCCCAGGTGCTGCTGACCCTGGATGACGACTTAGATACCGTACAGCGGGACAAGATCTACGTCTTCTAGTGGGCTGCTGCACCCCCTCCCTGTGGGCCCTCCAAGGAGCCCGGCTGGGCCGGGGGCTGGCTGCTGGGGACCTGCTGCCCAGTGCCTCGGGGCGACGGCATCCTTTTTGGCCTGCTCTCCTGGGAAGGCATTGGGACATTTATGGGGGACAGCCATGTTCTCCTTGTGGCTGTACCTGGGGAAAAGGGGGACCGGGCCACCGAGGCCCATTTGAACTTTGGCCAAACTTGCTGCTTCCTCTTCAGTGTTTGGGCCCCTCCAAAAGCCTGTCTATGGAGGAAGGGAAGGCGCGGTTTCTCCCCTTCTCTTGTGGGGAGCCCTGTTTGGGAACCCCAAATCCTCCTTTCCGCTGCAGTTCTGGGTGAGGGCCAGAGCTTGATTTTTTCCGTCCAGCTCCAGCTCTTTTAACGTGTGTGTGTGTGTGTGTGTGTGTGTGTGAGAGAGAACCAGTCAGGTCCTCCAAGCTGCTGTCCGAGCCGGGCTCTCTGTTTGAAGGGGGTGGAGGGAAGACCTGAGAGGTCAAACCAGAAAGGGGCGTGGCCTGAAGAGCAGTTTCCCTGCGACCAGCTCCACGTGGGCCGGAATTTTCTGGGGGGGTGGTCTTTAAATAAGAAGAAAGCTTAGATGATGGGCTCCCTTTCATAGCCTTTGCCGGCTGGAACTATCGGGCATCTCTCAGGCTGACTCTTCCCTCCATCTCCATCCCTGGTACCCTTGTGCCTGCCAACCCCCCGGGGGGCTCCCTCAGTGCCATTGCCGGCCCCCAGGGGTCGGGACAGGAGGGTTACAAAGAACAGGAGCCATTCCAGCCTCCTGCAGTGCCTATGTCCTCCGGCAGTCAGGGCAAGGGCAGGCTTGCTCTTGGCCCCCCAGGTAGGCTTTTGGGGGATAAGACACAGACACACACACACACCTCTTGGCGTTTACAGTGAGTCCAGCTCACACTCCTGCCGGGGCCAGTCCTCCTGCTGGCCCTGGCTGTCTCCCACCTGCCCTCCCTCCCCGATCCAGGTGCCACTGTGGGAGGAGAGAGACAGAGAAAGGGGCTAGGCCTCGGAACGTAGGATTCCCAACTTTGTTCTTACAGTTTTCCCAGGGAAGTCATCGGAGGTCTTGCTTTTTTTTTTTTTTTTTAAAAGAACTCTGTTTTATGTCTATTTTCCCACATCACAATGGAATCTCTGTTTTCTATGAATGACTGACTGCATTCAATTAAAGGAATGACCAGATGCACTTCCCAGCTTCTTTTGCTTGATTTCCAGGACTGGATCTAGTGGAAAGTTGGGTCTAAGCTAGAGGGGCAGGTGTGGAGGAAGAGCCAGCTTGAAAACCACAGACAAGGTCATCCCCAAGGGAAGGAGAATCGCCTGGTGGTGATGGCCCTGGAGTCATTGTGGGCAGCTGGGTGGTACGGGGCTGGGGGGCCAGGCCTGGAGTCAGGAACACCTGAGCCCAAAATCTGGCCTCAGACAGTTAGCAACTGTCACTTCACTCTGCCTCAGTTTCCCCATCTGTAAAATGAACTGGAGGAGGAGATGGCAAAGCACTCCATATCTTTTGCCAAGAAAAGTCCAAATGTGCTCACAAAGAGTCAGGATGGAACAGCAGACAACAAGTATCCATTGCACCCAATCCTCAACCGTTCTAGGCTGGTGTTGATTGTAGGGGAATAGTTTTTTTAAACTCTCTAATTTCTTGTTTTTCTTCTCAGCTTTCTCCTTAGCCCCCAAATTCACATACTCTCAGTAATGCATGCTGGAATACTTCAGAGGTTCGTAGTCCAGGGCTTTTTTAATTCTTCAATTTCTTTTTTTGTTTGTTTTCCTCCTCAGCCCCCAAGCTTACCTACCCCCCAGTAATGCATGTTGGGAGTATCTCAGAGGTCCAGAGACTTAAACTTTCTCCTCTCTTGACCCCTTTTTGCTGAAGAAATTTTACATGACCCTGGGTATATAGAGATATAAAATAAGTATACAAATCAAACATTTATTGATAATCATAATTTTGCAACCCCCCCACATTCAGTTACAAGGGCCCATTTAGAGTCATGAGCCACAGTTTTTAGTATCTGACTTCTAAACCTTACCCACCCATGAATTCCTCCTGCAGTACCAGGGACAGCCTCTACCTGCTGAGGCAGCCTGCTCATTCAACTCTGGGACTCCTCATTTTTAAGGATTTTTTCTTTTGAGATTCAGAATCTGCTCGTCTAAACTTTGGGCAGTTTTTCCCTGTGGAATTAGCTAGAATCCATCCATCTGCAAACTTCTGCCCAGATTACAAGCGAATCCTCATCCACACGTCCAGCATCCAATCTTGAAGGTTCTACAATTTTATTGGTGTGGTGACTACTCTTCCTAACCAATCCTCTTATGGGTATGATCTCTCGTCTCTCACCATGCTGGCTGGCCTCCCTGGGATGCCCTCCAATTTGTGCTTCCAAGGGATGTTTTAAAAGTCCCTTCCCTGGCAGAGCTCTAAAGAGACCCCCCCCCCCAAACAGTGGCCCTCCCCCTAATGCTCTCCTTAAGTCAGTTTGTTGGGTAAGCTCCTGGCATTTGTCTAGTATCAGTCCTGGAAGCCCCTGACCAAGGGCTTCTCCTGTTTCAGTAGGACTTGGCTCCCGAGGTGTGGGGAAAGGGGGCCTTCATTAGGAGGGGGACATGTTTTCAAAACCAGGGTTCAATAACTGTCTTGATAAATAGGAAAGGTTAAGGGAGACTATGAGGTGCAAAGACAGTAGAGAATCCAGGTGGAGATCCAGTAGATAGAGGGCTGGACTTCAGCTCAGGAAAACCCAAATTTGAATCCTGCCTCAGATACAGTTTAGTGTGACTATGAGCAAGTTGCTCAAGATCTTTTAGAACTTTTTTCCTCATCTGTAAAAATGAGGGGGCGTGGACCCAATAGTCCCCTCAACGTCCTTCTAGTGCTAAATGTAATCCAATAACTGGCATAGTCAGCTCTAGAAGCAGCTCAGGTGATTGGATGCAAATCACCATCTTTATAAGCCCCAGTTATCATGGGGGTCAATCACTTTTATTAAGCACCTACTGAGTCTGGTACAGTCTAAGTCTTAAGAATGCTTGGGGAAAAGTGAAAGCTTTTGCCTCCTGGGGGTCCCTCCCAATATAGAGATTTACCAGCTAGATATTTTTCTTAATTAAGGACCATGCTTTAAACCAAAAACCACTCTTGATTTTTTTTTAAGTTTTTTATTTTCAAAATACATGCAAAGATAGTTTTCAATACCCTTACAAAACCTCATGTTGCAATTTTTATTCCTTTCCCTCATCCCCCTCCCCTAGACAAGTAATTTATGTTAAACATTGCAATTTTTCTATACATATTTCCACAATTATCATGCTGCACAAGAAAAATCAGATCAAAAAGGAAAAATGAGAAAGAAGAAAAAGCAAACAAAAAGGTGGAAATATTATGTTGAGATCCATATTCAGTTCCCATAGTCCTTCTAGATGCAGTGGGCTCTCTTTACAAGTTTTTTGGAATTAACCTAAATCACCTTGCTATTGAAAAGAGCCCGGTCCATCAGAATAGATTATCACGTAATCTTGCTGTTACCATGTACAATGATGATCTGATTCTCTCATTTCACTCAGCATCAGTTCATGTAAGTCTCTCCAGGACTTTCTGAAATCATCCTGTTCATCGTTTCTTACAGAACAATAATATTCCATAACATTCCTATACCACAACTTATTCAGCCATCCTCCAACATGGGCATCCACTCAGTTTCCAGTTCCTTGCCACTACAAAAAGGGCTGCTACAAACATTTTTGCACCTGGGTCCCTTTCTCTTTTTTATGTCTCTCGGGATACAGACCCACTACCCCTCTGATTCTTAGAGATTGGCCACCAATAGGCCCCAGGCCAAGCCTCATTTGGTCATTGTTTGGATCCTGAATGACTCGGATTGAAGGTCATTAGCAGTCATTTCTGCTTTGGCCAGAAACCCTCAGTCTTTCCCTTCCAGATTTAATTATTTAGATTTTATTTTTTTGGACTAGGTGAGAGAGGAGATTCTTTGTCTCGATTGCTCCCTAGCTTAATCACTGAGTGGGTGCAGCCTCAAACAGTCCTGTTGAAGACCTTAGCTTAAAAAGGCCGGGGTCTCCCGCTGCATCCAGGGCCATCTCCCATCTTCTTATTTGAAAGAGATCAGGTCTCTCTCTGGCCACTGGACCCAGAAGGTTCTGGAGGGGAAAGTGAGGCAGGTGACCTTGCCCAGCCCTCCCTCACCTAAATCCGATTCAGTTGCTTGTCATGGCATCTCCTCCCTGACGTCCAGGTCCTCTTGGAGAACAAAGGATTTACCAGAACAACTACTCTAAAAGAAGGAAGTTGGACTCCATCCCTGAGAGCGGTGACCCTGAGACAGGGATGACAAAGGGAAGGGGTCGGGGGACAAATAACTTCCCAGATGCACCCCTGCATTTCCTCCATCCCTGTCCCGGTCCTGCCCCAGCATGAAGTCACAGTGACCGGCTGCTGTCACTCAATGTGCTCGCCACTTCAGCTTGGCAGGCACAGCTGCTTCCCATGCTTTGGCATGAATTGGGCAGAGAGGACTCCCAGGGGGAGGAGGTGCCGGGAGGGAAAAAAGAGCTCCTGGAAGGAGCTTGCCAAGGTCCAGAGAGTTCTTGGACGCCATTATCCCAGGCAGTCTAAATTCACTTCCCTTATGGTTCCATGGCCTGGGTCCAGTAAAAGGTTATTGGAGAGAGTTTAGTGCCAGGGAAGAAGCAAAGAGGGCCTTGTGGGGGAAACGGTGGAGTTCCCTGGATGAAACAGACTATGACCCTACCAGAAAGTTTCACCCCATACCAGAGCCATACCCATCCACCTCATCAAGTGCTCTAGAAACAAGGACCAGGAGGAGTCCTCAGAAAACGATGGGGGATCTTCCTATAGAATGGAATTCCCCTTATGTCCTGGATGAGGAAGTAGGGATGTGAGTATGGGAGAGTTATAGGGGCAACTTCATGATTTCCCTTCGAAGATGGGAGTCTCAGGGGAGGACTTCAGATGACTCGGGACAAGATGGCAGGGCAAGTGTCCCAGAGGAGCAGAAGACTGGTCCAATAACTGTCGACCTCCTAAATTCCAGCTTCCCTCCATCTTTTCCCCCCTGTATGAAGGGCATATCGCTATAAAAACTCCCAAAGGAGAACGGAGAAAGCCCTGATACCTAACTCCTAAACCGCACTCCACCTGACTCCTTGCCGGCTCCCCACAGCCCACTTCCCAAAACAGAAATGAAATATCCCTGGAACAGTTCGGGAGGTTTGCTGACCATTGCTCAGGGTTCCAGGAGAAGTTAGACCCTTCACCCCTAATCTCTACTCCCCCTCAGATTCTCTCCTCCTCCCCCTGCCAATACCAAGGGGACAGCAGAGAAAGTAGACAAAACGGGGGGAGGGAGCCCCATCATCCCGAGGGGGGAAGCCTGCAGAGTCCTGTCTATAAAAGGCTTTTCCCGGCTCTCTGTCATCAGTCCCGGCTCCGCCCCTTCCCAGCTCCATCGCTCAAGCACGCAGGGAATGTCTCGGGCAGCCCCCGGAAGATTGCTCTGTCTTGGTGTCTTTCCCCAAATATGGAGCCTGTATGGAGAGTCACTGGGGGTGTGGGGAAGGGGCTGGTTTTCTCCTAGCGGGGCGGGCTGTCTGGGGGGGAGGCAGGGGGGAGGGGATTGACATCATTGGGCCACCACCAACCTTTTAAACCCCCCAACCCAGCCAGCGCCCTGTCCTGTCCGTCGGTGTCTCGGGCCCCGAAAGCATCGCCTCTTCGAGCTCTGAGAAGTCCTGGTAAGCGCTCTTGTCCTTGGGATGGAGGGAGCCGGCCAGATCCAGAAGGGGGCCCTTGGGAGGGGAGACGGAGGCATCCGCCAGGTGGATGCCGCGGACTTAGACTGCAGACGGCGGTTGTCCGGGTTCCCGTAAGGTGATTGCCTCCCTCCCTCCCTCTGCTCTGGAGAAGGACCACACCCCTTACTTAGTCTAGACAGGAATGTTTCCTGTAAAAAAAAAAAAGTTCGGGGAAGGAGCTCCTTCCCTCCTGATCGATACTGGCGCAATGGATGGAGTGGGAGAGCTGGAAGGGACCCCCGCGGCCCGGTAGGCGCGTTCCCCTCCCGAGGTCTGACGGAGCGCTGAGCTGGTCACCTGGAACTCGGGCTCTCGTGGAGGTTCCGGGGATGAATGATCGAGTTGGGAGAACTTGGCAAACTGCGTTACAGGGTGGTGGGGACGGAGTGAGGCTGTCTCTGAGGGGCGTCATGGCCGGGGAGAGAGAGCGAGAGGGTGAATGAATGGCTGATTCCATGAGGGGGTGTTTGGGGGTCCCCGCGTGTAAGAAGTTTCGCTAGAGGCACTGGGAATAGAATAAGCGGGGCTGTAGGAGTGGCCAGATTCCCGGGCGTCTCTGGAGGCGGGCCGTGTGGCCAGGTGCAGATTCTGAGTGGGGCGGGACCGGGCTCCCCACGCACCCCGCTTGGACAGCTCCCTCCCCGAGCAGAACGGAACCCAGAGCTTTACGCAGCCTGTCTGCGGGAGGCTGGGCACTGGGTGGCACAGCAGTTAAGAGTGCCGGCCTGGAGTCAGAAAGACTGTTTTTGTGAGCTCAGACATTTACTGGCAAGTCACTTGATTGTGCCTCAGTTTCTCCATCTGTAAAATGAACTGGAGAAGGAAATGGCAAACCGCTCTGTATCTTTGCTAAGCAAAGCCCAACTGGGGACCACAGAGGCAGACCCAGGCGGTGGCTGAAGCACCACTTCAGGCGGCTACCGCTCCTGAGGCAGAGGTGGGGTGGGGTTTAGATGGCTTGGGGTGGGACCCTCCTGGAAGGGGCTGGTCTGGTCTGGGCAGGGTGGGGCCTAGAGCAGCTTCCCAAAGTCTTCTTGCTTCTCCCTCTGCTGGTAACTATGGAAAAGGCGTCGGCGGCGCGGACCTGGAAAATTCCGCCCTGGGTGGTCCAGCAGCCCCTTTGGTCCTTTGGACCATCTACTCCGATGTGCTCAGATGAGCCGCTCTCTTCTGGAGCGGCTCATGGCGCTGGACTGAAGACTTTATTTAGTGCCCAGACAGTCCTAGAGTGATCCAGGGGCTTATATCCTATGGAGCTCCCGATGTTTCAAAGAGAAATCCTCTCCCCCTCCAACCTCCATTTGGGTCAATCTGGTCCCTTCTCAATTCCTTAGATTAGCATAAAGGAACAACATAAAGGAATATCAAAGGAAAACAACAACATATCAATAAAGGAAAAAATAATTCCTTTGGTTAAGAGTGGGGGAAGCAAACAGAAACTTAAAGTCTCCTGCTCTTTGGCTATTGATTCTCCCCAGGTTTGTACTTGGTCTTATTCAAAAGTTCAGGGATAAGATTAGTAGTAGACCTAGAATAGTCAGATACACATACGCAGCTCGGGAAGAACAGACTTTAGATTTCTTGGGAATCTACATCTGTAATCCCTGGGGAGAAGGAAGAAATTGAGGAAGGGGAACCCTTGCTTTCTCCTTCTCCCTCGTTCCCTCAGTCACCTTGCTGGTTTAAAGCTCTACAGGTGTGTGCTGCATTTGTCAGGATTGTCCATCACAGTGCACAGGCTTTCTCTTAGGTCTTGCTTATTAGACACTAATCTTCTAAAGGATAGAGCTATATCTTCTTTTGTATTTCTTCTTCCTTAGTGACTGGTATACCTTTGCATACAGTGTGACAATCAATATGTACTGAATGGTAGTAGGGGCTTTGTGGGGAAGGAGAAGGCTGCACAATGAAAGCATATGCTTTAGTTTGGGAATGCAAAAAGTCATCATAGGTGGGAAGGAGAAAAAGTTAGTAAGGGCCAAGGTTCTATGAACTCCCCATATTCCAACTGAATGAATACCCTCGGCTTGGTGCTAGATTTTCAACTAAGTGTCAGTTTCAAAATTAATGGGGAAAAAAGGATCTAGATCTGGAAGGCAAGCTTAAATTCTGTAGTACTGTACTGTAGTACTGTAGTAGAGCCTTTGACTCTAGCTCTATCTTACCTCTTAATTTCTGGTTTTCTAGGAATTGCATGGGGAGATAGCAAAAGGAAGAGGGATAGAGCTCCTTGTTTGGTTTCATTGGGAGGTGGGCAAATCTGTCTGCTTTTCAGACCTACTGATATTGATGGGGGTTCTAAGTGCTGATGAAATATCTTTGTTTAGGCAAAGGTGAATATTATCTGAGTCTTTACAGAATCATTGCATTTTAGAGCTAGATGTGCCTTTAGAGCTAGATCAACTGGGCCACTTCTCTGCTATATGGAAGGAGAAGTAGAGGCGCAGAGAAAAGTGCATGGAAAAGGCCAGAGCATAATTCAAGATTTGGGGATCATGGGCAATTAGGGGGTGCAGTGGTTAGAGTGCTGACTCTGGAGTCAGGAGGATCTGAATTCAAATTCAGCTTCAGATATTTCCCAGTGATTTTGGCAAGTCACTTAACCCTTTTTCCCCAGTTTCCTTATCTGTAAAATGAGCAGGTGAAGGAAATAGCAAACCAGTGCAGTATCTTTGCCAAGAGAACCCCAAATGGGGCCGCACACCACTGAAACACTGAACATCTCTACCAACTTGTGACTTGTATGACTTTAAGCAAGCCACTCTGCATATCAGTTTCATCAGTAAAATGAAGTTCCTATGATCTTATAATTAAAATTGAAGTCTCCTGATTCACTCTAAGGTCTTCCTCATTTTACCCTTTTGTCTCATTTGGTAGTGTTGACCAGACAGCTGGAAACCAGTTTGTGGCCGGACTGAGAGGAAGAGAATTTCCTTCTATGCCAGGGCTCTACACTTCCAACATTCTGTTGATCTTTTTCCCTGTCCAATGTGGACACCTAAGCTGAGTTGGTGACAAGGTGGGGTTCTGGGAATATCAGGCAGAACGACTTTGCCTATATGCTTCCTACAATTATTGTCTCTTCCCTTTATCCCACTTGCCTTCATTCATCATTCATCAGCATGATGAATTAGATTTGATTTCAAAGATCGCATTTTTATAGCTGGAAGGAATCTTACGAGATCATCTAAGATAGTCCCTTCATTTTTTTCCCCTTCATTTTACATAAAACTGAGGCTTAGAAAAGTGACATAAATTAAATAAGGGAACATAGTAAATTACAGAAATAGAATTCAAATCCAAACTCCCAATCTAACACTCCTTCTAGTACCAACATCCCTTTCAGATAGGAAGACACAAGCATATGATCACACCTATGACAGCCATCTGACTATTCTAGGTCTACTACTAATCTTATCCCTGAACTTTTGAATAAGACCAAGTACAAACCTGGGGAGAATCAGTAGCCAAAGAGCCTCATTCATTCAGCAAAATTTTTATTGTCCCTGTGCCTCTTAGCCTATTCAGGTTCAGTTCCTTACCTTGTCCTTCCCACCCAACCATACCAACATTTCTGCCTGCCAGTAATAGGATCTCTTTCACCCTGAGTCCAAAGCTATTTTCCATTTCTGGTGTAATCCTCAGTTCTGGAAGCTGGAGGAAATGGGAAGATGGGGACAGGGGTTCCTATGCTGAGGGCAGATTATTCACAATTCTCTTGTAGCCCCTAGAAGGGCTTGGATTTCTAAACTGCTGTGGCTATATAACTGAGTGCCCCAAGGAGTGAGGTGGGACACTGAGAAGGGAGTCCAGGGTCAACTTCCACTTCAAGCTGGTCACTCTCCCCAAGAATTAGCTTCCAACCTGGGTGGGGCAGGGACTGAGCCTCTGCTAGCTAGTCTAGGGGAGAGGGTTAGGAAGGGGACCTGGGGGAAGGTCTCGGTGAATTTCAAGAGAACCACAGGATGGAACATCTTAGTCCAGAGGATGGAACCCATTCGTAGAAGTTGGTCAGATGAGATAAAAGATGGCAAGAACCAGATAGTTTAACTTGGCTCTGGGCAATATGATTGTTTGTTTCCTGTGACCTTTGATTTCAAGGTTTCCTTACTTCCTAGGGGCACTTTCTTTGTGATTATATCTTGATTACATCTTCAAATGTTACCTCCCCCGCTTGGGTTAATGATAACCCAAGGAATCTTGCCCCAGCCATCCTTGGTTTCAGAGTTGGGGTGCCCTAGGACCAGTGGTAAGGTTTGATGGAGTCTGTTCCAGACAGAGAGAAATATCAAAACGATGGTCATTGGTTAGAGGATCAAGTTGATGCCTTGTGGAGATTGGGGCAGTGCTTGATTATCCAATAAATAGAGTAGGTATACCTAGAAGCCCATAAGGTCAGTAGAGATCATAGCTGTTACCTACCTACCTACCTACCTTAAAAAAAAAAAAAAAAAGAAAATGACAAACAAATAAATCCTTTTTATAGCCCGAGGTCTCTGGGACTAGAGTGTAGGAAATGCAGATTCTTTTTCAATTCTAGATCTCTTAGCAATATTTCAAAAACCCAGCCTTGAAAGGGGAACAGGAACAAGGAAACAATATATCTTGGAGGAATGAGTGCCACATTTGAGGATCTGGATTTGAATCCTATCTTTATTATTGATTTCCTGTGTGATTTACATAGGGCAAATCCATTTCTTTCTCTTTGGGTCTCAGTTTCCAAGTCTAAAAAGTAGTTAAAATGGGAATTTCTAAGGTCCTTTGTAGTTTAAAAGCTATAACCTCCAGAGTTCCTTGCCATCTAAGAGATTCTTCTGTCAATTTTTGGGGAAGCCAAGAAGATTGCTCATCCTGCCTCTACCCACTAGTTGGAAGGATTGGAAAAATACAAAAGGTCTTAAAATGCTACTGCCTGGGGACCAGTGAGTCATTCACTAAAGCCGGGAGCGGAGTAGATATCCACTTATCTTTCATCTCCATTCTCGTCCCCAGCTCTCACTCAGCATGGCAAACAAAGGCCCCTCCTACGGCATGAGCCGGGAAGTGCAGTCCAAGATCGAGAAGAAGTATGATGATGAGCTAGAGGAGCGGTTGGTGGAATGGATTATTGTGCAGTGTGGGTCTGAAGTGGGCCGTCCTGATCGAGGGCGACTGGGCTTCCAAGTCTGGCTGAAGAACGGTGTGGTGAGTATCACCCTAAGCCTGGTGGGCCAAGCAGCTTTCTGGGCACTAGGTCTGGGAGTGTAGAGCCTGGGGCCAGCTATCAGTACTGAACCTGGGTGCTGAACTGTGTCCTGTGCCGGGCAGATCCTGAGCAAGCTGGTGAATAGCCTGCACCCTGAGGGTTCCAAGCCAGTGAAGGTACCTGAGAATCCACCCACCATGGTCTTCAAGCAGATGGAACAGGTGGCTCAGTTCCTGAAGGCAGCTGAGGATTATGGGGTCACCAAGACTGACATGTTCCAGACTGTTGACCTCTTTGAAGGTATGGAGAATTGGGACTGATTATGTAGGCAGAGATAGAAAGCTGGGACCATGGGATGAAGAAAGGAAAGGAAAATGGCCAAGTAGATGGGAAGGCTGCAAGTCGGAAGAAAGGAAAATGAAGCTCTTTCAATTAATGAAATACCAAGCAAGGACAAGAAAGTTGGGCAGAATCAAGGAAAGATTTCCTTAGGAGCTTATCCTTGTCCCCACTTTGGTCATTTGGATTAGGGACTGATAAATGACCTCTTTCCTCTTCCCTCCCTCAGGTAAAGACCTGGCAGCTGTGCAGAGAACTCTGATGGCACTAGGAAGCCTGGCAGTGACCAAAAATGATGGCCACTACCGTGGAGATCCCAACTGGTTCATGAAGTATGTAATTTCTGGGATTTCCTCAGGTAGCTTGGTACTACAGACTATGGTGAATGGGAGTGAGATATATTGATTAGTTGAAGTCACCCACCTTTATTGACTATAGGGCAGCTCATTGTCTAAGGGTAGAGAAAAAAGCAAAGAGAGAAGGCAAGGAAATGGGAAAGAGAACAGGAGGAGGTTGATGGACAGAAGACTGAAAGTGTGGAAAGTATGGAAAGACTATATATATCCAGGTCCTTTAACCTTACTCTTCTATCCCCAGGAAAGCCCAGGAGCACAAGAGGGAATTCACAGATAGCCAGCTCCAGGAAGGCAAGCACGTCATCGGCCTACAGATGGGCAGTAACAGGGGAGCCTCCCAGGCTGGCATGACAGGCTACGGGCGGCCCCGGCAGATCATCAGTTAGAGGGCTAGGACGCCAGCCTCTTCCCCGGCCCCTGCCCCAACTCCTCAGCTGCAGCAAGCCTAGCTCGCCCGCCTCGCCCCACCCCCTGTGCAGTCCCAGCCTTGGCCAAGCTTGGAGGCCCCCTGCCTCCTCAGGGTGGCTCTCTCTCTATCCTAAAGCACCTTTCCCTGACCCAACCAAAATCATCTTCCCAATCTCCACAACCATCTTCTACCACTTGCCCTGAGAGGGAGGCTAGCTTGAGGACTAGTTATGTCCTCTTTGAAAAAGACAACAGCCCAGAGAAGGAATTTCCAGTCCATGCTCTCCCCCCTCCCCAACTCCACTTTCCATTTTGTACATTGGTATTTTGGGAGTTAAAATTTAGAGGAAAAAATACTATGTCAATCTTTTCTCACACCCGGCTAGCCTAGCAATCTTGAATTGTGGTAAGCCCTTAGGTAGTGCTGGGGATGGGAGGGGAGGAACCAGGCCTACTTTGTGCCCTGTCATACTGAGAGTTCAGACAAAGTCCTGGACTAGGTGGAAAATGAGGAGGTGCCCCGAGCTTGCTTTTGGTTGAAAAATGAAAGGAGAATCAGGGTGCAGACACTGGATCTGTGATTTAAATGAGGAATTGGGGAAAATAGAGAGAGTCTAAGGTTGGCTAGGTAGGTTTTTATTTTGGAAAAGCTGTGCAGAAAAAAAAAAATCAAAAAAATTTTGCTGTGAAAAGAGAAAAATAAATTTAAGCCCTTAAAAAAATACTTCAAACCAACAAACCAGCTCTGAATGGGGGAGGCAGCCCAGGTTGGGGAGGAACAGAAACCCTGAGAGGTATGCCATTATCTCCTAGGGGCCCAGCCTCTGCTTCCCTGGGCACTTCCCAGAGGACAAGGCCTCTCTCCATAGTCTGGGTTGTTCTCCCACAACGTTCCTGTGCACCTGCCTACTTGCCTCCCTGGCATGGCCTCTATGAAACCTCCCTTTCAGGCCCCAACTGGGGCCCAGGACTACTTCTCAAGGAGGATTGCGTAGACCAAGTGGCAAGTGGCTGCTCTTTGGGATCCTGGGGGATGAGAATAAAGGCAGCTCATTCAAGGCAGGGCCAGTTCCCTGGGCCATAATGACCTGGACCAAGGTTAAGCCTCCCCTGAGGAGGCCTAAAGTACAAATTTCAGGAGGAAAGATGGAGGCGTGGCAGTTTGAATAGCAATTGGGGGGAGGGGTACGAGTCTTCCCCTGCTTCTGGCTCTTTTAAAAATGTATGGGGGAGGGACATCACCTAAGGGAAAGTCCTTGATATCCCCAGCATGCATTTCTGCACCTTCTCCACCCTACCTCTCTCTCCAAAACAAGTACTCAGGTGCCCTCCACTTGTTTCTTTTGAAATTCTGCTTCAGTGGTGGCAGGTCTCTTTTGTGCCCAAGCTGGTACAGTTAGGATTCTCCCTTTCCACACCCACAGCACAGAGTGCCTGCTTATTTTCTGGCTACAAACTGATCTTCCAAGCTGTAATGCTGTGTGTCCTCCATTCCCACCTGAGCTTGGGGCACCCCTTTTCTGGGCTGTGCACCTTGGAGGCCCCCTGGGCCTCAGAGTAAGGGACCTGTGCCCTACCTGAGCTAGGTGGAGTGAGGGAAGAGGGCAGACAGGGTCTTGTAGCCCTCTAGGACCTTAGAAGCAGAGGAGGTATGACTTGGCTGTAGGTCTCCTAGCTCAGCCTGGAAACCTCCAGAAAGGGTGAAGGCAGCTCCTCTGGGCTTCTGTTTCCCACCCCTCCCCAGCAGAAATCAGGGCTCGGGGGGCTGTGCAAATTCTGTCCTGAGTCTGCTGTGCCATTGGGTCAGCACACCTGTTGTTGTTCCTGCTCCCTGTGAAGCAGGTCGGGTTGGAGGTTCTGATGGGCGAGTTCTGGGAGTCTGTCCCTGCCCTGGACCAGGCCCCAGTTGCTCTGACCCAATAGATCAGGGGCCTGAAGGCCAGAAGAGGGAGGGTAGTCTTCCGTCTCGGTATCAGCCTCGCCCGTGTCCTTGCCGTGGTATAGAGGCACCGATTCCAGCTCTGTCCCCTCCTCCAAGGCCTTTCGGCTGCTCTGGAGCCACCAGCAGCGGCCTCCTGTGCAGGCTAGGTCAAAGGTCACATCCCTCTGGCTCAGATAAACCTCTAGTAGGTAGTAGAGGGTCCAGAAGACGGCAAAGCAGCCCAGCAGCATCAGGGTCTGGGGAACCCAAATACCTGCGATCAGGGGCTGGTGTCCTTTCTGGACTCCGGGCTAGAGGAGCTTGTTGGAGCAGGGACCCTAACCAGAATTGTTTCCAGGACCCCAAACTTCAGTTTCCCCACTCCTTAAACCTCCCTGAATCTTGGGCACCAGCCTACCCTAAACCGTTCCTGTGAACACTCAGAGACCTGGCTGAGCCTGGGTACCTTGAGAGTGTTGGGGCTCATGGTGTAGCCCTCGTCCTCGGGGATGTCTAGTCCGGGGGGGCAGGGCAGAGAGAAACCGTCGTGCAGATACTTCCCACTCATGGCATCCTCCAGCTGCCTATAGAGGAGAGGAGACAAGAACGTTTAGCTGAAAATGATAGGCCGAGACCTCCCCCACCCACAGCCCCACTTGTCCTATGGCTGGGGGAAGCGGGAGGGAAGGACAAGCCTCAAGTGGACCCACGGCTCTAATCTCTGCGCTTCCTCCCAGTTACTGAGCTCCCACATTTCTGAGGGCTGGACCCTGGGCAACCTGATTGAGCCCTCAGCGGGCCACAAATAAGCAGTCACCAAGTGTTAATGAAGTGCCCGACACTGTGTGAGGCGCTGGGCACACAGAAGCCAAAGCCAGCCCTACCTTTGCCTCTCTCTGATGTCGGCCGGACTCCACACGGAGCCATAGAGTGTCAGCTGCCACTGCTGAAGGGCCCCAGCTGGGAGGGGCTCATCCCCTAGGGAAGAAGGAGAGGCAGAGGAGCCCTGAGTCACACCTGGTTTGGTCTTGTCAAAGGACATGGAGCCGCCTGCGCAGACTTCTAGAGCCCTAGGGCAGTTCTGAAGCATCAGAACACTGGGCTCTACAAGTCACCAGGTGACTCTGAGTTAGTTACTTTGTAACTTTGCCCTATCATTTTCCAATATAATGGGAATAACAAATCCATCCTCTGCCAGCCTGCTAGGGATAGCATAAAGATGAATGAATAGAAAAAGTTCCTGAAAAATGCTCTCAACAGAAATAGCTCACTTCTCCTGAGGTATTAGGAGGTACAAAGTAGATTGAAACTGAGCCAGTTTAACATCCGCTGAAAGACACCCCTCATGTTTTCTACCTCTGCCCCTTGGCCATTCTGTTTTCTCGAAGTGGAAATAGGACCACTCCATCAGGGAATTTTAAGATACTGGAAGACTCATCCCATAGTGCCAGGCGTGGCTCTGGGGGAAAAAAGGAGGCTTACCTACATCCCTGATGACAAGTTTATAGGTGCCCTGGGCACGCTCCCCCCAGCACCGAACCGTGGAGAAGGTCCAATCGTTGAAGCCACTGGGATCTCTACAGAAAAGCAGAAGAGAGAGCAGGGAGGGTAGGACACAGCTCACAGACTCTTCCATCCCAGAAACATTATGCTCCTGTTGCATATGGCACAGAACACAACATTGCCGGCTGTGGGAAAGCACAACTTTGAGGAGTTTTAAGAGAGTGGCCTAAGAGTATTCCCAAGTGTGGTACACTCAGGGTTAGCTTGCGCTTTCCTCTCCAGGAAATAAGCAACTTTATAAGCTGATGCGTCTGTCTCCTGAAGACACTGCCAGGTTCGCAGATCAAGCAATATCCTAACTTCTTCTTGGATGTTCTCTTCCCCTTCCCCACCCCCAACCAGAAACATTATTTCCTGTGCTATAAAAAGAAAGCATAGAGCAAAAAGGAGATGAGGAGGCAAGGGGCCTGCGCTAGATCTGGGGATATACATACTTGTCCAGGGTTCGTGGGGCACCAATTAGGGACATCATGCCACTGGGACAAAAGAGCTTCAGCTCTAAGCTACCTCGACAGGGGTGGGTGATGGAGACAGTCACTGCTACATGCTCCAGGGTCCTCAGCCCTGACATCTCCAGGTCACTCTTGCTGACTGAAAAAAGCCAATCAATGAAATCCATAAATACAATATACAAATCCTAACTTCCACCCAATAAAATGCCACAACACTCCCAAACTATTTCCCTTCTTAAGGAGAACTTCACTCAATACTCTTGCATTTAATGGACATTTATTAAGCACCTACTGTGTCCAAATAATACTAGTAAATGAAAGACAAATCATATTAACAAATGAAAATTCCTGCCTTGCTAAAATGAATAGTCTGGTTAGAAAAAAACCACATGCTATGAATACTAAACTGAAGCAAAATGATATATATAGAAAGTAAATATATAATGAATGGACAGAGAATTAAAAAAAAAAAATTTTAGAGTATTTTGGGGTTTAAGTACTTCCAGAATAAAAACCTGCCTAAAATGTAGGTAATTCAAGTATGATCAAGCCCATTTTATAGATGAAAAAACTGATACTTGGAGAGGTCTCGAGAACTTGTAGTCACTGTCAGAGCTGGGGTTCAAATCCAGTTCTCCTAAATTAACTTCTGGTATTTTTTCTTTGCTCTCCAGAATATCATATTCCAAGCTCTCTGATCCTTTAATGTAGAACCTGATAAATCCTGTATCATCTTGACTATGACTCCATGATATTTAAATCGTTTCTTTTTGGGTGCTTGCAGTTTTTTTCTCTTTGATTTGGGAGCTCTTGAATTTGATTATAACATTCCTTGGAGTTTTCATTTTAGGATCTCTTTCAGAGGGTGGATTCTTTCAAGTTCCATTCTACCCTCTGGTTCTAGAATACAAAGGCAATTTTGCCTTGACAATTTCTTGAAAGATATTGTCCAGGGTCTTTCTTTTGATCATGGCTTTCAGGTAGTCCAATAATTTTTAGATTCTCTCCTGAATCTATTTTTTCTAGGTTAATTGTTTTTCCAATGAGATATTTCACATTGTCTTCTATTTTTTATTCTTTGCTTTTGTTTTATTGTTTCTTGATTTTTCATACAGCCATTAATATCCATTTGCTCAATTCTAATTTTTAAGAGATTATTTTCTTCAATGAGCATTTATATTTCCTATTCCTTTTGGCCAATTCTACTTTTAAAGTAGGTTTTTTCCCCTAATGAATTTTTGTGCCTCTTTCTTCATTTGGTTCATTCTGCTTTTTAAGGAATTCTTCTCCCTACTGGCTTTTTGTATCTCTTTTACTGTTTGGCCTAGTCTATTTGTTTTTTAAGGTGTCATTTTCTTTAGTATTTTTTAAGGTCTCCTTTACCAAGCCTGTTTATGATTTTCTTGTATCATCCCATTTCTCTTTCCAATTTTTCCTCCACCTCTCTTATTTGATTTTTAAAATCCTTTTTGAGCTCTTTCATGGCTTGAGACCAATTCATATTTTTCTTAGAAGCTTTTGGATGTAGGAGCTTTGACTTTGCTATCTTCTTCTGAGTCTGTGTTTTAATCTTTCCTGTCACCATAGTAACTTTCTATGATCAGAATTGTTTTTCTGTTGCCTGCTCATTTCCCCAGCCTATTACTTGACTTTTAACTCTTTGTTAAAGTAGGTCTCTGCTTTCAGGATGGAGAAGGCCTCTGTCCCAAGCTTCAAGGATTTTGTATAGCTATTTCCAGAGATACTTTTAGGGACCTGTAAGTTTTCAGTTCTTTCAAGGTGGTGTGATCTAAGGAATCATATGCTTACTATTTTTTGGCCTATTGGAGACTATAAGTACTCTTCTCTGTCTTGGAACTGTTACAATGATTCCTGCTTTCCTGTAGCTGCAAGCTCTAGTGTGCTAGTACTCCTCCTGAAACTGCCACTTAGGACTGTAACCGGAAATGAGTGAGAGCAAAAACGACAGAGTCCTGCCTCCGTGTCAGTACTAACAAAGAGCTCCTGTAATTTCCTTCTGACCAGCTGTTTGACTCCCCTCTCCAATCTGTGGGTTGAAAGCTCCAGATGCAGCAACTGAATCATTTGCTGGAGCTGGATCTTTGCTGGGACTAGGCCTGTGCTGGTAAAGCTTGATCTGCCCTGTGTTCCACTCTCACCCAGGTGTAACAGATCTTTTTTGTTGACTAAGTTGACTTCAGCTGGAAAATTATTTCCCTCCATCCTTTTGTGAGTTCTGATGCTTCAGGAATTGTTTTGTGGCATTATTTAATGGCGCTGGGTTTGGGGTGAGCTCAGCTAAGTTGCTGTCCATTCAAGCCATCTTGGCCTGTCCCTCCCCACTCCCCAAAATTAAACCTGAGTCAAAGAATCTAAGAATTGAAAGGGACTTCAGACTCCATGCAGTCTGAATAATTGGCTGAATCCTCTTTAAAACATCCCCAAGAAATGGCCATCTAGCCTTCTCTTTCAAGATTTCCAGTACTCCCCAGACTCCCAAGGTAGCTTATTCTACTTATGGATAGCATCAATTAGTAGGAAGTTTTTCCTTTCATTATGTCTAAGTCTGACATTATGTAACTTTCTGCCTTTGTTCCGGGTTCTGCTCCCTGAGGCCAAGCAGAAGCTGTCCAATTCCTCTTCCAAATGAGTTCTTTTGAGGTTTAAAAATGCCTATCATTTTAATAGCATGACAATGTGGAAATATGTTTAGAAAAACTGCACATGTTTAACCTATACTGGTTTATATGTTAAACCAAGACATGTTTGCTGTCTTGGAGAGGGGGTAAAGAAGAAAAATTTGGAATGCAAGGTTTTTTGCAAGGGTCGATGTTGAAAATTATCTTTGTATGTATTTAGAAAAATAAAAAGCTATTATTATTTTTAAAAAACCTATCATTTCTCCTATAGGCTAAATATTTCCAGTTCCTTCAGCCAATTTTCAAATGATAGGATCTTAAAGCCATTTACTGTTCTGCTCAAAGTTTACTTTACAATGTAGCACTCAAAATTAAGCACAAAAACTCTAGGATTTGGAAGAGGCTGGTAGAAGGAATTAAAGGAAAGGAAAATTAAATATGAATGGATAAATGAATTCTATGAGATAGGCTATAATAGGTTAACTATGTCAAGACTACTACAGCAGAGGAGCTGTAGTGGGGATTCTGAGGAAGCAATATGAGTGGAAGACAGAAACAACAGCTACTATATGAGTTTAGATATGATGAGCAAAGGAGAACCATGATGCAAAAAGTTATCATGTTTGAGCAAGATTACTACAGCAGAGATATAATGAATGAATGAATTAAAGAAAGAACAGTTAGGAGCAGCTAGAAAATACAGTGAATAGAACAGTAACCCTGAAGTCAGGAGGACCAGAGTTCAAATCTAGCTTCAGACAATTAACATTTATTAGCTGTGTGACCCTAGGTAAGTCATTTAACCTCAAATGCCTTGCCAAAAAAAAAGAAAAGAAAAAAAGAGAGGAAAAAAAAGAACTGTTTCAGGGAGATCAGATAAAGTTACTACATCAGATAAAACAATGGAAAGGATGGGAAGAATGGCAATGTCTTGGAGAGAAATAGAGAAAGCCAGACAGGAAAGATGGGGAGATGAGAACTAGTTCAGGTGCAGCTGCGTCACCCAAGTGAAGCTGGACAAGATGGTAGAGAGTAGAAACAAAAAAGGAAAATTCCATCGAGATTGGGTTGGAAACCTGAAGTTAACAGGATTTAGGGCCATGTCATGTTAGACAGATTGTAGGGATATCAGGAGCAGGTTGTATTAAAAAATAAAGTAAAGTGCATGTGGAAAATTTTCCCCCTCCCCATTCCCTCACAACCTCCAGTTAGCAGAAGGGGCCAGCCCCAGATTCTGGTTCTTAATATTTCCCTTTTATCTCAAGAATTCAATTCTCTCTATTCCCAATAATAGGACTAAATGTAGCCTCTTCTTCCAGAAAATGAATCATCCAGACTCAGGGGAAAGTAGATTGGCCCTTGAGCCGCCCTGAGAGAAACAGAAGACTGGGAGCCAACAGAATCACAAAGATCCTAAGGAGTTCCTGGTCAGGGTGACAAAAAACAAGATGAAACTCCTCTAACCTTCCTTCCAGCTCTAGACAGGATCACAATAAAGCCAGATCCTATTCTTCCTTCTAGGGGTTTGCAAGTTGTTGGCTGGCTAGGTTCCTATTTGGAGGGAACTACAGGTAGTATCCAAGGGAAAGCATTCATTCAACAGGGAAGAGAGCCCAAAATTTAGATTCTTTGTTCTCCCAAAAGAGCTCTATGAGTCCCCTCCTCTCCTCTCATTTTCCTATTTAGAAATGATATTCCCTAATGATCCCTAGATCTAGAAGAATCTGGATAAATTTATAATTTAATTAATCCAAATAATAATTGGATAAATGGCATGGGGGAAGAGCTCTTGTTCACTGTGAATCATAAAACCTGAAAACTGGAAGAGATGTTAAGGCTCATCTATTTATTTCAACCCTTTCATGTTACAGATGAGGGGAATTAGGGTGAAAAGTTCAAAGATGCCTGAGCTCAAAGTCAAGGGGCTCCAATTGGTCAAATTCCCAGGAACATTCACTTCTCTGCCCTAAGCAGTTGCTTTCTAAACATTTCAAGTTAGGATTCCTTTTGTGAGAAATGAAATCAATCACACCCTTACTTTTTCTTCCATGTAGTGAAAAACAGAATACAAAGATGGCTAAGGGAGACATAAAGGCCCAGTTGCTTCCACGAAAAGCTTCTAAAATGGAGATTGACCTATTCTCACTTTTTAGTTCACTTCTGTTTTCCCCAAATCAATCCTATTCTGATCATATCTTTATCTTTCTCCTTTCTTATAAGCTCTGGCTGAGTTCTAAATTTTTTTGGCTCAGATTTGATTTCATTCTCTTAGGGAAACCCTAATGCAAATTTTCTTCAGCGATGCACATTTTTAACTTGCTGTTACAGAGAGTTGTCTAGAGTACAGAGAAGCCAAATGACTTGTCCAAAGTCCTACCAAAAGGATGTCACATACTTAAACCTTGAACCACCTGACTTTGAGACTGGCCCTCTATTTACTCTATCATGTGATCTCTGTTGAGTTGCATTAACAATCCTATAATAATTTTTCAAAAGCATTTCCCTCACAACAACCTTCTAAAGTAAGGTAAATATTATCATTTCCTTTTTACCAATGAAGAACTTGAGGCTGCAAGGTTAACTGACTTGCCAATGGTCATACAAACAGCAGTGTGTAGCAATCAGTACTGGAACTAAGGTCTGAAAGAATAACCCAACAGTCCTTTTCCATAGGAATTAGTGTCAGCTTTATCACTGTTTAAGGGCTGTATCTTCCTAGTCCCATTTCAGGCAGATGGATGGCATGGAGGATGAAGTGATGGGCTTTGGAAGCCTACCAGTAATATAATGCTGGGCAAGTAGTCACTTAACAACAGTCTGCCTGAAATGCCTCAACTGCAAAATGGGGATGGTCACAGCTTTTGTCACAGGCTTGTTTTGAAGATCAAATGAAATAATATTTGTAAAGCATTTCCCATAGTGCCTGACACATAGTAGGCAGCTTAATAACTATGTGCTCCCTTTCTTTTCTCCTATTTGGAAAATGCTCTTGCTTCTTATCTTGAGTACTCTGCCATTTACTACTTATACAGTCTTGGATAAATCCCTTAATCTGTGCACCTCTGTTTTCTCATATGTAAAATAAAGGACTCAGATGATATGAGCACCGAGGTCCCATACAGCTCCATATCTATGACATGATCCTCTCAGAGAGACCTTGCTAGCCTCCTCTATACCATTTCCCAATAAAAGAAAACTCAGTAGTTTTCCTAAGTCAAAGAAAAAAACAATGTCAAACAGAAAGCTTTTTCATTAATCTAACCTAAAGGATAGACCACAAATTAAGGAAAGGACAAACAACTCCTGACCTGGAAAGCCAAGGCAAAGGACCTTAGGGATTTCAAGGGAACTATCCCTAAATTCTGTCTAATCTTTTCCTGCCATAATCCCACCCCTCCTAGCAGCCTTTCCAATGGTCTGCTCAGTTATTCCCTTTCCACTAGTAGCAACTAAAGAGAAAGGTCTTGTTTAAGCAGCAAAGGGCCAGCCAACTCAGAAGCAGCAGCATGTCCTAAAATGGTCAAAGAAAACTGCACAGGTTTGGCTGGGTCTCAGCTGTCCCAATGGGGGAGGGGAAACTGGCTTAACTTCCACACCACCCGCCCCAAATTTCAAGCTCAAGATTAATATTAACCCTTTCTCTGCTGGTTACTTACCATTCCATAGGACTTCCAGGGAGTAGGGGGACACTGGGATTCTCTTGTTCTCTTTTAATATGGGACTTATGTATGAAGCTAAGTAAGGGACTGATGTCCAGATCTATTAAAGGAAAGCACAGAGAAAGCAGGGAATAAACACAGGTCAACAGACACTCTATTTAACATCACTGCCCTTTAGAATACAGTTCTCAAATACCTGAATTGGTATTTAGAAGGGTCTCTGCTTTTTTCCTTTTGCTACACTTCCTCTTATATCCTTCACAAATTGTCAAGGGTGTTTACATTGACATCCTAAAACACTCCATATGACTGAGGGTTAATGAATAGGAGATGAAAGTTAGGTACTGGATCAAAGATGAGAAACAGATCACACTGAAATTGAGGAAGCTTTTGATAAGAGTACTGCTATTGCTAGCTTAGGGGATCTAGAATTAGACTTGGGACTTAGTTTTTCTATCTGTAAAATGGACTATACTGGGTTGAATGTTTGTGAGTATCTAAATTCACATAAGGACTAATAAATGGATAAGACTATCCTCTCCTTCACTTTTCATTACCCCTGTAATTCTTTTTTATTTTCATCATGATAAAACATTTAGGGTATATTTCTCTAATGTATTTTTAGGGTTTTTCTTATGGTTCATATCTGTAGGTATATACAAAGAGAACCTATGGGTCTACCCTATTTCCTCTTTTTTGGCTTTTCTGGACTTAGGAGATCTCTTGCTCACCTTGGCAGCATTGACAAGCCTCCAAGCATTGAGCAAACCGAAGCCATGCTGGTGACTGTGGCTGAAGCCAGCATCATTGGTGTTCCAGTCTGCACGGCGATCTTCGTACTGAAAAGAATCCAGACCTAGTGAGAACCTGGACTTTTGAATGGAAACTGAGGAATTTAACTCTCTCTGTAACACAGCCATCATCATCCAGCCCTCTCACGAGGTCATAAAAAATGGACTTTCTAGAAAGGGAGTTTAGGACAAATTTTTTTGGAACAAGAATATACAGGTACCACAGGCAAGGAATCTAGCCTTGTCTGGCCAATCAGGGACAGACATGGATGAATTTTTGACTCAGAGAGGAAGACTGGATTTCTCATACCTACTCTAGATCTAAAACACATCCTAACTAGTATCATTTGCATGCCTCTAAGAAATGAGCAGTCAAGACCAATCCCCTTATTTACCTAAATGACAGAGGAGGAATCTGAAGTCGAGAAAGGAGTCCTAAACTTGTGCTAAGTCACACAGCAAGTAAATGGCAGAATCAGAATTTGGATCCAATTTTCCTGACTCCAAATGTGGTGTTTTTTTCCTGCTCTATTCTGCTATATGATAAAGGCACTAAATCCTAGACATAACTTGGAACCTGTGGCTACCTGGCAACCATTGGTGCTGAGAACAAAAGGATACCAGAAACCAGTCTCTGTAGCCATTTAACTCTAAGCTAGGTTGGCATTTTTTTGCCTATGCACCAGTGTCTTACCCGGGTAGCTGTGAAGACAATGATGTGCTGAACATCACGCCAGGTGAGGCATGGCCTCACCTGCAGCATCAAGGCAATCATGCCAGCCGCCAAGGGGGCTGCTGCGGAGGTCCCCGTATGCCCTTCAGTGCAGCCTGTGCCCTTTTGCAGGTCCCAGTCAGTAGTCACCTAGGAAAGAATCAGAGGAAGGAAAAGAGGCAATGATTGGAGTTAATCTCAAGCCTCAATGGGGAAGAGGTAATAGGGATATGACCAGCTCTATGGGTTGGACTTAAGAGCCCAGCCTTCTCTAATCAGGAGTTTCTCAGCTAGAAGAACATCTACATTTCTCTAGCAACTCAGTGAAAACTGATGTCTTTAACCCCCAAATGAGATCATATTTGTAAAAAAGAACTTAGCATGTGTGCCAGGCATCATACATGCTTTTTATACCCTGCTCCCCCAACAAACAAAATAGAGGAAATGTCCATGGGAACTTAGCTGGAGCAAGGACAACAATGACAGCACCTCAAAAACAAAAAACCAAAAACATCTTGGCAGCCCAGCTGTGGGGACTAGTGTGACAGTGGGAACAAAGAGAGTTTGTTCTGAGGGAGCAAGAATTGCCTCCTTCCTGGCTGGTTGAGCTTAGCCTGAGGCTGGGGTCTTCCCACTCCTAGGAAGCCAAGGGGCCTCATAGAAGTACTCTGATAAGGTGCTTAGGGCCTTAATGATTCTGTTATCCAAGGGATGTCATCTTTCCCTACTAAGGCTGGCAACGTGGAAGCAAGAAAAGCAATTGGAGTTGAAAGAATTGTTTAGTGTATTGGTCAACCTGCCATCTAAGGGAGAGGATTGGGGGGAGGAGGGGAAAAATTGGAACAAAAGGTTTGGCAATTGTCAATGCTGTAAAATTACCCATGCACATAACTTGTAAACAAAAAGATATAATATTTAAAAAAAGAAAGAAAGAAAGAATTGTTTAAAGTCACCTATCCTGGAATCAAATCTCAGCTGTTTTTTTTTGTTTTTGTTTTTTTTTTAAACTCTGAAGAATCTGTGTTCTCAGGCCTTGCTGGATGCTACCTCAGTTTTCCTGGCTACCTGGCAGGGAGGTGGGAGTAGACCAGTTGGGTGACTGGATCTTAAATTTCATGATGCTCATGCCAGGATTTTTCCCTCTTTCAGGTTTTCCTTTCGGTCAGACACCATAACACTGACCCCTGCCAACAACTACCCCCTGTCCTTTGTACTTTCTGCCTCTCTTCCAGCTGTTATAAGAGCTACCAACAGCTTTGAACTGTACTAAAACACTGTATACTCCCAGAAGAGAAAGAAAAACTCCCCAAGTCACAGCCTTGATAAAACTGGGAAGCCCCATCCAT
The DNA here is from genome assembly GCF_016432865.1 of Antechinus flavipes. NCBI lineage: Eukaryota > Metazoa > Chordata > Mammalia > Dasyuromorphia > Dasyuridae > Antechinus > Antechinus flavipes. The sequence continues at coordinate 514,806,270 of NC_067400.1, forward strand.
GCCAGGAAGGAGATTAATTTCTTCCTCTTAAGGAAACAGTCTTTTAGTGACAGTCTGGATCTCTTAACTATTAAATCCATGAACTCTCCTGTGGCTGCTCCAGCAACTAAACAGCTCCCAGAGTAAGTGTAGGTAGGAGAAAGAAAGATCAAATAGTAGTTAAGAAACACAAAGGATATCCACCTCTATACCCAGACTGGTAGCTCTACTTTGATGCCTTATGCCACTAGATGGACACCAGTGATGAATTCAAACTGGCAGAGTTCCCAGGATAAGAAACCTTAACAGGATGGAAGCTCTCACTGAATGAACCTTCCTTTCATTTCTGGATAAATCAGGCAAAGAGGATTGGAAGTCAGAAGACAGAGTTTAAATCTCCCTATTGCCACTTGTTACCTCTCTGATCTTGAGAAAGTCACTTAACCCATTTGGACTTTCATATATAAAACGAGAGGAGGTAGATGAGAGGATCTCTAAGGTCCCTCCTTGCTTGAAATGCTCTGATCCTGAAGGCAGAGCAATTAGCGATGGGATGCTAAGTCTTAGGGGCATTCACAGCCAGGTCTGTGGAAGGTGGGTATTGTACTCTAGAGTGGGGGGTAACATGAAACAGAAATGCCAAATCCTATTTTGGAATGTTCTTAAGTAACAGAATGGCGCTGTGCTTATCTCCTTATCCTAAAGGAAAACAGGGATGAGTTTGGGGTAAAAGGAATGCTCTTGAGGCTGCTAATTTGGTTTGCCTTTGGTATAAAGCGTCTGGCTTGTTCAACAGAATGCTGCTTGGTGGCCTTATTTCATTTAATTCCCTTCCCTCCCTGGAGAGGTTCATTGGCACAGAACCCTGGAACATTGTGTTGGTCAGAAGTAATTTAGAAGTATAACAAAAAATAAAGTTTTGGAAAATGAATCTGATATGGAGACAAAGTAGTCCAGATCCTAGAGGCCTCAGGGACCACTGAGACAAGAGCACTGGAGAAACTGAACACTGTTTGGCTCTAACCCAGCCCTGAATGGAGACCCTTGGACCTCAACCTCCTCTTGTCCTTATAATGGGCAAAAGGAGCAGACAGAAAGTTCTAAAATTGTAGCTTTAGTCATGAGGTCCAATTTAAGCTTGCTAGGGCTGAACTAGAGCTCATTATGTTTTAGGAATGTTTGGAGGCCCCTGATAGATATTTGGGGCTTGGACACCATGGCTTAGGGAGACTCTACTCTTTTTTCCTCTGATCCCTGCTTATTATGGCTCCATTTGGAGGAGCATATTGAAATCTCTCTTGGGTTAACAACTAAAGATAAGATCATAGGATTATAGATTTCAAACTATACGTTAGCTCTAGTCTGTCTATAAATCAGGAGTTCTTAACCAAGGAAAATATTTTGATAACTATTTCAATATAACTAGTTTTCTTTGTACTCATACATTTTATTTTATTTTTAAGAAACATTATTTTGAGAGATCCAAAGAATTCAAAAGACTGCTAATGAGGCCTATGCATCAAAAAGTTAAGAACACCTGTTATAAAATACAGAAGATTCATTCAGTCAAAATTTCCAGCAGAAGGATGGTTAGATAACTGTTCAAATGAAAAATATGGAACACAGAACTCCTTTACAAGTTAATAGAATGGTCATTCATGTATGGACAGTTATTTTCAGTTGTGGAATCCTAATTTCAATATGGATATTGCAAAACGGAGCCATGTCCAAGAAGATGACAGAGTATGAGAACTGGAAATCTTAAGGTTATAATATTGTCAAAGCAACTGAGGATGTTCTGCTTGGAGAAAGGACTTAAGGAAAGATACATTAGTAATCTTCAAGTATTTGAATGATTATCAGATAGATAAGAAATCATACTTATTTTGTTTGGTCTCAGAAGGAATAATAAACGGAAGAAGAGGCAAAGATATAAGCTCAATCAATATGCATTCCCTGTAGGAGAAAATCTTGGGGTGAGAGGGGACGAGAGGGGTTTCCTATTCAGGTATAAATTAGACTGATGACCTTTGAGAGACTTTCTAATCCTAAAGTTCTGAGATTCACCTGAAATTTCCATCGTTCATGTACCAAAACAGAAGCATCAAAGAATTTCCAAACTTTGTTCCCCAAGAAAAAGTGGAGCCCAGAGATGATTTATCTATTAGGGAGAATAGCTGAGGGTAAGAATAGAGAAGGGAAAAAGACAAGAAAATGAAGGCACCTCGTTTAAGGAAAAAGCTAGACGAGAAGCAAAGCAGAGTAAAGACAGAAAGCTAGCTACTTACAATACTTCGAAGCAATTTGTCCCCACCACTGAAAGTGACAGCCAGCATAGAGGCACATTCCTCTGCATAGAACGGCATACGTCCCTCCTCATCTACGGCACCTGGGCCAAGTAGAGAAAAACAGGGAATTAAGATCAAAGGTTAACTCTGTGAGTATTATTTTTTAAAGCTATAAAGTCATCCATTGTGCTGCAGAGTATTATGCCTGAACTGAGTCAAGATAGTCCTCAACCCATGAACATGTGAGCACCAAAAAACCTTAGTTAGAATGGCAATCTCAGGCATCCTATTATGCCTGAAATCCAGTCTTATTAACTCAAGGGAATTGTCATTAACACAATAGGGCTTTCATAAAAAAAGTAGGTTAGTCATAAGCCAGTCATTCTCATGGCAGAAGACCTATAAAAAAATATTCTGAAATACAGATTTAGATAATAAGGGACTTGAGACAATGATTAAAAGAAATTTCTGATCACTAAGACTTCTACAGAGGTCCTGAAAGCTTATGGGAAGCACTCTCTTCACAAGATCATAGATCTAGAGGTAGGAAGGGACCTTAGTGCTCATTTAGTCTAATGTCTTCATTTTACAAATGAAGCCCAAAGAGGCTGTTACTTGGCCAATGTCATACAGTTAGGAAGTAGAATCTAGTATTCTATTTACCTCTTTGACTTCTTTCTTATTTATTTTGTGGTTTGATTTATCTAATTCTGAGAGTGCAAGGTTAAGATCTCCCACTATTATAGTTTTACTGTCTATTTCTTCTTGCAGCTCTCTTAGTTTCTCTTTTAAGAATTTAGATGCTACCCCACTCGGTGCATATATGTTTAATATAGATAGTGCTTCATTATCCATGCTACCCTTTAGCAAGATATAGTGCCCTTCCTTATCTCTTTTAATTAGATCAATTTTTGCTTTAGCTTGATCTGAGATCAGGATGGCTACCCCTGCTTTTTTGACTTCACCTGAAGCATAGTAGATTTTGCTCCAACCTTTTACCTTTAACCTGCATGTATCTCCCCGCTTCAGGTGTGTTTCCTGTAAACAACATATTGTAGGATTCTGGCTTTTAATCCATTCTGCTAATCGCTTCCTCTTTATGGGGGAGTTTACCCCGTTCACATTTATGATTAGAATGACCAATTCTGTATTGCTTGCCATCTTGTTAACCCCGGTTTATGCTTTTCTCCCTTCTTTCCCCTTTCCCCCCCTTCCCAGTATTAAGCTTGTGAGCACCACTTGCTTCTCACAGCCCTCCCTTTTTAGTATCCCTCCCCCCGCCTTAGAGTTCCTCCCCCTATCTTATCCCTTTCCCTCCCAGTTCCCGTATTCCCTTCCACTTAGCTTATTCCCTTCTCACTTTTCAATGAAGTGGGAGAAGTTTCACCATAGATTGAATATGTCTTAAGATTTTTCACTTAAAGCCAATTCTGAAGGCAGTAAGATACCCACTATATTCATCCCCCTCCCTTCTTTCTCTCAGATATAATAGGTTTCCTATGCCTCTTCATGAGATGTACTATCCCCACTTTACCCTTTTTCTGGTACAATGTCCTTTCCACATCAATTTCTAGAAGAAGGTATACATGTATTCTTTATACATCTATATAGTCAAAATATAGTTCCCAAGATTAATCTTTACCTTTTTAGATTTCTCTTGAGTTCTATATTTGTAGATCAAACTTTTTGTTAAGTTCTGGCTTTTTCATCAGAAATAGATGAAATTCGCTTACTTCGTTGAATGTCCATCTTCTTCCCTGGAAAAAGATGCTCATTCTTGCTGGGTAAGTTATTTTTGGTTGCATACCAAGTTCCTTAGCCTTTCGGAATATCATATTCCAGGCCCTTCGATCTTTTAATGTGGATGCTGCCAGATCCTGGGTGATCCTTATTGTGGCTCCTTGATACTTGAATTGGGTTTTTCTAGCCGCTTGCAATATTTTTTCCTTCATCTGAGAGTTCTGGCATTTGGCCACTATATTCCTTGGTGTTTTGATTTTAGGATCCCTTTCAGTGGGTGATCGATGAATCCTTTCAATGTTTATTTTTTCCTCTGTTCCTATGACTTCTGGGCAGTTCTCTTTGATAATTTCCTGGAAAATAGTCTCCAGGCTCTTTTTTTCATCATTCTTTTCTGGGAGTCCAATGATTCTCAGATTGTCTCTCCTGGATCTGTTTTCCAGGTCTGTTGTCTTCCCCAGAAGGTATTTCACATTTTTCTCCATTGTTTGATTTTTTTGGATTTGCTTGACTGATTCTTCTTGTCTCCTCGAGTCATTCAATTCCATTTGTTCGACCCTGATTTTCAGTGAAGTATTTTCTTCGCTCACTTTTTTAAGATCTTTTTCTAATTGTCCAATTGAGTTCTTTTGTTCTGTGGAATTTTTTTCCATTTCGCCAATTTTGTTTTTTAGAGAGCTATTTTCTGTTTCCAGTTCACCAATCCTATTTTTCAAGGATTTTACTTCTTTATCCACTCTCTCTTTAACTGACTTCTCCAGGCTCTTTTGCCAAGCCTCACTCTGCTTTTCCCATTTTTCTTCTAGCTCCCTTGTGAGAGCTTTTTTAATTACTTCTATGAGGTTCATCTGTGCTGAGGAACAGATGATCTCCTCCTTTGGGGATTCATCTGGGGATTGTCTGTTTTTAGTCTCCTCAGGATTTAGAGTCTGCTCTCTATCTGTATAGAAGCTGTCAAGGGTTAAAGTCCTCTTCAGCTTCTTGCTCATTCTGTCTAATAATCAGAGACAGACTAGCAAAGAAAAACAGAAAAAACTGGAGTCTTTCTTTGGGGGGGGGCTGGGTGTGTTATCGAGCTTCCTCTCCAGACTGCGGGGGGCAGCAGTGAGGCACTAGCAGGACTGTGTACGCGTGCGCTCTGAGATCCCAGAGCGTGCTGAGTCACTGTGGGGGGGGAAGGGGGGACGGCCAGGTCCCGAGAGACTCCAGCTGTTTGGGGTTGTATTCTTCAGCCCCGGTGTTTTTAGCTTCTCTGCTGGGCTGCTGACTTGCTGCCGGAGCAAAGCATCCAAACCTGTAGCGAAGCTCTCCCCGCAGAGACAGCTGCGATCACTCCCCACCTCCTCTCCAGTCTGCTCCCGTGCTCTCACTGCCGCTGCCCTCAGCCTGCGCCCGATCTAAAACCGTCCCAGCCCTCCAGTAAAGACAGACCTTTCTTGGCGAATCTCAAGGATGGCTTCTCTTGGTAACTATTTGTGGGTTTTTTTCAGTCAAGCATTAATTCAGAGACTTGTAATGAAGTGGATAGTGAGAGAAAGCGTGGAGCTTATGCAGCTGTGAGCCTCCTCTCCGCCATCTTAACCGGAAGTCGCCAGTGAAGATTCTGAACCGAGGCCCTCTGGCTCCAAGTCCAATGTTCATGTCATTGTACTGCAGTGTCATTCTTTGCAAAGATGGCAAGTGACACACCCGGAGACTTAACTATGAGGCACTGAAAACCTAAAAAGCCATCCCCACCCAAACCCCGCCCCCCTGAAATACAGAAAACTGCCCAGACACAGACACACAACATTCATGTGTTACCTATGGTAACTGTATAGATAGAGTTGGCGTATCCATCGTAGTTGCAGTTGTCATTGTGCTGGCCCCCATTGCCACTGGCTACCACAAAGATACTCCCGAAGCCTCGGCGACCAGCAATCACTCCATGTTGCAAGGCAGCCTAAGAAGAAGAAATGCTGGAGCTTCAGAATGAGAGGCTCTAAATGTTTTCCCTGAAAGATTTCTTACTTCCCAAGCTCAAAATTCAAAGAGGGCCTGGCAAACAAGTGTGACTAAAAAAAGTTAGGACTAAGAAGAGGAATTCTGTGGGTGTTCTTTGCTTATTTGCTGTTTTGTATGGGAAAAGCAATTAAGAATAAAAAAATCCCCCGACCATTTCCAACTCTCTTTGCTCTAAGCCCATTTCTCCTCAAAACCAGAACAAGGTTGTTTTTTCCCCTCATGAAAGGAATTCCCAGAGCAGAAGGTAAAAGTCTGGCCCTGATTCATGGTAGTAATGTTCTAGAACAATGAGAATGAGAATGATATTACCAAAGATTTGGACTTCAGCTCCTTGTTACCTTTCCAAGTTGGTGGGGGCCATCAACTGTCTTTCCATCATCATCTGGTCCCCAGCTGTTGAGAGACAGCAGTGAAAAGTTCCTTGTAGAGCTAGCCCTTAGCCCTCTCAGACCCAGTTGGCCATCCATTCTTTCAATTTTTTTGTCCCCTTCAGAGACTTTAGAACATTCGAACTATCTGAAAGGACAGGGATATTGGAAGACTCCCAGGCTTTTCCTGGGTTATCAAGATCAATGCCTTCTATTTTACAAATGGGGAAAAATGGTATATAAATAGTTAGTAAGATTTAAAGTTACTCAGTGTTAAACCCTTCAAATTTGGAGAACTTTAACCTTCCCTTAAAACAAATTACTTTCTTAGGCCTAGTATAGCGAAAAACAAATCTAGTCAGGCCTGATAAAGAAGAATAATGAAAGTAGGATATAGGAGAACATAGCTATCCCTCTTGCCTGGGTAAATCCTAGCCTTTGGCCAGAAGGTAGAATTTTTGGGCATGGAAGCCCTGTGTATTGAGCAGGGGAGCTCTTTGTTCTTTTTTCAAAAGGAAATATATGAGGGGCAGCTAGTTGGTGTAGTGTATAGAGCATCAGCTTTGAAGTCAAGAGACTCTGAGTTCAAATCTGATCTCAGACACTTAACACTTCTTGGCTATGTGACCCTGAGCAAGTTACTTAACCCCAATTGCCTCTCAGCAAAAAGAAAAAAAAAAAGGAAATATATGTCGTTGATAATACTATCCTAATCCAATCTGGGTGACAAGTTCAACTGATCCCATAGGGATAGTCTAACTCTAGTTCCTTTTTGACAATCCCTGCTAATCTAAGGCAGAGAAAGTGAGTGTGAGTGAGAGTGTGAGTGAGTGTGTGTGTGTGTGTGTGTGTAAAAGGCAAGGATGTGGTATCAGGACTGCTTTTGTCCTGTGATTGGAGGGGAAAACGTTCTCTTTTCTGAGAATTCCTTAGATTAGTAGACTGGTTTATTAGAGTAGTCCATTAATCTAAGGATTGAGCTTGGATGGGGATTCATGTGATGATGGCTCAGGAGAATAGGAAAATGAATTGGTATGTTGTGGGAACAGCACTAGATTTAAACTGTGAAGGTCTGGGTTCTGGTTCCAGTTCTGCTGCTTACTAACTGTACCCACTTTGGGTCTGAGTCCCACTTCTGCCACTTTGTACTTGTGTGACCCTGGTTAACTCCCTTGAACCCACTGGGACTCAGTTTTTTCATGATCTTTATGGTTTCTTTGAGCTGCACAGTCTGAGTCCACCATGTACTTGTATTCCACAATGGATGAAATGTCATGAGACTCTTCTGGGAACTTGCCAGGCATAGCCCTGATGCACAAGTTTCTGCTCCAAGTCTTTCAATTCTTCCCACTGGAATGGAATGGATGATTCTCTTACCTGCAGCTGTAGATGTCATTGATCTGATAGTGCTTGTTGAAGGCCACTGCCTCCAGGCTGTCAGTTAAAGGTCCATCCAGCACTCGGATACCTAAGCATTGAGAAAACAGGAGGGGAAAAGAAAGAGATATCCCAATCTCACCTTAATGCAAGGCTCGGAGATTGAAATCTGTGGGGAAGAACCTTTGGTTAGAAGATGCAGACCAATATTCTCTTCCTAGCTTTACTAATTTACCATATGGCCTTGAGGAGATACTTTAATTTCCCCTTCTTAAATGGAGTAGCAACATACTACTTTTTTCTTGGAAGGAGTGAGGGTTATATGAACCTAGGGAAAAAATAGTTTGCTCTCTCCCCTTCTGAACTAGAAATTGCCTCAGTTGCAAAAGGATACTGCCCTCTGCTGGAAAACAGGAGAAAAACAAAAGTACTAAGGAATTAAGCATTTATTATACTGAAGAATTAACCTTGGTCAAATAGACAAGGGTTGAGATGTAACTGGGGAGCTATGGAAGGCCTTTATGTGCAAGACAGAATCGCCCAGGTTACCCTGGAAAGAGAGAGCGTGTCATGGTATACTAGACAGCCTGATATCAGGAAGAATGAGTTCAAATCCTTATTAACACTTATTAACTGTCTGACCAGGAAAACAATGTATGACCTTTAGTTCCTTCATCTGCAAAATGAGGATAATAATACCCACAAGTACCTACTTCACAGCATTATGAGGCTTAATTGAGATTTTAAATATATATAGCACTTTGCCAATTTTAGAGCACTCTTCAAAATGCTAGGTATTATTATTATTTTTATTGGTTTGCACACAAAACTTATCCTTTTACTACCAGAGCAGGAACTAGAAGAGGAAAATGGTACAAGAGGAGCCTTATCCAATCAGAGGAAATAGAACACTTTGAAGCTTTGTCTTACTCAGGAACTGTTAGAGGAAGAAAGATTCCTTGATTATTCATTTGTTAACCAACTAAGAAAAATGTCTGGAGTGCAGACGTATATTCCGTGTGTGTGTGTGTGTGTGTGTGTTCCCTCCTGCTGTGTTAAGATCCCTCCCTCCTTACTCCCTCCTAAGGCCAGCATGACCACAATTTGGTTCCACAGGGTTCCCCTCATGCCCATACTTCTCTCTTCCATTTCTCCAGCTATCCCAGCCACTCTGCCAATCTCCATCCTCTCCAATCCTGAAAACATATCTCCTATTTACATTGATCCTATCAAACTATTTTCTGCCTTTCTCCCAATTTTGCCTAAAGTTACATTTGATGGAACCAATGAATGGTATTGGGTGGGCTAAAATTGAATTTGACTTCAATTTAGATTGTTCTAAAGTTGTAGGGGGATCAAAGCAGGGGAAGATAAAACTAAAGTTATACAGTAAATCTGGAGGTTAGAGAGAAAAGTGATGATGCTACCTGCAATTCTGCTCCCATACGCCACCCCCACTGCACAGAAGCTGTTGTTGGGCACTGCAGCGATCTCGCCAGCACAGCGAGTGCCATGATGATTGCCGTTCTCCACATCTGGGTGTGGCATGGGGTCAGGGTCATTAGAGTTGAGGTCATAGCTGCCTTCAGGGCTCTGAAACAGGATAAGTGGGGAAGGAAAGGGCAGTAGGTTACTCTCTGGTCTGGGGCAAAGGGTGGAGGAATGGATTACTTTAATGAACCAATGGTTTCAGGCAAAAGGGTAGCTCACTAAAGCTTTGAGGCTGGGCATATTTCACTCAGCTTAGAGAGAAGAGAAAGAAAGGCACCATCTACTTTTGGCTTTACAAGCTCATCCTGCACTTCTGGGCACATTTTCTCCATTGAAGTGTACAAAGTTTGAACTGGACAGTCTTTCATTGTTACTGTTGGCCAGAGAGAGCTCTATAATAAGGTTAGAACATAGGAACAAGGTTGACACAACTAAGTCTGGACTCTTGAGAGGTATCCTAGGCTTCTCTCTCCTAGATGCTTTCCTACCTTCCTGATATAGAAGAATGAAAAAGATCTATGGATCCTTTGGTTACTGGTGGAACTACTTACAAGATAGGTTTTCATAGGAGGACACTCTCCCTACCACGCAGCCCTGGGGACAGGGAAACTGCTTATGCTGATGTTCCCTACTTGCTGCAGCAGGGAGGACCAGGGACCAGAATGTGTTGAGTTGGCTTTCCCTTGATAATGGTTGGAATCGACCCTAGAGCAAGTTGGGGAAAGGGAAAGAAGCAAAGAGCATTATTCCAGGTCCCAAGAGTCTTTAAGGAGCAAGGGGATGAAAGAATTTTTCTGGGAGAAGTGAGGTGGAAATGATATAGTATAAAATATGGTGACTATGAAACCCCAGGATACTCACATAGTTAGGTGCAATGTCCTGGATGGTGTGCTCCACTCCATCATCCACCACCACCACTGTCACCCCTCGTCCTGTCACATTACGCTCCCAAACACCTGTCACGTTGATGTCTCTGCCACGGATTCGCCGGTTATTCTGGGGGAAGAGGCTATGTCAGAAGCTGTTTCTAAGGCACAAGGATTCAGTGATAAGACGGCAATGTTCGACAGCTCATTGTGGATGCAGATGAATCAAAAAGAGGAAGGGAAAGATTCTCCCCAGTCTGCCACCCCATGTCAACTCAAAAATCAGAGAAAGGATATGGATCAATAGCTCCCAAGAAAGTCTAAAAAGAGGGTACAACAAGTGAGGATTTTGCTAATGAACCAGTTTCCCAAAAAGTTGTGTTACCCTATTGAGCTGGATAAAAGGAGTAAGCAGAGGAAAAGCCATGCCAAAAGATCTTAATTCTTTCTATCCCACAAGAACAGGTTTGGTTTCAAGCCACTGAAATATTCCTTTGAGATAAACAGCAGCAACTGAATAGTGATGGTTTTATCAGCTATCTTAAAGGTACAGAAGTCTAACTTTAAATGCACATTATGCAAATTTTGAAAGAAATCCCCCTTCCAGAAAACACAAACCAAAAAAAAAACCCTTTAACTTTATTTATAATACAATGCTCTCTCTGTCTTTCCTCTCTAGCCCTTCAGTTCAGCACTCTATGGCTGGCTACATCCCTCCCCCGGCTCCCTCCTCCTCTCCCCCCACCAAAAAACCCCTCCAAATAAAAGCAGAAGAATGGAATCACAGAGAGCTCACCTTACTACTACAACCACCACTACCACCATCTTATTGGGCTCAGGGCTTGGGACCTCTGCAAGCCCTACTCAACCATCGGTCCCACATGTCTGTCGTCTGCCTGTCCTCTCTCACATACTTCATGCCTGTTCCCTGCCCCCCATATGATTGGCCTTGGCCCCTTTGTTCCTCCTTCTGTTCTTTCTTCTTTGTCCCTAGCTACCACAAGTGCTAGAACCATGTGTTGGGCCCTCCCTCTATAGCTGTAGGCAAATTATGTAAAAACTACTTTATCTGGAGATCCGCACAAAAGTCCACTCCTGTAGAGCCAGAACTCTCAAGAAATACCTAGAAGGTATCTATCTAAAGTGCACAGTAGGAAAAGGTTAAACTCACCAGATGCCATTGCTGGGGGTACTTGGGGTCATTGAAGAGCACGCTGCGTTTGGCGCGCTTCAATAACCGCTGCTCTGAATGCCAGCGCACAGCTTCGTGCCCAGACAACACTGCCTCAGCCTGCCTTCGGGCAGCCTCCTCTTGCTGGACTCCAGGGTGGCCAGGGGGCTGGATGAAGAGATAGTGCCCCTGAAGTTCCCCAATGCGTCCCGCATTCAGCAGGCCTGCAGCCTGGGCCAGAGCGTCTGCCTGTTGCTCCTCACTCTCTTGCTTGCCCTCACCTTCCAGCCTGTCCAGGAGCACAGCCCAGCTCAGCCCCCTAGGACTCTGGACCTCAGGTGTGATTGTCTCTGTTAGTTCTAGAGCCATGACCAAGGGAACCAACAAGAAGAAGCCAGTTCCTATCAGCCAGAGGCAGGCAGGCAGGCTCAGGGAGGGCTCCAGGACAGCACTCCATGGTTGCACTTTGTGCCTCCCCTTCGGCATCAGAGCGGTGGGCTGCAGACAAAACAAAAGCATCAGAGAGAGGGGAGAGCTGGGCCTAGAACAGTTGAGAAGAGAGAGGTGGTGGTGGACTAGTAACATCTTCTCACATAGATAAGATTTCTGGTCCTTTAATGTCACAAACACCTATACCACAGGATCTGTATAGGAGTAGGGGGGAGGGGTGTCAGGTCAGATCCAACAAGAGTTGGGTTATTTCTCCTTAGCAGATGGGGAAAATCCCCCTGAGATCACTACTCTAGTTTCTATACCCCTGGTAGGCATGTTGCTATTTTTTCCCCACTCCATTTCCCCAATCTGAAGTGCAAACAAAGTACAGGTTGTTCTCATCAGCCAAGAGACAAATATCCATCCTAGCTCTTTCCTTCTTTTGGATGTTGGGGATGGGGGAGGAAGATAAGGAGGGAAGCATGCTTCAATTCAATTCTCTCAGCTAAACCCACTGGAAGTCATTCTCATGATTCCTGCTTTTCTATCCATTCCCACCTGGTCTCCTTGTGGGGCTGTACTCCCAGGCAAGTCGGCCACATCAGGCTCATCTTGTGCCTAAACAGAAGCAGCATCACTTTTTCTGTGGGCAATGGAGATTCAGGACTATGGTTGCATATCTGTAGGCAGCAACAGGAGAGATGTATCCTCCCTGAATCCTGGGGGCGGGGATAAGCAGAGGTAAGAGTCATTCTCAAGGCTGCTGGCTGGTGATCAAATCTCATTTTCAGGGAGCTAAAATGAGACCCAGACTGGGGAGCAACTGGTGCCATAAGGCCAGGCCACAATCACAACTCAAAATCCTGCTCATTATTCTGGTCACCAGGGCATTCTACTCTCCTAGGAGCCAATGGAAAGGATCTGGGAAATGTTTGATGTGGTACCTTTAACCTTTTCCCGATGTGACAAAAAGCCAGTGGTACCAATGCTTCATTACACAGGTGGTGAAAGAAGCTGAGATTTAGAAGGGGGATTTAGAACTGTTTTCTCAACCCCTACCAGAAGAGATGCCCACTACAGCATTTCTGACAAAGATGCCACTCATTCTCCCCTTGAAGATTTCATAAGAAAGAGAAGTCAGCACTATCCCAGGCAGTTCAGTGTTTAGACAGCTTTAACCCTTAGGAAATTTTTTCCATATCTTGACTGAAATCTGTTATTTCTGCAGTTTCCACTTTTGCTGTTAGAACTGAAATTGATAGGGGGTTGGTAGTAAGCACAACAAGCCTAATTTTTCTTCCATATGACAGACAGTAATTTGTAATATTCAAGGAGAGCTATCATGCTCCTTAATTCTCTTCAGTATAACGAAGCCACTTTCTTCAACTGATCCTATCTATTCAGCCCCTTTTAGTCATCCTCTTCTGAACACACTCTAGTTTGTCAATGTTCTTTGTTATGGGACAGAATTCTTGAACTTGAAACAAAGGATTCTTACAAGGTACTAAGTCAGTGGAATTGATAGAGACAATAATTATGTAATTTAGCATGGTTCAGTATGACTGATTTACTCCTATTAGGAGATGTTATGGGCCAGAACTTGAAACAAGGTACTAAGTGGAATTGAGGAGACAGTGGTTAAATCTAGTTTAACATTGATTTTAATCCTATAACAAATAATGGTTTCCTAATGATATGATTGGTTTGTAGTCAGTTACAGCATATAAGCTAGAAGCCTCAGCCAGGGAGATTCAGACAGAAGGCAAAGGACTGGCTTAAGCTCTCAGAAACAAGGAGAGAAATTCAATTAGATCTTCAACCTTCCTGGGCTGGCCTGGATTCCTGCACTTCCCCCATTAAGACCAAGACCAGACTGAAAGGCTCTCCAGAAAGCTGCTCAGCCCCAGGATGGAGATAATAAAGGATATAGATTAGGGGTCCTCAAACTATGGCCCGCAGGCCAAATGCTGCAGGTTTATCCCCCTCACCCAGGGCTATGAAGTTTCTTTATTTAAAGACCCACAAAACAAAGCTTTTTGTTTTTACTATAGTCTGGCTCTCCAACAGTCTGAGGGACAGTGAACTGACCCACTATTTTAAAAGTTTGAGGACCCCTGACAGACTATAAGAAAGCTAACCGGGCCCCAGGAAGGGAGACAAGACTTTGAAAGAGATAATAAAGGATTTGGATTTTAACATCTGGCTGTACTCATGGTGACTGCTGAACTGAAATGAAGGCTGCTTCCAGAGACCCCCACAAAAACCTCAACAGAAAACATTACATTTTAGAAAGAACATTACAGTTCTTCCTAAAAGGTAGTTCCAAGAACTAAACACCATAGGCCAGATGTTGTCTGACTAGAGTAGAATATAGGGGACTGTTACACTACAGTCACTACTCTACGTTTCTTAATGCAAACTAGAAAGACACTGTTTTTTTGGCTATCATATAACATTAAAGTGACAAAGAAATTAAGTAAATATATAACACTTTCTTCATACTGAACTCCAGGTCCATTAAAACTTCTCAATCCTTCTCACATGAACAACTGTTTATAGGGACATCTCTCTTATCCTCTATTTGTATTATCAATTTTTTGAACTCAAGCATACTACTCTATATTTACTGAATTAAATTTCCTCTTAATATAAACTCATTGTTGTAGTTTATCTAGTTCTTTTTTGGATAACTCTGCCATCCATTGTTAACTATTCTTCAAAACAATAACAAATCTGAGAAGTGTGACATGCACACTTTTTTTTTTTGGCATTAATTTTCTTTTCTTTTTTTTATCACATCTTTTTATTTATAAGATATATGCATGGATTATGTATTGATAATTGCAAAACCTTTTATTCCAATTTTTCCCTCCTTTCCCCCACACCTTCCCCCAGATGGCAGGGAGACCAATACATATTAAATGACATACACACTTTCATCCAAGTCATTGCTAAAAATGTTAAACAGTACTGGGCCAAGATCAGACACCTGCAGCACATGCTGATCTCTCCCTGAGATGTCTCCCTCCAAGTAGACTCTGATCTATTAATTTGGATCTAGTCATTCAATCAGTTCCAAATCCACCTAACTTTACAAACATCTAGCCCATATTTCTCTATCTTGTCTACAAGATGAACCTAAGATTTTGTCAAATGTCTTGCTGAAATCCAAGCATACTATATTCATACCATTCCCTTAGGATAGGTAGGTTATTATCCTTTGTTCTTGAAGAGAACCAAAATGACATCACTATGTTAGAATCAGAGTTAGCGTGTCTGACTGTGGCTGATCAGACCAACACGATCTTGAAGAGCTCTGCCACAGGTTGGACACGATAATCCACATGAACATTTGGAGTGGATCCTGTTACTCTGCACATCCGACATTTCTTCTGGGCTAATTAAATTCTGCTTTGCTCTTTGGGCATGGAATCTTCTCTGATGAGTGTATGCCATGTTGGGCCATCCTGTGCCAGTATTTCCTATGTCATACAATCAATTCTAAAGTTCTTAAGAGATACTTTGAAAGTATCTTTGTATCACTGTGATCACTCTGTGGCACTTGCCCTGTGTAAGTTCTCCATAAATTTTTTTTTGGCATGCTTATATTTGGCATTCAAACAATGTGGAGTTGTGCTCTCTGCAGTAGAACTGCAATGCTTGGCAGTTTAGTTTAGTAACCCTATCCAAAAAAAAGTGAACTTAACTTGTCATGACTAATTTTTGATGAAATATAAGCTCTTAGTGATTAGCTACTTTCCTTTGAAAACGGTCACCTATTTCCTCTTTAATGTATTCTAGACTTTGATAAGAAATAAAAAGCAAGTTCACTAGCCTCTAGTATGAAGACTACTACCCTCTTCAGTTTTTTGAAAACAGAGATAACATTAGCTCATCTCATCCACTTCATCCTTCAAGACTTTCCACTTATCAATAATTTTTTAAAGATCACTGACAATAGCGCATGAAGAAATGCCTAATTGGTTTGGATGTTCCACAATGAAGCATCTTTTGTCTATAAAAGAATAGTGGCCATTAAATTTCAGGACATCTTTGTACTGGTACCCTCTCCCACCTTTTCAGCTTTTAAAGTGTGGTCCTTCCTATTAGATAGTGAATTCCTTGAAGGCAGGGACTGCTTTTTGGCTTTTTTTGTATCTCCAGACTTAAGATTTGCTCTTGGAGCTTAGTAGGTACTTAATAAATGCTCCCTGATTGACACAAGCGGATTTAGGACGGGGGCTACTCCAATAAAGCACTTATTAGAATGCTTACTAAAATGACCAGCAGTAGGTTAATTTAATACATGCAACCCCACTTTCTTCAAAGCACTTGAGTGCTGGGATGTGATCTGTAATGGTTCCTAATAAGATAAAGTGAAAGCTGACTACCCGGAACGCCTAGTCCTAGGTAGGGTGGGGGGGAAGAGCTAGAAGACTACCCAAGAAATCCAGGTAAGGTGAAAGAAGCAGCTGGCATACGAAAAGGTTAATAACTATGAAGCTATTATGGGACAGATGGAAAGCAGGAGAGGTAGAATTGGATTCCATTTGGCTTCTTAAACACAACTGGAAACTCCAAAGATCTGAAGCGTTCAGGGAGAGGAAACTGCCCAAAGCTAGGGCGTGGTGGGGATACCTGAGTACAGGGAGCAGAATGTTAGGTTCTTGGAAGCGAACCTGTTTAGTTTCATTTTCGCTAAGTCACGAACACAGTAGGTGTTTAACCAATGTCAGTGGAGTTTAAAGTAAAAAAATAGGGTAGCCCTGAGGTCACGTGGGAGAAAGGCCGATCCAGTTCACGGTCAGGGCACCAGCTGTAACTTGGCACTTTGCTCACAGGACTTGTGGGAGAGAAACAAGATCCTCTGCAAACAGATCCCAACCCACTTTACTTCCTCTCCCGGAACCGTATAGCCTCAACCCTCTGAGGCTAGGGGGAAAAGGAAACGTCTGTGCTTAAAAACAGACAAAAGTGCAGAGGTCCTGGCTCGGTCCCCTGCGGAACTCGGACTAGTGCTCCAGGGCCCCCAGCAGCGCGCGCCCCCTACCGCCCCCTCCCCCCACCCACGCGGTGTATCCCACGCTCTGTCACTTCTTGCCGCTCCTACCTTAGGAACTCCGAGTGCTCGGAGTCCAGTCGCTTCGCCCTCCCTTCTTGGGGTCCCTAGTATTCCACTTACTCCGGCTCCTCGACTGTCCCAGAACCTTTCCACTTACAGCCCTGAGCTCCCACGGTCTCGCTGTACCTGTCCAGTAGCAGCCTGTGGGTGCTACGGAAACTCCAGGCTTCCACAGAGCCGGGGCTGCCGGTGACAGTATCGCCACTTCCGGCTTCGGGGGATCAGCCAATCACACCTTGATCCCGCGGAAGAGGGAGGGGGAAGAGGTTGGGCAAGAGTGAGCGGAGACTGGGGAGGAGTTAATTTTTCCTCTAGCTAGAACGAGCATAAATAAAGTTCCGCTGTTTCCTCGGGGATTCCTGAGTCCTTCCTTTATTTGGTTCTCTTTTCCTTTTCTTAAAGAAATTATCTTACTATCAAATAAGAGAATAGTTGTTAAAAAAAAAAAAAGCGCGTAACATATGATGTCTGCCATAGCGAGCGCCATATAAATGATTATTTCCCCCCTCTTCTCTCCCCTTTCCCAGTCCTTGGTTGCCTATTATAAAAAGGATGATTTCAATTCCAAAGCGTGAGGTTGACTCCTCATTCCGCAGGGTTTAGATGCCCCTAGGTCGTACGCTAGGCTTCCGACTGTGACCGGCAGGGGGCGCTGTCTGGGGAGGCGCGACGCTTTCTTCTAGCCGGCGGGCTTCTCTTTTCCCTTCTCCTCTCAGGGTCTCGCCCCCTCCGCTCCCCGTCGCCGGAAGTGGGAGGTGCCGCGAGCGGCCCGGCTGCCGACCCCTCCCCCTCCCCTTTCCTTAGGACCCCCTCCCCCTCCCCCCGGCCGCGCGCTCCACCCGCTCAGGTGCGTCCCTAGCCCCCTGCTCTAGACCCCAGACCTTTTCCTCTTCCCCCCGCCCCCCACCCCAACCCTGTCCCGTCTCTTTGGCCGCGCGGCCGGCTCTGGGAGAGAACGCGCGGTGGGAAGCGGGACGGGGGGAGGGCATATAGTGGGGAGGGGGCTCTCGGGCAGGGCGGGAGGGGTTCTGTCGGGACCGAAGGGGGCCCAGGCGGGGGGCCAGGGAGGAAACCAAGTCTGGGAGGTGGAGGCCTGCACCGGGATGGACGCTCCATGGGAAGGCCTGGCTCGGGGCCGTGGTAGTGGTGGGGCCGCCTTGCACGTCGTGGGCAGTGGGCAGTGGGGATGGGGGTGGGGAAGTAAAGGGGGGCTGGGGGAGCAGACTCCCTTTAGTCTTGGGTCTGTGCGCAGTGTTCCATCAGGCTCCTTTGTCTCCTTCCCTCTGCACCCCATCTTCTGCAGCCTCTCCCCTTGGGGATACATTCCGAAGGGTGGGGAGGGGCGGGGCATGCAAACCTGGTCCTCGCCGGGTCCCCGGCCCCCAGGTAGGCCTCCTACCCCAAGCGCCTCTAGGTCACCTCCTCCTTCCTCTCCCTTTCTACTCTCCCAGTTTGGTTTACCTGGGTTTGGTGTCTTCCTGGACCAACCGAGGGGGTCCTCGCTTTTGCCTCACCCCCAACTATTTTGTCTATGGATGCTCAGTCTCTTTTCTAGCGATTATCTTTGTTCTGGTGAGTTATCCTTTCGATTTTGGCGAGGAGCTGCAAAAAGCACTCCCCTGGGAATGGATGATACTCTCACTTGTATGATAAGGGAAACTGAGGCATGGAGCATCCCGGAGCAAATATTGACAAATGAGAGAACATAGAACTCTGACCCTTAGAGATATACTTATCCTTTCTCATCAAGAACCAGGGAGGCCCAAGTACCTTCGTCAGAACAAAACAAAAACTCTTACTGTCCTATATTCTGTATATATATCGTTCCCTTCTTTGTCTCAGAGACAACTATGAATCTGAGGGATGAAGGAAAAGTTAAATGTCTTTCTTGCTTTTAGTTCCCACATCTCTCTTTGGAAGTAGTGTTAAGTGCTTTTTCATTTGAGTTTTTTGTTAAATAACATAGCACCAGTGCCTGACATAGAGAAGGTGCTATATAAATGTTTGTTTATTATTTTCATGATTCAATAGCCTTTGATACTGTTGTGGTAATTGGGGTGTCTTAAGTGAGTGTCTCAAATATCACTCTGTGCTATTTGACATTGTCCCCTCTCCCCTCAAAAAAATCGGCCCAAAACAAAAACAAAAACCTCCTGGAATTAATAGAAACCACTTTTGATAAAGTAATCATACATTATTTGCACATCCATATAACATATCTTTTACATATGCATGGGTGTGTGTGTATATATATGTAATATATATTTGCAAAGTAATATGCAATGTGACATGTATATAGGTAGATCTATAATTTTATTTGTGTGTATTATGCAGTATATATGCACATAAAGATACATATATGTATAAGTATATAATTTCCTTCAGATTGAAAACTACTGGATTTTAATTATTAACAATATTGAATACAAACGATTGGGCCAGTAAACTAGAAAGGAGGAACTACACTTTGAGAACCATTGGTTTAAATTAGTAGTGCATTTTTTGTTTTTTACAAAATGACTGTAAAGAATCCTATATTTCTGATATAAATATGGCAACTACTTAAGATTAGGTATTCACCGTAATTGATCCAGTGACTAATAATATTCTGACATAGAAGTACCTTTTAGAATTAAACCACCTTTCCCCCAGTTTCTCTGGGATTTTATTAATTTGTGAACATTCTGAACGGGAGAGATAAATTTGTTTCAATGCTTTGATACTTGCAGCCTGGGATTTGTTTCTGAATGCAGAGAGCATGATGGCTTCTGAGCTAAGCAGTGATTCGGCCTCTGCTCTTGCTTCTCAAGAAACTGCTTCTGCCTCCTGTGGTTCTAACAGAGAGGAAGGTCTCCCTGATGGTCTCAGGTAATGTGTGGGTAGTTGTTGGAAAGTTGCAAATGGGTACTTGAAAATATTTGCTGAATTCTTGGGAGAAGTTTAATTTTCTTTCTTTTGATGACTACTCTTGGTCCTAATGGACAGGTTCGTACACTTTGTGAGATTGTCAAACAGAATTTGAAAGGAAAGAATTTTCCTCTTTTAGTTTCTTTTGCTTCTTACTGTTAACTCTGTTAACTCATCTCCTCTAAGAAATCTTTATGTTAAGCGCCATTTGGGTTTAATTTTACATTTTCCTAATCTGTAAAAAACATTAGCTTGTACCAATTCATATTATTGTTTTGTTAATATTCTCTTACTATTTCATGTTTGGTAAAAATTTTGTCCTTTCAACTTTTGTTCCTTGTGGATAGTGACTGCATCTTCTGCTTACATTAATAGCATACAATTACAGAATGGGAGGATGGAAGAGATCATTTAGTCCAATCTCTGTCATTAATTGCATCTACAACATCCCCATTAAGTGGTCATTCAGTCTCCTGGCCACCTGGCTTATATCCCACCCATTCCATTTTTCAACAACTTTAATTGTTCGCTGACTTGAAATCTGTCTCCCTAAATAAATATCCCTCTGATGGGCCTAGTTCTGCCTTTCTATATCAATCATAATCTCTTTTCCCCAATTCCTACAATCCTTCTCATAGTGATTATTACAGTCTATTATAGCTTGTTGAATGAATGTTTATAGATAAAATTGATAGATCTTATTTCATCAATGGCAGCACTTTATAAAGTAGAATATGACCACCTGAATTTCTTGTTTATTGGGTTATCTTTTCAAATAAATTAATGTGTAGTAGCATGGGGTGAATGGAATTGAACTTAAAATTAGGTTCTTTTTCAAGATTGTGATGAAGAGAGAAAATTATGGGAAGCTACAGTAATTTTAACTTATATTTTCAACAGCCCAAGAGATACATCTGTGCAGGAAAACAAGAGCTTGTCTCTGTTGATAGGCTCTAGCAACCAAGTGATAACGAAGGAGAATAGCAAAGATGTTAGTTTGGAACATGCCAAAATGAATCCTGGTTCATCAGCAAGGGACATGTTATCTACCATAGAGGACAATGCAACTTTAGAAGACAACTTGGAATCCACAGCTCTTGATCTTCCTGGAAATGGTTCCATAGACATTCAGGCTTTGTCCCCGGACACTGAAGCTTGTCAATCTGATTTGGAGGATTTGGCCACTATAGCAGCAGGAGAGGAACAGACACACTCTGGGGAAAGCCTGCAGCCACCTCCTCTGTCCCATGAGACAGAGTGCCATGTGAACCATCAGAATACCTCCAGGGATTGTTTAGAAGAGGAATTACAAGCTTCTGCCCCACTGGAAGGTAGCGAAGATACAGGCCTGGATTACCGACCTCCACCAAATGGGGAGAATGGGGTTTCAGGAGACAGAGCTGGTCAGGATGTGGATCAGGATGGCTCATCCTTGAAGCTCTCTCAGAACATTGCTGTGCAGGTCAAGTGTCAGGTTTCAAATGTCAAAATCAGAACTTGGGGATATTATTGAGGGTGGGAGACAATTGCTCATATCTGATGGAAAACATACTGTGCCATTCTTTCTGGGTTGTTGTTCTAAAAATATCTAGGATTATTTCTATATAGCTCCATCCTGTTGTTAAGTAAACAGTGTTTAGACTGATGTAATTAGCAACTTTATGCCCAATAATTAGTTCTTCACACTGTTTAATTGATATATATGGAGTTTTATGTCCCTCATAGTAAGCATTGCTCATTTAGGATTCAGATTTGTTCATGTTTATCCTTGTGCTAAAGATCCTTATTTATTTGTATCTACATGTTAGGAAGTACAGTGCGCCTTGCCTGGTAGTGTTATTTCTTCTAGGAACTAGAGTGTTTTATCAGAGGAGGAGATAGATTTTAGTAATAGATAAAATCGATTTTAGACACTTAGTTATTTCTAGCTTTTATACTCATCTTTCAGTAAAGTGCTGAGTCTTTTCAGAGGTTGTTTTCAAGGATGATTGCTTTACAGTATCCACTTGTCTTCCTTGATCCATAACAGTCAGAAGGAATAGCAAAGGGTTGGCTCCTTAGGGGTGTCAGGGGCACTCTGTGATGGAGGGAAGAATATCAGTCTTGGAGCAGTTTTACTACTTTAAAGTGTCTCCAAACGGCTCTGAATATGATTACTTTTCCCTTTGCAGACTGACTTCAAGACTGCTGATTTGGAGGTGAATACAGATCAGGATATTGAAAAGAATTTGGTAGGTATTTGCATGGTGATCATGAAGCTCACTGATCAGGAGTCATGGAATCTGAGAGAGTTAGCAAGGTCATTTAAAAGTTTCTAGTGTAGTCTTTTATATAGATGAGGAATTCCTTCTGTAATATCTCTGATAGGTGTTCATCCAGTCTCTTTGCTAGAGAGGAAGTTAACTATCTTACAAATCTGCCCCATTTACTTTTGAACAGCTCAGATTTTAAAAGTTTTTTCTTATGTTTTGATGAGATTTTTCATCATGTAATTTTCACCTAGTACTTTTTCCTCTTGAGGCAGCTAAGTGGCAGAAGGATAGTATGTTGGGCTTGGCATCACGAAGGATTTAGTTTGAATCTTCAAATCTGTATTAGCTGTGGGACCTTGGGCAAGTCACTTTACCTCCCTATCAGTGCCAATTTCCTTTTCTGAAAAAGAGGATAAAAATAGCACTCATAATGTTGTTGTGAGGAGCAAATTATCTTGTCAGCTTCAAAGTTCTATGTAAATGTTAACTTTTATTAGTATTAAATAGAATTCTAATTCTAGCCTTTGAAATAAATGAAAACAGTTATGAAGAGGTTATTTGATCTGCCTTCCCTACCTATATTTTAGTATGCCGTTGATTTAAATGTGGTGCCCAGAATGGAATCTGGCAATCGAGTTATGGCTTTAATCAGTGTAGACTACAGTGGGAAATACTATCTTGTTGGGGGCATTATTCTTTTGGTAATATAGGCTAAGTACATTAGCCATGTGACAAACGGCCTTGTTTGTATTGAATTTGTAGTCAGATAAAATTCTTCAATCTTTTTTCACTTAAGTTGCTGTTGTCTCCATCCTGTGCTTTTATAATTAATTTTTTGTTTTTTTGAAACAAGGCAGAAGACTGCATTCATTTGTACTATATTTCATCAGTGATCACATTGCTATGAGCTTGGCAAAAACCCCACCCTGCAAATATATGTTCATTTGAGTGTTTCTCTGTTGTAATAAAAGAAGGATATTAAGGCAGACATCTTGGGGCCAGAAAGAGAGCCTCCAGGGCAAGATGGGTGAACTAAGTGGGGATCAGGCACAAAGACTAAAAGCAAGTAGTTTGAGATGAGAACGTGGAATAATTTTTGCAAGTTGAAGTTACTTTGAGAGAAGTTTTAAGATCATGAAAAAAGTAGTTAAAGTAAAAAAATAGTTAAAGTAAAAGTAGTTTTAAAAAGTTTGAAAATGGAAAATAGTCTCTATAGAAAATTTGTCAAGGTAGATGAAAAAAATTTGAAGAGAAACTTTTATTGTAAAGCAGTGCTAGGTGGCATATTGAGGAGTTTGAATGAGTAAAGAAAGGATAGAGTTGATCTGAAACTCAAGTGGACCTGGTGCTTGACAAGAAAGGATATCAAGGTACAGAATAAAGTGGCCAATTTGGTAATAAAACATGGTCTTATCATAAGGTGATGGCAAATCAAGGCAGATTGATTTTTGAGTCTGTATGTCAAAGGCTGGTTGTGCAGAAAGTGATTCCTCAGTTATGGTGTAAAAGTAAGTTTTTTGTTATTATCTATAACTTACCTGCTTGTGATAAAGTTGGTATGAAATAGCTTTTATCCTGATTTTTGCTGAAAATCTACTATGGAGGTAGATGAGCTGAAGAGAAGTAGAAAGGAAAGCCTAAAAAAGAAAAACTTGACTTTTTAGGTAGTAGTAATAAAGTTACCAGAGAGAGAATTACTGCATTTGTTTGGAGATATCCTGGCTCTGTTTCATTACTCAGCCCAAGGTAATTAGCTTGGTCTGATGTTATACTTTCTTGGAGAGGCTGTTCTTTTTGCTTTGGTAATGAGGCATTTTCACTATAGAGATTTTAAAATGTGCTTTATGTTTTATAACAAACCTGCTTAGTTTGAGCTTGTATTGTTAATGCAGTTTGAGTCTAAATTTTATGTAGTGATCCTATATCAAATGTCTGCAGAAACTATTAACTTGAGCCTCTTTAGTAAAACTGCAGAATCTCTTTGAACGGTGAGTAATAATGTCCTTGATTTGGTGATAAGGTAGAATAGTTGAGGTGAGCCATAAAAGGCACTGGCAGAACTGAACCATCACACTTGGATGCCTAACCCTGCATTGTGTAGAGTTTTCCTTTTGGGAAAAGTTTTTAGACAGTTTGTTGCAACAGAGTGGAGTACAACAAAAAAGGAATCATTCTGAGGCTCTTGTCTTTATTCTTGTGGTTCTCTTAAGAGCTCACCCATCTTCCTTCTCAGAGGATATATTTGGTTAGAATGTAAGCTCTCTTGAGGGCAGGAACTATTTTGTTTTTTTGTCTTTGTGTCCTCAGCGCTTATTGCATTTGCTTGGTACTGCTGGGCATTTAATACATGCTTATTGGATTGAATTAAGGCTATTTGTTCTTTGGTGTTGCACATTTTGTCCTTCTCTCTTTGGAAAGTCAGCTTTCCTTCTTTGGTGAATAAATAATATAAAACCCCACCACCCTTTCCTCCTGTGCTCACTGCCAGGATAAAATGATGACAGAAAGGACTCTGCTGAAGGAGCGGTACCAAGAAGTATTGGACAAGCAGAGGCAGGTGGAGAATCAACTTCAGGTGCAGCTAAAGCAATTACAGCAGCGGAGAGAAGAAGAGATGAAGAGTCATCAGGTATTCCAGCATGTAGGCTTGCTTTAGCCTCTGATCAGACTTTGCTTTTGTTGTTCTCTCAGTGAAAATGAGGAGAGGTATAAATACCCTAGCAAAACACTTAAAACCTTTTTGGAGTGTTCTTTCTGGCTGCTCTCTTCTCTCACATAGTTGTGTTGAGTAGAGAGAACTTTTGAGCCAAACATCAAAAAGTTACCTCCTGTATTGTATGATTGTTAAAACCTTAGGAGATATTAAAGGCCATCCAGGATGTGACCATCAAGCGGCAGGAAACAAAAAAGAAGATAGAGAAGGAAAAGAAGGAGTTTCTTCAGAAGGAGCAGGACCTGAAAGCTGAAATTGAGAAGCTCTGTGAGAAGAACAGAAGGTAATTCATTCTATTGGGAATAAAGGAAAACCTTAAGGGATCTACAGACCCATTGACCTTTCCAATGTTATACATACAAGTCAATAGCAAAAATATGTTATACCAATAAGTTAAGAAGAGGATTTACTGAGAATATTTAAACAGAGGTTAAATAACTGTTTTTCAGGGTTGTAGAATGGATTTATGCCGTTGGCCTAAGGTCAAATTGAATGAGCTTCAAGGTCCGTTCTGTCTCAAGACTATGATTTTTATGAGGCTATGTATTTTCTGAGTGTTAAATATCTTGTGAGAAGCTTATTTGACATAAGTTCTTTCAATTAGTGCTGTCTTCTTATGGTGATTATTTTTTGCAGATTCTATATGTATAATTAAAATTTTTGTTGCTTATTATAGTATTGGAGGTTTCATTTGGTTGTTCAGTGGAATTTTCCTTAAGTACTATGCTAATATATTCCCCTGTTCTATTAAGTATGGGACACTCTTTCTCAAATGAAAACATTTCTGCATATTAGTTTATCCTATTAGTGATACAGTTTTTGTGTAGAGATTGTCTTTTATTTGTATGAACTATGGACATGAGGCTCTAGATTGCTATTCCCAAATGTAGCCATTTCTTTGATTATAAAAACTGTCATGGTCCCCAACATGGCTTGTTTGTTACTGAATCTTGACTTTTGCTCATACTGTTCCTTTTGTCTGGAATGTTCTCCTCCCTTATCTTCTGCTTGTGCAAATCTTAATTATTCTCAGGGACTGTCCTTTCTGTGAAGCTTTCCCCACTCAAATTAGACTATCATGGTTATACTGTCATCTGGACTGCCATAACTATTCTTGTCCCTACTTCCTTTTATTACTAGTTAACCTTTGATGTATTTATATTTTGTTCTTCATAGAGATTTGAAGTTTTTTCAGGTTAGAGACCACATTCAACTTTTTGTTGGATGCCACAGTACCAAGTTAGAAGTCTGTGTTTCTACTATGCGAGAAAGGTATTTGTTGAATAATTAAGAGCTACATCCAACAAATATTTTTTGGGGGAGCTTTGAACAAACACCTTAATTTCTCAATACTCATTCCTTTTAAATAGGAATCATGGCATTGTCCCTTTCCTGTCTCATATGAATATTTTGAGGATGAATAATATTAAAAATAAACCTGGAAAATTCTTGGAACTGTTTAAAGTACCAAGTAAATGCATCTGAAATCCCAAATATAAGAAATATTGAATTTTGTCATGTATTTACATTTCTCTTGGAAAATCTTTTAGTTGGCATAGAGAGTATCTTGTGGCTGTCTACTCTGGGGGCAGTTGTTTGAGTTGGTTTCTAGATTGGATCCTTCAAGGTTATTGCTAACATCAGAAAGGTGAGCCACCACTACATTGTCCTTGGGGTCGGGCTACATTCCAAGTTCCTGACTTTGATAGTGAAACCCTGAGAAAAGCAATGAGTATTGCATTCTCTGAATAAGATGCTGAACTTGTATTTTAAATGACCATAGATTGATCCATGTTCCAGTCTGAAACTCAGAATGAGTAGCAGAAATACTGCAAAGCCAGTCAAAATTCACTTTGTTTTTATGCTGTATTCTTTGTTCTTGGTGTTTATTAGAGTGATAATAGCTTGTTTATAAGCACTTAACAGCTTCCAGACACTTTACATAATTTTCTTGTTTGGTCCTACCCACAGTTTTGGGAGATAGGTAATACCATTATCATTGTCCACATTTCCTCATTCTAGATGAAGAAACTGCAGTTTGGCATAAGTGACTTGTTCACACAAAAAGGGATTGGAAGTCAGCTTTTCTTACACTAAATTCAGTGTTTAGGTAGGGAAGCTATTATATTTTATATATTTTTACATTTTATAGATGGAAGTACTGCCTTTACAGATGAGCTGGGATGTAATTTTTATATAAGTGATTTTGGATAAGTTTCATATGAATAGAAAATAATGTGATGGTTAAGGTCTCATGAGAACTCAACTGCTTCTGTTCTGTTTCACTGGCATACTTCCAGGTTAACATATGGAAATTAAAGGCTTATCAAGAAATTAAGATTTATCAGGTATAAAAGTGAGAGAAATGCAAAAAGTATAAGATTAAGGTTTTCCCCTTCATGGAATCAATTGTCTTACTGGGGAGCATTCCATACGTAAAAGATTAAGTAACTATACACAAGAGCATATGATTTTTGCTAATGAGTGGTGTGGATAAATACTACCAAAGGAATTTAGAGGAAAGAAAAACCAAAAAGTGATTTATGGAAGTGATTTGAAATAGGACTTCAGCTATCCCTGGGAAGAAAGATGGGTGGGATTTGGATAAGAGGAGAGGAAAAAGGAATTTCTGATCAAAGGAATGGTTTGGGCAAAGCATGTGCTCAGTATGTTTGAGTTACAGTGAATGATGACTGAGCTAAGTTGGAATTAGAGGGTTCATGTTGGCAGGTCGTAGAGTAGATTGAGGGTGGGTTATGGAAGACCTTAATCTGTGGACTTAGTCTTTTTAGTAACAAAGAGCCATTGGAAATGTTTGGACAAGGAAATAACATAACGAAAATGTTGTTTTAGGAACATTAATCTGGCAGTTGAATGTAGAATAAATTGGATAAATATAACTTGGTGAGGTGTTATAGACTGAATTAGGGTTGCAGCAATAAGAATAGGAAGTAGGGAAGAGGCTTTATGAAGAAATAATAGAGTTTGATGACTTAATATAAAAAATAAGGAAAAGAACAGAGCTTAAAAGTGAGAGTCTTTAAGATTCTGAATGAGTGATTGAGAATACTGTTAACTTTTTGGAAATTTAGAAGGCAGGTATTCACTTTGTGGGATGCAGTGGTTTGGGTTTTGACATGTTAAGTTTGAGATGACAGTATAATTTCCAAGTATGTGGTACAGTGAAAAAAGAACTGGACTTTCAGAAGATACGGCTTCAAATTCCAGTTCTTCTTGGTAAGTCATGTAATCTGTGCTTATTTTCTCCTTTGCAAAATATGAAGATTTGGTTGCTCTTTGGTCTCTTCCATCTCCTGGGGTGTGGGAGGAGGGAGAGATGCACTTTGGGGAGTGTTTATATAAGTTAGGGGAAAGGTCAGAGAGAAGCAATAGTTAGCTGAGAAGAGAAGGAGAGTAAAGTAGGGTCACACAGATCAAGGAAGATGAGTGTCAAGAAGGAGATGGTGGGTAAAAGTGGCAGATCATTGCTGAGAAGTCAAGGACAGTAGAGGCAGAAGGAAAAGTTTATGAGTAACATTAAGAGGACAATTTCAATGGAATGGTGACATGGAATTCATATTATATGAAGGTTAGGGAACGAATGGGTCATAAGTTAATGAAGGTAGCATGCGTGGGCCATTCATTTGGAAAGCTTGACGGAAGAAGAAAGATGAGAAGTAGTGTAGTTACCTTAGGAAGACCTCAAAGTTATGTTTCTTTTTTAAGATAGAAGGGACATATGCATATTGAAGGCAGAGGAATCTACAGTAAAGTATTGGGCAGTAGATTGAAAAAGCAGATCTGGGTTCTATTCCAGGCCCCTGACTCATTATTAACTGTAACAGAAATCATGTTAATGTCTATTTCTCATTCTGTTAAATAAGAATATTATTTGGCTTCATAAAAATGTGTTAGGAATTTATGTAAAATTTCTTTATAAAAAAAGTTTTATAGTTTAGTATTGATTGACAAAAAAAAAAAAATCCCTAAACTTCCTGGGTAATTACATTTAATTTATTTTAACTCAGAAAATAGTATACACTTTGAGTCACTTTAGTCCCTGTAAGGATTTTTTATTCATACGTGTATTCATTTTTGTATGGTTATATTAGTATATAGACCGTTATTTTAGTTTTGCTTTTTTCAATTTATATTATTTAAAAATAATCTAGATTTATTTGTACTTCTTATACTTGTAGTCTTAATTGCATTGTGGCATCTCTTTATATGAATGTTCCATAGTTTATTTAACCATTGTCCTATTGATGGACATTTAGGTTGCATTTAGTTTATTGTAGTTACAAATAATATTGTTATGATATAGCTGAATAGTTTTTTCATTTTGCTTTTGATAATATTTCCAGAGTATATTTCGAATGGTGGAATTGTTGGTCACAGAGTATACTTTTGTATCTTGCAAAAGTTTCTTTAAAGAAAGATATGCTGGGGATTGGAAAAAAAATTGTAACACTCATTATTAGCACATTTAAGAATCAAGCTAGACTTATGGAATATGTATAAACCCTAAACATATGAACCATTAACAATCCTAGTTATTCAGAACTGGCAGATATTGGCAGATTTTTCCCATTGATGTGAGGCAGAAAGGATTTTTCTAATAGTGAGCCTAAATGTAATGGAAAAGGAAGAGGGAAGGAACAAGCATTTATTAAGTACCTATTATGTTCCAGGCACTCTGCTTTGTGCTTTACAGACTTCTCATTTGATCCTCTCAACAACCGTGGTAGATAGGTGCTATTATCCTCATCTCAGTCATTTGAAGCAGACAGTGGTTAAGTGACTTGCAGAGTCACAAAGCTAGTGTCTGAGGCTGGATTTCAACTTAGATTTTCATGACTCCAGGTTCGGCACTCTAAACCCTGCATTACCTAATTGCCTTTGGCACACAGTAAATGTTTAATACATTCATTAAACAATAAATTTAATAAATGCTTCTTGATTGCCTGAAGCATGCCAAAGCATGATACTTTGGTTGGTAGGTTTTTGCTAGATAAGGGGCGGCCAGACTTAGTGGAAAGAGTATTAGATATGGAGTACCAAGACCTGGATTCAAATTTTGGTTCTGCTACTTAATACTTTTGTGACCTTAAGCAAATTACTTGTTGGGTTTCAGGTTGGTTATTTGTAAAATGAAAGCGTTGGACTTGATGATCTCTCTAAATACTTCCTCCCCCTCCCCTTTCATTTATTAAGTGCCTGCTATGTATTAGTCACAATGCTTCAGGCTCAAGGGATACAAAGACAATGCAGAACCCCTAGGGGCGCTTTTGAGGACATCATAGAAAGCAGTTCTATCTTGTTATACTAGAGAACCTCTGAATTCCCTTCCAGTGCTTAAATCTATATGCCAATCTGTTCTTCTCTAAAATACAGTGCCATTGTCAGAAAAAATAATGCATTAGAGAGACTGCTGCTCCAGGTCATCCTGAAGTTTTATATATGAGAGAATACTGATTTTCTCCTAGAACTTGTGTAATGCTGAGGCTAGTAGAAGAAGGAAGTAGAACTGTTATATAGATCATCAATTGAGAAAGATCATCCTGTTCTTGAGGGTAAACCTCCACGGAAGGACTACACATAGAGTAGCAAAATCCAAAGGGGATAGCCACCTCTCCAGCTAGCTAAAGTCACTCAAGTCAACCTTAGCTGTTAGCAGAATGACTGACTTCTCTGGCAAATCTTTGAGTAGTCCCTGAAAAAAACAGAATGGGACATGAAGGATTTGGGCAAAAGTAGGAATGTGTGAAAGAGGAAAAGCTGCAGAAACTTCAGGAAGTGAATTGGTGTCTCTCTGTTTCACACATGCAGGTTACTGGAAAATCAGGAGGAGAAGGAGAATAAAATTGTTTCTCTAATCGCAGAACAGGCTGAGGAAAAGTAGGACTATTTCTTTTAAGATCATTTTTATCCCTTTTCCCCATGTTTACCTTAAAAAAATTAAAAATCACTTAATGTAATTTAAATGTTCATATTACTTTCTTCTCCCTTGGTCTGAGTAACCTTGTTATTCCCAGTCATTTTCCAGCCTTGATTCAAATATAATACTGGAAAACACCCTCTCTGAACCCATTCTTCATTACTGCTTTCAGTCCTACATATGAGTGTGCCACCATTTTTGCAATAAGGAGAGAGGGAAATAATGGGATTAAAAGATACATGGAGATAGGTAGTACATAGCCATTTTATAATAACTAGCGAAATGGGGTATGTATGAAAATAAAATAACCAATATCTGGTGGCAGGTAACCAATTGCTGCCTGACAGGTAAGTATTAGTGTGTACACCTTCCTTAGTTGTCCTTATAGGACCTGATTGTTTTGGGATAGAAAATTAGTAGTGGCATTGTGTGCTGTTGCACATAATTCTACGTCTCAGTTTCCATAGGTAAAGCAAGTTGGGAACCATAAGAAACTCTGATAAATGTTAGTCTTCCTAACTCTAGCCTATTTAAATTTGTGGAAGTGTCAAACTTCTTTTGATGGCTCTGCCTCCTAAATACAACCCTTAGCAAGGGAAGCTGGTAAGGCACTAGTGTTATTTTCCCTGGAATTTCATATGTAGGACCTTGTCCCAAGCTTAAAGTACTTAAGCATCATCTCTCTAAAACAGTTCACTTGACTTGCCTTCTGTCATTAGCTTTTAGCAATTCTGGATCTAATTTTTTGCTTTGTTGTTTCCATCAAGCCTGTATCTCATCAATGTAAATTTTTTTTTTTTTTTTTTTTTTTTTTGGTCCTTTAGGGAGCTATGGGAGATGGAACTGGACAAACTTAAAAATCAGGATGGTGAGATCAACCGGAACATTATGGAGGAAACTGAACGAGCCTGGAAAGCTGAGGTAGGGAGGGTTTGATGTTCTGGAAAGTGGGATTGGTGTGGAAGTCTTTAAGATAATCCTCTTGGATTCAAGTTAATAAGCCTTTTCATGGTTTTCTTTAGATCTTATCACTAGAAAGCCGGAAAGAACTGCTGGTATTAAAGCTGGAAGAAGCAGAAAAGGAGGCAGAGCTGCATCTGACTTATATCAAGTGAGCCACTTTCCCTGGGCTGGAACTCATAGGGCTGAAGTTCAAATTCAGACCTTTACTCCACTGGCTCTCTGAAACCCTGCCCTATTGAGTCTTAATTCTATACTGTCAGACTCTTAATACTGTAATTTCCGGTTATTCATTGAGCTTCCCATATAATAGGTAGGTTTAAGTTTCTGGAGAACTATTTCTGATATTCATTCACCTGCTGTCTAAGCATTTGGAGGACCCATGTAAAATAGTGTGAGGCAGAAAGTCTCTCTTTGTTGGGAAACTCTTACTTTAAATTGAATAGAAGTAGAAGGCATATGATTTACAGTGGGACAAAGAATTCAGGACTTGGACCTCTGAGACTGTTGTTGAACCTCGATTTTATAATCCTTTTTTCTTCTCAAGTCCCACTAGTTTTACTCTTAATTTGCTGTCTTAAAGACTGAAGTCAGAGCTGCTTCTAACTATAAATTCCTGTTGCTTTTTGGAAAGGTCAACACCTCCAACATTGGAAACAATTCGCTCCAAACAGGAGTGGGAGACAAGATTGAATGGAGTTCGGATGATGAAGGAGAATGTCCGGGTAAGCCTTATGAAAAGCTCCAACTCCAGGCAGTGTTTTGTAGTGTGCGCAATTTATGACCAGTCTCATTGATACACACACATACACATATGAGTGGTATTGAAGTTTCATGGCATTGTGTTTTTTGAGATTTGAAAAGGATATGGATGCTATCTAATCCAGAAAACCACCTTGTACACTAATCTTTTCTGTATCATTCTTGACAGAAGATTCTTTATCTTTTGATATAATAGGAATAATGATAATTGTTTTAAAAACACTTTAAAATTTGCAAAGCTCTTTATGAATATTTTATCCTGACATTAGCTCTAAAGTGAAGGGATAGTATTCCCATTTTACAGATAAGAAAACTGCAGCAGACATAAATTAAATGACTTCTCTAGGATCACAAAGTTAGTGGCTGAGGTTAGATTTGAATCATGATCTTCCTGACTCCATACCCAGCACTCTCTCCACTATGCCACCTAGTTCCTATTTAGACACTTTCAGTAACAGGGAGCTCACTACTTTAAGAAACAATTGTTCTGTTTTTGTGTCAAGATCTTTCTCCCACATTTCCATCACCTTCCCTTACCCAAAATGAGGCTAACATACTTTTGGTTCACTGCTACAGGGTAATTTCTTGATCTTTCTTTTCTAGGACCAATTTAATAACCATATCCAGCTGGTGAGGAATGGGGCAAAGTTGAGTAGTCTTCCACAGATCCCAACCCCTACTCTGCCCCCACCTCCTTCAGAGGTGAGTAACTTGGCAATTGGGAAGTTCCCTCTCTGTGTGATGGCCAAGTTTCTATCTCACAGTAATATTTTTGAAGCTCTTGGGACCAACTCTGATCATTTTAATGGTTATTCAGTGATTTTTGTTGCGATTTCCTAAATTTCCCTCTTTTTTTTTTTTTTTTTTTTTGTTTCCCACTCTGCAGACAGACTTCATGCTTCAGGTGTTTTCACCTAATCCTTCCCTGGCTCCTCGGATGCCTTTCTCCATTGGGCAGGTTACCATGCCCATGGTCATGCCCAGTGCAGACCCTCGTGCTTTATCTTTCCCAATGCTGAACCCTGCTATCTCAAGGCCCAACCAGCCCTCCCCACCTCTGCCTGTCACCCATGGGAGAAACAGTCCTAGCTTGGCTTCTCTTGTTGGCCCCCACGGTCCACATGTGTCCCCTGCTCCTTCCCTCCCACCTCCACCAGGCTTGGGTGGTGTTAAGGCTCCCACTGAATCTCACCGACCCCAGCCAGTGGACAAACTAGAAAAGATCCTGGAGAAGCTGCTGGCTCGTTTTCCACAGTGCAACAAGTAAGTTTCTTAAAATGGATTAATGTCCTGAGAGAGAGATATTGGAATGCAGGTATAAGAGGAAGACCCATGGGAGACCCCACAGATAGGGAACAGTATCTTCATCCCTGCCATCCTTTGCTTCCTTAGGGCACAGATGACCAACATCCTTCAGCAGATCAAGACAGCACGAACCACCATGGCAGGACTGACAATGGAGGAGCTGATCCAGCTGGTGGCTGCACGATTGGCAGAGCAGGAGCGCTTGGCAGCAGGTGCTCAGGTGAGGCCATCTCTTTGTGGGAGAGTGCAGTCCCAAAAAGTTCATGCAAAGTATAGAGAAGGGGAAGAAGTATCGTTCCTAGGGATGCATAATCTGTTTTATTTTGCTAGTCTTAAAAAATTCTGTGATTCCTTTTCTAAAACTGCTTAGTTTACTTAAAACTTCCCTGTTTCTAATTTTTATTTTTTGTCTCCAGCCCCTTGGTCGGATCCGAGCTCCCTTGTTTCCTGCTCCCTTGGCTCAGATAAACACTCCCATGTTCCTGCCCTCTGCTCAGGTGTCTTATCCTGGGAGGCCTTCACATGTAAGAATGTATTTCCTTGAAAGCTGGGGTATAGATAGGTTTAGTGGGTTGGGAGATGGAGAAAAACATAGAGTTCTTGCGTTGGGACCTGAGTTAGAACTGGGAAAATGAGAAAGAGATCCAGGCGGGGGGGCTCCATGGGATGTGGTATTTGAGGTTTGGTTTTAGAGAAGAGAGGCCAAATAAATTCTTTTGGTAAGCAGATTTGGAGATGGGATCATAGACAGAAAGAAGGAGTGATCCTAGGACATAGAATCACCACTATAAAGTATGCCTCTGTTTGTCCTGTAGGCTCCATCTACCTGTAAGCTGTGTCTAATGTGCCAGAAGCTTGTTCAGCCCAGTGAGCTCCACCCCATGGCCTGTGCCCATGTGTTACACAAGGAGGTAGATGCTATATCCTTTTTGTCCCTTCCTCACCTTCCTTTATCCAGTTGGATGGTACAGTCACAAACTGTACAACAATATGGATCCTTGCCCTAAGTTTAGCCTAGGTTTGTTTTGCTGGGGAATCTTAGATATGAATAGAATAAAAAACTAGTCTCAGACTCCATTCATAAGATGGGTCAATAATTACTTTAAACAGACAATCCAGTTGTTCCTCATTCTCATTATGAGGGTTATTAGGCAGAGGCAAAATATACTTAATAGAACTGTCTGGCTTATGGGAACAACAGGATAAAATCTCTTTCCCACAAAGGAGGAGGTGATGGTCCTAGACTTTGAGGGGAGGGAAGTGTTGGGAATGAAGAAAACCCATCTCTGTACATGAAGAGATCATGGTATGGAGCAAATCATATTTTGAATATGCATCAATAGCATTTTCAGACTGTTGGAATTTAGTATTCTTTGTATAATGAGGATCCATTTACTTGCTCCAGAATTGGTCTTTCTGGGTATATCCCAGGGACTCTTTTCACACTATTAGAACTTTTGGCCTAGTAGCTGTCCTTTATCCTTTATTGCTATTCATCTTAAGCCTCATGCTGGCTCCTCTTTGCTCCCTCTTCCCTAGCCCCCAATAACAAACAAGTCTTAACCTTGAGGCTTCTCTTTCTCCTTTCCAGTGTATCAAATTCTGGGCCCAGACCAACACAAATGACACTTGTCCCTTTTGTCCAACTCTCAAGTGATGGACCTGGCTGGAAAGGAAGAAGAGGAGAGACAGATATGAACAGGAAGGAGAGGGTTCAAGATTCTAGAGCTCTATATTTATACATCAGTGTGTACTCATGCCATGTACATTTTTATTATATAGGTAATGTGTGTATAGAAAGTCTGTATGCAAACATTCATAAATGAAAGTATGTATATTATGCAGAATTTTCCGTTCCCCCTGGTCTTGCGGTTTCCCTTGGTGGTACAAGTTGTAGGAAAAATAGTATGCGCTGTTGCATTGAAATGATAAGTGTTCTTGCCCAGAGTTATTTTTAAATACATCATAACAGACAACACCTAGGAAGCTGCTTTTGCTGTCTGACTATATTACTTTGATTTGGTTCAGCCTGCAGCTCTATTTCCTTATGTCTCATCCCTTCTTGTAAAATGCATCCTGGCATTTGCTCAGCTGTCTAATCAGATGCCTCAGTTAGAAACCTCAAGAACTTTCTGCATCATCCTAGACAAACTGAGACTTGATAGAGAAAGAAATGTATTACCAGACAATTTGACTTTAGATTGAATAATTTACTGTGTTAACAATCATTTTTACGTAGACATTAGGTTTACAGAGTATTGCGGTTTACATCAGCAGAATTGAATTCACAGTCTGAGAATAACAATATCAATCAAATCCCCCGTTCCCCTTGCCACCCCACTTCCCAGAAACAGGTATTCTGTGCAGAGGTTGGCACGACCTACAGGTGTCTTCTATGCCTTGCCCCCATTGACTTAGGCCGTGCCCTATCTCTGACATACTAGCTTTGAATTCCTCACCTTATCCCTTGCTTCTGGTCTCCCAATCTATAGATTTCTAGTCTTTTCCCCTCCCCCCTAAGGTTAAGGCAGTTGGTTCACAACCAAGTTGTTTGGTGTCCTTGGGTGAGTTCTGAGCAGGCACTGGGGTGAGGAGATCTCTGTGCAAATTCACCTATAGAATTATCTTGGGGTGGTTTTTGTAATTTTTGAAACAAGAGTGCTACTGGGGGCATATGTTTTTTGTAACTGGGGAAAATAGAGACCAGAATAGGATAAGGAGGGGAGGCCATCAGAAACCAAACCTCTTCATGTCATGGATTTTAGATTCCAGGCTGTGTGTTTTTTTTTTTTTTAATTATTATTCCATATTGGGAAAAATCGTACCTTTATTAGATCTCTGAATCTTACTCTTAGCCATTGAGTCCCCATTCCTATAGGACATAAGGCTTTATCTTTCCCTAGTGGAAATCATCCAAATGAAAACCAAACACCAATTTTCATAAGTGTCTGGCCATGTATAAAAGAACCCAACTATATTATTATCGGTAACCTTTGGGAGAGTGTGGGTAGGTTGTGTTTTATTTTTGCTGGAACCTTGTAGTAATCATTCTCTTGTTAGATGGGGATGGCAGAAGAGTTTTAGCCATACCATTCATATCTCATTTTTACTATTTGTTCTCTTATCTTCCTTCCCACCTGTTTCCCCAGGTGTCTTTTCTCCCTTTTCCCTTTTCTTGTCTCTCTTATCAAGATTCATTGTTTGGCCATCAGGTCAAGGAAAAGGCTTAGATGAGTCACCTTTGGCATTTTTCAAATGGTCTGCTGCTGCACGGAACAGAAGTGAGGAGACTGCTCTAGTACCTAGGGCTCATGTCCTCCATTTTTACCTCCTCCAGATTTCTCTGGTTAATATTTTTGCCCTTTGTGAATGATGTCTGCCCTCCTAACAATTGGCTTTTACTCTGACTCCTTTGAGGCAGAAAATATGGTAGGTAGGATTGGAGATCAATTCTTTGTTCTCTTTAGCTTACGTTTCTCATTATTCATGACTTTCCTGCCTCCCCTGAGATTTGTAGCTTCTGGTCCACCTTTGCTACCTCTCAGTGTTTCTACAAGGCTAGGAACTAACTTGCATAAGAACAATAACTTCTAGTTATCTCCAGAAAGCATTTAGAGCCATGAGAATGAAGAATGTGGGATAAAGTAGAGGGATTAACTCCCTTCTCCCCAGCAAAAGCCCGTGGATAATCTAACTTAGAGCAAGATGAAAAGTGCTTCTGGAGAGGTTGCTATGGCAAGTAGAACCCCAGTGTTGCTCAGTTCTTTCCCTTTTGTCTTAACAACGATTGTAAAACAACACCAAAGTTCCACCTACCCTCTTGTTTACTAACCTATAAATGTGGAAAGGCCAAATGAGGAGGATTGGAAATGAGATAGTGGCTTTTGAGTGTAGAATTAAAAAATAGATATATACATACATATCTTACAAGCAAGAAGCAGATACCGAGAGGAATTTCTTTACATTTAAGAGTTCAAAGTTGGTGGGGCAGCTTGGAGAAGGGAATTATAAAAAGAAGAATTAAGTACAACCAGTTTTCTCTTTAAAAAATAACAAGAGGGCTGCAAGACCAACTAACCAAAGTTGGTTTTATGTCCTGGGAAGAGCTAGGAAAAACCAGTTTTCCTCAGCCGTGGGTAGGGATTATAAAGCAGAACTTGGTCTTTTTGTAACACACGAGCAATTCCAAAGATTTATTTACACACCCAAGTAAAGTCTCAAGCTAGGAGGAGGCTTTTATTTTTGAGATTTTTCTATCAGTTTTGGGTAGTACAAAGTACTCCCCATCAGCCAGAGCAGCACCAGATGCAGTGGAAGAAAAAGGACCGCAAGTGTGGGTGGAGAAATGAGAAGCTGTGGTCCATTATTCTCACTGTTATTTGCTTATGGCTTGTGGGGATTTAACTGGGGTTCTGGTCCACAGGGTAGCCAGGCTGAGACAGGAAACTCCAGAAATGTCCCCATTGGTTTTCTCCCCTTACCCTTGCCCCACCCCACACCCACAGAAAAGGAGGCCAGGCAGATTCCATGTAGAATGGCTGGGCTGAATTAGGAAAAAAGTGTGGGGGGAGGGGCTTCCTTCGAGAGAGCTAAGGTGGAGTTGAGCAGTTGTATTTACCTTATGACTTCCTGCTAATGCTATAGCAGTTCCTCTGTAAGTAGATTAGCTTGTTCCCCCTGTGCCCAGCCCTAGGTAACAAGATAACACATGGGCTGGGGAGCCAAGGAACCAAGGGAAAGAATGGCACTCAAGGAAGAAAAACTTCCAATGAGATGAGGAAGCTATGAGAGGGAGGCTGCTAACCTCTTGGTACTGGAGATGGCAACAGCACCAGAAAGCACTGAGTTTGGGGAGTTATCAGTACTGTACCAATGGCACTGGAAGATGCTTCATCCACCTGAATGTAATAGTGGTATGGGAGGGAGATGGTAGCATGGTGAGAGATGCCTGGGAAAGGGAGGGAGATGGCTGATTCCTGTTTACCTCTGAACAAAAAGGAGATCCAAGCAGAGGCCCAAGGTCCCAATTCATACTTGCTGAAAGCCCTGGATTCTCTTTTCAAAGATTTAGGAGAAAGTCCGGTATCCCTTCATTTAACTCCCTAGTTTGCAAAATCCTCAGGAGCTTTGTGGCTTAGTTAAGGGGTAGGAAGAAAAGAGATAAGACCCTGTGATTGGGTAGCTCAAGAAGTACAGCCAAGCTCTGTCTTACTCTGTTTATTCTCTATGTGGGTATGAAAATTAAGGGAGGAGGGAGTGTAGGAGGTTGGGGAATCTTAGCAAAATTCTAGTAGTGATGCTCTGGGATTAGAAGGTTCAGGCTATAAAAAGTCATTTGCTAAGTGAAACTCAGTGGGAGAAATTGGGTTTCCAATCTAGTTGTTCTTTGCTGAAGGCAGATTATGAGAATTCTGGTCAAATTTTGCAAGGTTTTCTTTGCGTTTTCCTTGAGGTCATTTGGGAAGAATAGGAAAGGGAGTATTAATGGTCATAGAGTGGGGGAAGGGGGAGGTCAATTTGGTTCTTTCATGACAACTGGAATGCTTTGCCAAATCAGAGTCTTTCTGGTTGAGTTATATATGGTATCTTATGTAGATAGCAAGACCTAAAACTGGGGACTGTTCTTCCCATTTACTGCTTTCCCCTAATTTCCCCTTCTCTGTCTGCCTTTCTTATTACCTGTCCTCCCTTCTCCCCTAATAAAAATCATTTAAATACCCCAATCTATTCACAAATTTTAAGAAATTACCCCTGTAGTCAAATCAGGGTTGTTTATGTAGGTTCTACACAAAAATAAGGGGCTATAATGTACATTAACCCCTGCTGAAGAGAATGAGGGCGGACCATTTCTAATCCCAGGACACCATCAGGGAAAAGGCTGGGTCTTGTACCAATTCTGAGAATAAGGAAAAGAGAAGGATTTGGGTTGAAGAGAACTAGGTGAGGTGGTAAAATTTTTAGGAATGAAGTTTCAAGCAGCAGAAAATTTCCTAGCTGAGGTTTGACGTGACCAAGGGGTTTCCTGCCATTGGAGAGATTCCTTCTTTCCTCTTCCCCCTTCTAAATCCATTATCCCTGTGGGACGCACCGTGCCAGCATCTCCTGGTTTTCTCTTTGTCAAGGTAGGCAGGCTGGTGGGTAAGGGTCCTGAGGTGCTCTGGTCACATGTTCTATCTCCATGTCTCCTGCCAGAGTAGACAGCCATAGAGGGCCTGTGAGGCTTGAGGGCCCTTCATTTGAGTAGAGAAATGTCATCAGCAAAGTCATCCTGCTGACGGCGCAGGCAACGGAGGCAGCGCCATTGGCACACCATGAGGCAGAGTGGAAGCATGAAGAGAGCACAGATGGCAGCCATGACATAGGCTATGGTCATGAGGGTCGACTCGTCTGTCTGCGGAATGTTGTAGCCACAGTCCTCCATGTTTGTGGTAACAAAGGGGCCTTCCACTGCTGCTGTCCGGAACTCATCGTGCACTGTAGAAGGGTGGAGGAAGTTGTCATGTGAGCTTGAAAGTAGTTTGGGTTAGACATGAAAAAAACGAAAACTATGAAACTCTAGAATTTGGTTCTTATGGGAGCTGTCAGAGCTTCTCAGATTTTTTAAACTCTCAGATAACAACCTGTTCTAGGTGAGGAGCATCCTGTCATAATTAGGCAGAGATACTCTACAAGCCTCATGCTGCTTTGTTTTCTGAGGGCCACATAATGCCAGCCCTAATGCTAGCTACACAGTCTTGTTCTCTTGCCTTCCTTTCCCAAGTGATGGTGCACCCATAAGCTGAGTATCACCAAGGAGTTCATTGTCCATCTACTGTGGCTGCTTATCTTTCCCTGGACTCTAGAACACTACACCTTTTTCATGGTTACCTCGTCTCTTGGGCTTTTCCAGCAAAGGTTACTGTGCTTGAGTTGTAGGCTCAAGAAACATGAGAATTTTGACACCTCTTGCTCAGTATGTTGGCTTTGAGAGGCAGGCAGTTCCTCACCAAGTTGGCACAGACCCAGATATCTTAACTATCCAACCAGAATAAATACAGACCCTTTGGCTTCCCAAAGCCTGTGTTCTCACCATGGCAGGCACTGACAGCAAAGCCAATTCGTTTGTGAGCTCGGTCAAAGACAACATAGAAGCCTTCCATGATAACAGCTCCCATAACAGTGCCCGTGGATGATTGTGAGATGGCAAACTTGTAGCAGTCATCTTGAGATGTGGCAACGTCCTCCACTGGCCTTAGGTATTGCTGGGGATAAATGAACATAAGGTGAAGGACATCCCACTCAAACTCACTTGATCTTTTTTCTGGTCCTGAGGTACTCATAAATAATTCATTTTTAATATAAGGTTTTTATCTCATTTGATTCTTACAACATTCCTGTGAAGTAGGGCATTTGGAATGAGCAAACAGAATCAATGATGAAATTCTTTGCCTGTTTTGAGATAGTTTTTCAAAAAGACTAATCCAGTAGTTCTTTTCCATATTTGTTTTGTTCCATTCAGCTATGCCCAATAGCTGTGTTATATTCCTCACAAACCACATTGTTTACCTTTCTTTTCCTGAGGCCCAGTTTGGTTCAGGAGGAGACATACCTGTGGCAGGATGGTGATTCGGAAGGACTGATTAGTGACTTCTCCCATTAGGTAGAGTGAGATGACTGGAAAGATGTTCCAGGGGGTAGTGCCAGCTTGCCAGCATACCAGCTGCTCCCCTAGCCAGAAGCCATCTGGGAATTTCTCTGTCTGGCTTGGCCAAAAAGAAAGAAGTGGGAAGGATTAGTTATAAGAAAGTGGCCTGCATTACATCTTCTGCTAAGTTTTTTTCCCCCTGCTAAGGACCTTCCCTTGTTTGACCCTGATAGAAAACTGGACTAAAGGGAGAAACTGAGTCACATAAAGTAGATATAACTAGATGATGAATTTCTTAGAAATATCCTAGAATCATCTGAAAGAAATGGAGATGGGGTGGGATCAGGGAACAAGAACGACTTTTAGCTATTTGAAATCTTGTCATTTGTTTGGACTTATTTTGCTTATCCCTAGAGGACAGTTAGAACCAATGGATAGAGCTTATATAGGGATATAGCTTTTGGCTAACATTGGAATGGATCGCCTAAAGATCTTCAAATAGTGGTTGAACCACTATTGCTGGGGATACATAAAAGATATTCAGACTTAATATACAGGCAGTACTAAATGGCTTCTGAAAACCACCAAACTATTCATTCTCTAATTCTTGGTATGAATGGGGAAAAGGGTGGAGCTTGAGGTGAAGATAGGGCAGATCATAGCTGAGAAAGATGGGGAAAGACCAATATCTAAAGATAGCTCAGTCCCTAGAACTGTAGCACTATGGCAGAGCATTCTATATGGGTATTTTTGTGCTTGCATTCCATATCACTTTTTCCACCAACTCCCTTCAACTCCTATATGTTGTCTATTAATTCCACTGACCGAGGAGGCTGTCTTGATGGACTTGACTGCAGCCTCAAACACTTTCTTAGGCAGTCTCAGGTTGGTGGTACCGCTGTCCACAATACTTTTGTCGTAGTTGTACTAGAGAGGAGAAAAGATATTCATGTGGCCAAATGCCTTTGGGTTTCAGGCATCTTACTGTTCCACAATTAGTCCAGAGGTCTTAAGCGTAGATTGGCGCAGCATTCCTTTGTCCCCCAGTTTCCCCAACTAGAACCCTATTTAACCATAGACCACCAGGATCACCCCTTCCCAATAATGCCTTTGAACTTTACAATTGGCCTTGCTACTATATTCTACAAGCCACCTACAGCCACACTTTCCTATATTGTTGTCTTTTCCAATTAGAATGTGAGCTCTTTGAGAGAGAGACTATCTTGTTTTTCTATTTGTATTTATAGTACTTAGTATG
Source organism: Antechinus flavipes (assembly GCF_016432865.1). Lineage (NCBI taxonomy): Eukaryota > Metazoa > Chordata > Mammalia > Dasyuromorphia > Dasyuridae > Antechinus > Antechinus flavipes. The sequence continues at coordinate 514,848,827 of NC_067400.1, forward strand.
GTTCTTGGCATACAGTAAGAGCTTAATAAATGCTTTTCCATTCTATTCAAATAGCTCCTAAATCATCACCATGTAATAGGTCTAGAGCTAGAATGGTCTAACGCTAACTCACATTTGTATAATGCTTTTACATTTTTCAAAATGTTTTTGTACCTGTTATCTTTTTCAGTCTTGAAGAGTAGATTGGGTAGAGATCATATTATATTCATATGACAAATAAGGACATTGAGATCCAGAGAAGTTAATTGGCTTTTTAAAGTATACATATTTGATTTAGTGGCAAACTTAGGACTTAGAACTTGGGTTTCTTTCTTCCTAGTGCACGTATTCTTTCCACTGGACCACACATGTGGCCTGGGGAGAATACTCTTTTCAATCTTTGCCCTTACAGATGGATTTCCTGCTATCACTGTTGAGTTATTGACTGAGACACAACTCCTTTCCTCAGTTCTTCCCAAAGCTTGTGCTTGGCCTATCATTCTACTCCTTAATCAGGAGCCCCTTAGCAATCAAGATGGGCCTTCTCATTCCCAGTATTCCTGGTACTCTTACCTCTTTACAATCCATTTTCAGGTCCTGCCCATTGATCTCCACTCGAACAATAACGACTTCATAGTACCACTCTCGGCGGATAGGTGTGTACCACAGACTGCCCACATATAGGGAATGGTCAATACCCCCAATGATCTGGAGAGAGAGAGAGAGAGTTAGGCTTGTATATCATGCTCTAGTCCACTGGGTATGTCCCTTAGGGAACTAGGAACACTGGGTTTTAGGAACCTGGGGTCATGAGGAATAGGTCAAATATTAGAAGTAATGGAGTAACAAAAAAAAAAAAAAAACTGTCTCTTTGGATGGCAGAGACTTTTGGAATCATGATTTTTATTCCCTTGCTGCAGGTCTGACTGTCCTTAATCCAGTTCAGGCAGTTTGAGGATTTATCCTTTAATAATTTTTATTTAACAGTGGGGGTGCTACATTTTTCCCAATCACCCATTCCATTTTCATATAATCCTTTTTGTTTGGAAGTTAGTTAAATCTTACCCAACTTGCTCTTATTGTAATTTGTCTTTTGCCTCATTATAGTGAGGATGGAGAATCATTCACTATTTTCTTAGTAAAGAAGGCATGAAAACCTACCTCTTCTTCAGACTAAGTCATGTCAGTTCCTGTAATGTTTTGTGATAAGTTTCTTCTTCAATTCTTTAATCATCTTTGTCTTTCATCTGACCCCACTGCAAGTTTCCTGTAAATCTTTTTAGTGGTAGATCCCAGGACTTGCTCAGCAAAGGATCTGACCAGTGTTGAGAAAAATAAAGGGTCAGCAGCCCCTGAATTGCTTCTGGCTTAGTCCCAAAGGGAGGAGATGCCAGCTGGTCCCTGCCCATCTGCCCTTCTAGTGCCTGCCCCAGAACCTACTTACCATGCTCCCACCAACTGAGGCCAGAGCCTCAGACTGGTTGAGGTTTGGGAAGCCAGTGCCACACAGCTGTAAGGAGAAGAGGTTGGGTACTTGGGTCTGCTTCACCAGAGAGTCGAAAAAAGGTTCTAGGCTGTCATCAGGCTGGCAAAGAGACAAGTAGAGAGAGAGCAGAGACAAGGGAATTAGGGGAAAGAACCCAGTTTCCATGCCAGAGCAAAACGGTTGTTGGGATGGAGAACCTTGGAAGTCCCCTTCAAGAATCATCTTGGAGCTAGCCTTAGGGCAGAAAAGGCCATGGTCAGTTGGATTTTGCTGAGGGGCAATGATAGTGCCAACTGAGAGGTGTTGATGAGATAAAAGTTCTTAGGGAATCTTTGAAGTAAGGTCATCCTTTTAATCCCATCATATATGTCTAACTTCTTCCAGGCAAATGGGAATCTCACTTTTTTTTAAGCTTACTATTTTTTGTTTTTACATAATTTTCACTACTAAATGCATTTCTCACTCCACCATTCACCCATTCTTCAAAAATCTCTTTAAAAATCCTTTTTAGTGTCTCATAATTTCATAACCTCTTTATGCTTCAGTTCAAGCCCATTTCTCCTCCAATTCCTCCCATAGGCAGTCTCTTTGCCCTTCCTCCCCATTCAGTGTTCAGCACCAGCCCTCTGCTTCCTCACCCTGGCAATCTCCGCATAGGCCAGCCCCAGGATGCCCTCCCAGTTAGAGCCATTGATGAAGAACTTGTCGGACTCGGTGATGGCAGCAATGTTGGCACGTACGGTGACATTTGGGCCGTGAGGGATGCTTACTAGGTCAGTGCCCAGCTCGCCCTCCCACTTGCCCTGGGTATAGGGCACGTACACACCCTTCCGCAAGTCCCGATAAGTACTGGATCTGTGAAAAGAGGGCAGATGCAGAGGTGTTTTTCGAGGTAAGGAAGTCACTTCTGGTAACACATAATAGGTGTTACAGAATCTCCAATTTGGGTCCCATCACCTTTTTAGTGGGATACCCATTCCCACCAGAGTTAGGACTCTGGGTTCTTCCTCTTAGGATCCTAGCCATACCTAGCTGTTCATAGAAGGGGGCTAACTCCTTAGACAACTCATTTTTGTCCCGAGAACACAGTGGTGAAGGGCAGCACACAATCCGACAAAGGGAAGTGGGGCTGGATCTTCTTCAGCAACTGCCTCATCGGCTCATTTCCCTACTTCTTGGGCCAAGGCCCTGTGGGAAACAAGCCTGGGCATTGTGCATTGTGCTTGGTGCCAGAAGGGCAGCCAGGGGCATCTCTTCCTCTCCCGGCTTGGCTGAGCTCCCAGAGAAAAGGACTCATTGACTCCTTTGCTGCATTGGGACCTGGTGGTGCCAACCGGGTGACAGAGAGTGTGCCAGGAAGAAACAGTGGGGAACCCTCTGAGCAGATTACAGAGGACTAAGATCTGTACAAACTCCAAGTTTTGACACAGGTGCATATAATATACTACTAATTTACAGCCCCCTACCTGTGGAGAGCCCCCTTGCCTGCTTGGATATTTCCCAGCCATTCACTCATCTCCATAGGTTCAAATATTTGTGAAATCATATTAACACAATGGCACATAACCAGTGCTTTAGCCGATAGGGAGGAGGGTCAGGAAAGGGAATGATTCTTCTTCATTGACCTTGAGCATGTTCCCCTGCCTGTCAACTGCTTAAGGAGGTGGAAAGAGAGAAAGGAATGGAAAACAAGTATGGGGTTCACATTTGGTCTGAAGTGCCCTTGCGGCTGCAGAAAGAGGCTGTTTCAGAAGCATTCTTATCTTTCTCTCATCTCTGCATCCTCTCTTTATCACCCCTTTTCTAATCCATATGTTCACTAGTGAATCCCATGATTCTTTCCACACCCGTGTCAGTGATTTCTTCTAACCATGGTTTTTTGTCCTTCCCATCCTATATAGCATTCTCAGCTCAGATCATCTCTTCCTCTGAGCCCTATTTTGACCCTTTGTCCTGCCAAACTGTCAGCTCTGTCTAGGGGAACTCTGTGTGTTTGCAATGGGAGGGGGATTTGTCTTGGGAAAAGTTAATAGGCGTTTCTATTCTGAATTTCCACCCACGCTAGGGGCTTATGAAAGGTCTTTAAAACTAGTAGTGTAGGTTTTGGGATTCCCCGGACCCTCATGGGAAGGAGACATCATGGGAGTCAGTTCAGTTCATCTATTCGTGGCTAATGTGGTTATGGCAACAGAGAGCTACCAATGGACTGAAGAATGAAGGAGACACTTGCATCTCACATAGATGATCCTCATTACTTCTCTGTGAACTCTAGGGTCATTTTGTCTAAAAGCAACCAGCTATGCTTGCAGCAAATGAGAAACTCCATAGTTCTGCTTTTCCTACCAGCCTCAATCTCTGTCCCCTCAGAATATGCCCTCTGGGTCTTGTTCTTCATCCTCTCTAGTCCCTGCTCCTCCTTCCCTCTTCCCCCCTGCCCCCTGCTCTTCCTTAGAGAATTAAGGGATCTTGGTTCCTCCATCAGTGGGAGAGGTAAAGTTCTAGGAGAGGACTGGGAGGGAGATGAGGTGTCCCTCCTCCTCATCCCCCCGTACTCACAGCTGTCTCCGGTAGTATCGATGTAAGAAAGGATGTGGGGCAGCTCCTACTGCGAAGTTACTGCTGCCTGTGTCCACTAGGATGTTGAGCTGTAGGGGAGAAAGAGAGACAGAGATTTATTATTAGAGAACAAGAAACTTAAGATGCCCCAGTAGGACCCTTCCTCTTCCTCCCAGTTACCTCATCTTTCTTAACAGATGGGAATGAAGATGTCAGGCCATGTCCAGCAAGAACTTAGAAATAGGAACCTCTGAACAGGGCCTTCCTTACTACAGTAAGTGTCTCAAAAACCCTCTTGCATTTACCCCCTCTCCTCCCCTTCTGGTGCCTGTTAGCTCTTTCAAAGTACAGAATGTAAAAACCAGAAAGGGACCTACAAGATCATTTAATCTAAACCACTCACTCTACTACTGCATTTGACCTCTTGGTATCTAATTCTGCTTCTGATTCCTCTTTTTTTTTTTTTTTTTCTGGTTGTCCCAGTAAGTAACACACTCAGAGACAGTCTGGCCATCTTGCCCAGCATTTCCCCATCAAAATACAGCTATGTTAGGGTCTTCACTGGTGACTGGGACTGATCTGTGTGGGTCAGCATGTGTGTGCACATGTTCATAGGTTGGCATGGGATTCCCTAGGGTGACACTCCTCAGCTTCAAACCCTAGAGTGACCCTTCTACTTCAGCTGCCAGAGAATCAGAATGGTTAGGAACAAGGTGGCTAACCTCATGAAAATCTGTCATTCTGAGCCCTTCACTCAATTCCCACAGCTCCTGGCTGGGTGAAGGGGCAGATGCCTGTCCCAAAGGCTTCCCAGTACATTCAGCCTCTTGCAAACTTCAGCTCTAATCACAGAATTACAGAATCTAATCCAAACCCCTATCTCAAGAAAAAGCCTTATAATATAGCTGACAAAAGTTCTCCAACCTCTGATTCAAAAGACTGCCACTCCCTTGAGAAGCAGTCCATTCTTCTTTTGGGTAGGTCTAATTGTTAAAGAATTTTTATTTTGATGAAGCCTAATTTTGCCATCTCATAAATCCATCTATTACTTCTAGTTGGACCCCTTGGGACCAAGCAGAACAAGTCCAATCCCTGTCTAATGTGACAGTCCTTCAAATACTTGAAGACAACTACCTTGTTCCCACTAAGCTTTCATTCTCTGGTCTTTTCACTCCACCTATTCCCATCTTTCCTGTCTCCAGTTCTTCATCTTTTCTATTTGCCTAATGACCTCCCTTCCTTCTGGAGATGGTATTTGCTGAGAATCTAGTCTGAGCAGGGTGCTGTGCTGAGTGGTTGAGGACACACACACACACACACACACACACACACACACACACACACACTACTTCTGGAGGAAATTATAGTCTAGCTGAGAAAAGAAATCTAAGTGTTTCTTTCATGTTTTACATGTCTATTATCTCCTTGGTCCTCTCCTATTTCCTCTCCCTCATCTCCCACAATCCCTCTTTTTATCATCTTTCTTGCCTCTAAAACCTTCTCTCCACTTTCCTTATTTCTATTATATTCCCACTGTTCCTTCTCTTGAATGCTCTTAACTTCCAGCCCCTGTCTCCTGCTTCTGGACACCCACCAGCCCCTGAATCATTCAGAACTTTCAGAGAAAATGCATAGAATCAGGGGAGATTCAACAATTTAGATGGCTCTCCTTTGAAATTAACCAAGTTAGTCTAGCCTAGGTTTCAGGTTGCTAGCTGTGTGACTTTGCGCAAGTCAGTTAAGCCCAACTGCTTTGCCCCCCAAAAAGAAATTAACCTGGTAAAAGAATTAAAGTGGTTCCATTGCTCCATAGCTTCACCACACTCCCTGATGGGTAGGACCTTGCAAGTCCCTCCACAGCATCTTGACTTTCCTAGGCAAAGGTGTCTTAATCTCTCTTAAACTCTAGCAGGAAAGAATTAATTCTCCAATTACTGAATGTTCCTGTAATTTGGGGGCAGACTTTTATTTTTGAAGAAGAAACCTTAGAAGGTCTGCCTAGTACCCTACACTTACTACTATGTGCCAGCACTGTGCCAAGCATTGGGATGTACAAATATCTGATTTCTTTGAGTAGAGGAGGAGATCCTAACTCAGAAAGAGGAGTCAGCTTTTTTTCCATTTTGCCAACTTCTATAGCAAGGCTCCTGCCCAATCTGTTATGTTGTAAATAAGAAATTCTAGCTAATGGAACAAAGAGTATGAAAGGTATCCAACAAATACACTTTTAAAGACAAATTCAGTTGAGTAGGGATGAAGAGAAACTCCAAAGAGAGACTTTAGACCTTAGAACACAAGACCTTATGGGAATATGGGGACTAGAAAGAAGTGTAGGCATATTGCCCATCTTCATGGTCTTCTAGTTTTGTTTTGGGTTTTTTGGTTCATTTTATTTAAATACTTTATTTATACTTTTCATTTTTCAGGGAATCACAGACTTCATTCTTCCTACTATTCCCCTCTCCAAAGAACCCAACTCTCCCTTGTAAAAATTAGCATAGTCTTAAAAAAAAAAAAGACATACAGTGGTCACATCTAAAAATGTATATCTCATTTTGCACTTCTGATCCACCACCTCTGTGTCTAGAGGTGGGAATCATGTTTCATCATCATTCCTTTACAGTCATAGCTGGTCATTACATTGATCATAGTCCTAAGTTTTTCAAATGTTTTTTTCTTTACAGTATTGTAGCCATTGCATAAATTGTTCGCCTGTGTTTGTTATATCAATTCATATAATTCTTCCCAAATTCTACTTAATATTTTCCTTTTATTATTTTTTATAACACAATAATATTTCATAGTATTTGTCACAATTTGTTCTTCCATTCCCGAATGGATGGGCATCCACTTTATTTCTAGGGTTTTTTTTTCTATAATAAAAAGTGCTGTCATGAATATTTTTGTACACATTAAGTCCTTTCCCTCTTTTATCTCTTTGGGCAATATGCCTAATAGTGGCCTCAGTCAGATAAAGGGTATACTCAACCTAGTGATGTTTTGAGTAGAGTTCCATATTGCTTTTCCAACATAGTTGAATTCATAGCTCCACCAACAGTGCATTAATGTGCCTGTCCTCCCATTTCCCTTCCAATAACTGTCATTTTCCTTTTTTCCCCATCAGTTGTCTTTGAAATAGAATCTTCGGATTGTTTTAGTTTGCATTTTTCTTATTATTAGTGAGTCAGAACACTTTTTTTCCCATATGGTTTGTTGATTGGGTTTTTTTTTTTTAATCTTTTTTTTTTCTTTTTTTGAGAATTGCTTATTCATATTTTTCAATTATTTATCCACAGAAGAATGCTTGTTGTATTTTTGAGTGAGTTTTCAGTATATCATGAATTTCAGATGAGAAAATTGTTGATGTCTTTTCTAATTTTAACTGCATTTTATTTGTGAAAAAGGTTAATTTTAAGTCATCAAAATTCTACATTTTATCTCCTTTGATCCTCCTTATCACTTGTCTTGTCAAAAACTCTTTCCTGAATCAATATTTATAGTTGTGAAGTTACTTCCTTTCTTGTTTCTCTAATTTGTTTATGATATGACCTTTTATATGTAAGGGCATATATACATTTGGAGCTTATTATGTGTGTGAAATATATGAATTTATTATTTATATTTTGCAACTTTGCTGAAGTTATTGTTTCAATTAATTTATAGTTGAATCTGTAGGGTTCTCTAAGTAGACTACTATATAATCTACAAAAGTGATGATTTTTTGTCAATACTTATTCTTTCACTTTCTTTTTCTTGTTTTCTTACTATAGCTAGCAAATCGAGAATTATATCAAATACTAGTAGTGTAATAAAAATCCTAGCTTTACTCTTGATCTTACTGGAAAGATCTCTCTTGTTTAGCTATTATAAATATTAGCTGCTGGTGTTAGATAACTATGATTTATCTTATTAAGGAAAACCATATCTCTTCCTATGGTTTTTAATATTTTAAAAACAAAAATGTGTATCAAATGTTGTCAAAATCTTTCTGCATTTATTTATATAACTATGTGATTTTTGGTTTTTGTTATTAATATGGTCTATTATAGTAGTCTTCCTAATATTGTCTTAACCCTACATTTTTGCTAAAAATTCAATCTAATCACAATGTAAAATGGTTTTAATATATTGCTACGGTCTCTTTGTTAATATTTTATTCAGTGATTTCATGTCAGTATTTATTAGAGATATTAGTCAATATTTTTTTTCCTTTGCTTTGTCTCTTCCATATTGATACCACATATCATAGAAGATATTTGGATTATTTTTTCCTAGTCTTTCAAGCAGCTTATTTAATGTTGAAATTAATTGTTCTTTGAGTGTTTAAGAGGGTTCACTTATAAATTCCTCTGACCTTAGAGTTGTTTTTTTTTTTAAATTTGGGAGTTCATTTATGGTTTGTTCAACTTGTTTTTTCTGATATTATGTTAAAATAATCTATTTATTCTGTTAATCTGGGCATTTTGTATTTTCATAAATATTCACCCTTTTCATTTATGTTATTTTGGTCACATATATTGGGAAAAATAGTTTACAATAATATTCAGTGTTTCTTCTTTATTTATTTTGAATTTTTCTTTTTCATGCTTAGTATTGGTAATTTGGCAGTCTTCATTCTCTTTAAAGTCATACTATCTAATGGGTTATTTTATTAATTTGAAAAAAGGCTCTTTGGTTTACTTATCAATTAAATTTTTTTTCAATTTTGTTAATCTCTTATTTTGTTTCCAGTATTTCTTTTTTTTGTGTTTAGGGTTTTTTTAATTGCTATTATTGCTTTGGTAGTTTTTTTCCTTCCTTTTTTTTAGTTTCATACCAAATTTATCAATGTATTCCCTCTTTTTTTGTTGATGAAAATGTTTAGCAATATGAATTTTCCCTTAAAATTACTCTGGCTAGATTTCAAAAATTGTCTTATTGTTATTATTTTCTTTGTTTAAACTATCCATTATTTCTAATTTGTTCTTTGATACACCAATTCTTTAGAATTAAATTATTTAGTTTCTATTTTTGTTTGAACCTTTTCTTCAAAGGTCTTTTGTTGATCATAGTGTTTATTTCATTGTGGTTAACAACTATGTGTTTCATATCTGTGCTTTTCTGCATTAGTTTATGAGGTATTTAAGAATATAGCTAATTTTTGTAAGAGTGTTATGTACAGCTAAGAAATATTCTCTTTCTGTTTCTGTTCAGTAACTAATCACCCTTTAATCTAATATATTTAACTTTTCTGAAATTCCATTCATGTTTAAAATTTATTTCTTATTTATCTTTTTGTCAAATTGTTTGTGTCTGAGAGAGGTACATTACAGTCCCTAACAAGTATACTTTTGTGTGTGTCTTTCTCTCTATGATTCAATGAACTTTTCCTTTAAGTACTTAGATGCTATGCCATTCATTATGTATTTATTTTACACATTGATATTTCATGTCAACTACCCACCATCTTCCCTTTGACTAGAACCTCTTAGGAATTTTGAACCATGCTAAGTCTTACTTTATGCTGTCCTTCTTTCCCTCTTCTTTAGATTAAAACAAATATTAAGAATAGTTTTTTTTAAAAGAGAGTTATAAGATAAGAATCTGATGGTGTATAAGTACAGGAAGGGAGGGCAGGAAGGTGAGAAAACCCAGTGTAATTGTGGTCATGGGTGGGGAGAGTGGTTTCTGGCTTTATGTATATGGGGCTCTCTTTCTGACATTCTTCCTTTTCCTGACAGAAATAAGAAGTTTTTCTTTTAGGTACCTCTACCTTTGCTTTGCCATTTTATATATCTCAATATGACTAGATAGACCCAAGAGTGGGTGCCCAGGGGACTGCAGTTGCAGGGTCAGAGCTAGGTCAGGGCCAGCCAACCAACAAACAAGCTCAGTATAATCCCCGGGGTCTTCTCCAATGAGACCAGCTCCTGGGTAGGAAGAGCTAACAGGTTCCATGGGGACAGATTTATGCTTGGATGAGAAACACACCTAAAACTGAAGCTGGGGTGTCCTTACTCTGCAAATCACACCTATGTTGATTTTAACTCTTAGCAGCAGATGAGAAGTCCCAAAGGACAGCTCTGGGACAGAAGGATGAACAGCTCCAGGACAGAAGGAAGAAGGGACAGCTCCAGGACAGAAGGATGAAGGATAGTTCTAGGACAGAAGGAGGAAGCTCCAGGACAGAAGGAGGAAGGGACAGCTCCAGGACAGAAGGAGGAAGGGACAGCTCTGGGACAGGAGGAGGAAGGGACAGCTCTGGGACAGAAGGATGAACAGCTCCAGGACAGAAGGAAGAAGGGACAGCTCCAGGACAGAAGGATGAAGGATAGTTCCAGGACAGAAGGAGGAAGCTCCAGGACAGAGGGAGGAAGGGACAGCTCCAGGACAGAAGGAGGAAGAACAGCTCCAGGACAGAAGGAGGAAGGACAGCTCCAGGACAGAGGGAGGAAGGGACAGCTCCAGGACAGAAGGAGGAAGGACAGCTCCAGGACAGAGGGAGGAAGGGACAGCTGCAGGACAGAAAGAGGAAGGGACAGCTCCGGGACAGAAGGAGGAAGGACAGCTGCAGGACAGAAGAGGAAGGACAGCTCCGGGACAGAAGGAGGAAGGACAGCTGCAGGACAGAAAGAGGAAGGGACAGTTCTGGGACAGAAGAAAGGGACAGCTCTGGGACAGAAGGAAGAAGGGACAGCTGTGGGGCAGAAGGAGGAAGGGACAGGTGCGAGACAGAAGGAGGAAGGGACAGCTCCGGGACAGAAGGAGGAAGGACAGCTCCAGGACAGAAGGATGAAGGATAGTTCCAGGACAGAAGGAGGAAGCTCCAGGACAGAGGGAGGAAGGGACAGCTCCAGGACGGAAGGAGGAAGAACAGCTCCAGGACAGAAGGAGGAAGGACAGCTCCAGGACAGAGGGAGGAAGGGACAGCTCCAGGACAGAAGGAGGAAGGACAGCTGCAGGACAGAAAGAGGAAGGGACAGTTCTGGGACAGAAGAAGGAAGGGACAGCTCTGGGACAGAAGGAAGAAGGGACAGCTGTGGGGCAGAAGGAGGAAGGGACAGCTGTGGGACAGAAGGAGGAAGGGACAGGTGTGGGACAGAAAGAGGAAGGGACAGCTCTGGGACAGAAGGAAGAAGGGACAGGTGCGGGACAGAAGGAGGAAGGGACAGCTGCGGGACAGGAGGAGGAAGGGACAGCTCCGGGACAGAAGGAGGAAGGACAGCTCCAGGACAGAAGGAGGAGGGACAGCTCCGGGACAGAAGGAGGAAGGGACAGCTCTGGGACAGAAGGATGAACAGCTCCAGGACAGAAGGAAGAAGGGACAGCTCCAGGACAGAAGGATGAAGGATAGTTCTAGGACAGAAGGAGGAAGCTCCAGGACAGAGGGAGGAAGGGACAGCTCCAGGACAGAAGGAGGAAGAACAGCTCCAGGACAGAAGGAGGAAGGACAGCTGCAGGACAGAAGGAGGAAGGACAGCTGCAGGACAGAAGGAGGAAGGACAGCTCCAGGACAGAAGGAGGAAGGACAGCTCCAGGACAGAAGGAGGAAGGACAGCTGCAGGACAGAAGGAGGAAGGGACAGCTCCGGGACAGAAGGAAGAAGGGACAGCCCCAGGACAGAAGGAGGAAGGACAGCTGCAGGACAGAAGGAGGAAGGGACAGCTCTGGGACAGAAGGAAGAAGGGACAGCTCCAGGACAGAAGGAGGAAGGACAGCTCCAGGACAGAAGGAGGAAGGACAGCTGCAGGACAGAGGGAGGAAGGGACAGCTCCGGGACAGAAGGAAGAAGGACAGCTGCAGGACAGAAGGAGGAAGGGACAGCTGCGGGACAGAAGGAAGAAGGACAGCTCCAGGACAGAAGGAGGAGGGACAGCTCCGGGACAAATGGGCAACGTGACTTATAGAGGTCACATATAGGAGCCATGTTCATGTTTCATCCTGTCCTGGAGCTTCATCCTTCTGTCCTAGAGGTCAGAAGTAGAGGTGCTTCTTAAAATGCCAAAGAACATGGAAGCCTTCCTTGGTATCCTCTTCTAGAGTCTGGGAATATAACCCCCAGTTTGCCTTCTTTTCGTCCTGTCCTTAGTAGAGACGGGTAACAGCTGCTTGTCCTCCTTTGTAATAACTGTACAAACCATAGGTTTCTTTTAGCACATCCTGAAGCCCTAGAAGGCAGGGCAGATTAATATTCTCTTCAGTTTACAAAAGGAGAACCTAACAAACACTCGAGAGATGAACACAGAACCACATTTCCACTTGTATCAAATCTGAGATAAGAACCCTCCACTCTGGTTTGCTCTGCAGCCTTGTTTCCTATTTAAAGAAAAGTCTCCTTTTGGACTGATCAGAAAGAGTACTCAAATGAGGAATTGGAATTGAGAGAGAGGACGGATATTGATGATGAGGTAGCAGTTTAGAATGGACGCTCCTGATGGCTGATTTCAAGATCTTCTGCTCCCTTTCCTGCTTTGGTCCTCCCCTAAAAGTTTTTCAGGTTTTTTTGGTTGAAACCAAATGGTCTTAGAGTTTGTTTCTCCTGTGTGGGCCTTCTCCAGATAACGGCTGCCTGGGAATAGTGGGCTTTTAAGATGATCCCATTTGCTTCCTTGAACTGGAATTCTAAGATCTGGGATACTTGTCTGAGACATAAACTTGGAGTCTAGTGTTTTGTACTGGATAAGGGCAAACAGAGGGCACAGATGCAGCCTCTAGCACAGAACCCAGGGTTGCTGGGCCCAGGCCAAGGACCTTCCTCTCTCACTGAATCAGCTGACACCTAAGCAAACATGATCCTTTCCCAGAATGTAGCCTCTGACTCAAAGTCACTGAATTTCAAAGTTAAAAAAGACTTCTTCCCTGGCTATTTGGTTCAATTTACCTCTCCTTAGACCTACATGGACTGATGCTAAGTGAGATGAGCAGAACCAGGAGATCATTATACACTTCGACAACGATATTGTATGAGGACATATTTTGATGGAAGTGGATTTCTTTGACAAAGAGACCTAACTGAGTTTCAATGGATAAATGATGGACAGAAACAGCTACACCCAAAGAAGGAACACGGGGAAACGAATATGAACTATTTGCATTTTTGACTTTCTTCCCGAGTTATTTTTACCTTCTGAATCCAATTCTCCTTGTGCAACAGGAGAACTGTTCGGTTCTGCAAACATATATTGTATCTAGGATATACTGCAACATATTTAACATTATAGGACTGCTTGCCATCTTGGGGGGGGGGTGGAGGGAGAGAGGGGAAAAAATCGAAACATAAGCGAGTGCAAGGGATAATGTTGTAAAAAATTACCCTGGCATGGATTCTGTCAATACAAAATTATTAAATAAAATAAAATTTAAATTAAAAACAATTTACCTCCCCTTAAAAGAATTCCTGTTATCATATATCCTACACATAGTCACCCAACAATTGTTTGAATGCCTCCATTCCTCTTCCTTCAAATAGTCTTTCAAATTCTTGAAGATAGCTGTTATGTTCCACCGGACGCTGATCTCTAGGCTGGCTCCTTCAATCTGTTCTCATACAACATAAACTATTGTCAAAGATGGTTGACTTGGAGGTTTCTCCTAAGTGTGGCCCCAACCAGATTTGAATTTTATTGAGAAATGTTTAATAAAATAAATGCAAATATAATACAACAAAAATAATGCCAATTTGTGATTTTTAAAATTTAATCTGAAGGTTGAAGTCATCTGTTTTTGAGTTTGACACAACTGGACTAGAAGTCCTTTTTGGGTGTCTGTCTCTGGAAATTTTTCAGCTTATTAATGTCCTTTTTAAGTGCTTAATAAATGCTTGTTGACTGACTGGCTGATTAAACTGTGTTGCCCAGAATTGAACACAATACTTCTAAATAAACCAGTACAGTGGGACTATCACCTTTTTATTTCTATAAGATATATTTTACAGACAGCCTAAGATTCCTTTTTTTTTAATTGCCATGTCACACCTATTGACTTGTATTGCAAAAAAAATGGGAAAATGGGGACTTAAAACTCAAGATAAATATGGAAATGGTAAGAGAATACCTAGATACCCTTAGCGAGCTCACTAAACTGGGTGGCTGGGCATGAAAGTAAAACAGCCCCTCTGTCCTCAAGGAGTCCATAATCCACTAGAATGTAGGAAGGGAACAACATGTATGTAGAAGAGGAAATATGAAATATCTACCAAGTAGTACAGTGATTTTTGGTGGGGGGAGAGCATAAACAACTAAAAAGATCAGAAAATACCTCACATAGGAAGCAGCACTTTGATGTTAGCCTTGAATGGCACTAAAGAGTCTCAGAAATAGATTCTGAGAGTGTATTGCAGGCATTAGAGGAACAGTGTGTAAAATAATTTGGAACATGCATATCTATGTGTGTGCATACACACAGAAAACATTTAATTGCTTAAAGCCACACTAATACTTTGAACATCGTGTGTACTCATATGTGCATACATACACCCACTTCTCTGTAAATGGTTATATTCCCCATTACAATACAATCTTGTATTTTAGTAAATTATAACAGAATATATTCCTCAGTAGCTCCTTGTGGTCAGAAAATGTCTCGTTTTTGTATCTGTATTTCCAGAATCTAGCATAGTGTCTGGTATAGAACAGACTTGTATTGATTGAATGTTTGGAAGGAATATCTAACATAATTGAGGACAGAATCAGGTTCAAATGGGGTAAATCTAGTAAGATGAAATTTAAAAGAAGGCATATGTAAAATTGACTTTAAAAAATCAATTGAATAGATATAGAATAGAGGAAACAACATATATCAAAAAGATCTGGGGTCCTTATTTATTTGCAAACTTTGGTGCAACAGAATCCTTTTACTCTTCTATTTTCCCAGATTTGTAACCTTGGTGATATTCTGGATTCTTCACTCTCCCTCTCCCCTACTGATATTCAATCAGTTGCTAAATCTTGCTTTTTTTTTTTTTTTTTTTTTACAATTTTTACAAAACTTTTTTTTTGTATCTGACTTCTCTTTGCCTAGAGTAACCACTTTTGAGTATGCCCTTTATTATCTTTCAACAAGATTATTGTCCAAACCTTCAAACTGGTTTCCCTGCTTTAAATCTTTCTCCATTGCAGTCCATCCTTTACATAGCTGCCAAAGTGATTTTTCTTAAGCACCAATGACCATGTCACTTCTCCTGTGATTTCATTTACCTCTGATAAACTTCCTTTATAAATGCATATTGGTACCATCTTTGAAATTTTGAGAGTTTGAATGACCTACCCATCACACAGCAGAAGTGTCAGAGATAGGAGTTGTACTGAGATCTTCCTCAGGTCCCTATTCATTATATCATGCTTCCTCACATTTTATCAATAAAATGAAAACCAGACATTTTAAGATAACTTATATCCCCACTTCTACAGCTCAAATTCTCTCAACACTATACTCCATCTCACCAATTATGTTCATCAGAGTATTGATACTAACCTCTTCTATTTCTTTTTAGGAACTAACTTCTTCAATCATCTCCTCTATCTCCTCAACCTCTAATTTCTCCATCCACTGATTTCTTCCTTACTGCCTACAACACATTCAATTCTCTCCCATCCTTAAAAATCCTTCTCTTGACCCTGTCATTCCTTTAAGCTTCCTTTCCCTGCCAAGGTTTTTCTAAAAAAAGCTGTCTTTCATCATTACCTTCAGTTCCTTATCTCCCACTCACTGCTCAACCCCTTGGAATCTGGCTTATGACCATACCACTTGACTGGAGCTGATCTCCCCAAGGTTATCATTGCTTCCTCAGTTATTAAATCCAATCCACTTTTCTTACTTCCCATCCCTCTTTACTTCTCCACAGTGTTTAATGCTGTTAATCAGACCCTCCTCCTGGATATTCTCTCTTTTGGATTTTTGGTGATATATTCTCTTCTTCTGACTGCTTTTTCTCAATCTCCTTTGTTGAACCATTATCCATCTCCTGTTTGTGAGTATACCAATAAACTTTGTCCTAGAAATTCCTTTTTCTTCTCTTTTATTCTTTCCCTCCACTTAAAAGTAATTTATTTTTCTAATTACACATATAGTTTTCAACATTCATTTTTGTAAGATTTTGAGTTCCAGTTTTTTTTCTCTTTCCATTCCTCACTTATCCATCTGATATGGGTTATGTATGTACAATCCTTTAAACATTTTCATATTTGTCAGATCGAGAAAGAAACATCAGAACAAGAGGAAAAAATCAAAAGAAAAAATAAAAAAATAGTATGCTTCAATCTGCATTCAGTCTCCATAGTTCTCTGGATGTGGATGTTATCTTCCATCCTAAGTCTATTGGAAATGCTTTGGATCGCTATATTGCTGAGAAGAGCTAAGTCTATTATAGTTGATCATCATTATATAATCTTGCTGTTACTATATACAATGTTCTCCTGATTCTGCTCATTTTCCTTAGTATCAGTTCATGTAAGTTTTTCCAGACTTTTCTGAAATCAGGCTGCTCATCATTTCTTATAGAAAAAGAGTATTCCAATATATTCAAACCAATATATTCAAATACCACAACTTATTCAGCCATTTCCTAATTGATGGGCATTCACCCAATTTCTAATTTTTGCCACCGCAAAAAGAGCTGCTGCAAACATTTTTGCACATGTGAGTCCTTTTCCCTCTTTTATGATCTCTTTGGGACATAGGCCCAAGTAGTAACCCTGCTGGATCATAGAATATGCACAGTTTTACAGCCTGTTGGACATAGTTCCAGATTATTCTCCAGAATGGTTGGATCGCTTCACAACTCCACCAACAATGCTGTGTTTCAATTTTTCTACATCCCCTCTAACATTTATCATTATCTTTTCTTGTCATCTTAGCCAATCTGACAGAGGTAAGGTGGTACCTTAGTCTTGCTTTAATTTTCATTTCTCTAATCAATAATGACTTAAAGCATTTTTTCATATGACTATAGATGGCTTTAATTTTTTCATTTGAAAACTTCATATTCTTTGATCATTTCTCAATTGGGGATCTTTTGTTCTTTGTGCATGTGTCTGTCTTTGTCTCTTTCAGTGCTCTCATCAGTTCTATGGGTGCAGTTATCATCTCTGCAAAAGACTCCCCAAATAATATATCTGGTCTTCATCTCTCTTCTGAGCAGTTCTTTCTGCTCAACATTATTTGGATGTTTCATAGGCATGTCAAAATAATTTAATCAAAATAACATAATCAAAACAGAACTTCCTTCTCCCTACAAGCCTTCCCTCTTCTCAACTTCTTTGAAGGAATCAGGCTTCTTCCAATCATCTAAGTTTTCCACCTTGGAATAGTCCTTGACTTTTCACTCTTCCTCACCTCCTAAACTCCAAACAATCCTTCTCATCTGTTCCCATCTCTCTGCTCACATGACTACCATCATAATTTCTCACTTGGACTATTGTAATAGCCTTCTAATTGGTCTACTTATTTCAAGATTCTCCCCTTTTTCACAATCTGGCTTCAACACAACTGCCAAATTAATATTCTAAAACATAGGTTTGGCCATGTCATTCTAAAATAAAGGATGAACAAAAGTGTCTGTAGATAAAGTTTCAATGGCTCCCTATTTTATCTAGGACAGTGTGTGAACTCTTCTATTAGGCACTTGAAGTTATATGTAATCTGGAATCAACTTATCTTTCTAGGCTGACAAACAATGACTATCAACCATGTGCTTACAAACAAAAAAAAGAGGCAAAAGAAGATTGCCCTGGAGAAGTTTATCATAGAAGGGGTAAAACAACAAAAAAGCAAATGCATTCACACAAGCTATATTAGGATAAATAGGAAAGAGTTAAGAAAGAAAAGGGACTAGAAATAACCCCCTAACTCCTCCTTACTCTACCTTGTAGCCAAATTAGCTTAAGTTCCCCATCTACAACATCCCATCTCCAGTGTCTGGCCCAAATCTAGAAAGTGCTTCCTTCTCATTACTTCTTGGAATCTATAGTTCATTTCATGACAACTCAGGGAACATCTTCTAACATGAGGTAATTCGCTATCCCCCTAGTTGTCAGTGCTCCCTCCACCTCAAAAGGGCATTTATTTTATAGACATTTTGCATAGATATTTATATAGATATTGTTTCCTCTTAGTCTAATGCAATCTTAATGGTAGATACTGTTAGAATTTTTGTCTTTGGAGCTCCAGTACTTTGTACCCAGTAGGTGTTTAATAAATGCATATTTAAGTTAATTGAATTTTATGGTTGTTAAAAACAACATAGAAAATTAACATGATTTTAGTTTGCATTTAGGGAGGCAGAGTATTAAGAACAAGTGAGATGACAGTTCTGCCATCCTCTTCTCTGGTCAAACTCACATCTGGCATATTGTTTTCTCTTTGAGGTGCCATATTTTTATTGTTGTTCAGTCATTTCAGTTGTGTCTGATTCTTAATGACTCAGATTGTTGGGTTTTTTTTTTTGGGGGGGGGGAGGGTTGTCAAAGACAATGGAGCAATTTACTGTTTTTCTTCAGCTGATTTTACAGAGCAAACTGAGACAAGTGGGATTAAGTGACTAGTCCAGGGTCACACAGCTAGGCCATATTAGAACTCAGGTTTTCCTGACTTTAAGCCTAGCGCTCTATTCATTGTACGGCCTAGCTGCTCACAGCTATAGTTTGGAAAGTTTGTTAACAAACTGGATCATATCCAAAGGTACCACAACCATTTAATCTCAGGGATAATGATCTTGGGACAGTTTACACTGTGGTACAAAAGCCCACAAGGTAAGACATGCTAATTGCTGTGGTAATAAACTCTTTCCCCCAGCCCAGAAAAAGTACATGTTCTTAGATAGTAGCATTTGCTCCATGCTAGTTACCTCTCCAGTGAGTGTGAGTAAGCTACTATATTTTACTAACAAAGAATTGCATGGGAAGTGACATAAAGCATGTTACCTGGAATAAAAAGCGGGCCTGCGTGTTCTATTATCATCTATTTGATATCAAGAAATCTGGAGGAAGGCCCTCAGTGTGTGGGGTGGAGGAATTACAGCACAAAGCTTATACAAGAATAAAAACAGAAACAAAAACCAAGACCCAGATTGGTGTGGTAGGGTGGCCTTAGCAATGGGAAGAACTGAGTCCAAATGCCATCCTTGACACATACAAATTATATGACCATTGGCAAGGCCCTTAACCTCTCGGACCCCCAGATGATTCTCTAAGACCCTAAGTTATCTACAAGTTTCTTATCTGTGTCATTGGAAGGATTTTCCACATCAGAAGTACCCAACATCCATGAAATCATATGAGGTACAAAAGAACAATAACAAATCATTGAGTGGAACAGGATGAAAAGGCAAGAGATGTGTTGTAATCTACATTTATGGAAAGAATGCTCCCATCAATGAGATTAAAAATCCACTGAAGTATTTAAATAAAGAAAGTATCGTTAGTACCTTTAAGGACCTCTATGGAAAAAAAAAAGTAATTAAAACGAACAATCTCCTAACAAACCAATTAAAAAATGAGGAAGAGATGCTACCTCCTGTGCTAGTCACTGCTATGGTCAGGAAAATGTATTTGTAATCTAGCCTTAGTTTTGCCAACTGCAGGAAATTGTTCCTCTCTTCTGTCCTTAGTTGAAATAGATTTAATCTTTGAGGGAGGGAAAGACTTAGAACTAAGTTTTACATATTTGTGATTCCTCAAACCTAGGTTCTGACCATATCATCCCATTATTCAATAAATTCCATGGCTTCCTTTTACCTCCAGGATAAAACCAGTTTGGCTTTTAAAACCTTTCATAACCCACCAACACCACCACTATTCTGCCCCCTCCCCTATTCTTCCTTCTTATCCTTTACGCCCTTTCATATCCTCCATGATTCATCAATGTGACGTGACACTTTTCTAATATTCCATGAACGTACACTCATCTCCCATCTCCGGTCTTTTTACTGGTCAGTCTCTTTGGCTAAAATGATTTCCCTTTTCATCTCTTCCTCCTAGTTTCATTAGCTTCTCGAAAAACCTTAAAACTCAACTAAAGTTCATCCCCATTCCTCTTTAATCTTAGTGCCTCCCCCTTAAGATTACTTTATTGTTCAGTTGTTGCAGTCATGTTGCAGTCATGTCTGCCTCTTCATGATCCCATCTAGGTGGTTTTTGTTATTATTATTTTTTTTTGGAAAAGATAATGGTTTGTGATTTCTTTCTCTAGCTCATTTTACACATGAGAAAACTGAGACAGAGTTAAGTGACTTGCTCAGGGACACATAGGTAGTAAATCTCTGAGGCCGGATTTGAACTCAGAAAAATGGATCATTCTCACTCCAGGCTGGTGCTCTAGTCACTGTGCTGCCCAGTTTCACCTTGAGATTTCCCCAAATTTATTTTGTGGATAGCTTATTTGCATGCATTAGATCTTGAGAACAGGGACTTAAAAATTTTTTTTTTGTATTTCCAGCAGACATAGCTTAATAATCCTAGTTGACTGAATGACTGGTATGACTTAAGTATCCATAAGACCTGTAAAATGGATAATTTGTACAGGGGGAGATCCCTGAAGCTATAATGCTTGATGACTCAAAGACTGCCTCTTTACGACAGAAGGTAGGATGGCACTGGGTGATGAGGAAGGATCTACAAGGAGATTGTTGTTTGTCCTTAGTTCTCCAGGAGGACCATGATTTATATTTAAGTGAGGAAGGCTGTGGAGGGCCACCTGCCTCCAAAGCCCTCTGGGTCCAGTGGCTAGATATAGAGACCAGGACGACTGGAGATGGCCCTGGATGCAATGGCAGCCCTTGGCCTTTTTAAGCTAAGGCCTTCAACAGGTCTCAGCTTGATTGAGGATGTACCCATTCAGTGATTAAGGCTGCGTAGCAATTAAGGCAAAGAAACTCCTCTTTCACCTAGTGCAAAAAAAATCTAAAGAAATAAGTGAAGAGAAAAGGCTAAAAGGACAGAGATGGATTAGAATAGGCTGGAAAAGAAACAAGTTGGGAAGATATGAGTCCATTATGGTGCTTCTTCAGAGTCCTTGGGTTGTGGAAGGTGAGATAGGACTAAGAATTTTGGTCTCTAGTCAGACAGGATCTCCCTGAGACTTTTCCAAATGAGTCCAGAACTTTCTGGTCCTATAGGGCTTTGCTTTCTCCTTTCCAGGAGTTACCTGACACTTTCAGCATCTGATCAGTTCCAAGAGAAGGAGTCCCAGATCTGGGCCCTGTTCCTATTACAAAGCCAATCTTCTCTATGGCCCTGCTCCTGAAAAGGTAGAACCTGGATAGCACATCTCAGGATGAGAATTGTTTTCATGCCCAGAAAAAGGTTTTGATCCTGCAATCCCACATTACTCTCTATTTCACTACTGCCCAGGAAAGCCTTCCCAGCAGGGATAGCTGCCTGGGATCCAAATGGATATTGGTGGGTGGAAGTGAGATCCATTTCACATTCCCTACTTTCTAGTTTTAAGTTTCTGCTTTGCTTTTCTAAAGTATGGCCTTTAAATGGTGAAACCAGGTCATTTCTTGTCTTCTTATGATCTTTTTAGTTTCTGATCCTGAACCTTATAAGAGAAAACAAACTTTATCTTGTCTTCTATTGAAATGCCTCCATATTAGCCCCTGACTAAGATGACTTTGGACTGTTGGGTGGCTCAGTGGATAGATCACTGGGCCTGGATTCAGGAAGACCTAAGACACTGGCCTGTGTGACCTTGGTGAGTCACCTAACCTATGTTTATCTTAATCCACTTGAGAAGGAAATGGTAAATCACTTTCGTATCTTTGCCAAGAAAACCTCATAAAGGGTCACAAAGAACTGGACATGACTGAACAACATCATCATAATTTGGAAGTAGAACTGAGACAGAAGGTACATCTAATCTGAGTAAAGCAAAGCAAATTAATATGCCAGTGAGGACATTTTAGGTATACTAATTCCTGATTAAGATTCTGGAGTCTTAGGTTCAAGTCACGGAATCAAGGTATTTAGAACTGGAAGGACTGTAATAGATATATATTTTGAATTAGATATTACACAGGATTTTAAACTTAAGTCCAAAACAGAATTCTTCTTTTCCAAATTTGCTTATTTTTGTCAAGGGTGCCACCATCCTTCTAGTCATTCAAGTTTGCAATCTCAATCCCATTCTCTACTTCTCATGCTCACTCACCCCAAATATTCAGTCATTTCTATCTCTACAACCTCTCTCAAATACATCCCTTTTTCTCTGTTCATGCAGCTACCAACCTGGTCCAGGCCTTCACTCCTTCTCACCAGGGCTCCCTAATTTGTTTTTCTACTTCAAGACTTTCCTCTTTCCAATCTCTCTTCTCCACCAATGGGTGAACCAAAATAGAAGTGGGAAACACTAAATTGTACCTAAGGATCCCTGTGGACTGCACACTAATTTAGTTTTAAATGTAATATTATCTATGTTTTACTTAATGGATTTTTATTCATTGTATTAAATATTTCCCAATTACATTTTAATTTGGTCATAATCAGTATTGTGTGTTTGACATCTCTGATCTATATAACTGCTAAATTAGAGTCCTAAAGCATAGGTTTTACCATGTCATTCCCCCGTACTTAATGAACTCCATTTGTTCCCTATTACTTTATTTATTGTTCAGTCATTTCAGTCATGTCCAACTCTTCATCATTCCATTTGGGATTTTCTTGGTGGAATTACACCAAAGTAGTTTGCCACTTCCTTCTCCAGCTTATTTTCCAAATGAGGAAACTGAGGCAGACACTGTTAAATAACTTGCCCAGGATCACCCAGCTAGTATCTGAAGCTAGATTTGAATTCAGAAAGAGGAGTCTGTTACTAGAATGCTCTTTTCTCCTTTTTGCTTCTTGAACCCCTTGGTTTCCTTTAAGACTCAGTTCACCCACATCTTCCATAGGAAACTTTTCCTGGTCCTCTCTTACTACTAGTACATTTCCCTCTAAGAATATTTCAAATTTACTTGATAGCCGTCATATATTTGCCTCAAAGTGTACTTATTGTCTCCTCCGTTAGAATGTAAATTCTCTGAGGGCAGGGATTGTCTTCTTACACATAGTACTTAAAACAGAGCCTGGCACATAGCACTTAATAAATGCTTTTTGCTTGATTGATCTGGCTTAATCTCATTTTACAATTAAGGAAACTGAGGCCTATAGGCCCTTAATTTTATAATTAAGGAAACTGTGACTCACCACAGAGTTTGTGGCAGATCATAGACTTAAATTCAGGTTAACTGCTTCCAGATCTTTTAACCATAGTATATAACCTGCCCTGTCATTAACCTCCTTCATAACTTTGGGCAAGTCACTTACCTAATCTTTCTCACCCTCACTTTCAAGTGCCTTCCTGACCTTCTCAGAAACCTTCCAGCTCTAATAATTTAATCATACTCTCTGACATAAACTGTAACCATCTAGATCAGATAAGGAATCATCTGCTTTGACTAATTCAGAAGGTAGAAATTTTAGATCTTTTATCACTAGCAGGTTTCCATTCCTAGAGGATTCACAGTTGTATAATGAATTAAAGTCAGATTCATCTAAACTAAAAACAATACTTTTTCCTGAATCAGTCCAATATCTTCAGCTAGTTACTGACATATCCACCATTATTTTATGTCTTTAAAAAAAAATCATTTACCCCACCATTGACTCCTTTATGACTTCTCTATTTCTGCTGAAGGAATTAACATCCTAAACATCTGCTCATTTTTCATTCTTCTCTGTGATAAGTCTTTCTTTTGATAAGTCTCCTGAAGATTGAAATGTCCATATCATATACCTGGACAGACACACAGGGAGGCATATTACTTCAAGGAGGTAAAAAATAGAAAGATCCCAATGTCTGCCAAAATATTCAAAGTAGCACTTTCTATAGTAGCGAAGCACTGGAAACAAAGTGGATTCCCATTGATTAGAAAATGGATAAGCAAATTTTGGCATATTAATGGAATGGAATATTACTGCACAATAAAAAAAATCTATGAAGAAGACAATGAAATATGAGAAGACTTATATGAACTGATGTAAAGTCAGCAGAACCAAGATAACAATATACACAAATACAACAGCAATCTATATATAAAAAAACAACAAGAGTAAATTGATTTATAATTGTAATGACAAAGATCAACACAGAAGAAGAAATTACAGAATGAACTTCCCTTCTTTGCAGAGAAGAAGGATTACTGTGTTGAATGTTGTATATATCAGACTCCATTGATATGTTACTTGGATCTGCTGAACTGCTATTTTCTCTCTCTCTTTCTTTTTTTTTTTGTTCCAGGGGATGGCTTGCTGCATGAGAGAGGAGGATATATTTGGAAATGAAGCTCATATAAAAATGAAGGATATCAATAAAACTTAAGAAAAAAAGACATACTATTATATTATACTTTTTATAATCACATTTTACTATATATAAATTCAATTATCATTTTATCTTTGGAAGTGGTCCTGCCTCTAGTCTTTCCCCACTCAAATCTATTCTGATGACCACCATGCCCAGATTGTTTTCCTAAAACCCCATTTTCATCACATGTATCTTGCAAGAATCCTACAGGATAAAATCCAAACTCATTCTGACCAACAACATCTTTCACAATTTAGTTGGAATCTAATAATTCAACCTCATCTTCCATTACTCTTGAACACAGCCCATCTATTCCAATCAGGAATGTGTGTGTTTGTTCATGTGGTTTCCCTTTGCCTGTAATGTCCTCCCCACTGTCTCTACTATTTATTTAAACTCTTGCTGTCCTTCAAAGCCCATAATAAGCACATCTCTTCTGTGAAGCCTTCTTTGATCATCCCTGCCCACAGTGACAATTTCCTCCTTTAAACTCCTATATTATGAATTAATAATGCCATTCATATCCTTATGGTACTTATTCTACACTGTGTGCACTTATTAAATTTTCAAGTGTAAAGTATATTTTCTGAAGTAAACTGTAAGCTCCATGCCTTTGATTTCTATTAAGTATTTTTAGTATGTAATCTAGACTTTTATATGTAGGAATCATTAAAATATCTACTGTTAAGCTACTACTACTGTATCTACTACTTATTGATATACCTGCCACCTTTACTTTTTCAATGGGCTCTCACATCTAGTTTTATTCTTTAAACAACTCAATGAGGAAGTCATACATTATAATTTCTGTTTCAAAGATGGGGTAATTAAGAATCAGAGAATGAAGTGATTTGCCTAAAGGAGAACTAGAATCTTCTGAATCCTAGGACAAAGCTCTGGTAACTTCCTTCTCTAGGGTCCTTTCAACAGCATCCTCTTATTTGCTCTGACAATGTTCCCTTTCTCCCTCAATCTCTCAAACCTACTGCTATAAAGTGGTCTTGCTCATTAGTAAGTAACAGATTTAATTTTTATCCTAGAGACCCACCATAGCTACGTGTGTAAGGCTTTTGGTGTCCCTTGGCCCCTGGAAATACAATATGCCGGAGCATTAATCTTCACGTGAGAGGAGACAGAAACTAGGATCCCTTTTTTAATTTTAACTACTTATATGTTACGTGTTACGTGAAGGCCTTTTAGTGTCTTTGGAGCTGTTTCTTCATTTGTGAAATGGATAGTAAGTTTCCTTTGTCTCGGTTGCTAAAAGTACCAAAGAGATCATAGCTGAGAGAATATATTTTCTTTAGGGCAAAAAAATTTCAAGGGGGAGCTCTAGGGCCAATGTTACTTTATGTTTCAGTCTGACCTGGGGTCTTAAGTTATGATAGTGACCTTTGAGTTGACTTTTATCTCTTTCATTTCCCACCTGGCTGTCCTTCTTTGTTCTCCATCATGTCCCCAGGAACCTCATCATCTTGCAAGACCACATCACCCTTGGTATTCACACCTCATCAGTACCTTTTGCCCTTGGGAATCCTCTGAATAGAGGGAAGAATGGAGACCATCTCTCAAAACTCCCATTTAAGGAGGATATCAATAAAACTTAAGAACATCTTTTCATTTTGCACTTGCCTGCCCTCTTTGGACTTCTCCACCATTTCCTTCTCCCAACTCTAATTGTGTGCCTTCCCTTTTCCCCTTCATCTTTTCTGCTTCCTTTTATGTAGGGTTTCCCTCAATAGGTTGCAAGCTCTTTGCACAATGCTTGACATATAATAGGCACTTCATAAATGTTTACTGACTGACTCTTAGCAGTCATCAGTGATTGGCAGGGCAGCGGATGCTGGTTGTCCTCAGATGGGAGATTTTTCTTGAAGAAGTGTCATTGCTCATCAGAGGCAGGAAAGAACAAGAAATTGGCACAGCAAGAAGGTAAGAATCAGTTTTGAGACTAGGATGAATTTGGCTCTGGACAGGTCAAAGAGAAGCTTAGCTTTCTGTTTAAATGTTTTGGAGACATTCTAGGCAGTTTAGCAGGCACTATGTCTTTCCCCTTACCCCAGATAAACACAGACATACCCCTGCAAGTACTCAGCTGTTACAAATATACCACCAGATAGCCGTACAATGTTATACACACACATGCAAGGACCTGCATGGGGAAATACTGTACAAACAGAAATGGCCAGAGATTTCCCATGGCCTGCACATGAAAGTATATATAGATATGCACACACTCACATACACACATGTGAGAGCCCGCAGCCTCACACACACATGTGTACAGGTACATCTATTCAGGTGGGCAGACTGGCTCATAGAATCTGCCCCATGCACAGGGCACACATGGGGCAAACTTTATCATTTGCAGAACCAGGGAATTTTTGCGTTGGAAGAGTGAGTCTTTCCTAGTCTGCCCAGACCAACTGATACATGAAAGGATCCCCACTATGATATACCCAACAAGTGCTTGTCTAGCCTGTGTCTACTAGGATGCGGCAGATTTTATCCTCAGCAATCACCTTGGAAGTACCCAGATCATCCAGCAGGATCAGTGAAATCCTGCATTACTGTCATACTTCTCACCTTCTTTTTCTCTATACACACATTTCCTTACCTGCCCTCCAGGGGTCTCCTTTTGGGAGAAGGAGGCCCTTCCACTAATAGGGACTGGCTCCTTTCCCACAGTTTGTCCTCTCTCTAGCAGAAGGAGGGGTTATCCTCTGGCCTATTCTCTGGAGGATGTGGGGGTGGGGGTGGGGCTGCCCATGGAGATCGGGATAAGGGGGAGGGAGGGCCGACTGAGGGAACAGTCATAGGATAGGAAGCTCCAGGCTGGGACCTCCAGGGCTCTGCAGAGATCAGCCAGGATCTCCCGAGCCTTATTGTAGTTCTAATGCTGGGAGGAAGCAGAGGAAAGCAGGACAGAAAAGAGGATCCATTTTGTTCTCCTGTTCCGGTGGCTCCTATAATGGGAGGACTGACCATTGTTAAGAGTCCCAGGTTTCATTTGTCTCCCTCCAGTTTTAACTCTGTCACCTTAGGAACTCCTCAGGGATCCCAGGGGAATGGAATGGGTCAGGTGGATGAGATGAAGTGAAAAGAGATTTGTGAGATGCAGGGGACCCAAGCTTGAGCCAGTCCAGAAAAGAGAGGTGTAAAGAAAAGAGGGAGGGCTAACACCTGTTCGGAAACCAGACAAGGATGCCAAAAGTCCCTTACACAGAATCACCAGTAAACTACCCATTCCTGGAGTTGGGCAAGCAGGGGAGTGGCAATGAATCAGACACTAGAACAGAAGTATAACCCATGGCTGTTAGCATTTAGTTTTAAAATATAAAATCAAAACAAAGTATGAGATTGGTCCCCACCCCTTCTTAATCATAGAAAAGGTGGGAAGTGATGGATATAAATAGCACCCTTCCCAAAAGAATGAATGGTATGTTTCTGAGAAGATGGAAGGTTAGACTATTAGCCTCCCACCACGTCTCTCTAAAGTTATTGCCTCTTTTTAAAAACCAGTTACTGGTTCTCTCAAAAAGCCCTCACAAACATCTGGAAAGTTGGGGCTGGGCTGGGGGAACAATACCTTGGAGCAAGAGGGAGGGTGGGGAAGGTCGGGCAGAGGGATGCTTCTTACCGTCTGTGGAGGGCTGCCCACTGTCATTTCCACATAGTAGCCCTGACCAGACTTGCCCCTCAGGTTGTCCACCATCTCTACGAAACTGCTCCTGCGGCTGAGAAGTCGATTGGGCTCATCCAGCTCCTCGATGGCTTCCCGAGGCAGCCGGAGACCCAAGGGGAGTCCACTCTTCAGGGGTAGTCGGATTCCTGACTGGGTGCCCAGCACCCCTGCACCCATCCACAGCAAGAGCCAGGGCAGAGCTTGAGCCATGATGTCCCCCATACCCTCAGTCCCTCTCTAGATCCCTCTCTCCCCCTTTCTTCTCCCCCCTCCCCCCTCCCCAACTCTTTGGGTGATGGTGATGGGCAGGCTTCTTAGGAAAGGGAGCCCAGAGACATAAGGATCCCACACCCAACAGGATCACTCAGCCGCCCTCATGCTTCAGGCTTCAGGCATAGGACGAGAAAGAAATCTCCTGAGTGCAAGAGAGAGCGACCAGAGCCACATCTAGACAGGCATGCAGCCCCATCAGGCATCTGGAAGGGGGAAGCTCAGGGCCCCAGGGGGGTAAGAGTGCTGGGCATGGTGAGCAGCTTGGGTTTTTTCCTGTCTTCTCCGTAGATGTCAGCATGAGCAGGCGGGTAGGGGAGTTGCCAGGGGCTGCTTGGGGCTCTAGGCTCCTACAACCTTCATTTTCTGTTCAGGCCCCCATAATCCCCTAGCTCCCATCCAGGCTGGGAAGGCGGAAAGACTTGTGTCGGCTGCTGTCAAAGCCAAAGGGTTTTTGCTTTTCCCGGGGAGTCCTGGGAAGTGTAGTCTTCCCCTGCCAGCCCGGCCAGCTTCCGGGGCAAGTTAGGCAGTCTTGGATGCCCTCTGCCGAGAAAGAAGCAAGTCTTCAGGGAGGCTGGACCGCAAAAGTTTATTTTGACTCTGGAAGGCAGGGAGGGGTCAGGAATGAGCAGAAGGAGCCAAGAAAGAGCTCTCTCTCTCTCTCCATTAACCGAGAGAAGAATTGGCTTGGGACAAAAAAGGGAAAGTATTATCATTACTATTATAATTACCTTATTCACAATAATTCAGCTTATAAAGTATGGGTGAGTTATTGTTATTAACAGTAAAGACACTGTTAATGATAATAATAAAACTCATAAAGAATAACCTTAAATTAAAAGGGAGAGGATTCATTAGAAAATGAGAGGTTGGGAGAAAGAGTCAAGGCTTTTCTTCTATCTTTGAAATGGTGAGGAATACTGTAGATATTTCACCACTGTTCTTCGTTATCATTTTTAAAAAATTTTGGAATATGTTTTTGCATGGTGTAGAAGAAAAACTCCTGCATTTACCTAAGAAGGTTTGAAATATAAATGAGTAAACTGATTGTGATTTCAGCCCTTTGAGAGGGCCAGGAATTCTGGCTGAGCTAAAAGCAGAGCTGCTGATAAACTTATGACTTGCCTGGAGGACAATTTTTTTCTTCAAAATGTTGAGGGGAAAACCAGGGGAAGTAATATTCTAGTTTATAAAGACTACAAGTTCTAAATGCTTTGCAAATATTATCTCATTTCATTCTCACAATAATCCTGTGAGTTCAGGAAACTAAGGCAGATTGAAGTTAGAGTCCCACTTGCCACCTAGGTTTCTCAGGGCATGAACCACAGAAGTAATTCATTCATTTATCTTATTTTACAAAGAATTCATCTGAGGTTCAGTGAGATTAAGCAATTTGCTCAAAATCACAGAGGCAAAAAGTGGTAGAGATAAGATCTGAAGCTGAATCTTTTGATATCAAATCTAATATTTTTTGCCACTGTAAGATGGAGGTTAGGGAAAGTAATCGCGTATGTGATTTCACTGATCTGGTCAACTCTAAGTGAGAAAATTCTTACCCATGCGGGTTGGCACCTTTTCTGCACTTTTTGGATCTTAAAGATTAGCCAAAACAGAGAAGTTAAGGAACCTGTTCAGAGTCACAGAATCAGGGTGTGCTGGAGGTAAAAATTTGAACTCAGGTCTTTCTGGTTCCACTCCTAGTTTTCTGTCTAGTATTCTACTCCAAGGTAATGAGTGCTAAAGTAGAGTGGAAGAAACTTCAAGGTGGAAGTAACCACTTACTCTATTATATCCTAGGATTTGCGGAAGAGAAGAAAGAAGCAAGGCACAGTCTGATTTGCATTCTAGATTTTGGGAGACTATGTTTCACAAAGTTAAGGGGAAGTTCAAGAAATCATCCCAGGAAAGGTTTAAAGTTCTCAAGAATGAAACTCTTAAGTATATAAAGAAAAACATTGTTATCCAAATCAAAAGAAAAAGGGAGTTGACTGGACAGACCAATATTGGATGTTCAAGGAATTATAAAAATAACATAATTATTATAAAATAACAACCAGTTTAGATTTTTAAAGAACAAAAGATGGAATCAAGGGTAGGTTACAAAACACGAATGAAATAATGTGGTGGGAACCTTGTAAGAATAATGTCAAGAATACAAAAGCTCACTGTAAGTTGAGGCTATTGAAAGAACAATGGACAAGGATTTTTTAATAAGTTTGGTTGGAAGCAAAAAGAAGGTCAAAGAAGGGATAGGATCACTGTGTAAATGGATTATATACAGAAAAGGAAGGAGGATTTTGATATATTTCCTGTTTTCCCTACCAATGAAAATAATCTCTGAACTGGAAAGGTCTAAAAATGGTTAACAGGAATCTATGAGGACATATGAGTAGTCATAATAATAATATGCTTCAGTAAGAACATTTACATGGTTCATGATACTTTTGAGAGGCAGCATGGGATAGTGTGTAGGTGGGCTATGGAGTCCTCTCTATAATACATACTACTTATGTAAATATGGATAAATCACTTAATCTCAGTAGTTCAGGTAGCTTTCTTTTTTCCTCCACTTAATATTTTATTTTTTCTAATTAAATGTAAAATAGTTTTCAATAATTATTTTTATAACATTTTGAGTTCCATTTTTTTCCTCCTTCTCTCCCTTACTTTCTCCTTCCCCTCCCCACTAAGCAATCCAATATGTTATACATATACAATCATTTTAGACATATTTCCTCATCAGTTAGATAACTTGCTAAGACTATAATACTATAAGTAAATTTTGATAAAGTTACTACTCTGCATCCATAGGGAAGGGGAGCCATGGCAATTGTGTTCAAGTATTTCAAAGGCCAAGGAAAAGGGTTGACTTGTTCAGTTTGGCCCTAGAGGGCAAAACCAGGAGCAAATATAAGTTTGGTGTTGGGAAAAATTTCCTAACAATTAGAGTTATAGGAAAATATAATGGGTTGCTTCAGAATGTAGGGTGTTTCCCCCTTAATGGTCAGTTCTTTCCGTCTAGAGATTATTTCCAATATATCTTGCTTCTAAGGAGTGCTTTTTTCATATTATCTCCTCCATTAGATTGTGAGCTCCTTGACAGAGCCAGTCTTTTGCCTTTCTTTGTACTCCCCAGCATTTAGCACAGTGCTTGGCACATAGTGTTTACTAAGTGCCTGAAGATTTATGGATTGGAGATCTTCAGTTTTGAGCTAGCTGACTACTTTTCAGGCATGTCATTGGGGAGCAGTTCTCTTTTGGGGAAGGAATTGGACTAGATAACTGTTGAGGTCCCTTTTACTCCTAAAACTCAGTGATTCTGTGACTGGAATGTTGAGGAACTTAGAGATTATGTCTCAGGAGGACTGGTGGGAAAAAAATAACAATCAGTTGTTTTCTTTTTTAAAAAGTATTTTATTTTTTCTAATAAGATATAAAAAACAATTTTTATCATTCATTTCAAAGATTTTTTGAGTTCCAAATTTTCTCCCTCTCTTTTTCCCTCTTGCCTAAAAAGGTAAGATTAAAAAACTAGTTTATATATGTTCAGTCATGACACACATGCCTCCATATTAGTTATGTTGTGAAAGAAGAAACAGACCAAAAGGAAAAGACCACTTTATTTTCAAATAAAGTGAAAATATTATGCTTTGATCTCCATTCAGATTCCATCAGTTCTTTCTCCGGATGTGGACAGAATTTTCCATCATGAGTCCTTTGGAATTGTTTCGTATCCTTGTACTATTGAGAAGAATTAATTCATTCATAGTTGGTCTTCACATAATGTTGCCATTACTGTTTACAATGTTCTCCTGTTCTGCTCACTTCACTTTTTAAAACAGCTTTTTATTTTCAAAATACACATAAAAAGTTTTCAACTTTCATCCTTGCAACTCGTGTTCCAAATTTTTCTCTCTCCCTTCCCCCCACCCCTCTCCTCTAGACAGCAAGTAATCCATTATAGGTTAAACATGTGCAATTCTTCTAAACATATTTCCACATTTATCATTCCGCATTAGAAAAATCAGATAAAAAGAAAAAAACAAACAACAACAACAAAAAAAATAAAAATACTATGTTGTGATCTACATTCAGTCCTCATAGTTTTATTTTTAGATGCAGATGGCTCTATCATAAGTCTATTGAAATTGTCTTGGATCATCTCATTTTTGAAAAGAGCAAAGCTCATCAAAGTTGATCATTGCATACTCTTGTTGTTATTGTGTACAATGTTCATTTGGTTCTACTTCACTTAGTCTCAGTTCATCTAAGTCTCTCCAGGTCTTTCTGAAATCACCCTGCTGATTATTTCTTATAAAACAACATTATTCCATAACATTCATATACCATAACTTGTTTAGTTATTCTCCAACTGATGGGCAGCCACTCAGTTTCTAGTTTCTTGCCACTACAAAAAGGGCTGCTACAAACATTTTTGCACATGTGGGTCCTTTTCCCTTTTTTTTAAATCACCTTTTTGGGGATACAGACCTAGCAGAAACACTGCAAGATCAAAGGGCATGCACAGTTTGATAGACCTTTGGGCATAGTTCCAAATTGTTTATCAGAATGGTTGAATCCGTTCACAATTTCACCAATAATGTATTAGTGTCCCAGTTTTCCCACATCTTCTCCAACATTTGTGAGTATCTTTTCCTGTCATCTTAGCCAATCTGACAGGTATGTAGTGGTGTCTCAAAGTTGTCTTAATTTACATTTCTCTAATCAATAGTAACTTAGCTGCTCCCTTCACTTTGCATGAAGTCACATTAGTCTTCTAGATATGCTTAATTGGGAAGAGATCTAGGGTCTGTGTCATGACCATCTTCAGTGATCTGAAAAGCTGTCATAACAGGGATAAGAGTTGTGCTTCTTGATCTATACTAGAACAGGTAGAAATTGATGAGAAGCAGATTTTGGCTCTGTTTAATGAATGAGTTATCATGAGATAATGAGCTACCCCTCCCTAGGTTCTTCAAGCAGAGATGACCACTTTTGGGGTATATGTATTCTGAGGTCTTTTAAACTCTGAGATTCTGGGAATCACAAATTGACAATCTTCCCAAAGTTATCTAGTCTTCCTTTTTTAAGGTAGGTTATTCTCTTTTCTATTCTTATCATTAAAAATATATAAAGATTCTTCCTGTTCAAATAATATGGTGATATTTTTTGTTAACATTTTAAAAGTGATTTCTTTATGTCAGTCCTGTGAAGCCTCATAGAATCCCTCTCTTCAAGATACAGCTTAAGCACCATCTTCTGTATGAAGCTTTGCCTAATTTCTCATCTATTAGTGTCCCCCCTCCCAGATTTCCTTGTATTTAATTACCTTGTCTGCATCTGTATTCATTTTATGTTTATGCTGTTTTCATTCTTTGTACTATATATCTTCAGCACCAGCTTAGCGCCTGCTACATAGTATTTGCTTGATAAATTCTTGTTAATTGGTAATCATTCCCATTCTGCATTTGAAGAAAGTAGGTCAAAGTCCTAAAAGTTAGGTCTGTCACCTTCCTTTCCCTATCTTCTCTTTATTTGCTCTGAATTTCTCTCTCCTTTGACAAGAAACCTTTCCTAATTCTCTTATTTCCAGTGTCTTCCCTAGGAAGATTATTTTCAATTCATACTATGTATAGTTTTTGGGTTTTTTGGACATAGTTATTTGCATGTTATCCCCCCATTAGACAGTGAATATCTCAGGAACAGGGATTGTCTTTTATCTTTCTTGGTATTCCCAGAGCCTAGACTGTGTAGTAAATGCCTAATTAAATGTTTATTGACTGAATAACTGACTGATACAAACTTGATGAGACAAGAGATTGAAATATTGTGTGATCAAGGGCAGACCCTTTAACTTTGTAGCATATCTACTTCTCCATCTACAAAATGGAGAAAAAGTTCTCTGCCCTTCTCCCTCTTACAATGTTGCCATGGAACAAAAATACCATAGATGAAAAAGTTACAAAGTGAATCCATCAGATCAATTATTTTGAACTCATCTCTTGATATTCAGTACCTAGAGTGAGTAACTCATCAAATAATTGGCATTACCTATTAAGGAAGTAACTTATTAAAATTATTAAAAATTATTTTAAAATTTATAATCATTTGTAAAATGATTGTTATAGTTGTGCAATGAGGAAATGCGTAATGAGGAAAAACTAGAAACAGTTTATGTGAACCATGGGGAATGGTTTAACTTTATATATTATATATAAATATATACATATTAAAAAAAACTAGAAATAGTTTATGTGTCTCTTGAGGAAATGGTTTAACTTTATATGTTGCATACACACACACACACACACATAAACATATATGTATATAGTATCTGCTCTCAAGGGGAAAGATAATACATATAGTGAAATGATGACCAGGAAGGTCAGAAGAACAATTGATTCTTTCTAGAAATGGTAATATGAATTTAAATATTATTTTTCAGAACTATAAGTGACAGAGGGAGGAAAAGGAGGACCATTCTATGTTTATATAGAGCATCCTGATGCAAATAATTTTCTTTTACTTATAAGTTACTTCTTTAGGGAAAGGGACCTGTATGTGCAAGAAGGTTTGTGGCAAGTATCTTTGTAGTGGCCAGAAATTGGAAACTGAGTGGATGCTCATCAATTGGAGAATGGCTGAATAAATTGTGGTATATGGATATTATGGAATATTATTTTTCAGTAAGAAACGACCAGCAGGATGATTTCTGAAAGGCCTTGAGAGACTTACATGAACTGATGCTGAGTGAAATGAACAAAACCAGGAGGTCATTATATACTTCAACAACAATATTATATGATGATCAATTCTGATGGACCTGGCCATCTTCAGCAATGAGATGAACCAAATCAGTTCCAATAGAGCAGCAATGAACTGAACCAGCTACACTCAGGGAAAAAACTCTGGGATGACTATGAACCACTATATAGAATTCCCAATCCCTCTATTTTTGTCCACCTGCATTTTTGATTTCTTTCACAGCTTAATTGTACACTATTTCAGAGTCCGATTCTTTTTGTACAGCAAAATAACTGTTTGGACATGTATACTTATTGTGTATCTAATTTATACTTTAATATATTTAACATTTATTGTTCAACCTGCCGTCTGGGGGAGGGGATGGGGGAAAGGAAGGAAAAATTGGAACAAAAGGTTTGACAATTGTCAATGCTGTAAAATTACCCATGCATATAACTTGTAAATAAAAAGCTATTATAAAAAAGAGAAAAAAAAGTTGCTTCTTTTCAATATATAATTAAATACAAATTAGTATGACTATTACTATACAATAGTAATTAAATACAGTCCATTATATTTATCTGTATGTCATATTGTTCTCTTAGGCTATAACTTTCAGGAGATCTCTGTGTCTTTTAAGCTTTTCTGTTTCTATACACAGTAGATGCTTAACAAATGTTTGCTGAGCTACTTAGTTGGTATGATTTTTAAAATAGATAACATATTATATATAAAAATATGATTATTTATTTTCAATACACATTGTTTGATGAATCCTTTTGGGAGAGAAAATCAGAGCAAAAGGGAAAAGCTATGAGAAAGAGAAAAGAAAGTCAGAAAAAAGAAGTGAACACAGCATCTCCTGGTTGCAGATGCATTTCTGTCCCAAGTCCATTGGGATTGCTCTGGATCACTGAACTGCTGAGCAGAACCAAGTCTTTCATCGTGGAGCATCACGCACTCTTGCTGTTACTGTGTACGAAGCATCCCTGGTTCTGCTCGTTGTCCTCAGCATCAGTTCGTGTAAGTCTTTCCGGGCTTTCTGTAGAACAGTAACATCCCATTACCTTTGTGTACCGCAGCGGGTTCAGCCAGTCCGCAGTGGATGGGCTTCCACTCCTTTTCTAATTCTTTGCTACTCATCTTTGATCTTAATTTTCTCTTCTGTAAAATGCGGGAGTTGGACTAGGTCTCTCAAGTCCCTAGTCCTAATGCTGTCATCCTATGAATATTAAAAGTTTTATAAATATTGGAGATGCAGAAGTGAATGTATTAGTTAATCAAGTTACTGATTAATGGATAGTACAAAAACAGTAGGATGTCTCTTTTCATCCTGGGTTGATGTTCCGATGCTCAAACTTTCCACTACAAACTCCAAACTAACGCCCATCGATCACCTTGAACTACAACGTCCGTCATGCAATGGGGGAAGCGCAAAGGTCCACCCATAATTTGAAAGGATTTTCATCCAATCCAGCGCTACCGGATGCTTTGGCAGGCCTATCGGCTGGTATTAGGGGCGGGCTTTTCCGTTGCTAGGCTTGTCCTCATCCCGGAAGTAGTTGTTGGCCGCTGCAGGGCAACACCCCGGCGTCCCTGGAAGCGGGGACCCGGGGTGGTGCAGGGGAAGCTGCGCGGAACCGGAGGCCAGAGGCCGGAGCCTCCCAGGGCAGGGGGAGCGCCCGGGGCCAGGTGAGGGCGTTTTTGAGGGCGAGTTTTGATAGCCGTCGGAGAGGAGGATGTTGATTGTACAGAAGTGTGTGTGCCTGGGAGCCGGTTGTGCGCGCGCGAGGGGGAGAGCGCGGGAGCTCTGCCAGAGCGTCGGGCGAGAGGGAGTGTGCTAGGGCCGGGGTCGCCCGTGTCCGGGGGCAGGCGTGTCTGCATGTGTGTAAGGCCGGTGCGCAAAGGGGAGGGCGCTTTCGTTTGGGGGAGTGTCCGAGGGGCTCCTCACTGGGCTTGGGCAGGTGGGTCTGTGGGCACGCGGGAGGGCGAGTTGCAAAAAGGCATGGGTGTGTTTGCACAAGGGAAAGGGTGCAAGGAAGGTCTGTGCGGTGAGGCAGGCGGGTTTGCATGGGGAGAGGGACGGTGTGGGGAACATTCGTTCCTGGGTCATTATTCCATGGAAGTTAGCCAAGGACGTGATGTGAAGTCCTAATAGAGTTAGAGTGGATAGATGTGGAAGCGTTCCCAGTCGTGTGCCCGTGTGACTGTGCCGTTGGTGTTGTGGTACACACTTCAGGGATCTATATGGACCTTTGAAGTGTGCTTATGAAAACCAAGTCACACAAGGAGCAGTCGTCTGGAGGTCTTTAGTGGGAAGAACCGAAGTCTTAGGCAACGTATATGTGGTATGAGGACTTCTTACTGAGGAATTCCTTTCGCGTCTCGTCCTCCCGTGATCAGACTGTAAGCTTCTGAGATCTCTCTGTTTATAGTTTTACCCCTGGCATCCCTAGCACTTAGCACATTATCCCTGGCACATAGTGGGAACTTCATAAATGTTTATTGACTGACTGAAATGGCATTTGTAGTGTGTCTGCAGAACAAAGCTATACACAACAATAAGGTTGTGTGACTGAATGTGGGGATTGCAAAATTATGCTTTGTTATCAGTGTTTGTTTGATTTGTATACCTATTTTATATACACTTATATACTCAGAATCTCCAGGGGAAAGGGGGTCATGAATGCAAAAAGCTTAAGAAGCTCTGATCTAAAGGGTAAAGCTAGGATCAATGGGTGGGCTTTAGGAGGAGACAGATAGTGATTTAGTACAAGTAAGATCTTCTTAAAAATGATAGTAGTCTAACAATAAGATGAATCATTACGCTAAACAGTGAACATTCCAGCATTCTAAGTATTCAAGTCCACCTCTCAGGCTTGCTATGACTGAGAGGGAATTGGTGGAACAGTGTTAGGAACCCGAATACTCACTCTGGAGTAAGGATCTGGGCTCAGACCTGACCTCTAGCACTGCAGGGGTCCTCAAACTTTTTAAATAGGGGGCCAGTTCACTGTCCCTCAGACTGTTGGAGGGCCGGATTACAGTAAAAACAAAAACTTTGTTCTGTGGGCCTTTAAATAAAGAAACTTCATATTCCTGGGTGAGGGGGATCATCGTCCTCATCTGCTGCATCTGGCCCGTGGGCGTAGTCTGAGGACCCCTGAATTCTCTGGGCCTCATGAATCTTGATTCATGTATAAGATGAGAATGTTGGAGTAAGATAGCTTTTGAAGGCTCTTCACTGGAAAGGTTCTTAACATGATCCTAGATGACTTTTATGTTACAGTATATCCTAGATACAATATATGTTTGCAGAACCGAACAGTTCTGTTGTTGCACAGGGAGAATTGGATTCAGAAGGTAAAAATAACCCGGGAAGAAAATCAAAAATGCAGATAGTTTACATTCGTTTCCCAGTGTTCTTTCTTTGGGTGTAGCTGCTTCTGTCCATCCTTGATCAATTGAAACTGAGTTAGCTCTTTTTATCGAAGAGATCCACTTCCATCAGAATACATCCTCATACAGTATCGTTGTTGAGTTATATAATGATCTCCTGGTTCTGCTCATTTCACTTAGCACTAGTACATGTAAGTCTCACCAGTCCTCTCTGTATTCATCCTGCTGGTCATTCCTTACAGAACAATAATATTCCATAACATTCATATACCACAATTTACCCAGCCATTCTCCAATTGATGGGTATCCATTCATTTTCCAGCTTCTAGCCACTACAAACAGGGCTGCTACAAACATTTTGGCACATACAGGTCCCTTTCCTTTCTTTAGTATCTCTTTAGTATAAGCCCAGTAGTAGCACTGCTGGATCAAAGGGTATGCACAGTTTGATAACTTTTTGGGCATAATTCCAGATTGCTCTCCAGAATGGTTGGATCCATTCACAACTCCATCAACAGTGCATCAGATTTCCCGCATCCCCTCCAACATTCATCATTATTTTTTCCTGTTATCTGCTTGCCATCTGTGGGAGGGGGTGGAGGGAGAGAGGGGAAAAATAAGAACAGAAATAAATGCAAGGGATAATGTTATAAAAAATTACCCTGGCATGGGTTCTGTCAATAAAAAGTTATTATTAAAAAAAAAATGATCCTAGATGACTTTTAAGACTGTAAGATTCTGTGTGGGTGGGGGCAGTTAGGTGGAGCAGTGGATAGAGCACCAGCCCTGAAGTCAGGAGGACCTGAGTTCAAATCTGGTCTCAGACACTTAACACTTCCCTAGCTGTGTGATCCTGGGCAAGTCACTTAACCCCAATTGCCTCAGCAAAAAAAAAAAAAAAAAAGATTCTGTGTGGGAGATCAGGAACCTTAATTCAATACCCACTGTTTATAGAATTCTGTATTAGATGCAGTATATGAGGGCACATGATCTTCAGAAGAGAACATATATGTATATATATATATGACATACATGAATATAAGTAAATAAGGTTCAAAGATTGAGGGGATGATAGATAAATAAAAACAGAATGTTTTAATTAGGGAAGTTCAATAGAGGGGCTATTTCTTTTTCTTCCAATTTTAAAAACATTTTTACTTCAAGTTTTGACTTCTAAATTCTATCCTTTTTCCTCTCTTCCCTTCTCCCCTCCTTGAAATAATAAGCAAACAGATATAGATCATACATATGCAATTATATAAGACATTTCCAGATTAGTCATTTTGTACAAGAAGACTTGAATAAAAGAAAAAATGAAAGAAAGTGAAAAATAGCATTCTTGAATCAGTATTTAATCAAGCATGTTCAGTCTGTATTTAGTCAATATCAATTCTTTTTCTGGGGGCAGATAGTATGCTTCATTATTAGTTCTTTGGGATTGTCTTGTACCATTGTATTGCTGAGTCATTCACAGTTCTTCATCAAACTATATTGCACTTAATGTGTACAATGTTCTTCTGCTT
This sequence comes from Antechinus flavipes, assembly GCF_016432865.1. Lineage (NCBI taxonomy): Eukaryota > Metazoa > Chordata > Mammalia > Dasyuromorphia > Dasyuridae > Antechinus > Antechinus flavipes. The sequence continues at coordinate 514,888,785 of NC_067400.1, forward strand.
CTGTTTACTTTACTATGCACTAGTTCATGCAAGTCTTCCCAAATGTTTCTGAAATTATCCCACTTGTCATTTCTTACAGCACAATAATATTCCATTACAATCATATAACACAGCTTATTTAGCCATTCCCCAACTGATGGATATCCCTTTGATTTCCAATTCTTAACAGCCCAAAAATAGCTGTTGTAAATATTTTTGTACAAATCTTTCCCCCTTTTTGGGGGGGATATAGACTTTGCGGTGGTATTTCTGGATCAAGGGAATGGCGTTTTATAGCTCTTTGGACATAGTTCCAAATTGTTCTCCAGAATGTTTAGATCTGTTCACAACTCCACCAACAGTACATTATTGTTCCAGGTTTCCCACATCCCCTCCAACATCCAGCATTTTCTTTTTTTTGTCATATTATCAACTCTGGTGTATGGTGGTACCTCAGAACTTTTCATTTGTGTTTCTCTGATCAATAGTGCCTTCTAATATTTTTTTTTCATATGACTAAAGATAGCTTGTATTTTTTTGTCTGAAAACTATCTGTTAAAATCCTTTGACTATTTATCACTCGGAGAATTATTTTTATTTTTATAAATATGACTCAGTTTTCTATATATATTTGAGAAATGAAGCCTTTATCAGAGATGCTTGATATAAAATTTCCCCTTCCAGTTTTCTGCTTTCCTTTTAATTTTGGTTGCATAGTTCTTGTTTGTATAAGATCTTTTAAATTTTATATAATCAGAGGGGCTAAGTTTTGAATGAGATTATTTGCTGAGATAAATTCTTTGCTGGTTCCTTAAATTTTCAATTGAGTAGCTGGTTGAAGTTAGGATGAAGCACCTATTGGTAATCTGACTTCTCTCATCGCCTCTCTCCCTTATTAAAATCCACTCTTGATTTTGGGATTGATTTTCAGAATCTGTTGTTCTCACTTATCCTACTTCATTTTGACTTTTATTATACCTTTTCTGACTGATAAGGTAAGGAAGGAAAGGGAAAAATGAAGTCACTTGTGCTATTCTTTGACAGTAGTTTTGGCAAAAGATTTATTTATTCGTTAGAATAAAGGGTTATTTTTTTTTATTATACAGGGATTTTAATTACCTGATTTCTTACATAAGTCGAATATAACTAGACTTAAGCTTAAAGGGTAGGCAAGGACAAGAGATGTAGGGTGGAGACAGATTTTCTTATACTTACTGCTATACAAAAATTCTCATGCTGCTCAATACACAGAGTATCTGGCCACTGCTGTGTGTCTTCTTTTATCATTCCCTCCTCCTCTCCTTCCCCCTTCCCCCTCCCGCCTTCTTGTGCCTTCTTTTCTTACTCTTCTCCTCAATTACAAGTGCTAAATGTTCAGGTGGCTTCATAGGCCAACACACAAGATTCTTTGCATGCTTCCTGGCCCTTCCTTAGATTTCTTTTTGGTTATGAAAGCCTGGGCATTATATTTTCATGTTACTTGCTTTCAAAATACCAGTACATCCTTTCTATCTGGAATAAATCCCTGTCTCACCTTAGCCAGCTGTGTAACAGAGAGAATAATCTTTGATACCTCTGGCTTCTTTAGAAACAGAGAACTTTCCATTTATTGCCCTTGGGAATGAGCAGTTCTGTGTACTGTTTTCCATTCTGTCACCTGATAGCTTCTGAGGCAACTGGAAGATGGAAGAGGCCAGGTTCTGGGATTTCAGGGCAACTAATAAGGTCTTGCTGTCTGGACCATTCATTAGCATTGAGATCTAGGTGACAGTCATTTCTTTTTTTTTTTTTTTTTTAAATTATAACTTTTTGTTGACAGAACATATGCCTGGGTAATTTTTTACATTATCCCTTGCACTCACTTCTGTTCCAACTTTTCCCCTCCCTCCCTCCACCCCCTCCCCTAGATGACAAGCAGTCTTATCCATGTTAAATATGTTGTAGTATATCTTAGATACAATATATATGTGCAGAACTGTACAGTTCTCTTGTTGCACAAGAAGAATTGGATTCAGAAGGTAAAAATAACCTGGGAAGAAAAACTAAGATGAAAGCAGTCCACATTCAATTCCCAGTGTTCCTTCTCTGGGTGTAGCTGCTTCTGTCCATCACTGATCAATTGAAACTGAATTAGATCTCTTTGTTGAAGATATCTACTTCCATCAGAATATATCCTCATACAGTGTCGTTGTTGAAGTGTATAATGATCTCCTGGTTCTGCTCATTTCACTTAGCATCAGTTCATATAAATCTCGCCAGTCCTCTCTGTATTCATTCTGCTGGTCATTTCTTAAAGAACAATAATATTCCATAACATTCATATACCACAATTTACTCAAACATTCTCCAATTGATGGGCATCCATTCATTTTCCAGTTTCTAGCCACTACAGACAGGGCTGCCACAAACATTTTGGCACATTCAGATTCCTTTCCCTTCTTTAGTATCTCTGGGATATAAGCCCAGAAGTAAAACTGCTGGATCAAAGGGTATGCACAGTTTGATAACTTTTTGAATATAGTTCCAAATTGCTCTCCAGAATGGTTGGATTCATTCACAACTCCACCAACAATGCACCAGTGTCCCAGTTTTCCTACATTCCCTCCAACATTCATTAGGTGATAGTCATTTCTAACATTTCTGGCCTGTCCCCTCAGCATAGTGTGTATGAGTTGTCATCCTAAAAAGCTCTGGATCCATACAACTGCAGTCTTGGGTTTGCTCTGCTTTAGTTGACCCCTAGTATAAGACACGAACTATCTATGGTTTTTGAAAGAAAAGTAGGGCTTTTCCTGGGCCACGTCTCTCACTCTTATTTAAGAATATGTGAGTTTTAAATATATATATAAAGAGTGGGCTGTGTGTAAATGACTGCATGAATAAGTTCAGCATTATGTGAAGGGAAGAGGAGAGCAATGTTGTTGTTGACATATTACAGACTGGGCACCACAAAGGCCAGGCTCCAGTCCTTTTTTTGGTACTGAGACTTGTTTAGCAAGACTTTTTTTAAAAAAATTTTTTATTATAGCCTTTTATTTACAAGTTATATGCATGGGTAATTTTACAGCATTGACAATTGCTAAACCTTTTGTTCCAATTTTTCCCCTCCTTCCCCCCACCCCCTCCCCCAGATGGCAGGTTGACCAATACATGTTAAATATGTTAAAGTAGAAATTAAATACAACATATGTATACATGTCCATAGTTATTTTTCTATACAAAAAGAATTGGATTTTGAAATAGTGTACAATTAGCCTGTGAAGGAAATCAAAAATGCAGGCAGACAAAAATAGAGGGATTGGGAATTCTATGTAGTGGTTCATAGTCATCTCCCAGAGTTCTTTCTTTGGGCGTAGTTGCTTCAGTTTATTACTGTTTTATTGGAACTGATTTGGTTCATCTCATTAGCAAGACTTCTGAGAGAAGGATCCAGCCCGTCCCTCAGGGTCCAAATCCAGGGTCCTCCTCAGCCTCTCACTGCCTCTCTCTCCTCCTCGCCCTCATATCTAGATTGTTGCCAAGGCCTGTCGATTTCACCTTTGCATCATCTCTCAAGTGTATTCTCTCCTCTCCTCAGGTCTTGATTATTGCATAGGCTGCTGGTGGATCTTCCTGCCTTAAACTTTCTCCCCTATCTGTTCTCCATTCAGGCCATAAAGTGGCTCTCCTAAAGTGCGAGGCTGATCATGTTACGCCTCTACTAAGTAAACTTCAGTTGCTTCCTGTTGTGACCAGAGCAACTACAAAATGCTGTTTGGCATATAAAGCCCTTATAACCTAGCTCCTTCTCACCTCTCCAGAATTTTTACACTTTTGCCCAACGTGTACTCTTCAGTCCCGTGACTGGCATCCTGGCTGTTCTGTGAGCAAGACCCTCTTTCTTCTGGCTTTGGCTATTTGTCCTCCATGCCTGGAATGCTATGTCTCTTCCTTTCTACCTCCTGGCTTCCCAGATATCCTTCAAGTTCCAACTGCAATCCCATCTTCTGTAGGAAGCATTTCCCAACTCCTCTCAAATTTAAAGCCTTTCTTCTCTTAATTATTTTCTGTTTTTCCTTCATATAGTTTCTTTTTACATATTTCCTTGCTGTTTCCCCTGTTAGATTGTGAACTCTTTGAGGGCAAGGACTGTCTTTTACTTCTTTTTTGTGTCCTCAGTCCTTAACTCAGGAGCTTAATTAATGCTTATTGACTGCCTGATCACCTAGTTTCTTTCATAAACAAAAAGTAATTCAGGTCTACCTCAATATCTCCTCAAGAGTGCTAGGTGAACCTAGGATTTGAATTGTTTATTCCCTTTTTGAGACTCTTCAGTTTTTGGGGAATCCTGGATTTGGGGGCTGCTTGATTTTCTCTTTGTGCTGTATAAATCTAACCCAAACATGACCTTTGTTTCTTGGCCATTGATTATTTCTATGGAATTCATCTCTTGGATCTAGGTCTGAGGGCCCAGATAAAACATGGCGGGGCGACCTATCCGCATAGGGGACCAGCTGGTACTGGAGGAAGACTATGATGAAACCTACATCCCCAGTGAACAAGGTATTATGAAGGGAGGCAATTGTGGGATGGGATGGTCCATTTACAAAAGAAGAAAGCAATAATTCCCAAACATAGAAGGAAAAAGTGAAAGTTTCTGCCTTATGGTGCAAATAATAATAATAATAATGCATATAATAAAAATAAATAGCTAACATTTATGTATTTATGTACATATATGTGTGTCTGTACATAGCTGAACTTTAAGGTTCATAAGATATTTTGCATGTTATCTCATTTGATCCCAATAACAACCCTGTGAAGTAGGTGCTCTTATTATTCCCATTTTATAGATGAGGAATCTGAAGCTGAGAGAAGTTAATTGAGTTGCTCAGGGGGTTAGTAAATATCTGAGGTAGAATTTGAACTCAGTTCTTCCTGACTACAAGTCAGAATCTTTCTCTACAGTTCCCCTGTGTGGTAGGTAGTATAAAAATTATTTTTTCTATTTTTAAATTAAGAAAATTTGTCCACAATCACATAGACCATAAGTGTGACATCAAACCCAGAAATTCTTGCTCTACATCCAATTTTTTTTTTCTTACCATGTTACCTCACTCACTATTCTCCCTAACAATACCGGGTACTGTCTTAGAAAATATCCAAATGTTTTATTCATGCTTTGTTTGAGGACATTTTCCATAAAGCCATTCATTCCATTGTATTTTTCAGCTTAAGTTCAAACATCCCTGGCCAGCAGAGTTTCAGGTGTTCTCTCACCAAAATATTGCCCTAAGGCCATTAGTATTGGTGAGGCTTTTCTGATCTAAAATCACCCAAGAATTTCTATAAAAAGCTGGACAACTTTTATATAAACTTATATCACTTATATAAGTCTTTACTCAGAGATTCAGAGTGACCTCTTCATAATCTAATAGTTTGGAGATGCAAAAGAGAGATTTGTAACCCAGGTCTTCAGATTCCAACTCCAGCTCTTTATCTCTGAACATCCTTCCAACAGTGTTCCAGTTTCCCTGTAGTCCTGCCATCTTTATCATTTCTTCACCCAATATTTTTGCCCTCAGGCAAAATTTCACTGTCCCTAAAGACTATATTTATCTCATCCCTCCCTCTACCTTCCAGCAAAATTACCCTTAATCTAGAGCCCACATATGGGATATGTTTCTTCTTCCTTCAAGATTCGATTATTGAATATGTCCCCATGACTTCAGACAAGCTAATTACCTCCTCTGGGCCTGAGGTTCCTCATCTGTAAAATAAGAGTCTTAGAATAAATATCCTCAAAATTCTTTCTTGCTGTAAATAGATGATCTGTGGTCTCTTGAGCCCCTTTGAAGTATAGAAGATGGACCCTCTAGAAGGAGAGAGACACAGGCTCTTGCCTGTCTTGTCGAGAAACTTATGTCCTTGAATAGCATGCCTTGTAATGATATTTATTGCTTTTTTCACTGTTCTTTTCCTGCAGAAATTTTTGAATTTGCCAGGGAAATTGGAATCGATCCTAACAGTGAACCAGAATTAATGTGGCTGGCCCGAGAAGGCATTGTGGCTCCGCTCCCCATGGAGTGGAAACCCTGGTAAGTAGGAATGCTTTGGATTCCATCACCAGGACTTAGGAGCACTTGGAGACACAACTCCTATGTTAAGTGGCTGTCTTCTCTTGAGCACTTAGTGAGCAGCGCAAATTATAAAGGTAACATTATAAATGGGCCTGCTAAACATCGTTACTGGTTTTGGGCCTGTCTTATCCTCAGGGTTGATATAATGTGTCCCTGGAATGCTGCCTTGCAGAGGCTATATGAATTGTGACCATTCTAGATCAGATTTGTGGTGTAACTAGTCCATGATTGTGTTTCTGACTAAACACTAATAAGCATATTATGAAAGGAAGGATATGGATGCCATCTTTGCTGTGAATCTCAGAGATTAGGCGTATCATTCCAAGTATCCTATATTTTCCTATAATAGTAGTAGTAGTAGTACTTGTAAAGTAGTAATAATAATTATACAACACTTAAGATTTGCAAAGTGCTTTATAAATTTAAAATTAAAAACATTTTATATTTCCTGTCAGTACTATGCTTTGGTGGAGTAATGTAGTGAGTATATTCAAATACATAGTAGAGTATAATTTATACAAAGTATATGTTAATATACTCAATATACTGTTTGTATACTTAGTACAGTTACTATGTATGTTTTTTTGGGTCTCCAGTCTCATTGATGCAGAACTTTCACTCTTTCAGAAGGCAATCATTCCACCCACCCATGTTTACTGATGCCATGTGTCTCTTGTCTATTGCCTTCCATAGATTTTTTAAAAATAGTAACAGCTTTTTATTTTTCAAAACACATGCATCCTTGCAAAGCATTGTGCTCCAAATTTTTCTTCCTCCTTCTCTTCCTTCCTCTCCTAGACAGCAAATAATCCAAATATGTGCAGTTCTTCTATACATATTTCTACATTTATCATCCTGCACAAGAAAAATTAGACCAAAAGGGAAAAAAAAATAAGAAAGAAACAAGCAAACAAACAATAACAACAAAAACAAGAAAGGTGAAAACACCATGCTGTGATCCATATTCAGTCCACATTGTCCTCTCTTTGGATGTGGATGACTCTTTCTATTGCAAGTTTACTAGAATTGTCTTGGATCACCTCACTGTTGAAAAGAGCCATGTCCATCACAGTTAATCATCACATAATCTTTTTGTTGCTGTGTACCATGTTCTCTTGGTTTTACTCACTTCACTTAGCATCAGTTCATGAACGTCTTTCCAGGCTTTTCTGAAATCATCCTGCTGATCATTTCCACAATAATATTCCATAGTATTCATGTACCATAACTTTTTCAGACATTCTCCAACTGATGGGCATCCACTCAGTTTCCAGTCCCTTGCCACTACAAAAAGAGCTGCCACAAACATTTTTTGCACATGTGGGTCCTCTTCCCTTTTTTATGATCTCCTTGAGATACAGGCCCACTGCTAGATCAAATGATATGAACAGTTGATGCCCTTTGGGCATAGTTCCAAATTGCTCTCCAGAATGGTTGGATCAGTTCACAACTCCACCCACAATGTATCAGTGTCCCAGTTTTCCCGCATCCCCTTCAACATTTGTTGTTATCTTTTCTTGTCATCTTAGCCAATCTGAGACATGTGTAGCGGCATCTCACAGTTGTCTTAATTTGCATTTCTCTGATCAATAATGATTTAAAGCACCTTTTCATATGACTAGAAATGGTTTTAATTCTTCATCTGAAAATTGTTGTTATCCTTTAATCATTTATCTTTTGGGGAATGGCTTATATTCTAATAAATTTGAATCAATTCTCACTACATTTTAGAAATGAGACCTTTATCAGAACCCTTGGATGTGGATTTTTTGCTTCCATTCTTATCTTGACTGCCCTGGGTTTTTTTTGGTACAAAAACTTTTTAAATTAATGTGATCAAAATTATCCACTTTGCATTTCATAATGTTCTTATGAAAGTTCTTCTTTGACCATAAATTCCTTCCTTCTCCACAGATCTGAGAGGTAGAATATCCTTTATTGTCCTAATTTGCTTATAGTATCACTCTGTTATTATGGGCCAGAACTTGAAACAGGATGCTAAGTCAGTGGAATTGATAGAGACAATAGTTATCTAATTTAGCATGGTGCTTAGCAGTTCTCTAATCCAGTACAGGTACTTGGTATTTACTGTAGTTCCACAAGATTCACACCTATGATAAGAGACCATAAAAGTTCAGACAAATTCAGCCAGAAAGAGAACCAGGGAAGACAGAGAAGTGGTGGCAGGCTGTCCTCCTTCACTTCTCCACTGAAACCAAGATCTGGAAGGCCTCCAGAAAAACTAGCCAAGCCTCAAGTGAAGGAAACAAGACTTTGAAGGAGACAGTAAAGGATTTGGACTTTAACACCTGGCTGCATTTGGGGTGATTACTGGAACTGAAATGAAGACTGCCTCCAGAGACCCCAAGGAGACCCCCAAAAGAGAAGATTACATATTAGAGAGAATATTAGACCCTGTATGTCTTACTTCATGAATCCATTTCCATTTTATCTTGGCATTTTGGGGTTAGTGTTGATCAATGCGTAGTTTTACTATTTTTCAGTTTTCCCAGCAATTTTTGTCAAATAGTGAGTTCTTATCCCAGAAGTTGGAATCTTTGGGTTTATCAAACACTAGATTACTATAGTCATTAACTATTGTGTCTTGTGAACCCAACTTATTCTATTGATCCACTACTCTATTTTTTAGCTAGTGCCATCTAGCTGTAAAATGGGGACAACAATAGCACCAAACTTCAGTATTGTTGAGAGAACAAAATGAGATAATATTCATGATACACTTTGTAAACCTTAAAGTACTATATTATTATTATTACAATCTCATGGTCATCCTAAATTACTTTGATTGTTTTAGGTATTCTCTAGATTTTCTCTAATTCTGTTAAATCTTTTATAAAGTTGAATAAATTATAATTGTATATGGCATGGTAGATGTAAATGCATTGTGGATTTGCATAAAAGTAAGATAAAGTTTCAATTCCAACAATCTTCCTGATGAATTCCAGTGGTTGTTTTGGTCTTGAGTTTGTAGTGACTCCTGGGGCCCTTTTATATGTAGTACTTGATAGCTTAGATTCCAAAATTTTAAAATTTGTATTATAAGATATTTATGGGTTTTTTTTCCTTCTTGGGTTTTCACATGCTGAAACTCCTCTCACTTTTCTTGTATTCATATAACCTTGCAAAGTATTCTGGATGCTGAAACTCATTGGGGTGGCTCTATATCTTCAGTAATTTAATTTCACATACATGATTAAAAATTCACTATGAATCCTTCCTTTAGACAATTAATAAACCATTTTAAGTAATAAACCTTTGTTTATACTGCTTTCTTTCCAAAAGTGAAATACAAAAATAAAAAAAAAATCTATGAAGAAATAAAGGACCATGTTTATCTTGAAAATCATTGGCTTAATAGGGACCGAAACCCAGCCCTTCTGGTCAATAAACTCCCCATCCCTGTCAGAACAGTATCTCTAATAGGTTTTTTTAAAAAGTAGTTTTCAGATATAGGAAAACATTGGTCTTCAATTTCTGTTTCTCCCCAGCCAGGACATTACAGGCGATATTTACTATTTCAATTTCGCCAATGGACAGTCCATGTGGGATCACCCATGTGACGAGCATTATCGGAACCTGGTGATCCAGGAACGGGGAAAGCTGTCAACTCCTGGCGCCATCAAAAAGAAAGATAAGAAAAAAAAGAAGGACAAGAAAGACAAGAAGGAAAAGGAGCTTCCCAAAACTCCCACAGTGAGTTGCAGTTTCCTGGTTTCTTACGGGGCTAAGGTCAAAGGTGAAGGCCAAAGTATATTTTTGCATGTTTCTTCTGGGACTGTGAAATCAAAGACAGTGTTAGTAGCAACAACAATAATAGTATAATCAGCTCTTGATTACTTGCAGGTTTATTTTTATTTGTGTTTTTTACCTCTGATCAACCTTGGCTTTCAAAATTTCAAATTAATGGTGTCAGTCTTTCTTGCTGGATCTTCTTCCATGCCAATTGGAAGCCCAATAGAAACTGGAAAGAAGTCCTATTTTATCTAAACAACTTGTCTCTAGGAAATGGATCTCAGATAAGCTGAGACATAGAGAAGCTTTCCTTAAGTCGAAATTTTATGTTGGTCTTCAAAGTGATGTTTTCTATCCCTGTCATGGAATGGGCTTCCGGGAAAGGTTGGTAAGTGGGCAAGATGACTAAATTGAATGGCGTTCCCACTTCTTTTAAGTTGTGTCTTCTCAACTTTGATAATTCACTTTACTATGTGAATTCCCAGACATCAGTATAGCTGTATTTAGATATAAGTATAAAAGTACCTTCCAGGGACAAAGGAATGCGTTTGGTGTCATTCACTGTTTTGAATCTTTGTTACTGTTGAACGCTTTAGCAAGAAAGACTAAGGTTTAGGGGAACTAATCAGATAGGGGGACATACACTTGTAATCCCAGCTACCAGGAAGGCTAATGCTCGCAGATCTCTTGATCTCAAGAGTTTTGAGCTAAAGTGGGCTATGCCAATCAGGTATCCACACTGAATTTAGCATTACTATAGTGAATCGGAAAAGCAGGGGTCTATATCTCTGAAGGAGAGGCCAGGGTCAGAAGTGGAAGAGGTCTAAGCTCCCATGTGATCAGGAGTGGCCCATGAGTAATCCTTGAGACCTAGTTTTTACAGAAAAAAAAAAAAAAGATCTATAGTAACTATAATTCCTTGGACTACCATGGCATTTTGCTTTTTAATTTGACAAGCTTATCTATGATTTCATTTTTTCCTGACAAATGCCTCAATACAGGAGTAAACAGGAATCATTTTTCTTGTTTTGTCAATAGAGGACTTAAGGACTATAGTTATCCTGAAAAATCACTGATGTCTTAGGGACTAGAACCTACTCCTATTTTTATACCCCAAGCCAATGGTCTTTCCATAAGCTCCCCAAGGAATACAGATGTAGACAAACATATAATCAGAAAATGGAATAGTTAAATCACCTTTGCAGTGAGAAAGAAGAATGGTACTAAAATCTATATGTTTACTTAATTCAGACAGTTATAGATGTAGGGCTTCAGTCATTCCTTATGCCTGCCTGATTACCTTGTTTTGGGGTCCGTAGCTTTTTTTTTTTTTCTAGTTTAATGTTGACTTCTCAATGAGGTGATTTTTCCCCCGCCGGTCTTCACTTCCTCCCCCAAGCATTCACGTCACTGTCCATTCTAGGGCCTATATTATAGTAGTTACTTTGAGACAGTTACCTGTCAGGTCATTCTCTCCTCCCCATTTCCCTCACTCTCCCCCCCCAAAAAAAAACTTTTAAAATTTTGTATATTCCTCCCCCACTTTTTTTTTTTTGCTGAGGCAGTTGGGGTTAAGTGAATTGCCTATAGTCACACAGCTAGGAAGTATTAAGTGTCTGAGGCTAGATTTGAACTCAGGTCCTCCTGACATCAGGGCTGGTGCTATATCCATTTCAGCATCTAGTTGCAGGCGTGTCCCCCCTCCCCCCTTCTCTTTTTAAATCTATTGGGCATGGTTCCATTTTTTAAGAAGAAGAGAAAACATAATTTGAAATATTTAATTAATTGTTCACTTTCATAAAGTATTCAAAAGTTCAAAATAAAGTGTAAAATAATTAATTGTAAGATAATTAATTTAACAGTTGGGACAGTCTTAGTGTATCAGAATGGAGGTGGCTGGGGGCTAGTGGATTCAAACTTGGATGTACAATTCTAGTTCAGGTCATCTTTTTCTTCTCTAAACAATCTTACAGGTATTTTAGGAAGGCGAGGAATATTTGGCTATCCTAGTTCTGCCAGTTTACTGCTGTTGGGTTGTTAAGAGCCCAACTCAACACTTTTGAATCTCATTGGGTTTTTAGAGAAGGCATGTCCCACTACAGTGGGACAATCTTCCTTAAGTAGGGTGGACTTATTTCTGTGGTACCAAAGTATCAGTTTCTAGGATGTTGGGCCATAGTTATTTTCTGCCTTCTCCTTGGCCTTTTGAGAGATGCCTGATTTCCTTTAGATATAACTTCATCTTGAACCTGGGCCCTAATAAATCTGGTGCCATTTTTTTTTTCAGGGATAGGCTTTTCCAGGATGATAATTAATTTCTCAGGTTGGCTAATAACTCTCCATAGATTTGCAGAGTACATAGACTGTCTTGCTTAGAAATAAAATAACATATGTAAGTTTAAAGTGTCATATCTTACTTTTTTCTACATGTTTATATTGCCTGTTTAGGAAATACAGCCAGAGCAGGGGATCCTACCTTCTTCCTCCTTCTACTGTGGCCCATCCCCTCTCCCAGCATCTGGGCTCACTGCCTTGGACCTAGAACAGGAGATGCAGATGAAAAGTGAGGGCTCCTTTAGGAAAGGGAAGGGCATGTGCATGCTGGGTGACAACCCCTGGCCTCTTGTGGGTGCTTTGCCATGCAAGCTGCAGCCACTGTCTAAAGGTCAAGTTCCCCGAACCCATCAGATCTTTGGTGATGTGGAGAAAATCTTAGGCAGAACCCCAGCCCCAGGCAAGGCAGAACTAGGTGACCAGTTGGGTCCTGAGAAGCCCCAGAAGCTGACAAAGAAGTTTTACCTGGGTTTTTCTGACCCTGAAGTAGAAGAGCTAGAAATGATGGCCAAGCAGCTGAAATCTGGTCCTCAAGGCCCTGAAAGCATCAGACCTTTCCCAGATGGCCCAGAGGTATTAGAGAGGAGTCAATCCTCCACCAATTCAAAGCTCTCTGAAGCCATCAAGAACTCCCAGGCAAAAGGGGAGCAGATCTGCTATAACTTGTCCAAACTGAGCCTAACCGGCCCTAGTGGGGATAAAAGCAGGAACCTGGCTCCCGCGGCAGGCCCGGGAGATGCAGCCTCCCTGTCTGCCTACACCTCTGAGCACCTGCTGTCAAGCAGGAAGGGCAAGTTGCTTTTGATAGATAACAGTCCAGCTGAAGAGCTAAACCAGCAGGAGGTCCTTGAGGAAGATGGACTCTTAGGTAAAGGCAGGAGGAAAAGAGAACCCCCCAAACTGTGGATGGGACAGGCCTCTGGGCTCCTCAGCAAGAGCGGCCAGGAGAGTGGCAAGGAGTCTGAGCTTAGTGACTCTGAGGAGCAGGCAATGTCGGCTCAGGATAGACTGCAAGAGCCCCTTCTTGCTCCACCACTGAGTACAGACATAGCATTACCTCTTGCACAGAAGGCGGCTCCAAGTGGCCTGTCAGAGAATATCCATGAAAGTTTGCCTCTTAGCAGTGAGATCAGGGAGCTCTCCCAGCCTCTGGGTCTCCTGGAGGAAGACAAGCAGCTCAGTGCCTCCGAACCTGACCTGGAGAGCAGTAGCACCAGTGGCAGCCTGGCCTCTCACCTGGGCTCTCAGGTCTTGGCGGAGGTGGACAACTTCTCCTGGGACTTGCACAGCTCCCGGGAGTCAGATCTGGTGGTGAGCCAGTTAGGTGCTGGCCGACAGGCCCAACATGCCCACTCTTTTCTGGAGTCCCAGTTGGTCCATACTCAAAGCTCAGCAGATGAGCGATCAGAAAGTGAAGACTACTCTGAGGACCAGAGGTTTTATCAACATATACTGCAGATGGTCAAGATCTCTAGACGGCTAGAAGGTCCTCTGCTGGCCGAGGGCATGCAGGAGATGCCATGCAAAGACATTGCTAGCATGGTCTGCCGGATGGCGGCTGGGTCCCCCGGGTCTCCCGGGTCTCCCATGTCCCCCGGCTCACCCAGTGAGGCTGAACAAGAGGAAACTAAAGCCACTGAGGGAGAGTCAGGGCCCATGGCTTGGGCACCAGGGCTCCTTCAGGACCCAGAGGCAATAAGCAGTGTCCCTGAAGGGCTTGGGGCCACTCAGCAGGCCCAGCTGCAGCCAGCAAGCAAGCCCCACAGGCAGGAGGAAGCTGAGTTGAATTCCAGCAGAGGCCCGGCTACAGAGTCAGGGACAAGGCAGCTTCTCAATCAGGTAGGCTTCTCTGCAGGGAAGAGTTTAAGAAGGGGAAATTAAATGTGGCAGCTGGGGGAATGAGCGGGAGCATCAGATTCACAATTGTGAAGGGGTAGTTATTATTTCATTTCCCATCAAACTTCCCTCATTGAATGTCAATTCCTTAACTACATATTATAGACATTTGTCAAGATGTCCTTGCAGTACATTGCTTTTTAATTGGTCTCCCATGAGAGAGAAACCAAGCTTCTCTAAGTTTCTCTCAGTATTTGGTGTAGCACACAGATGTGTATATGGTATATGGAAAGGTGAATTGGGTGGGTTTATTTTTAGTATGTGGGGGAACTCTTCTGGCAGCTGGGTCACTTTGGGACTTTAAATGATTGAGATGGGAAAGAGAAACCATTTAAAAATGGTACATTCATCCCACAGCTTCAGGTAAGCTAAGTCACTTGCTTGATATCTTGCAAAATCTGAGAGTTAACGTATTCTCTAGATGTACCGTACAATCCACTCCTGATGATCTCAGTTTTCTGCACCAGAAAATGGTATACATGGCCTCTTCCTAGGCTCTGGTGACTGCAGCTAAGGGACAAGAAGAGGGAGCCCTTCTTTTCTGATTTTCCTTCTTTTCACAGAATGGGCACCACCAAGGGGCAGGGATGTTTGCCCCCATCTCAAAGATTAATTCAGAAGAAATCAAAACAGACTAAGAGTCCGTGGGAAAGTGGCGGGGTTGAATTTGCCTGGTTACTCTCTTGTTGCTGCCCAGCTGTGATTTTACCCAATTGCTGCCTCTGGTTCCTAATAGCTGGCATGCATTAGTGCTCTGTTAGCTGCTAATAACTACTCTAGGACTATAAATATCAGATAAAGCTGCAGATTATCCCGAAAGTTTTAATTAGCCCAATGGCAGCAAGTTTATCTTCTCTGAAGGACAACTCTACCCAAAGTCCCGCACTCACAGTTAATGGCCATCTGTAGAACATAATTAGCTGGGGGCCAAGAATGTGTAATTTCCCTGATAACCACTGATTTGGTAAAGGCTTGGAGAACAAAGACCTCAGCGTGCCTGTCTCCTTCCCCCATTCCCCAGCATGATAGCGATTTACCCATGTTAGGAATCTGTAATTTTCCATAAATATAACGCGGGGAGAATTTTGCTTGCTGACACGCTGAAACTGATTGGAGGGAGTAAAGTCAGGAGGAACAGGCCCAAACTTGCTCTGTGTTCACATCAGGAAAAGCTTTCCTATGCACTCTTCTTTTATTCCCTACTATGAGATATCCTGCAGCAACCTCACCTGTCAGCAGCCCAGTTTAGTTCTTAGGTAGCCTTTTATTTCACTTTAGGTGACCCTTTATTGTTCTCTCTATTAAGAAATTTTTTTTTTAAACAAAGGAAAGCAATTGTTTTGATCCCAGATGCTTCAGTTCTTGACTTCTTCAGCTGAACCTTTATGAAGAGGATAGAGGAAATTTGTCTATTATATCACTTGTTTGGGCTTTCTAAGCTGGGTCCTTTCTGTATCCCCTGCCTTCTGCTTATATTCTTTGCATTTAGAGGGCTCAAACAACCAGGGAAACAACTATTTTTGAGAATTTTCTCTTAATCATTACAGCATTGCCACTTATAAAACCATATTCTTAATAGGCTCTAATATTATTATATATATATATATTATATAGGGGCCTATATATAATATATAGATTATACAATCATTTCTATAATGATGATGATAATTTTATTCTCCAAATATAACAATTGAAAAAGTGTTATTTTTTTACTTAATTTAGAATTAATAGTAAGCTTTTATTCAACACTGGCTACATGTCAGGCACTGTGCTAAGCACTGAAGATACAAAGAAAGGTAAAAGATAGTTCCTGTATTTGAGGTCCTCACAGTTTAATGGGGGAAGCAACATGCACTGCTATATACTAACAAAGAAGATAAAAAGGAAAAAATCAATCTGGAGAAGGCCCTAGAACTGAGAGGTACTAGGAATCCATTGAACTGGAAGGGACATATTCCTCATTTTACAGATGAAGACCCAGTGTCACATGGGTAACCAGCAGGATTAGGAACCAGGTTTCCTCCTTCCTAGTCTACTGCTCTTTCCACCATATGACAGTTCGGTGAGGTAGGCCAGATGAGTGGTATCCCCATATTGCAGGTGAAGACATTGAATTTCAGAGACATTAAATCCTTTGCACAAAGTCACATGTGGGTTAGAGGTAGAGGCATTTATCTGACCCTGGATCTTTGGATTACTAGTCCAGTATTGTTTCTTTTACATTATGTAGCCTTCTTGACCCTTGGTTGTCATTTCTGAAAGTAGGCACAACCAGCAAGGGAAGAGTAAGTGAGCCTATTCTCATCTCTATTTCAAATAGACAGATCATACCCTTTTGTATGGCTTCTTCCATATTCTCAGTCAGCAGAGGGCCAAAGGTGCTAATTTTCCCACTTGTTGCTTGAAAGGAGAATAGACTTGCTTCATATCTGCCAAATGAATATGTACTGTTAGTAATGATCAGCAGAAGAGATAAGGGGACCAGCAAATCAGCCTGTTATTTCTCAGCACTCTCAATACAATGTTAATTTCTAAATGTGATTTTTTCATTGACAGCCTCTGACCAGAGGTGATCTAAATATGAGTGGGCAGAATGTTGATGTTTTATTTTTATATCTGTATCCAGGATTCCTGGAGCCACATGACTTATTAGAGTACATAACAAGGTGTTTTGTGTTGCCTAGGCCTTGGGTTCTTCCTTAGCCCCAGTTCATGTACCCATGGGAGGCCTTGGTCCCTTACGCAGTCTCATGGATACCTCAGCTACAACCTTTCGTTCATCCCTGAATATGAACCTGGGAAGCTCGGTGGAATCTTCGCAACCTTTGGAAACTCCTCTGGTAAATGTTCTCTCCTTTGTCTATTGGTTGCTGTGGGGAGATGGATGAATTCAACCAATAGCTCCCACTATGTACTCAGTACCATGGCAGACAGTACAGAGAAATAAGAAAAATACAAGATAGAGTTGTGCCTTTAAGTTACTCACTATTTAGTTGGGGAAACAAGATATATGCATATGAAGCAACTGGAAAATAAGATATTTCTAATAAAGTGCTGAATTGTGATCTATAAAGGTTGATATGAGGGGTAAAATAAAGGGAAGAGTCAAAGATGGCTTCAAAGTCATATACATGGGGAAATGGGAGAAGCCTGATAGCTTTAAGAAAAAGGAGGAAACTGGATAACCAAATAGGAGATCTGTTTATGAGGGTAGGAAGATGTTTTAAATTTTAGGAATGTTGAACTTGAAGTAATGGTGTGTTATCAATTGA
This sequence comes from Antechinus flavipes, assembly GCF_016432865.1. Classification (NCBI taxonomy): domain Eukaryota; kingdom Metazoa; phylum Chordata; class Mammalia; order Dasyuromorphia; family Dasyuridae; genus Antechinus; species Antechinus flavipes. The sequence goes on from NC_067400.1 coordinate 514,906,138, forward strand.
AAATGTGGACCTGGTGATCAGGTAAGACATTGAAATTGGATAGAAAAATTTTGGAATTATTTATATATAGAAGAGAAATCTAGAGAGCAAATAATCACCACTGGTCCAAATTAGTTATTCACCTCTATGGTGCTATGCCATGTTCTAGGTAGAATAACTTATCCATAAATGGTGCTTGCTATCAAGAAGCATGATATTGGATGCAGGTAGCTGTTTATGAGCAACACTGAGCAGTCTGCATGACCCTTCTTTCATGGTTCCAGATGGGACATTTTGATTTATTCAGTCTTTTTTAACCTCCTTGAAAGAAAAGTTTGGGCAGGAGTTGTTCTCACTAGTTTTCAAATGAGAATCTTGAGGGGATTAAGATTTGCCTAAAGAGCTAGTTTGGCGATTTAGGACTTGGTTCTTTAGACTTCATTGTTTCCTTTTCTGTTTAAATTTGTGCCCTCTGCTGGGCATCACACTGTGTCTACCAGTTAGCACCAGTTGTTCTGCTTCCTTGTGGCCTGCAGAAGGCTTAGGAAAAGAGACCACCAAAGAAAGAGGGTCTCTGGAATACTTAAGTCTCCTTAAGAGATGCCCTGATCTGTGTTGTATAAGGAGACTCTTTGCAGCAGGGCAGACTGTGGTCATAGCTCTGGATGAGCTATGGCAGGCCCTTAGCTCTGGGGTTTATTTCATCCTCAGTCTTTTCAGCTTTTAATTCACTTTCCTCTCCTCTTCTTAGCTTCCACAAGGCTCCAAGCCTTCTGCCCTCACCAAGAATCTCCTTGGCTCTATCCATGAGGAAAAAAGCCCTGTCAGCCTGTTGGCTCTTGGGGAGGAGACCAATGAAGAAGAGAGTGATAATCAGGTGAGGTGGATGGCCTGGGTGGTCTTGAGGTAGGTGCCAGCTGCTCTACCAATACAGTAGCTGAGGCAGCTTTTTAGTCCTTTACCCAAGAGATGCAGTCACTCACCTGGGACTGCTGGTGAGGCGCTCCTGTCTATCAGTCCTTCAGAGGCTCTGCCTGCTCTGGAGCTCATTGGCTCCCCCACCTTTGCCTGCCCCATGGCCCATGCCCCATGCCCATGCCAGTACTTTGACTAGGCCTCTTGTTCACTCTACTTCTCAGAGCCTTCGGAGTACAGCTGGACTCCTGAAGAATTTACATCTAGACATTGAGGTCCTTGGGGGCAGTTTCGATTATGAGGTAAGGTTAAGATCTCCTTTGAAGAAGATCTTTTTTGATCCTGGCCTCCCTTCTTCCCTCTCTTCCTCTCTCCCTCTCTCCCTCTCCCCCTCTCTCTTTCCCTACCTCCCTTCCTCCCTCCCTCCCTGCTTCCCTCCCTCTCTCCCTTCTTCCCTGCTTTCTTCTCTCCCTCCCTCCCTCCTAGTGTACAGCAATTCATTTGAAAAAAAAATTCATCACATGGTTTATGAGATGGGAAGAAATGTTATTAGTGAAAAAACAAATCCTTATGGGACAATTTTATTTTATTTTTTAAATAATAGCATTTTGTTTTCAAAATATATGCGAAGATAGTTTTCAACATTCACCCTTGCAAAATCTTGTGTTCCAAATTTTTTCTCCTTTCCTTCCCCCACTCCCTCTCCTAGACAGCAAGTAATCCAATATATGCTAAACATGTCGTTCTCCTTTACATATTCATATATATATATCATGCTGTACAAGAAAAATCAGATCCAAAAAGGAAAACAAATAAGAAAACAAAAAGCAAGTAAACAACAACAAAAAAGGTGAAAATAATATGTTGTGATCCACCCTCAGTTCCCACAGGCCTCTTTCTGGATGCAGATGACTCTCTCCATCACAAATCTATTGGAATTGTCCTGAATCACCTCATTGTTGAAAAGAGTCACAGCCATCAGAATTGATCATCATATTATCTTGTGTACAATGTTCTCTTAGTTCTATTGACGCCATTTAAATCAGTTCATGTAAGTTTCTTCAGGCCTCTCTGAAGTCATCCTGCTGATTGTTTCTTATAGAACAATAATATTACAGAATATTCATATACCATAACTTATTCAGCCATTCTCCAACTGATGGGCATCCAGTCGGTTTCTAGTTCCTTGCCACTGCAAAAAACTGCCTTCTCCTCTCAAAGGACTTTTGTAATATGCTGGATGTGTGCCTGGAAGGAAGACCATTTCTTCTGAGCCTGTTGGTAGCAAGGAAAGAGTTGGGGCTAATTGGAAGGGAACTTTTCATCTCTTCACTCCTCAAATATTATGAGAGGCAGCATAGCATGGTGTCTAGAGAGTGTCAGGAAGACCTAAGTTCTGACTCATGATGACTGTGTGACTGGGCAAGTCATTTAACCTCTTAGAGCGGTGGACATCACTTTCAGATTCAAAGGTGTTGATCTGCCTAGGTAGAAAATGTCCCTCACCAGGAGTTCCCTGTTAGACAGTGTTAGTTAAATAAAATGTGTAACTTACCATGCTGTTTTCTAAGGAGAATGTGAATATTATTAAAACATAGTTGTTGCTATTTCAAAGTCCAATTCTTTTTGTACAGCAAAATAACTGTATGGATATGTATACATATATTGTATTTAACATATAGTTTAACATATTTAACATATACTGGTCAACCTGCCATCTGAGGGAGGGGGTGAGGGGAAGGAGGGGAAAAATTGGAACAAAGGGTTTTACAATTGTCAGTGCTGAAAAATTACCCATGCATATATCTTATAAGTAAAAAACTATAATAATAATTAAAAAAAGGAAAATAAAACAACACAGTTGTTGTTTAAGGAGCCCCTAGAGAGCTTAAAGGAGAAGCAAAGATGCACTTCTTTATCAAAAAGGTACAGACAAAATGTTTAGAATTCAGAGGAGAGATTACTCCCAATTTTATGTGAAGGAGCAATCAGAAAACATCTATAGCATTTGAGCTAGATCTGGTAGAGCTGACATTGTAGGTGGAAGAAACAGTATAAGCAAAGGCCCAGAAGTAAGAAAACTTGGACAAGAGGCTGTTGTATCTGGATAATGAAGATTTTTAAAGTAGGTGAAAAGCAGTGAGAATGGAAAGGAAGGGAAGAGATTTGAAAGACTGAATTAGAATAAACAGGTTTTGGTAATTAATTGGATGAGAAGGGATGATTATGTTTGGGGAGAGGTATAGTCAAAGATGACTCCAAGGTTTTGTGCCTGGGAAAATATTGAGGCCATTGATCAAGATAGGGAAGTGCTACTGTGTGCCATGTGTTGTTGAAAGCCTAGAAAAAGGGAAAATCAGGAGGAAGAGTAGGAGCATCAAACTGGAAGTCAGAGGATTTACTCTTGCCCTTTTACTATCTCTGTGTTTCTGGGTAAATCATTTGCCTTCTCTGGGCCTCAAATTCTTAATCTCTAAATTTGGGAGTTGGGTTAGATGATATCTTAAGACACTTTCTAGTTTTAAACTTTATGGCCAATGATGATTCTAGGTTTGAAGTGTTGGAAGGACAACAAGTTGGGGATGTTTAGCAGGTGCGTGACAATGAGGAATTGGTGCTCAGGATGTAAGTTGGGACTAGAAATGTAGATTGGAGTCATTTTCAGAGACGATTGTAATAATGATGGGAATCATTGTAACTGAAACACTTCTTCCATTTTCTTGCACTTGAAGATACTGAGTCTCTAGACACTTTCTCCAGTGATGAATGAGTACTCCGGTGCTCCAGGACCTTCCTTCATTCCTCCTCTGTGAGGCCGTGAACGGTACTTACTCACTCCTTACTCTTCACTATCATCACTTAGCAGTCATTGCTCTGACACTAACTCAGCAGCATGTTCTCCTTTGAGGTTTACTCTACCCTGTGCTATTGCTCTATTTTGATCCTGATGGCTATTAACTGGTCACCAGGTCATTCTTTCTTCTTTCTCGACAAGTTTACCATCTGGGTCACAGTCTTCTTTATACCTCAACCCCTCATTCTAGGCCTTTAATACACCTGCTGATGTCCACTCAGATATTTTAACCTTCTGTTTTCATTTCCTCAATTTCATCTGTACTTTTGTTCTACATCAGCTATACTTATACATAATTTTGATCTTGTTGCTACTTATAACTGTTTGACTTCCATGATCCAGACCTCTGAGATTACTCTCTCAAATCTGTAATCTTTTTAAGTTTTGAGGGGAAAAATCAATTGATATGTCTCTCTCTCTCTCTTTTTTAAAACACCTTAATTTCTAAATCTGTCTATCCCCCACCTCTCTACAGAGAGCCATTTCTTATAACAAAAAATAAGAAAAAGGAAAAACCCAACCCATAATTCTGTAAAATTAACATCTGACAATATCCCTCCAAAACTACGTGGTATTTGGCTACTTTATATGTTTTGTATTTGTTAACTTTATGCTGTATATATTTCTACATGTATTTTTATCTCCCCTGTTAGAATGTAAGCTTATTTTTAAAATATTTATTTATTCTTGACATTCATCTTTTAAAATTTTGAATTTCAAATTGTTTCCCTCCATCCATCCTGGTTCCCACCCACTGAGAAGGCAAATACAGTCTTTTAATACAGATTTCCATAGAAGCCATGTTATAAGAAAGAACAAGAAAATTAAAGAAAGTGAAAAATGTTTGCTTCAATTTGCACTTAAGAATTGTTCCCTTCTTTTTACCCAATGCTTGGCATAGTGTTGGTCACATAGCAGACACTTATTGATTCATTAATTGATGTATTCTATGTTCTATACACATGGACACATCTGTCCAATGAATGGAAGGAGGTATGCTTTCTCATCTCATTTTGAGGACCAAACTTAGTCATTAGAATAAATTAGCATTTACTTTCTTTTTTTGTCATTGTCCTTCCCGTTTATGTTGTAATTATTGTGAATATAGTTTTTCTGGATCTTCTTACTTCACTTTGCATTCGTTCATAATGCCTTCCCCTGTTTTTTGCTATTTTTCTTATCGTTGTTTCTTTCAGCATTCATTTAACATGATTTGTTTGCTCATTCTTTAATAGGTGTAATTGTTTTTCATTTCTTTGCTACTACAAAAAGTAGAACTATAAGTATTTTGGTGTATGAGATGAGATTTGAGTATGAGATTTTTCTTTCTTTCTTTGACTTTTTTTGGAGGGTACATGTATAGCAATCAGATTTCTGGATCAAAGGGTATAAGTATTTTTGTCACTTTCTGAGTCTGATTCCAAATTGTTCTTGAAAGTTTTAGTACCAAATCACAGTTCTGTTAATAGAGTATTGGTGTTAGTTTTTTCATTGCTCTTCCAACATAGACTATTATTTTTTGTCATCTTTGCCAATTTGCTGGGCATGAGGTGAAACCATAAAGTTGTTTTGATTTGTATTTCTCCTGCTGTTAGTGATTTGGAACAGTCTTCCATAATGTTGTTCATAGTTTGCAATTCTTTTGAGAACTGTTTGTTCATATCTTTTGAACACATCCATTGGAGAATGACTTTTTATATCAATGGATTTCTTATTCTGCCATCTCTTGCTTTGCTATACTTCTCTGAAAATGTTCATTCTCATCATGACCTTCAGTAATGTCACCCCATATTGTTTGGTTTTTATTTTTTTGTCTCATTTCTTCACTGGCTTTACTTTTCTCCTTCTTATAATTTCTATTAGTTTAACCTCATGTTGTCTTCTTCTCTTGAAGGCCATGTCTTCTTATGTTATTACACTCATCCTTTTACAAATTTTAATTATAGGTTACCCCAATCATTAGTTTTCTCTGATCTTATTTAACAAGCTACTAAAAGCCTCCAGAGGAAGTCATAGGATATTGACTGGTTTCACTGACAGATTTGTATTACCTAATCTCAACTGCTCACTGCTGCATGGTAACTCTTTTTTTCCCCCGTTATCAATAGTGTTTTATTTTTTCCAAATATATGTAAAGATAGTTTTCAGCATTCATTTTTGTAATACTTTGTATTCTAAATTTTTTTCCCTTCTTCATATACCTCTCTCCTCCCAAAGATATCAAGCAGTCTGATATAGATTAAATATTTCCAATCCTTTTAAACATTTCCACATTTGTCATAATATGAAAGAAAAATCAGACCAAAAGGGAAAAAAACTAATATAGAAGATGAAAATAGAATGCTTTGCTCAACACTCAGTTTCCATAGTGTTCTCTGCATGTGACTGGCATTTTCCATTCCAACCGTATTGGAATTGCCTTGAATCATTGCATTATTAACAAAAGCCAAGTCTATCACAGTTGCTCATCACATAATTTTGTTATTGTGTACAATATTCTCCTGGTTTTGCTCACTTCATTTAGCATCAATTCATGTAAATTTTTCCAGGCGTTTCTGAAATCAGCCTGATTATCATTTCTTATAGGATAATATTTTGTCATATTCATATACCATTATTCATTCACATATATATGTGTGTATATATATATATTTCTTATAGGATAATAATATTTTGTCATATTCATATACCATTATTCATTCACATATATACATATATATGTGTATATATATATATATATATATATATATTATAAGATAGCTTTGGGGTGAAGGGAAACAGCAGTCATGAGGATCTGGAAAGACTTCCTATATAAGGTGTCATTTGAGCAGAGTACATAATTTTTTAGTTTTATTTTTAATACACATTATTTTATGAATTATGTTGGGAGAGAAAAATCAGAGCAAACGGGAAAAACTATGGGAGAGATAAAAAAACAGAAAAAAGAAATGCATACAATATGTGTTGATTTACATTCAGTTTTTCTAGATTTTCTTACTTCACTTTACATTCGTTTATAATGCCTTCCCCTTTCATCTTTTTCTGGATGCAGATGGCATTTTCTGTCCAAAGTCTATCAAGATTGCTTTGGATCACTAAACCACTGAGAAGAACCAAGCCTTTCATCATTGAGCATCACATATTCTTGCTTTTATTATGTACAATGTATCCCTGGTTCTGCTTCTTTCACTCAGCATCAGATCATATAAATCTTTACAGGTTGGGTAAAATATTGAAGGAAACAAACACTTCTGAGAAGCAGAGATGAAAAAATATGTCCTGGGGAGAGGAGAGAGCCAGGGCAAAGGTGTGGAGATGGGGAGAGTATGACACGTTTGTCTTTCCTCCCTTCTGAATGCTCTGTTCTTTTCAGGTTTTCAGAATACGGGTCTCTTTGCTGCTTCTCCTCTTGCCTTTCTGACCATTCCCTTTGCTGCATCAATACTCTTGGTCTCTCTTCCCTTTTTTCACTACCCTGTCTTTCACTATACTTACTACATACGCTCCTTCAAGTTTAATGTTATTTCAATGCATATGATTCCTGATTTCATATATTCAGCATTTATTTTATTCCTGAATTCTAATTCCTAGCTCCATCAAAACTCAGTATTTTTTTTTGGATCCTTCCACTTTTTTGTGTCAGCTAGGTGACCTGCAGTCAGCAAAATCTGAGTTCAGATCTGGCCCCAGATACTTATTGGTTATATGATAAATTACTTACCTCTGCTTTACTCAGTTTCCTTATCTGTTATATAAGCTGAAAAAGGAAATAGCAAATCCCTTCAGTACTTCTGCCAAGAAAACTCAGATGGGGTCACAGAGAGGCAGGGCTTTTTTGTTTGTTTGGGATATTTTTGGAGAGGTAGTATAGCACAGTGTGTTGGACTCAGAATCAGAAAAACTTGAGCTTAAATCCTGACTTAACATTATGAGACCCTGGACAAGTCACTTAGTTTTTCTCATTCTCAGATTTCTGTCCCATGGGACACTTACCTCATGAGGTTGTTATGGAGATCAGTAAGAGAATGTGTATAAAGTGTTCTGCCAACTCTAAAGTGCTACATAAATGTAATTTATTTTCCTATATTCATATTGCTTCCTCTCATTTCCTCAAGGGGGGGCATTGTTCTGTGTTTGTCTTTGTTATCCCATTGCTGTTAGTGTAGTGCTTATCCCATAGCAGGTAGGCCCTTAGTAAATGTTGGTTGAAATGGATTGAATCTCTTCATTCCTCTTTGACCTGGCACAACTTCTGAGTGTCTCTGAGCTAAGCTCTGGGACAAAGATGGTCCCAGACAGATTCCCTTTCTAGGAACAAGCAGCAGCTTGGTCACTGCTGTTATATGGTCTCGGGAGGACCTGGTGTGTGTTGGCAAGATTTCCTTTGGGCTTCTTGTTAATTGATAGTTACCTCATATATGAGCTAGAGAGTCTCATTTAAACAGATCCCTGATTGTTTCTGAACTTTCACTTTGATGAAAGATTTTTTAGAATCATTGTTTCTTGGAACTGGAAGAGATCTCTGAAATCATTATCTTCAGACCCCTCTGGAATTCAGTTTAGTTCCTCAAGCTTTTATAAAGTGCCCACTCTGTACTAGACACAGGAGATAAAAAAAACAAAAACAATTTTTCTCTTTAAGGAGCATACTTTCTACTGGGTTGTAAGATGGGAGGGGAGAAGGAAATATGTATATGCATAAACTCTAAATATACAAAGCAGGTACTAAATAAAAAGTAGTTTCAAAGGACATGAGCATTAATACTCAGATGAATCAACAATTAATGCCTTGTGTAGGAGGAGGAATGTAAACTAAACCTTGAAAGTAACGAGGAATTCCAGGAAATGAAGGTGAGTAGAAAGTATCCCAGGCATGGGGGATTCCAGCCTGAATAAAGATATATGGGTGTGATTTGGAAGGTTGGTTGTAGAAAAAACAAGGAAATCAGAATGTGTGAGGTGTGCTATAAAACCATCCTGGAAAGAGAGCAGGACCAAGTTTATAAAGGGCTTTATGCTTTTTGCTCGCTGTTGAATTTCTACATTCTTCCCCACAAAAAGAGAGCTTGGGTTTTACCATGGGGAGAAACTTGTGTTCTGAGTCTAAAGGAAGCTACGTGGGAGCAGGACACAGCTGACCAGGGCCCTTGTCAGCTGGTGATGTTGGTAGATGAAGGATTGTGAAAGAAGACAGGCTTTCTGAGGGTTTGGGCCTTTGGAATCAGTGATCCTTTCAGTTGCTTTGCACTTGCCCCACTTTGTGAGTACAGAGAATTTCCAAAGAGGCTTTAGAGACAGAGTGGAGGGTCCTTCCTTTGACTGTTGCTGATCATTTACCAGTCATTCCATGAGGTGGCAGCAGGAAGGCAGCAACATCCCTCCCTTCCTCCTCTCCCTACTTGTCTTCCTCTCTCTCCCTCCTTCTCTTTCTTTTGTTCTTCTTCTTTCTCTGTCTCTCTTTCTCTTCCCCCTCTCCTATTCTCTCCTGCTTATAGTTTTAACCCATCTCTAGTCTTATTAGAGAATCAAAAGGAAAAAATTCATGAAAAAAGTTCTGGGAATGAGTATCAGGGATGGGGGAGGCTGCAGGGTAAGGCGAACAGACAGCATTGTTGGGTTGGTGAAAATCCCATCAGCAGATCAAAATTGAGGTGGCCAGAAATTTAGAGTAACAGGTAATGATGTCAGTGTGATTTGAAGATGCTAACAGTATTAGAGACAAATATATTTCACCAGAAATATATATATATATATATATATATATATATATATATATATATATATATATATATATATAAAATTAAGGAGTTATTTTCTTCAGTCAATTTCTGTGTTTCCTTTTCCAAACTCTCCTGCAAATCTCTCATTTCTTTTCCCCATTTTTCTTCTAATTTTCTTTTAATATCTTTTTTGAACTCTCCTAAGAGAGCTTAGAGAGCAGTTCATGTTCCCCTTTGAGGTTTTCCCAGAAAGAATTTTACTTGTTGTCCTCTTCTGGATTTGTATTCTGTTCTTCCCTGTCTCCATTGTAATTCTCTATGGTTAGTGCTCTTTTTGCTTTTTTAGGATCATTTTTAAAGGTTGATATCTGTTCCTAGGGCACAGAGAAGATTGTTCTGAGCTTCCTCTACAGGTTGACAAGCTTCTCATTGATTGTGCTGGGGCCGGTGATACTGCAGGCTTCCCCAATGTGCTGAGTGGGCCTGCCAAGTACAGCCAGTTATACTGGAGTTCAGGGGCTCACTATTTACCTTCTGCAGTTTTGTTGGAGGTTTCACAGCTAATTTGCTGATCTTGTAGCCTGCTAATCCAAGACAGAGTAGCCAATGCTGCTTTATTTTGATTCCTGGCACAGGGCCTTTCCCCTGGGCTTCCCCACAGTGACCCTGAACTGGGTCTGTTCCCTGCTGCCCAACTGAGACAGACCTTTCCTGAAGTTCTTCTAAGATATCTTTTGCTGGAAAATTATAACACTCCGAATGTTTGTAGGTTCTGTCACTCCAAAGTCTGTTCGGAGGCTAATCTAGTATCAATTCTGAGGGAAGCCAGGAAGAGCTCAGGCAAAATCCTGTCTAATCTCTGCCATCTTGACTCCACCCCCAGGAGTAATATAAAGAATTGAGACTAATTAGGCATGGAAAATAAATTGGACTGACTGTAAGCCCAGTGGGAAGAAAAAAGAAGGCTGCTAATTCCCAGGGTAAGATCCATGCACAAACACTCATTTTTAGGATTTTTGTTTTTTTGTGTTTTTCCCCTGCTTCCTTTCCTTTTGTTCTGTTTTCTGTTGATCATAGGAACTCCCTCCCTTTGTGCTCTCTGGGCAAGAAGAAAGGGACCTAAGAATTTCAAGGGAATTAATGAAAAAAAATTCAAATGAAGGTGGCCTAGCTGTACCAGATCTAAAATTATATCATAAAGCAGTGGTTACCAAAACCATTTGGTATTGGCTAAGAAATAGACTAGTTGATCAATGGAATAGGTTAGGTTCAAAGGACAAAAGAGCCAATAACTTTAATAATCTAGTGTTTGACAAACCCAAAGACCCCAGCTTTTGGGATAAGAACTCACTGTTTGACAAAAATTGCTGGGGAAATTGGAAATTAGTATGGCAGAAACTAGGCATTGACTCACATTTAACATTGTCCACATAGATAAGGTTAAAATGGGTTCATGACCTAGGCATAAGGAATGAGATTATAAATAAATTGGAAGAGCATAGGATAGTTTACCTCTCAGACCTGTGGAAGAGGAAGGAATTTATGACCAAAGAAGAACTAGAGATCATTATTGATCACAAAATAGAAAATTTTGATCATATCAAATTGAAAAGTTTTTATGAAAACAAAACTAATGCAGACAAGATTAGAAGGGAAGCAATAAACTGGGAAAACATTTTTACATCCAAAGGATCTGATAAAGGTCTCATTTCCAAAATATGTAGAAAATTGATTCTAATTTATAAGAAATCAAACCATTCTCCAATTGATAAATGGTCAAAGGATATGAACAGACAATTCTCAGATGAAGAAACTAAAATTATTTCTAGCCATATGAAAAGATGCTCCAAGTCATTATTAATCAGAGAAGTACAGATTAAGACAACTCTGAGATACCACTACACACCTGTCAGATTGGCTAAGATGACAGGAAAAAATAATGATGAATGTTGGAGGAGATGCGGGAAAACTGGGACACTGATACATTGTTGGTGGAATTGTGAATACATCCAGCCATTCTGGAGAGCAATTTGGAACTATGCTAAAAAAGCTATCAAACTGTATATATCCTTTGACCCAGCAGTGTTAATACTAGGCTTATATCCCAAAGAGATTTTAAAAAAGGGAAAGGGACCCACATGTGCAAAAATGTTTGTGGCAGCCCTCTTTGTAGTGGCCAGAAACTGGCAACTGAGTAGATGCCCATCAATTGGAGAATGTCTGAATAAATTGTCGTATATGAATGTTATGGAATATTATTGTTCTGTAAGAAACGACCAACAGGATGATTTCAGAAAGGCCTGGAGAGACTTAGACAAACTGATGCTGAATGAAATGAGCAGAACCAGGAGATCATTATATACTTCAACAACAATGCTATATGATGATCAATTCTGATGGACGTGGCTCTCTTCAACAATGAGATGAACCAAATCAGTTCCAATAGAGCAGTAATGAACTGAACCAGCTACACCCAGGGAAAGAACTCTGGGAGATGACTATGAACCTACATAGAATTCCCAATCCCTCTATTTTTGTGCACCTACATTTTTGATTTCCTTCACAGGTTAATTGTACACTATTTCAAAGTCTGATTCTTCTTCTGCAGCAAAATAATTGTATGGACATGTATACATATATTGTATTTAACTTATAATTTAACATATTTAACATGTATTGGTCAAACCTGCCATCTGGGGGAAGGGGTGGGGGGAAAAGGAAAAAGTTGGAACAAAAGGATTTGCAACTGTCAATGCTAAAAAATTACCTATGCATATATTTGTAAATAAAAAGCTAATAATAATAATAATAATAAAAAGAAGAAAGGGACCTGTGGGCATTGAAGCTGTCATCTCTTTTGGTGGTGGTGGGGGAGGGAAGAGAGTATTCCTGGAGTGTGTCTTAGAGGCATTACCTCTCTCTGCAGGCTTTTTCTGCAACCATAGCACAAACTTGCTTAGGAATGGTCCAGAACTTGGGGCTAGGAAGAAGGAACAGGACTGGGCACAGATGACTAGAGAACAAAACTGTGTTGAACAGAGAGGAATAAAGTATTTCCCACATGGTCCACAAAGCACAGGAGGTCAGGCAGCTTGTGTTTAGAAACTTCATGTTTTAGGATTTCTCTGTTCTTGGTTTTAGTGATATGAGGATGGGGAATGAAATGAAAGTAGAAATGTGTGAAAATATTTAGTTTTTTTTTTTTTTAAAGCATTCCACTCTCCTGTATCTGCTTGTAAAGTTACCTATTGGTGTTTCTCTGCCAAAAAAAATTAGTTTGTTTTAGTGTTCTTCTGATATGCAGGAGGTCTCTTTGCCCCCCTTTTTCAGTTGTCAACATATTTAAAGTTTACAAAATACTGACTTCACAAGAACCTTATAAAAAAGGTTTAGAGAAATTAAATGACTTGTTCAGGGCTACTTAAGTAATATAGGTACTAAGACTTGGACCATGATTTTCCTTTTTTTTTTTTTTTTTTTTCTGAGGCAATTGGGGTTAAATAACTTGCCCTAGGCAAGCTAGGAACACAGCTAGGAAGTGTTGTGTCTGAGAACAAATTTGAACTCAGGTCCTCCTGATTTCAGAGCTGGTGCTCTATTCACTGCACCACCTAGCTGCCCCGATTTTCCATCTTCAACACCATTGTTATACCTCATGAATAAAATATTTAGGAAATCAGATTTTCTGAATTATTTGCTGAGTGACTCCTACTATAAAGATCTACTTTATGAGAATCCCAAATTACAGATTGGATAGAATAAGTTTAATCCAATCATCTAGTATGGAGAGATTCCATGATTTTCAAATCCTTGATTTAATGGAAAAGGCTTAGTTTTGAGAAATCTCCTTGTATCTGATGTCTCCTGACTTTTAATCAGCTCTGTAGGAACATCTTGCCCCTTAAAACAACATGCCACTCCTTGGGGTAAGAAATCCAAACCCAGGATGATGATGCCCACCCAGGTACAGGGCATCAAACAAGAAGCAAAAAATCACTGCCTTTCTCGAAGAAATTTGGCAAGCGTGGAGAAGTTAGAAGAGCTAAATACCATCTGTAGGAAAGCTCCCATTTCCTTTTCCCTTCATAAAAATTAGGCTTTGCTTCTGGGTGGAGATTATAGTTCAGTCTAAGAACTTTCCTGGCTGTCGTCTACCATAGTAAGAAGCATACATACACAAATACATATACATATACATGCACATATGTACATGTCTACACACCTGCTCCTGTTTCACTCTTCATTTCTCTTCTGGATCAGCTAATCTATGGCTTCTGATACCTGAGTCTCATCTCCCTTACAACCCTTTGGGTATCATAAGATTGTCACCACATATAGCTTATTAATAAGATGCAGAAGCTACAAGCAGTACTTTTGGGGTTAGTGAACAGTTATTATCCTTAGATGGAAAATACCGCATAAGTTCTAAGTTTCTTTTTTGTGTTTGTTGTTTAATTTGCTCTCCAGTGATTTTTTGCTTCTTGTTTGATTGAACATTCAGGGCAGAGAACTACAAAGTCTTAAAACCTCTCATCAGAGTTGTCCAAATCAGTGGCACAAGCATGTCAGTGTGAATGTTTTATGGGATGAAAATTACCTCCTCTCTGCTGACAGTGTGAGCCCAGGAAAGCTTGAACTGGCCCCATTTCTGAGTGTGGATTTTACTTTCATGCTGTGATTGGACCTGAGAAACTTGACTAGTGGCAAATGAGTGTAAAGTATATGTGTAGGAAATTGGGTTTCAGTTCCAACATCCAAGGTCAGCATCCTGTATGGGGTGATATCCCGGGAACTAGGAAGTGTCTCCTCATCTGCCATCAAAGGATAAGTCTTCTATTGCTTTTAAAAATCATAGGTACCTAACTCAGGTTTTTTTTTGACTAGTAAGAAAAATCACTAAAAAGCTAGGTTTTTGTGCTTTTCCTCTAGAATTAAAACACACCCCAAACTTCTCAGTAACCTTGAATGCAGCAAAAAAAAAAAAAAAAAAAAAAAAAAAAAACCTCAAGGTGATTTTTCTAGACTTTTTGCCTATTAATGAAATCCCAAGCCTCATAAATTCTGGGTTTGAGGATCAGTTGGTAGATGCTACCACCTAGCTTTGGCCCCCTGGAAGTCTCCAGGTACATCAGAGGAAGCCTTTATTCAGACCTAATTACTAAAGATAGGCTAGGTTAAAAAATGTTTTATTGATGCCTTTCCTTTTCATATCCCAGTCATTTCCTGTGATACTCCCCACCCCATATTGAATCCTCTCTTACATCAAAGAAAAACCTTTCAGCAAAATGAAATTGATTGTGTTTGACAGTATATGCAGTAATACCCATTCTTATTACCCCTCTCTTAGAAGAGGAGGGAGAGAGGTTGGTTTCATTTCTGTTCTGGAGACCACGATGGGGCATATGTTGTAGATTGAGGGCCATCTTTGGAGTCTGAAAGACTTGGGTCTAAGTTCTCTCTTGAGGGCTTACTAGCTGTGTGACCTTGGGCTAATCACTTCACTTCTCAGTGCCCCCATGCAGCTTTCTAAATCGGGGAGTTACAGATGATCTGAATCAGAGAGGGATTTCCATATTGTTTCCCACAACTTGAGTGGCTGACTGAGCCATCCAGCCCTTGCACCGAAGGAGTCTTGGCCTATAAACTATGCATACAAAAAGTTTCTGACCTCTGCCTGAAGACCTTCCAGCAAATGGAACCCACCATGTCTGTAGGCAGTAGAGGAAAGAAAGAAAGAAAAAAAAGGCTATATAAAACTTAGTTTACAAAAATTCTAAAAATTAGCTTAATGTCTTTTCATTTCCTTCTTGCTCTCCTTATTTAGCTTTCACTCAGGCTTTTACCTTGGTTTTCCTTAGCTTCCCTCACTTGGGCTGCTGAGGGTTGGTTGGGACCAAGGTAACACAATAGGCCATTATTTGTTAAGGGTCCTAGTCTTTCACAGTGTATGCTAGACATTCTAGTCCACTAGGGGGCGAAAAGAATCTCACACATTCAGGTCAAAAACCATTGTCTTTTAGTAGCAATTTCCCCAAGGCTACCCAAGATGCCCTTAATTTAGGTAGTTTAGTTTGTTTTTTACCTTCCACTGAAGGCTTCCTCTGAGATTTCAGTGTAGGATGGAGGTGACCTTGATTTCTCAAAGGCCGTGCCAAAGGAGCCTAAGTTCTGATAGGTAAAGTACCTGATAAGGCTGGAAAGGTACCTGGGGGAGATTGAGAACCAACCTAGTTTGGAGGGTGGACTTAACCCCAGAAGGCTGGCCACTTGGCAGTGATATTTTTTTGGTGCTATAGTAACTCATGAAGAGAGCTCTGGGTCTTTTTTGGTGAAGGTAATAGATATATTAAGGAAATCCTGGCTTTCTTAAGAAATCTCACATAATTCTCAGGCATGCTCTTTAAAATATTGACTTTGGGGTCTGCTTGTCACCTTTTGTCTCGGAAACTGGGACCAGGAAGAAAGTCAAATCAGCACTACCAGGGGCTGCTTGACCCTTTATACTAGAAGTGATAAGTAGTATTTCTAAATTCACTTTTGTGGTCTTCATTTTAAGTGAGTCACTTTTATGGGAGGTTGTATAATCTAGGGACTGGGGGCACTGGATGATACCACTATCCTCCCAAGTACCTAGGCTGAAAACCATCAGGCATTTTTTGGACTCTTTTCTCTTCCTTATCCTTCCTCCATGTAAGCGAGTGCTGAGCTGTGTCAGTTCTTTCTGTATATTTCTCACTTCATCCTATCTTCCTTATTATTCCTATCCTCCTTATTAATATTATAGTACAGTTTCTTAATCCTCACAGAGTGTGAGTCCTCTTTAGTTTGTTTTATACAAGTGTCAGATTAATCTTTGTATAACAACTCTTGGTCATGTCACTCCCCTGATCAAAATGGGCTATTGAATAATGTCTAACACCTTTTGCCTCTCATTCACAACCCTCTAGAAGCTGTTCTCAACTTACTTTTCCAGACTTACTTCCTATTAGCATTTATACATTGTACTATCTAGCCAAACTTGACTGTTCCACATTCCCTAAACATGATCTCTCTGCCTTTAGTTGTGCTATTTGCTCTGCTAAAAATGTACTTCCCCTATATCTTTGTTTTGAAATTCTGCTCAAAACTCAAGGTATAGCTTAAATGTTTTCTCTATTGTGAAGCCTTTCCTGATCTCCTAAACTGAAAGTAATCTCTCTCACCCTCAAAATTCCATAACTCTTTATTTATACTTTTTATAGAATAATTATATGAGACAATTCTACATGACATATCAAGATTCATACATTTATATCTATATTGATAATTATTTGTATACTTATACCACCTGCCTTATTAGACTACAAGTTTCTCAGGGACAAGGATTCTGTCTTTCTCATAGTGTCTGGTACTTAGTAAGTGTTCAGTATGTACTGAACCACAGTACTTCTTTTTAATTATTTATGGTACAAAAATAAGTTATTGCTATTCATATTATTGTTCGTAATTTACAGGAAGCCAAAGTAATTTGAATAATTTAAATGTAGCTATATATGTACATATACATTCTTATACATATGTTTATCATATGCATAACATACATATATCTGCATATATAGCACTCTATACACATTCAGTATGTATTTGTTAAATGAAGGAATCTAGCTCACCTCTGATAGAATTCATTAAAACATTTGTTAAATATGCCAGCCTCTCTTTGTGTTTCTCCCTTTTTTTTGTTTTTGTTTTTGTTTTTTTAAAACATTTATGCATTTGCTACCTAGGAGTCTCCAAGAAGCCAACCAGAGGATAAGAAGGAAACATCGCTGGGTTCAGATATCCCCTACCCTCGGACTTGCGACAAGCTCTTCAGCCGAGACGTAGAAAGTAGTCTGGGCAGTGCAGATGGCGAAGGCCGACGAGGGAAGCTGGCAAGTGCTTGGCTCCCAGACAAGGAAGACAGTGAGAAGGGTGACCCTGGAGCCTCCCGGCCACAAATGACTCGAATGGTAGAATCAGGGACTGGTGATAATACTGGAACAGCCAAGAAGCAGTCTTTAGAAGACCCTGAGGTGGTTGGAGAGGTGGGCTCTGAGAAGAAAGAGGCAGTGGATGAACTAGAGAAGGAGCTGACAGAGCCGAAAACAGAGAGCAGATTGGATGGTAATGAAGTAAGTCACCTTCTCATATGGGCAGTTCCTCCCTGTATTTCCTTGCAGCTTCTGTAAATACTCTCCAAAGTCACAGTCCCACATCTTTATTACCAAGGCAGAATGCTCCATTTGCAGACCTTCAATAGACTGTCCGAAACAGGTATAGAGCCAACACCCTTAATTGTGACAAATATTCCTAAGGCCCAATTGGGCCATAAAATCCTGAACTAGGCTTTGAGTCTGCTGGCACTAAAAATTCAGTACAGGAGTTGGTTTTTCATCTAGCTCTCCAGGGACCTTAATGCTCTGTTTGTCTCCTACTCTCTATTTTCCTTCCTTCCCATTGTCTTTTACAATTGTGGTTTGCACCTTAGCCCCAAGTCTTTATCCTTGCCCACAACACCTGATTATGTTGCTTTTTCATAGTCTCAGAGACATCTTTCTTCTAATTATATCAAGGTGATTTGAATTAAACTAGAGGTAGACAGATTCATGCTAGATCTATCCAGCCAAAATGTGTAGAATGTGGCAGTTACTATGGAGAGAAAGCATGTATCTAGATTAGGGTGGGGAATGTCTGGCTTGCAGGTCCATATAAGGCCAGCGAAATCATTTGCTAAGGTACCTGCAAATGATGAAGACCTGAAAGTTAGGAACAACAACCTCCCACTGCTTGAGGTCTAAAGTCATAATTTTATATGGCTTAAGAATGATATTGTAAATAGCCCCTGTTCTAGATTGCTCAGGTTAGAACAGATTTCTTTCTCTTTGGGGCAAGAATAACCTACAGAGACCAAAATATATGGGCTTGCAGTGTGAACTGAATTGAATTTTATGGATAATTATAGAACCTTTGTATTGATTGTGCTGTGACTCTTGTAGTATATTTATTCATATGATTTTTCTTCATGGATCTTCTCCTAGGAGTCAGAGATCAGTGATCATGTGAAAGAGTTGGAATTCTCTGACCATTCTGATCCCAAGTCATTTCTTGGATTGGTAAGTCAGAATTATATCACATGGATTTCATTTTAGTTACTTGTATGATATGTAAACATATCAACTTGTAAGCTCAAAAAACAGGGGTCACTCTTTTTATAGTTTTGAAGCTAGGATGGGGATCAATTCTAGAACTCTACTTAGTCAGAGATTCTTAGTGTTTTCTGTAAGGGTAAAATTTTGTGTCAGAATGTTGTTACCATTATGTTTTCTTTAAAAAAATTTTTTTTGATATCTTTTGTTTAACATTTCCTTAATTTTTAAATCAATCCTACTCCTATCCAGTGAATTATCCCTTAAAATCATTAAGAAAAGGGGGGGGGGGAGAAGGCAA
Organism: Antechinus flavipes; assembly: GCF_016432865.1. NCBI lineage: Eukaryota > Metazoa > Chordata > Mammalia > Dasyuromorphia > Dasyuridae > Antechinus > Antechinus flavipes. The sequence continues at coordinate 514,925,071 of NC_067400.1, forward strand.
ACAATTCAGCAAAATTAAACAAAGTATCAGTTGAGTCTAGTTTTATATTTAATGTTATATCCATGGTGCCCTCCTTTAGCAAAGAAGGGGAAGAAGAGGAGAGGGAGACACTTTTGTATATTCTCTGTTCTAGATTTTCTACCTTGCTGTCTCTTGGCATTTTGATTGGTATCTTCACTTAAGGGGAGAAGCTGGTGAAGTTTTATTTTTTGGCAGAGCAGCAATTCAAGAAATAGCCCAGTATCTGTAAGTAGGTGGAAGATAAAAAAGAAGGGATTAATAGATAAGGGCAAAAAAAGAACTTTGACAGTTAGGAAGAAAAACAGAGAAATGAAGAGGTTATGGGCCCCTGTGGCTAACTGCCCTAACGGTTTACAAAGACTGATGGTAGCTGGGGAAAACTGGGGTAGGATCCAAGCCAAAACAGAAATATTACTAGAAGAGAAGATTTCAGAAAACTAAAAGTAGGGTGCAAAATGTCACTGGTAAGTATGGTCTGAGAAGAGCCACTATATCAGTAATGCCCATGGAATAATGAATCTTGACTTTTTTAAAAAGAATTGTCCACATGGAGGAAGAGGCCCTCAAGCATCTTTGGGTTGTGGATGAAAAGAACTATGGGCTTCTAGATCAGAGTTTTGGCTGATTTGGCTGAGAATCATGTTATTTAAAAAAAAATGATTTTTTTATTTTTCAAAATACATACAAAGATAGTTTTAAACATTCACCCTTGCAAAACCTCAAATTTTCCTCCCTCCTTTCCCCTTTGCCCGCTCCCCTAGTTATCAGGTATTCCAATATAAGGTTAAACATGTGCAATTCTTTTAAACATATTTCCATATTTATCATGCTGCACAAGAAAAATTAAGTAAAAAGGGAAAAAAAAGAAATAAAGAAAAAAGAAACAACAAAAAAGGTGAAACTACTTTTGTTTTGATCCACATTCGGTTTCCTTGGTTCTCTCTCTGGATACAATGGCTCTCTCCATCACAAGTCTATTGGAATTGGCCTGAATCACCTCATTGTTGAAAAAAGCCACATCTATCACAGTTGATCTTCACATAATCATCTTCTTGTTATGTGCAGTGTTCTCTTGGTTCTGTGGATTTCACTTGGCTTCATTTCATCTAAGTCTTTCCAGACTTTTTTGAAATCTGCCTGCTGATCCTTTCTTATATAACAGTAATGAGAATCATGTTTTTTATCAATGCTAATGGCTGAGCTATTGTAACTAGCATGCGGCCAGATTGTTGTCCTCTGGCTCTCTAGGAGGAGCACCCAGACTGGGGGCTGTGTGCGGCCTGTGGGTTGGTAGCTCCTGGAGCACCTTCTTGTGTAAGGCTGATATCTGAATGGAGGCACTTGCTTTTCACTACCTCTGGTAGCATCCAAATCCCTTTGTTAAGATTAGGGATTCTTCTGTTAGAGCAGCTAGGTGGCACCAGATCTGGCATTAGGAAGAAATGAGGTCAAATCCAGCCTGAGACACTTACTGGCTGTGTAACCCTGGGCAAGTCACTTAACCCTTTGTGCTTCAGTTTCCTCATCTGGAACTGGAGAAGGAAATAACAAATCACTCCAGTATCTTTGTCAAGAAAACCCCATAAGGAATGACCAGCAGGATGAATACAGAGAGGCTTGGAGAGACCTACATGGACTGATGCTAAGTGAGATGAGCAGAACCAGGAGATCATTATACACTTCGACAACGATATTATATGAGGATGTATTCTGATGGAAGTGGATTTCTCTGACAAAGAGACCTAACTGAGTTTCAATGGATAAATGATGGACAGAAACAGCTACACCCAAAGAAGGAACACTGGGAAACAAATGTGAACTATTTGCATTGTTGATTTTCTTCCCGAGTTATTTTTACCTTCTGAATCCAATTCTCCCTGTGCAACAGGAGAACTGTTCGGTTCTGCAAATATGTATTGTATCTAGGATATACTGTAACATATCTAACATATATAGGACTGCTTGCCATCTTGGGGGGGGGGGTGGAGGGAGGGAGGGGAAAAAACGAAACATAAGCGAGTGCAAGGGATAATGTTGTAAAAAATTACCCTGGCATGGATTCTGTCAATACAAAGTTATTATTTAAAAAAATAAAATTAAAATTAAAAAAAAAAAAAGAAAAAAAAAAAAAAGAAAACCTCAGATGAGGTCATGAAGAGTCAGACAGACTGAAATTCTTCTGTTTGTGCCTCAGGAAGAAAGAGATACAGCAATAAGGAGCTCTGGCTCTTTCTGACCATGGTGGAAAACAGGGAGGGTTAGGGTGTATAATAGATTTAGGATTCTCTTTGAGTTAGGAATTCATACCCTTCCCTTCTCTGCCCTTAGGACTTTGGTTTTCGAAGTCGGATCTCTGAACAACTGCTGGATATAGATGGATTATCCCCAGCCTGGGAGGTGAGTTGAATTGAATGTTGAACTAGGAATAGAGGGGGTTGTGACACAAAAAAAGTATGCAATTGCATACATGGTCCACACCTTGGACCCCTACTTTTAGAAAGATTTTTTTGGGGTTTGTTGAACGCTGGTTTGTTGAGTTTAGTTATTTCTGATTTTCCTTGTCTATCTTGTCTATTGAACTACTTTTCTAATTTTTTTTTTAACAAGTTGTTAAAACAAGTTGTTTTAACAACAAGGAAATACAGGGAGGTTTTTTTTTTTTTTTTAAACAAATGATTTTGATGATTGCTGCTTTATAGTATATAGTTTGAGGTTTACAAATGATAATATTCCTTGATTCTTACCCCCTCCTCCTCCCCATTATTTCCCTTAATAGAGTAGAAGTCTTTTGTTCCTATAAATTAAATTTTTTTTTCTTTAGCTCTGTAAAGTATCCTTTTGGTAGTCAGGTATAGTATTAAGTCTATAAATTTAACTTTAGTAGTATTGTCATTTTATTACACTGCACAGCCTAGCCACAAATATTGAATCTTTCCCTATTTAAATTGCATTTTATTTCTATAAGGAGCATCTTGTAATTGAAACTATGCAAGGTTTGGTAGATTGGCTCCCAAATATTTTATGTGCTTTGTAGTTATTCTGGATGGCACTTCTCTTTCTCTTACCCTTTCCTACATTTTGTTATTTATACATTGAAATGCTATTGATTTTCTTAGGCATATTTTTTAGCTGAAGCTGTTAATTGTCTCATTTAGTTTCTTTGGTGATTCCTTAATATTTTCCAAGCAAACCATCATATCATTAGCAAATAGGGATAGTTACCTATCTTTATGCCTTAATTTTTTTCTTCTCTTTATTATTGGTAGTATTTGTAGAATAAAATATATTGCTAGAAAAGGGAGTTTCCTTGCTTTATTCCTGTTTATTGGAAAAACTAGTACTTTCCCATTATGTATAACATTTGCTTTTGGGTTTAGATAGATACTTTGTGTCATGTTAAAGAAAGATTCCTCTATGCATAGCTTTATGTTTGTTTTTTTTTTTTTTGCATAAATAATGTAAAAGGCTTTCTCTGCAATCTATTCAGATTCCCTGTGCTTTTAGATATTTTTGCTTTTAATATGATTTATTTTTGAGTTAATTGTTTTCCCAATGTTGAACTATCTTTGCATTCCTGATAAAAGTATAACTTTATCATAGTAAATCATTTTTAGCATAAATTGGATGTAATATTTTTGATAGGATTTTATTTAAAACGTTTGAATCAATATTCATTGGTTTATGATTCTCACTCTTTGTTTTATCCTTCCCTGGTTTAGATTTTAGTATTATGTTTGTCTCATGAAAGGATCTAGTCAGATGATTTCTTTCTTAGTTTTTGAGAATTTTTTATAAAGTAATGATATTAATTGCTCTTTAAAAATTTTATAAGATTTTATAGAGGCAACTAGGTGACTCAGTTGATAGAGTGTTGGGCCTGCAGTCAGGAAGACCTGAGTTCAAATATGGTTTCAAATATTAGCTGTATACAATCTTGGGCAAATCAGTTAACCTTGTATGCCAAAGTTTCTTCAACTCTAAAATGTGGATAATAGCACATATTTCTATGAGTTGTCATGAGGATAAAGTGAGACAATATTTGTAAAGTGCTTAGTATAAGTGCTTAGTATGTGATGAGGTCAGGATAGCAATTCCTAGTTCAAAATAAAGATGTGACAAATTTGCAATAGCCATTTTCTTTGCCAAAAGGTAGGTTTATTTAGGAGAAGAGGTTACAGACAAAATAAAAGGTAAAATAGGAACCAGGAGTGGCAAATATGAGAGTTAGGAGAGCAATAGGGTTGCAGAGGAAAGGAATTTAGAAGAAACTATTCAAGGAATATGAGGAGTTTAGCAGACTAATCAGAGAAAAATGCTATTAGAGGAAAGACATTATGGGGGGAGAGAAAGAGTGCCTCAGTAAGCTTAATTTTAGAAAGTATTTAGCAAAGATCATCATGAGTACATCTTTTACAGAGAAAATATAGCCTTGCGGGTTTCTCAAGAAAATCAGGAAAATAAAAGTGGGAATTCTGGGAGGCATCTAGGGGCCAGATAGAACCACCTGATGACTGACCAGGTACCAGATTTGTCTAAAGATATGCTAATCAGTATCTCAAAGGTTGTTTAAAGATACATTGAGGTTGGGGGGATAGATAATAGAAGTTGTATAGAGTAACTCTATACAACTAGATAATCTGAGAATTGGTTATGCCTTATAATAGCTGGTTGGGGTTCGTCTGGACAAGAGAAAAGGGTCAGTCTACATCATTAAGTGCTATATAAATGCTAGTTATGATACTGCTGCTGCTAAGAAGCTATCTTTACTAAAAAATTTTTGTAGTTTTTTTACAATTCTATTTCCTTTTATTGAGACTGAGTTTGGATATTGTGTGTCTTTGAAGGTAATTCTCTATTTTTTTTTTTATTCTAGTTTTCTTAGCATACAAGTATGCATTGTAGGTTCCAAAAGTTCTTTTTTAAAAAACTTGTTCTGGTATGGTGATTTCATCTTGTACTTTTTTTATTTTGTTAATTTGTTTTTCTGCTTTCTTTTTAATCAGGTTGGCTAAAGATTTTTCAGTATTTAGTCAGAGAACCATCTTTTGTTTATTAGTTCTATAACCTTTTTAGTTTCTAATTTATCTATTTCTCCTCTAATATTCAAGATTTTCTCGTGTCCTTATTTTGAGTTTTTGTTAGCTCTCTAGTTTTTTAAAATAAAAAATTTCATTAATCTTTTCCTATTTTGTTAATGTATATTTTAGAGATTTAATCCTAGAAATTTTGGTGTGTTGTCTCATTATTATTATCTTTCATGTAGTTGTTTGGGCCCTGATTGGTGCAGAGTGAATATAAATAGCAATTGTTTCTGTTATGGCCAGAAATCCCTCAGAATTTCTTCCCTTCCCAGATTGATTTTTTTTTTTTTTTGATTAGGTAAAAGAGACCATTTTTTGCTTTTCCTACCTATTTTTAATCACTAGTTGATTCGTCAGTTGGGCAATCAATTCCATTTAATTAGTGAGACCTGTTAAAGATCTTAGCTTAAAAAGGCCAGCATCTTCCTCTGCATCCAGGGTCACCTCCAGTTATCCTGATCTATATCTGGCCTTGGGACCCAGACAGCTCCAGAGGACAAAGTAAGGCAGGTGACCTTGCACAGCCCTCTCTCACTCAAATACCGATCACTTGTGTGTTGTGGCATCACCTCCCTGATCTCATGGTCCTTTTCGAAAAAGAAGGACAAAGAATGACGACGACGAGGATAGCAACACTGTCTCATGGTGGAAATTACTCTGTGTCTAATTCTATTTCCTGCCCTCTCCATGGTCATTTTCCTTTTTATTTCTTATGTGATCTAATCCCTATGTCTACGTTTTCACATCCTTCTGAGTGCTAGTTGCCACGGGGATCTAATAATATTCCTTCTTTAGGACAGGATATTGTCTGTGGAGGCACAGTAGTTTCTCAGAGGAAGTAGTTTTCTTCTGAAACAACTATCATAACAAGTCACCATATCCCATCATAGACATAGACATAGTACATATATCTGAATGTTCTGTGTGAGGGCTTTTCTGTCAGATTTCTTCCAATCTGTTTGACAGATCTTCTGTTTGGGTAAGACCTCCTTTTTTCATTCCTTCACTTTCAGTTCTTCTTTTCTACCATTCCATTTTTGACAGATTTTTTTTTGCTGAGATATTGTAGGAGTTATCTTCCTTTTATTGCTTACTCATGGATTTTGATTACACATTCCCTTCTGTTTTCCTCCTCTACTCTTCCTATTTATAAACACTTCCATTCCACAACTTTTTTCCTTACAAAATAAAATGCTTTACCTATAGGGTTTAGTCTGTGGTGCATTTCTGTTCCTCTACCTTCACATTTTTATTTCTTTAAATTCTGTTTTCATCTTTCCTTGTAAACTTAAATTTTTTTTTTTTGCTAATCCCTCTATTTTTTAACTGCTATATGCCAGTTGAGATTTCTCTTTTTAAAAAATAATCTCTTGTACATGTTTAACCTATATCAAATTGTTTGCTGTTTTGAAAAAGAAAAAAATAATCTTTAGAGATGGAGTAATTCATTTTATTACTTATTCTTTCCTTAGTTATACTTATTTTCTCGTATTTCTGTTCTTTGGTGTCCTTGTAAGTTGAATGTTCTGTGTTTTTTTTTTTTTTTAATCTTTTCTGAAGTGCCTTAAATGCCTCTTTTTTTTTTTTTTTAAATTATGTCCATCTTTTTTTATTGATGATGAGCCTCTGGTTTTTAGTATATATATTTTTAGGTTTATATATATATATGTATATATATATATTTTACATATATCTTAGGAAGTTGTGCTTTTCAGAATATTTATTATTTCCTTTTGTGGTTTCTAGTGGATGTAGAATAGTTCTGTATTGTTGAATTTCTTTTCTGTAATAATTCATATATTCTGTCTGTTTTATTCAGTTTTGAAGTTCTTCCTAATAACTAGTTGTAGGACTTGTTGTATGTGCTTAAATTTGCTGAATTTAACTACTGTGTGCCTGTGTTACTGTGTGTAGACTTTCTTTAAAAGTGAGCTATGAATTATTTCATTTGGTCCTGTGTATTTTCTAGCTCTATACAATAATTGTTACTTTGATCAGTATGACATTGAATACTTATATTTAAGTAGAATTGTGAATTTTTTTTTTATTATGTTGACTCAGCCTACCCATGTGTAATTAAAAGTGTTTTCCACTTGTTCATATTACTTCCTGGGTTTGTTTTGGCAGGTAGACTACCAAGTATTTTATAGTGTCTATAGTTATTTTAAAGGAATTTATTTTTCTAATTTTTTCCTGCTAGATTTTTAATTGACTTTTTTTCTTGTGAAATTTTTTGCATTTCAGCTGCCTTTTTTTAATATATTTCCATCACTAACTTTTTGACTTTTCCCTCTTTGACAAGGGGCACACCTCTAAGACTGCATTGCAAAGCTGCCTCAGGCCATTTTCCCCATATTAGAGGATCTAATTTTCATCTGTTTTGGTCCTTATCTTAAATGATTTTTGTGACAGGCAACACTGACCTAGGCAGGATTTCCATTTCCTTTCCTTTAGGATGCACCACACTTTTACTGGCTTCTTGGCCTACATGTTTCTCCTTCCCTCTCTTCTCCTATTCTCACCTGCCTGGGCAGAGTCAGTATTTTTCCTTGTTGCAATTGGGTGGGCAAAGTTGCTACAGCAAAAAGAGAATCTTTTTGTGAATCTTAGGCACAAATCTTTGGGTTGACTTTTGCATCCCTGCCAGAGTAGCATGGAGATTGTTAGGGGTGGGGTATTGAGTGAGTACATTAAAAACTGGGCTTCTCCAGTGTCATGAGGCTTTTATCTTGCCCTGTGGATTTGGCTATAATTGTTCTACCTCTGGTGCATAGTTCCTCTTGTGGCTGGGGTTAAGAGTTAACAAGGACTCGAGAAAATGTTCAGTCCATCATCTTGTTTGGTCACATGGCTCAGAAGTTGACAAATACTTTTTGGAACAAATATGTTTCCTTTAGCCAGGGCAGTGTTAGGGGGAAGAGTCAGTGGAAAAAATAGGCAACTTTATGAATCTTCTTGAATCTTCCTCTTATTAATTAGTTTAGACATAGTCTTCACTCAGTAAATAATAGCCAATAATGATGCTCTAAAATATTATAATTTAGGTGATTTTTTTTCTTTATTAAGAAAAAGGTTTCCCTCACCCCCATTATAAACTAATAGATAACATAATATTTGGCTCTTCAATGCCAGGTTCTGAAGAATGAAACTGTGATGTAGTCTTAATAAATATCTCTTGATAGAAAAACAAAAAGCTAATAGTTCTAAAATCCTTCCCAAGCTACACTGAGGTTCCTGGCCCAGAGGATTTAAGTGTGCAGGTCTAATATATGAATTTAGGGTAGAAAGAGGTATATCTTTACTAGACTTAATGTGCTTAATGAACACTCCTCCAAACAATTCTAGATTTCATCAGGAAACTCAACCTTGAGTTCTTGTCTCCATGATAAATAGATTCATGGCTTGAGTTCTCTGTAGCCAGAGAGATTTTGAAGCTAAGATAGGACCTTCCCAGAGTAGCTCTTTCATTGGAGGGGTAGAACCTCCATTGTACTCATTTGTTCATAATTCTTGCAGTGCAGACTGCAGGATCTGAGGTCAGAGGACCTGGATTTGAATCTCATCTATTCCTTAATGTATATGTGACCTTGGACAAGACTCTGGGGATCAGTTGCCTCCTCGGTAAAATGAAGAGATTGGATGTAAATGACTTATGAGGAGGTACCTTCCAGCTCTAAGCCTGTGAGCTTTAGGAGGCTTTTGTCAATCTTTTTTGAGGGTACCATGAACATGGTGGTCTTTGTTTAAAAAAAAAAATTAAATGTTATCTATGGTTTGCTATAGGCCAAGAATGCAGATAAGAAAGGGAGGCACCAGATACCTGTTAGATTCTGTAGGTGAAGTTTTCTTCTCTTCTTGATTCCATTTTGTACTTGTTTTGTCATGGCAGAGTATGGGGCCCCCTACTTAACTACCCTATCTTCAGAATAGGGAGTGGGAGTGCAGCTTGAATCTCTTACAGCTGTTCCTTTGTGTAGCTGAGTCCTTGTGAAGTCATCATATATTGTCTCCGTATCTCTGTCTGTCTCACTCTCTCTCTCCCCTGCCCCTTTCCTTCTCTTCCTTTCCTTCTCCCCCCCTCCCCATATCCCTTCCTCTTTCTTCTTTTCCCTTTTCTTCTTTTTCCTCTCCCCTTCCTCTTCTCCCCTCTCCCTATCTTTTCTCCCTCCTCTTTTCCTTCTCTCTCTCTCCTCTCTCTTTCCTTTCTCTCCCTCCCTTCTCCTTTCCCCCTTTCTCCCTTTCCAACTTTTGTTCCCTTTATGTCCTTTCTATGTCCTCTCTCCCACTTTCCCTCTCCTCTCCATTCTGCTATTGAGATCCTGCCCCTTTTTTCTCTGACTCTTATGAGGCTTCTTCCATGACTAAGGTAACTGAAGAATCAAGGGGATCTGTTTGGATTTGATCCATATTTTTTTAGAACTGGGATCAGACTACAAACATCCAACAGAGTAAAGTTAAGGATGAGAAGTGGTGTCTAGAACAACATTGTAGCTTTAGGTCAGGGACATTGGACATACCCTATAACCCATTGGGTAGAAATTTGCTTTGAGAACTGAGAATTGGAAACTCTGTCTCAGAGTCTGCCTTAGGGACATATCTTTACCTTTCTCTTAGGCTGGAAGGTTGATTGTATTTATAGTAGATGTAGCAAGTAAAATGAGAAAAAGGAAAAAGCTTTGCTATAGATGTCCTTCCTACAGGTGGTCAATTCCATTTTGAATTTGTGCTCTCTGTTTTCATAGGCCATTCTGATCCAAAATTTTATCCCAGAACATTTATGTAGGCCCATAAACTTTCTGTCTTTTTAATCATTCCTATTTTCAAATTTGTCACATCGGAGGGTTGTCCAGTTTTGGTTTTTTGGCTTTTCTTCAAGAAGCATATAACACGAGGTCGAAAGAAGAGGCTTGCTGGACAGTTTAGTTTATAGGAGTAAGATTTGTGATTGGAAATGGGGAGGGGAATGGGGAATGGAGTGAGGCATTGTTGGAAGGGCCTGGCTAGGCTGATGTGATTAAAAGTGACAGTACTAGCAGGGAATCCTTCTGCTATGCATGCCACTAGATATTCACAGATGACATTTCTATTTTTAACTTAAAATTTTTTTTCAGGAGGAGGTGGGGTCAGAGTTCTGGCCCTGCCCCTCAGTGCCCATCCAGATGGTAAAATTGGGCCACAGCTGCTGAAGCTTGAGCTACCAGTGGGTGGTAGGGGTAGGAAAAAGGGAGGACAGGGCAGTGTGCCAGCCTGGGCCCAGGGAACCCCAGCTGGGGGAAGACAGAATGATCTGTCTCTTCTACCAAAACTCCCCCCTCCTTTAACCCTTGCTGTGCCAGAGCAGAAGAAACTCCTGTCAAGATTATAGATTGCTAGTTTTGGGGTGCTTGTTGTTAAAGATATTTTACTCAGATTGAGAGATAATGCTTGGGAATCTGGATTTGTTTACCCACTCTTATAGAAGGCATTTGAAAATGTCAAGGCCCCTTACTTTTTATTATCTTTGGAAATATTTATTAGCTTTGTTCCTTCCTAACTGCACTATTTTTGTCTCTTATCCCATGGCCATAGGCAACATGAAGTAGATACTCTCTCCTTAGCCAAAGGAAATAGAAAAAAAAATGGAAGCCATTCATTGATTTTTAGGTTTATGGTTTTTTCTTTCTTCAAGAACTGTTTCTTTTATGTCTGGATTAAAGCATAGGCCTGATAGTCCTGAATTTGAAGTCTTGTTCAGGTGGCTCCTTCTTATCATATAATATGCTCATAGGCCTTTCTGTCTCCTCTGTGATGATAACTTCTAGGCCTTTCTTTATGCTATGAAGAGTTTCTCAGAGATTTATTGATTAATAGTATGATCTTGGGTCTAGGAAGGTACTTGACTATTGATGGTACCTGCATAGCTGGTAATATCATGAATGGACCAGGAGACAACTTCTTCCTTTTCCCAGGAGCACAGCTTTGGTAATTTTTAGTCTGGGGAGAGAAAATCCCCACCTGGTCACTGAGTATAATCTGTTGTAACACACTACTTAAGAAATTCCTTCTTCAGGGAACCTTTCCTAAGCAATCCTCCTAAGTCCTGTGTACCTCATGAGAGTTCTAGTACTCAGGTAGATAGTTTGTATTGGGAATAGATCCTTCCCTTTTTTCTTTGTTTATAATGAATGTTTCTCAAAGGCAGGAAAAATATCTTTCTATGTGTTGTTTTGTATTCTTTCACAATATCTAGTGTGTATAGGGCTTTGCATATGGTAACCATTTAGTGAATATGGTTATGAGCTGTTCTCCCCAGAACACTATTGCAAGCCCAGGGAATGATAATGAAATTGGGAATGAGAGGGACCTTTGCTGACATACTGAGAAATAGAATTCTGTGCACTTAGATTCTGTTTACAGCCCCAATATCTTAGAGCCTCATACAAGCATGGAGATTGTCAGGGATTTCCACAAAGCCTAGAAATCAGGGAGTGCAAAGGACCATATCTAGCAGTAATCTCTTTGTTTAAAGTGCTTATCCAATTTTCCCAGCCAAAACATAACATCCTTGCTCATTGCTCTCAGACCAAGGACCCAGGAGACGAAGAAAAAGACCAAAGTCAGTCCAACCTGGAAGAACCAGAGAGTGAACAATCCAATGATGAAGAAAGGTAAGGCATATGAAATTTCACTTCAGTGGTGTGAACAAAGAGCAAAAATAATGACCTGGGAAAGATTCTTATCTCTGAGATGACTACTGAATGCTCCTGTCTAAAGGAAAGGAGGATGGATTTAGGAGGCTCCCAAGAGCATTTTTACCCTACAGTTTTGTGCTAAGTAGGACTTAGCACTGCTGCATGCCTTTGAAAATGACCTTGACCATACTGCACCATTTGTGTGACCTTGGGTCTCGTCTTATTGTTGTATTAAACTGATCAAGCATTTCCATATGTGTCCTAGGGCCAAGACTGGGATAGTCTATGTGTAGAAGGGAAGCCCAGAGTGTGGTACTGCAGGGGGAGAGGCTCAGCACTGAAACAAGTCCCATGGTATCTCAGCTCTGAGCTCTATGCATCAGGGTATTTCACTCTGGAGAAAGACCTTTAGCTTTTAGGCAGCAAAAATGGATTGATTCTCTACCTTTTAAAATTATATAACTTCACGCAGTTTTGAAAGTGATGATCCTTTGTGTAAGGCTTGTTGTTTTCTCCTCATTTTCCTTTCCTCCTTCTCTTGGTCCCCACTTCTCTGTTGTGCTTTAGAATACTGGGTACAGACCCACCTGCCAGTATCTCCAGTCATCATTCACTTGAAGAGTAAGTGTACCCCAGAAAAATTGGCTTGCCTAAGAAAGGGCTGTGGGAAGCCTACCCATAAGTTAGAGAGTTGGGGCAGGAGCTTATCCCAAAGAGTTCTTTCTTTCTCCTCCTTTGCCCTGTTTGCCCTGCTCACTCTGAGATGCTTTTCTCTGCGTGGGTCTCTGGGGAGGGGGGAAGGAAGGTAGCCGGAATAGTGAGAGCCTGAAGCAAGCCTTCCTTTGCCACTCTCCTCTTCTTTCCCCTCTCTTTTTTACATGAATGGAGACTGCTGTCCTTTTCATGTTGCCGTCCTTTTCATGTCTAACCTTCTTCCTTCTGTGAAGGGAGAAAATCCAGAGCCTTTTTCAGGACCACGAGGTAGCAGAAGAGCAGTGTTCCCTGGAGGGGGAGCCGAGGGAGACAGTGGAGCCTGAGCCCAATGTGACAGCCAGCCCAGCTTCAGAGGCCTCCTCCCCAAAGAGGTAAGGCTCAGTTTGAGTCCTGGGCTGGTCAGAGGGGCTTGGGGGGTTGTCTGGTACAGAGAGGGCTGCCCAGAAAAGGTACAGTTTGGAGCCTGGGAAGGAAAGAGTTGGATTTAGGTTTGTGCCATGATAATGGCAGGGAGAGCCTGACAGGTAACTGGTGCAGGAATCCTCCTGAAGGAAAGCAAGCAGTTGGGCCCCCTTTCTGCCCCGCACTGTGCATCTGCAATTGGTGTCTTTGTTTTTGTTAGTAGGAACTTAGAGAGGATTGAACTAGAAAGAGCTCTTTGATCTCTTCTTGCACAGCAGCAAGGTGGTCGCAAGCATCGGCCACCCGTCTGGTGAAGCTGGGTTGGCTTTCCTCCTTATACCTGCTGCTGTTGCTAGGGGAAAGAGGGCTGTGCTGGCACCAGGAGTCTTGTGCCCGAGTCTGAGGCCGAGGGGCAGGCGATGGTGGCCAAGGCACTTCACCTCCGCGTTGCTTCATCTGTAAAATGGGGACAGCACTGCACATACTGCCCGTCTTAGGGCTGCTCTGGGGAAAGCACTTTGTAACTTTTAGAGCTCTATCAATTGGAGCTATTATTCCCTTCCTCCGTCACCACAGTATCGCCAGGAATCTTTTTTTGGTAGGATTCAGTTTGAGAATTAGAAGACTTTCTGCATCAGGCCAGAAGACCCAGTTCAGAGACTGCAGTCTTCAGTTCTTGTTCCTTTAGTTCCCTGGCAATGGAAAGTTGTTCCTCTCAGAGCTTTCAGTCTTGACTTTGAGACCACTGGTCTTATTAAACAGTCCTGACTACTTAAAAGAACGAGAATTCTGTCAGCAGCATTGGAGCCTGCTCTCCCGCAGGCGCTGTGTGATTCTGTCTCTTATGGGGCACGGACCTGATTGTGTCTCATGTAGCTGGAACCCAGGCAAGAAGAGGGCTACAGACCTAGAAAGCCTGGCACCTGTGCTTGGGAAACCGGCACGCCATATGTTCCAGAGCTCGTTTCCCTTTGTCCCAGAACGGAGTCCCAGGTTCCCTGTCCTTATCATGCTTTATTTTCCTTCTGGTGCTACAAAAGTGGATGTGTCATCAGCCCTCCTCATGACCGTAAGATGGAAGAAGAGCCGCACCCCATAAAGGAAGATCACGAGCAGAAAAAGGCGGAAGGACTTGAGGAGAAGATGGCCGGCCCAACCTTGCCAGGTTCCCGAGTAGAGTAAGAACCGCTTTTAAGCTCCTGTTCATATCTTTTGCATGTGTTCTGCTTGCCTTCCACGTAGAGTAGTCATGTGTGTAGAGCTTTGGGATGAAAGCTCTTCCATGGGGAAGGAGGGGTGTATAGGTCCTGAAACAAGTCATTATGCTCCAGACAACATGGAGTATCATGCTGGAGGGAAAGGAGTAGTTACTTCTTGCCAAGCAGCTAAAAACACTTTTTAAATTAAATAATTAATTAAAAACTTAATCTTGAACATCAGTACATCCAACTAAACTGTCTCTGTATCTACATTTTAATGAATTAATTTTAATGTATAGTTTAATCATAACTTTTTAGCCACTTTCTAAGACATAATTGGAATTCTTTGCCTATTCTCATTCTTCTGGTTCTGCTTTTTTTTTTTACTTTAAATAATTTCATAAAGACTTCTTTGTATTTCTTTTATTTATTAGTTGTTGTTGTTGTTTTTTGCTGAGGCAATTGGGGTTAAGTGACTTGCCCGGGGTCACACAGTTAGGAAGTGTTAAGTGTCTGAGGTCACATTTGAACTCAGGTTGTCCTGACTTCAGGGCTGATGCACTATCCACTACACCACTTGGCTGCCCCTTATTTGTTAGTTTTAATTGTATCATAAACTCTTATATTAAGGCACTCCAATCTATTTAACTTTTCTCCCATTAATAGATATTTAGGTTAGCTCCAACTCTTTGCAGTTACATATAATGCTGCTGTGAACATCTTTGTCAACTCTTCTTTTGTTTGTTTATTCACTTTTATAACATTTTTAGGGTATATTCCCAACAGTGAAATTATTGGTTCAAAGGTTATGATTATTTTTGTAACTTTTCTCATGTACTGCATTGTGCTCCAAAAAGATTTTATGAGCCACCAGCAATGAATAATTGTACCTATTTTTCTACAACTAAACTCACATTGAGTCTCGTTGCTTTTAATTATTTTTCCCGTTTGGTGAATATGACTTGGTACCGTACCTCATAGTTGTTTTAATTTTTATCTCTTTGATTTTAATGAAGTTGAGCATTTTGCAAGTGTTTGTTAATAGCTGAAACCTTTTATCCAAAAGCTCTTAAATACTTTTTCTTATTTAGTCCTTATAATGCTCCTGTGAAATAATGAGGTTTTATTTTATGTTAAAACTTCTAAGAGGCAATGTGGTATGGTGGATGGTGGATTTTTTGATTTTGAAATCAGAAAGATCTGGATTAAAACTCTGGCTCTCATACTTAGTGATTTTATTACTTTTATGAGTCATGAGCTTTTTCCTGAACATTTATCTACAATATAATAATCTGTGATAGTGGAGGGAGTTCCCTTTACCTCTTAATATAGTAGAACTTTGATGTTTCATGCTGTCTTAATACAGACTACAACCCTCTCTGCCTTGGTGGAAAGTTTCATAAATTGCTGTGGCCTGCCCTTGGGTGTGGAGCCTTTTTGCACTTAGATTTGACCTCAAAATAAAGCCACTTACTAGAAGCCTGCTTTGAATTCTGTATAATAATCATAATTCTAATGTCTCACATCTAATAAGAACTTTTTCTTATAACACTTCCATAATGCAAGTTGTGACATATCCACTGTACAGAAGATGCAATGACTTTCAGAGAGTATAGCAAATGATTAGCCCAAGATCACATAGTAGGTTAGTGACCAAACTTTCCTAACACCTGGTAGTTATATAGCCACGGGGACTTTAACATCTCTCAAAGCAGACCATTAACGTTAGACAGATGTTTAGGGCATTTTTTTCTCTTACAATATTATATGAAATTTTTATAGGAATCAGGGTCCTTTTCACTAGTTTAGTATATATATCAAGTATATATATATGTGTGTGTGTGTTTATTTTTCCAAATATATATTTTATTTTAACAGTATTTTAGCCAATTACATATAAAGACAACTTTTTAAGTGTTTGCTTTAATTTATTTAATATTTTCTCCCACTTACATTCAAAACAAAACAAAATTTTTCACATTTGTTTTTAAATTTTTTGAGCTCTAGATTCTTTCTCTTATCCCAATCTATAATTAAGAAACCTATTATGAAGTTATGCAAAACATTTCTATAAAAGTAAAGTTGTGGAAAAAAACTATAAATTTCCCATTCTGATGAAAATAAAAACCCTCAAGAAAAATTAAGTTTAAAAAAGAGAGAAAGTGAGGTAGAGAGAGAAAGAGAGATTGCTTCAATCTATATTCAAACACAATCACTTCCATCTTTGGGTATGGATAGGATTTTTCATAATAAGTCATTTAGAGTAAGTGTGGATGATTGTACTACTGAAACTACAAAGTCGTTCATGGCTGGTCATCCTAGAGCATTGCTATTACTTTCTATGCAGTACCTTTGCTTATGTTCATGAAGGATTTTTCAGGTTTTTTCTTTTTCTTGAGAGCATCCTGCTCATCATTTCCCAAAGAACAATAATATTCCATCATAAGCACACACCATAGTTTATTGAGCCATTCCCCAATTGATGGGCAACTCCTCAATTTCCAATTGTTTTGCCCTGAAAAGAGAGTTACTATGAATATTTTTTTTATATATGTAGATCATTTTCCTTTTTTTTTTCCCTGAATCTCTTTTGGTATTCATGCCAAGTAATGATGTTGTTAAGTCAAAGAATATGCATGAATTTATAGCCCTTTGGGCACAGATAATATCTTTTGATCATTTATCATTTGGGGCATGGCCCTTTTTTTTTTTTTTTAAATGAATTTGACTCACTTCCCTCTGTTTGAGAAATGAGGCTTTATCAGAGAAACCTGCTTTGAAATTCTTTTTACAGTTACTGTTGCTAACTGTATTTCCCTCATTTATTCTCTTTTTCCTTTCACTCTGTCCCTCCTCAAAAGTATTTTGCTACTGACCACTCCCTCCTCCAGTATATCCTCTCTTTTATCACCCTTTTTCCCTTTCCCATATCCCATTCCTATTTACCATATTCCTCCTATTTTTCTGCAGGATAAGATAGATTTCTATACCCCTGTTGAGTATGTATGTTTTCATCTTTGAGCCAGTTCTGATAGAATAAGGTTCACTCTCTCAGCTCTCCTCACCCTCTTCCCCTCCACTGTAAAAAGCTTTTTCTTGTCTCTTTTCTAATGGCAGATGATTTGTACCATTCCACTTCTCCCTTTCCCTTTCTCCTAGTACATTTCTCTCTCACCTCTTAATTTCATCATTAAAAAAAAGATATTATCCCTTCATAGTCAATTCATACTTGTATTCTCTGTCTATATATACTCCTTGTAATTGCCATAATAATGAGAAAGTTTAATGAGTTACAGGTATCATCCTCCCATGTAGGAACATAAACAGCTAAACCTTATTAAGTCCCTCATGATATCACTTTCCTGATTACCTCCTTATGGTTCTCCAGAAAGTATTTGAAAATCAAATATTCCATTCAACTCTGGTCTTTTCATCACAAATGCTTGAAAAACCTCTGAAGGATTATACTCATTTTTGCTGGGTAGGTGATTTTTGGTTGTAATCCTAGCTCCATTGTTCTCTAGAATCATATTCCAAACTCTCTGGTCCTTTAACGTAGAAGCTGCTAAATCTTGTGTTACTCTGATTGTGGCTCCATTAGAATTGCTTCTTTCTGAATGCTTGCAATATTTTCTCCTTGACCTGGGAATTTTGGAATTTGGCTATAATATTCCTGGGAATTTTCATTTTGGGATCTCTTTCAGGAAGTGATTAGTAGATTCTTACAATTTTTATTTTCAATTTACCCTCTGGTTCTAGAATATTAGGACAGTTTTCTTGATAATTTTGTGATAGATGATATCTAGCCTTCTTTTTTGATCATGACTTTCAGGTCAACCATTAATTTTAAAATTATTTCTCCTGGATTTATTTTTCCAGGTCACTTGTTTTTCCAGTGAGATATTTAACAATTTTTCTAATTTTTCTTTTCTTTTCTTTTCTTTTCTTTTTTTTTTTTTTTTTGGTTTTGCTTTATTGTATCTTGATTTCTCATAAAGTCATTAGCTTCCATTTGCTCAATTCTAATTTTTAAGGAATTATTTTCCTCAGTGAGCTTTTGTACTTTCTTTCCCAATTGGACAATTTTGTTTTTTAAGGCATCTTCTTCTCATTAGCTTTTTGCATTTCCTTCTGTACTGCTCTCAATTCTTTCCTATTTTTTTCTTTATCTCTCTTATTTGATTTTCATAATTCCTTTTGAGCTCTTCCATGAGCTGAGACTAATTCTTATTTATCTTGGAGGTTTTGGATATAGGAACTTTGACTTTGTTATCATTTTCTGAGTGTGTGTTTTGATCTTCTTTGTTACCATAATAACTTTCAGTGGGCAGAAACTTTTTTTGTTGTCTGCTCATTTCCCTAGCCTATTACTCTGCTTTTAACTCTTTGTTTAAAAAGTAGGGCTCTTAAAACCAGGAGATCATTATATACCTCAACAACGATACTGTTTGAGGATGTATTCTGATGGAAGTGGATCTCTTCGATGAAGAGAGCTAATCAGTTTCAGTTGATCAAAGATGGACAGAAGCAGCTACACCCAAAGAAAGAACACTGGGAAATGAATATAAACTGCTTGCATTTTTGTTTTTTTTTCCTGGGTTATTTATACCTTCTGAATTCAGTTCTCCCTATGCAACAAGAAAACTGTTCGGTTCTGCACACATATATTGTATCTAGGATATACTGTGACATGTTCAACATGTAAAGGACTGCTTGCCATCTGGGGGAGGGGGTGGAGGGAGGGAGGGGAAAAATCGGAACAGAAGTGAATGCAAGGGATAATGTTGTAAAAAATTACCCTGGCATGGATTCTGTCAATAAAAAGTTATTAAAAAAAAAAAGAACACTGGGGAAAAAAAAATAAACCTGTTTGAATTAAAAAAAAAAAAAAAAAGTAGGGATCTTTCTTCAGGGTGGAGAGTGCACTATCCCAACCTTCAAGTGTTTTGTGCAGCTGTTTTCAGAGATCCTCTAGGAATCTGACCATAAACACTCTTTTCAGCACTGGAGCTGTTAGGTGTGTCCCTGCCCCACTGTAGCGGCAAGGTCTAGTGTGCTAAATCAACAGAGTTCTATTTTGCTGATGCTCTGGCCTGCAGTTGGAGCCCGGACTACACTGAGACTGCACACTGGACTCCCATCCCATTGCCATAGATTCTTTCTACTGCCTTTCTGAATACTCCCTGGTATTCCTGGGCCGAGAGGTCCAGAAGTTCTAGCATTATTGTTGATGCTGGAGTCCGGGCTGGGACTGGGGCTGGGTCTGGGATTGCACTGGTGCAGCCTGCCCTGGGATTATGTTGCTAGGCTCCCACCCTATTTCTACAGACCTTTTCTGCTGACCTTCCACATCCTCTTTGATGTCTCTGAGTTGAAAGATCTGGAACCATCAGCACTGCTGCTGATTCAGAGATCGGGCTGGGATGGGTTCAGGGCTGGGTTCAGGGCTAGGTGCAGGGTTGGGTCTGGGGCTGTGGCTGTGCTAATGCACTTGCCCCAGAACTGCATGCTGGACTTCCACTCTGGTGTCACAGGACTTTTCTGCTGAGCTTCTAAATTGCCTTCAGCAAGAAAATATTCTATTCCATCTTTGATGCTTTAAAATTTGTTTAGGATCATTATTTAAAGGGATTTAGAGCAGTTTGGGGAAAGGTTGGGCGAGGGTTTGCCTTTCTTTTGCCATCTTGGCTCCATCCCCTGTAAAGACAACTTTTAACATTCATTTCTTAAAAATTTTGAGTTCCAAACTTTTTCCCTTCCTTACCTCCCCTTTCCCAGAGATGGCAAGCAATTTGATGTAGGTTATATATGTGCAATCATGTAAAATATATTTCCATATTAGTCATGTTATGAAAGAAGATATAGATCAAAACTATATCCCCCCCAAAATAAAATGAAAATAGTATATTTCTATAACCTCTGCCCCTGCTACCCTCCCCCCACCATATCCACATATCATGTTTTTCCTATCCCTGCTAACTTTTCTGCTTTAATTCTGCTCCATAACTTGTCTTGCTATTGCTTAACCTCTCCCCACCCATCCCTTCCTTGTCTTCTTTCTTCTTTCCTCACCATCTGCTTCTCCATTCGCCCATCCCTTCCTTCTTACTACTTTATAGATTTTGCAGGGTGTTGTACCCTTCATGGTATTTATGTAGTGTTGCCTATTTAACTCATTCTTGATATGAGTAAGTTTTCAGACTCCATCAGTTTTTTGGTTTTTTTTTAAATGGATGTGTACAGCATTTTCATTGTGAATCCTTTGGAATGGTCTTAGATCATTCTATTGCTGAGACTTAAGGCATTCAATTTATCATGATGCAGCATCTGCAAAATATATTTCAGAGTAGGCTAATGAGATGACGCAGTGACCATCCAAGCAGATTCTGAGTATCTTTCTCATGAGTGGAATGAGCAGGGAGGGCCAGACAGAGCCCCTAGGCTTAGGCTGTTCTTCTCAATCTAGTTGAGCTATAATTCATTTGCCATCCCAGCATAGCTGGCTGCTGCTTAGCATCTTTTTGTAGTATCTCAGTTAGGTCAGATGTGGGGCATTTCTATACTTTCCCTAGGACCTACCAACTGGTCCTTTCCTAGACTCTTCTTCAAACCCTATGACTTTCTTGCTAGTCATCTTCAAAGATTTTTTCTTCTGGAGATATTGAGGGCAATGACTGGCTGTCCCATTAGGATGGTGCAATATATTCCAGGTTCCCTGTAGATCTTGCTGAGCTGAATAAGCCAGAGACCAGAAAGCTCAGGCAGAATTAGGCAACCATCAACAATAGCATGCCCTGCGTGACAGGAGGTAGAGAAGAGAGGATCTTCTTTGGAATCAAGTAGAATCCTATTTTTCAGCATCCTTTGAGATATATTCTGGACAAACAATCTCAGTTGAAACACACATGTACAAGTTTATTTAGTCCAACCCAGTCCTGAACAATAATCCTTCCTTAGGATACTTCATGAGCCTTTCTGAGTTCTCTAGATAAAAACCTCCATTGAAGGGCCATCTGATATCTTTAAGGGCAATCCAATTGTAGTTTTAGGTTGCTCTGCTACTTAAGAAGTATTTCCCTACAGCACCTAAAATTTTAAGATCTTTCCTTCCATTCATTGCTCTAAACACTTTCCTGTGGGGCCAAAGAGTATAAATCTTATTCTTTATTTCTTGCACTTTAAATACTTGACAGCAGCTTACAGGTTCTCCCTGAGTCTTTTCTTTAGATTAAACATCCTCAGATTGCTCAGAAGATCCTTAATTTGCCATGTATTCTAGGCCTTCCCTTGCCTAGTCATGTGGTCCTCTAGTTTGTCAATTTTCTTTCTAAACACAATTCATATATAGTGCAGCTGGGTAGTGCAGAGGTTAGGTTATTAGTTGTAGGAGTAGATTTTGGCTTGATGTTAGGTAACACTTTCCTACCAGAGCTATCTGAAAGTGAAATGGGCTGTCTTGGAGATAGTGGGTTCTCCCTCACTAGTTGTAGAAGACATTCTTAGTTGGGCTGAATGGCCTCTGGGGGTCTTTTCTAATGATGGCTCAGATTTTGTAATGTGGCTCTGACATTGCTTATGGTCTCAGATCCCTATTGAAACGTTTCCTGAATCCAGACACTGAGGAAAGAGGAAGACTAACCAGAAAGTAGCCCCATATACCCTACATATTAAGGTATGCGAACACACTTGTATTTGCAGGCTCGTTGCACACTGGCACTTTATCTGATACTTCATCTCTTCTGCAGCATCTGTCCCTGGAGCCCCACATAGTTAGATAGCCCACAGGGGAGAGAAACATTAAAAGGTACCATCTCAGGAAAAAATGATGCTTTCAGCCAGGATTGGAAATGAGTTGGAGAGTTGATGAGGCGGAGAGCTGCGGGGAGAGAGAGGCTGTTTCAGAGGGCAGGATTCTCAAAGGAGGAAGGTGGCAACAGCAGCCCATCTGACATCCGCATTGGTAGGACTTGCCAGGGCAATCAGACGAAGCCAGTGTGTGTGAAGTGGGCCAAAAGAGACTTGAGAAAGAGGGAACCTGTGCTGTAACCTAATACTACTCCATGGTTTTGGGAAATCAATCAACAAGAATCTTAATGATTTTAGCAAGGAGATAATATAGTCCTATCTTGCTCCTTCATTCAGGCATAAAGGAATCCAAGTTATAATTTCTAAGCCCCTCAGATACCATTTTTCTCCTGCTATTCTGATCTGTCACCTCCCATCTGTTGTGTTGCTGGAGCTGAAAAGAGGAAAAATGTGATTCTGAACTCCATGCTTTCTAGTATAACCCACAAGACTTATGTTGAGCATCTTCTCTGACATTGACAGTTGATTTCCTTTGGTCTTTTCACTTTTTTCGTGGGTGGCTGCTTAGGCCAACTTTGAGCTATCCCTTCATCTTGAGACTGTACTTAATGAGGTGTGACTAAAAAGTCAAGAAACTGGTTTTTATAACAAATGAAATAAACAAACAAACAAAATGAAGCCAAAAGGAGCTTATCTTGATCCTTCCCACTGAATCTTGTCCATATTCAAGGTTATAAGGTTGGAAAAAAACCACTATTCACATCCAGAAAGCAAGAAACCCACAGTGGTTTTGATGTATAATTTCTGATATTTCTGTAAAAAAAAAAAAAGTTACCTGAAAATACCTTTCTCATTATGCCAGCTTGTTACTGGAAGTTCCCTATAATAGATGTGGTCTGGGGTGCCACAACTCCCTCTGCCTAGAGAAATGGCTGGAGTGTAGTACTGGAGATCAGAAGCGTGGATTTGAATTCTGGATTGGATATTTGCGAGCTGGGTGCCCCAAGGCAAGGAGTCATGTAATCTCTCAAGATTTCCTGCTGTAAAATGAGAGGGTTGGACTTGATTGATAACCTCAAAGGTTCCTTTCAGCACAAAATTTGTGATCTTATGATCTCCTGCATTAGAAAAGGTTTTCAGCCAGAATCCCCTTTTCTCATAAAGGTATGAGAAATTCCCTGAGCAATGATCAGGGAAGCTTTAGAGTTCTGGGAACTGGGCTGTATTCTTTATATTGGGGAAATATTCTCCTGTTTTTCACTGGCTTTTTATATTACAAGATAGAGAGCAGTATTGGGGGACTATTTTCAGCCTAATGATGTGAAACTCAAATAGCATATCTCCCATGTAGAGAGGGGAAACTAGCACTGGGTTATCTAGGGGTAAGATTAGCTACGGATAATGCTTTTCTCTGCCTTCCCTAGCTACCAACCTGCCATTAAGGGGTATGTATGTTAAGTTTTCTGGGAATCAAAGATGTACCATCTTGTCAGCCACCTTTCTGATTGTTCCTAGGACCTTGATATTTTTAACAGAGAACATTATAGATCAGCTGTTCACCAAGTTGATTTATGTTTCATCTTCAGACGTGGGAGATGTATTTTTGTTCTCTATGTGCATTATATCTCATATATGTATCTATGTGCCCTTATAATATGGCACCATTTTTTTATGTTGTTTCCATTCTATAGGCTAATAAGGGTCCATATGTTATATCATGTAACAATGTGCTCCTCTCTGCCTTTGATTAGAGTTGTCCCAGAGCCCATAACCCTTCAGAAGCAGCCCTTAGAAGATTCCCTAAAGGTCATAGAAGAGAAGACAGCCCAGGATCTGGAGCAGGAGCGGACACGATTGTTAGAGGACCGAAGACAGAAGATGGAGCGGTTGCAGAAGGAACTGTGTCAAGAGGAAGAAGAGGAGATGCTGAAACTTGAGCAGCAGAAAGACAAGTCCCTCAGGTCCTGTTCCTTCCCCTTGGGGAGGAAGACTTCTGGGGTCTGGTATTGAGATGATAATGGCAGTAATGCTCATATGTGAGTTGCCATGTTTCTTTTCTTTAGACTAGAGTGATACTTAGGTTGCTCTTGTCCTGGAAAAACTCAAAGAATCCTAGATTTGGACCCCTAGAGGTTATTTAATTCAGCTTTTACCTGGAGCATGAATCTCCTCTACAAACGTTCATTCAGCCTCCTTTTGACCTTTCTTTCTTTTTTGACCTTTAGTAACAGAAAACTCACTCCTAGTGGAGTTCATTTTGGATAGCTCTGATTGTTCGGAAGTGTTTCCCTATATTGTCCCAAAAATTCCTCTGTAATTTCTACCTAGTTCTGCCCTTTAAACTCAAGTAGAATAACAAATTAAGTTCCTCTTTCACTAATAACCCTGCAGATAACATGAATTTTGGGTCCTCTCATTATCCTGCTCTTTCTTTGTTTTACCTAAAATGAGGGACTAAAAACTGAGAATTGTATTCCAGATATTATCTGACTAGGTCAGGGGTCAGCCTATCACCCTACCTTGTTCTTGACGCTGCTTTTATTATTGCCACCATCGATCACATTAACTCCTCTGGCTGATATGCTTCAGTGTTGATTCATTGGAAGCAGTGGTGTAGATAATCCCAGACCATTTATATTTGGCTTTGGATTTGATTCTGGTTCTTTTGGCAGCAGATTTGCCTTAATCATTTTATTTTGCTCAACCCAATATTAAAGTGAGCTTGAATTTCCTGAGCATAAACTAGCTGACAATGAAGAATCCAGGCAGCTTTAGAAACATGTTATATAAATTGGAAGAAGCCATTAAACAATCAAAGGCTGTGATCTAAAAATCAGATAGTCCATAGGTAGATAATCAAGAGTTGTCTATCTTTAGTTTGGGATGATAAAGTTTTGGTATTAAGCAGCCAGCATTCTACCTTTGAGACAAAGGGGTATCCTCCAAATTATCCTTCCTTTCCTCTTGCCAAAAATCAACAGAAGAAAAGAGCATAGCCTCAGTTGGAAATCATTAATGACTGTTAAGTTTGCGGATCAGCCAATCCTGCAGGCTTACAGCAAAGGCCAATTGATAGCAGAGGAAATAAATTTAAAGTCCTTGCAGCCAACACTTCTTTCTTTCTTTCTTTAAACCTTTTATTTTTCAAAACATATGCATGAACAATTCTTCAACATTAGCCCTTGTAAAACCTTGTGTTCTAATTTTCCTTCCCTTTCCCCATGTCCTCCCGTAGATGACAAGTAGTCCAATACATGTTAAACATGGTAGAAATATATGTTAAATCCAATATATGCATATATAAATATAATATTCAGTTATCATGCTGCACAAGAGAAAAAGTGAAGCAAAATAAAATGCAAGCAAACAACAACAAATAGAGTGGAAATGCTACAGTATGAACCACACTCAGTTCCCATGGTTTTCTCGCTGGGTGTAGATGGCTCTCTTCATCACTGAACAATTGGAATTGGTCTTAATCATCTCATTGTTGAAGAGAGCCACGTCCATCAGAATTGATCATTATATAATCTTGTTATTGATGTATACAATGATCTCCTGTTTCTGCTCATTTCACTCAGCATCAGTTCATGTAAGTCTCTCCAGGCCTCTTTGAAATCATCCTGCTGATCATTTCTCATAGAACAATAATATTCCATGACATTCATATAGCACAACTTATTCAGCCATTCCCCAACTGATGGGCATCCACTCAGTTTCCAGTTCCTTGCCACAAACAAAGAGGGTTGCCACAAACATTTTTGCACATGTGGGTCTCGTTCCCTTTTTTAAGATCTCTTTAGGATATAAGCCTAGTAGAAATATTGCAGCAAATTCGTTTATGTTTCTTTCAGGTTTCTGAGAGAGCAGCTCAAAAAAACAGCTGAGGAAGAAGAGGCTCGAGTAAGGGAAGAAGAGAGTCAGAAACTTTCTCATCTCCAAGCTCAGATCCTAGCCAGTACAGAAGCACAGGAGAATCAAATTAGGTGGGGATTGTACTATGAACTTCCTAGACTCCTTTCAGAATCTTGCCTCCTATTTTACAGGATAAATTGGGATCATATGCCATGAGCTCCCTCTTTTCCCCTCTTCTTCATCTCCATTACAGGGTGCCTTCTGCCCTTTTCTCTTCTTTCATCCCTTACATGGTACTTCTTACCAAGACTGAGGCTTCTTCTTGCTCAGGTGATCCTATTTCCTCCAATTGTTCCCTCTATCATCCCTGTTCTCTCACTTATTTTTACTGTCTCCCTGCCTACTACTTCTTCTGTACTGTCTTAAAATCATGCTTATGTATCCCTTCTTGTCAAAAAAGCTCAAAACCAAAACCTGCTCACTTTGATCCCTCCATTCCTGCTACCTGTCATCCTATATCTCTTCAGACCTTTGTGACTAAATTCCTTGAAAAGGCTATCTGTGATAGATGCCTGCATTTTTTTCTCTTCTTACTCTTCTTCCCTTACAATCCAACTTCCATCTTCATCATAACACTCCCTCATTCCATGCTCTCTCCAAAGTTACCAGTGATCACTTAATTGCCAGATTTTCCTTAACCTCTCTGCTTGCAGCAGCCTTTGACACTGTGGATCACCCTCTTCTTCTTGAAATTCTCTTTTCTCTAAGCTTTCAGAACTCTTATTTCTCCTTCTCAATCTCAGTTTCCTTTGCTGGGTCCTTATTCAGAACATGCTCTCTTACCATAAGTGTCTCTTAGGGACCTATCATGGGTTCTTTTCCTCTTCTCCCTATATACTACTTAACTTGGAGATCTCATCTGCTCCCATGGATTAAATGACTATTTCTGTGCCGATTTTCAGATCTACATCTTCTGCCAACTTCTCTGTTGGTTTCCAGCCTCACAGCTCTTAACTACCTTTCAGACATCTTGACTTGGATGTCTAGTAGATATATTAAACTCATTGTGTCCAAAATTGAACTCATTCCTAAACCTAATTCACTTTCCTTTTACTGTAAAAGCCAATACCATCCTCCTAATCCCTTTGGCTTCCTAGCAGTCATTTTCATTACCTTTCACCTCTCTCATAGGTATTCTGTTACTAACGTCTGTCCATCCTAACTTTGCTGTTAACATCTCTCAAATATGGCCCCTTCCTTCCTCTGACACTGCTGCCACTCTAGTGCAGATCCTCATGCCCTAATACCTATTCTAATGTGGTAGATCTGCTGCTGGTGGATCTGCTTGCCTCAACTCCTCCCCATTACAATCCATCCCCCGATTCAGTCACTAAAGTAATTTTTCTAGACTAATAGATCCACCCATGTCATCCCTCTTCTCAGTAAACTCTAGTAGCCTCCTGTTATCTCCAGGCTGAAGTACAAAATGTTCTGTCATTGAAAACTCTTCATATCTTAACTCCCTCCTACTTTTCCACTCCTCTTACACCTTACTCTCCCATTCTCCCAAGTTCTCTTCAATCTAGTGAGACTAGCCTCTTCACTGTTCTATGAGCTAGACACTCCATCTCTTGGGTCTGAACATCCTCTCTCTCTCTCTCTCTCTTTCTCTCTCTCTCTCTCTCTCCTGTACCTGGAATGTTTTCCTTCCTCTGCTTACTAGCTCCCCTGGCTTCCTAGCTCCCCTGGCTTCCTTTAAGTCTCAGCTAAAATCTTTTCTCCTAAAATCTTTTCTTGGCCCTTTTTTAATTCTAATGTCTTCCCTTTGTTATTTCCTATTTATCTTGTAAATATCTGGCATGTTTTTATATATTTGTTCATTGTTCTTCCCCCCAGTTAGATTGTAAGTAGCTTGAGGACAGGAGATGTTTTTTGCCTCTTTTTGTATCCTGAGCATTTAGCCCAGTGTCTGGAACAGAATAGGTGCTTAACCCATCTTGGCTGATTGATTGAGTGATTGAGAATGGAATCTTTAGTCTTGGGAAGCTCTGTCCAGTGGTGCTCACGGCTATCCCTTTGCCTTCTTGTCTCTCCAGGGCAGAGCATGAAGCTTCACTGAAGAAAATAAGAGAAGACTTGGAGTCACTGCAGCGGACGGAGTGGTCTAGCCTGGAGCAGAAAAAGAAGCAGGTGTTAGAGAGGCTTAAAGAGGAAATGGAGGATAATGAAAAGAGAGAGAGGGTCCTCTTGAAAGAGGAGAATGAAAAGGCCATGAGTCAGCTGAAGGAGAGACTGGAAGATGAAAGGAAGGAGGTGTGTATGTCTAACTAGGGACTCTTGGATATGGAAACTCTTATGCTGCTTGCCCCTGGAATTGCTCTTGGTTCACTTTGTGAGAAAGTGTTGTGATCTAGTTCAGATGGATCTGAATCGGCCCCACGTTGGGCGCCAAAATGTGGTGAGCTTTTTCTTCTCAAAGCTCAGCCAGGTGATAAAAGTTCAGATCTTTTGTTATCTCCAATATAGCCCGGTTAGCTTAGAGGCCTATCTCTCTGCTTGGTTCCAAGAACTCCCTCTGAATGTCGCCAAACCCAAAGGTTTTGTCCTTCAGCCTCTGCCTCTGCTTTCTTCAGCCTCCAGCCAGCTCCACTCTTCATCTCATTCCAGAGAAATCTCGACTTGTAGCTTCTTCACTCTGAAGAACTTCCTCGACTGGCCCATTGAAGCTCTATTTATGCTCAAGAGAGGGATTGTGGGTTTTCTCCCATAGTGCTCTCTGGCCCAAAGAGCTTCAAGGGAGGTGTGAACTCATTGAACTCCAATGAGTAAAGGTGTGAACACAAGCCTTGTATTAATTAGTTCTACTTAGTACCTTGTTTCAGGTTCTGCCCAAAACATCTTCTTGTAAGATTAGATCAACTCTAATTAGTTAGCAGTTAGTAAGGATTCCAACATCTCCCCCTTTCTTTTGTTAGATGAAAACACCAAAGGAAATAGGAAATCTAATCAGATTAGTGGGTTTCTGAAGGGGTACACATAAATCCATCAATATGGGCCAGAACTTTGTAACCGATATACATGGTATACATAAATCCATCAATATGGGAGGCATTATACATAATTTACATAAGCACATAGCAATATAACACAGGCTAGTAGTAATGTAACAACATGAATCAACCTGAAGATTTACACATGTCCATAAGTCCTAGAAATAGTCCATAAGCAATCCATTGTTCATTAGTTCATGTGCCAGGAATCTAATAATTCTTGTAAGCTCTGAAGTACTGCAAAAGATCTCATCAACAATTTTTCATCTCAGGGAACCCAATGATTCTTGCTGGTTTTTCAAGAAGTAAAACAGTTTCATCTTGTGTTAGGAAATCCAATGATTCCTGAAGCTTTTAAAAGTCTTTTTAACAGTCTCATAGTCAGCCATCTGATTCTTTCTCCATCTGTGGAAATATAAGCAGATCCTCTTCCCCAAGCAGTTAATCTAATTCCCTTCTATTTACCAAATTTGGGATTTCTCCTCATCATCTGGTAATTACATTGGAGTCATTTGCATTGGATATTGTCTTGTTGTCTTAAAAGGGTTGTATTCTCCCCAACTGTAATCCTGATTGCTTTTCTGTTGGTTGATGGCATCAGAGTTCTGAATTTCTAAAGTCTCTCTGGGTGTAACCTCAGCTGCTATCATGCCCCACCTGTCCTTTGATTGATACTTTGGAGCTGGGCCTTGCCTCTCCTTCCTCTGGGTCAATATACATTTAGAGGCCCAATGAAAGCCTCGGTTACATTTTGGACATGGGGTTTTGAGTTTTCTCTCACCCTGTCTTCTCACTCTATCTCCATTTCTACATTGGGCTCTTAGATGTCCAGCTTTTCCACATTGAAAACATCGACGAGTTTCTCTAGAATTCCTTTGCCAAGAAGGACCTTGTCTTTCCATGTTCATCAGAGTTTGGGTATAATAAGCATTTGTGCCCACTGTGGCACAGCGTCTTATGATCTCCTCCAAAGGAGCATCTTTGTTTAGCCCCCATATAATTCTTTTGCAAACCTCATTGGCATTTTCCTTAGCCAAATGTCTAGTCATTATTTCTGTTGCTGCATTATCACCAATGGTTCTTATTACAGCTGTTTGTAAACGTCCCACAAAATCTGCAAAAGGTTCATTGGGATCTTGCTCTATTTTTGTGAAAGCATTATTTCCATCTTTCTGTCCAGGGAGAGAATTCCAAGCTTTTATTGCAGCCTTAGAAATTTGCTCATACACTGTTATGGAATAATAAATCTGTTCTGAACTCTCTGCATACTGACCTTCACCAGCTAGTTGGTCAAAAGCAACTTGTACAATAGCTCCTGTTTGCCTATTGCATTGGGCTTGAATCCTACATAATTCATGAAACTCTGAAAGCCACAATAAATTTTGTCCCGGTTCAAGACATGTTTTAGCGATGGATTTCCAGTCATTCGGGGTTAAGATTTCATAAGACAAATTATCTAGTAACATCTTCACATAAGATGATGTAGCCTCATAAAGAGTGCAACCCTTTTTCAAATCTTTAATTTTTCCCAAATTAAAAGCAGTGTATTTTCTCTCTTTTTGACCTGAGGAGTTGAGCTCTTCAATCACAGGATATGCATTTATAAAATCAGATATATCTTCTCCTTCAATTTTTGCCTTAATTAATGCTTTTTCTAATCTTGTTAAATTCTGCTTTACAGGAGAAGCTGACTGTGTTTCTGTCTCTCTCCCTCCCCCTTGTTCCATTCATGAAGGGTTAATTGAGGGGGGAGGGTCATGAGATGTGGAATCACCTAATTCCTCCTGCTGTGAAGTATCATACTCAGAATTGTAATTAACTCCATTCTCATCTGATCCGTCCTCCTTTTCACCTAGTAAAGTTGGCACTTCTTCCTCCTGTACTTTCCTTTTCATCATTCTATCACTTAAATAACTTTTTATAGCCAATTGTATTACATTATATGTATTAATTATTGAGTTAGGCCCATTTTTATCATAGAATTGACAAAGATCCTCTCCAACCAATTTCCATTCATTTAGATCTAATTCCTTATCAAGAGAGAAACAAGGACATATGTCCTTTACAGTTTATAAAAATTCAGTGATTTGCTGTAAACTTATAATTAAACTTTGGCTTTCCATAATTTTGACAACGCTCTCTAAACATTTTCCTTGAACAGAAACAGGCTGTTTTCTAAATATCTGTCCCATCTTAGGTGAAATTCTACTTTAACTCTTTTAACAAAATTTCTTTGTTGTACTCACTCTAATTTCTGGGTCAAGAAGACTTTTCCACTGGATCAGGATCAGAGGCTTTTCCACTGGAATCAGGATCGTAGCTTTTCCACTGAAATCCACTGAGTGGGGGGAGGGGGGGGTCTGTTAGCCCCATGTTGGGCGCCAAAATGTTGTGATCTAGTTCAGATGGATCTGAATCGGCCCCACGTTGGGCGCCAAAATGTGGTGATCTTCTTCCCAAATGCAACCAGGTGATAAAAGTTCAGATCTTTTATTATCTCCAGTATAGCCTGGTTAGCTTAGAGGCCTATCTCTCGCTTGAAAAATGTTGTGATCTAGTTCAGATGGATCTGAATCGGTCCCTGTTCGGGCGCCAAATTGTGGTGAGCTTTTTCTTCTCAAAACGTAGCCAGGTGATAAAAGTTCAGTTCTTTTATTATCTCCAATATAGCCCGGTTAGCTTAGAGGCCTATCTCTCTGCTTGGTTCCAAGAACTCCCTCTGAATGTCGCCAAACCCAAAGGTTTTGTCCTTCAGCCTCTGCCTCTGCTTTCTTCAGCCTCCAGCCAGCTCCACTCTTCATCTCATTCCGGAGAAATCTCGACTTGTAGCTTCTTCACTCTGAAGAACTTCCTCGACTGGCCCATTGAAGCTCTTATTTATGCTCAAGAGAGGGATTGTGGGTTTTCTCCCATAGTGCTCTCTGGCCCAAAGAGCTTCAAGGGAGGTATGAACTCATTGAACTCCAATGAGTAAAGGTGTGAACACAAGCCTTGTATTAATTAGTTCTACTTAGTACCTTGTTTCAGGTTCTGCCCAAAACATCTTCTTGTAAGATTAGATCAACTCTAATTAGTTAGCAGTTAGTGAGGATTCCAACAAGAAAGAAAACAGGTTTGAGGCTCAGGGCCCAGGTCAGGGTAAGGAGGAAAACCAAACACTCGTCTTCAGAGGTTGGAACAGAGCATCTGGAGATGGGTGACTTTGGACCCCGGCAGCACCAGAGGCCCAGAAAGGTTACCCTTGGGAGTGATGGACTTTGAAGCAGCTGGAGAGTTCTTCCCTCAGAAGATGGGGTGTGAGCTTGTGACATTAGCCACAGGTGTGCCCTCATGAATGGTGGCACATCAGAGTTTGGGAAGAAATAGCTTCATTCCATGATGATCTTTTATCCACTTTAAGCCTCATCCACCTTTAACTAGAGCAGCATCTTTTGGGGAGTTCTTCCTTACTTTTGTCCCACTGGGGTAGGCAAGATGATCTCTTATTAGAGAGAGCCTCCTTGGCACATTTTTGTCCCTTCTTTTCTTCTCCCTTAGCCAATTAATATTCCCCTCAAATAGATATTAGAGTAAGTAGAAGACTGGAAGTTTGGCTGTACTGGGGGGTAACCCCGGCCAAATCACTTAATTCTCAGTGCTCTGGTCTGGGACTTAAACTTTTTCCATTTACCAACTCCTTTTCACCTGAGAAATTTGTATGTGACTCCAGATTATATATATAAAATAGGTATATAAATCATTTACTGATAATAAATCATAATTTTGTGACCTCCATATTCAGTTTTGTGACCCCATATGGGATTGCAAACCATAGTTTAAGAACTGGAGCCCAAGCAACTCTTTTAAGAGAATCTGATGGTGAGCAGATACTAGTCTGTATTTGGAGAGGAACTTTCCTCATTTAGAATTCCCAGTACTAAAGAAATCACAATGTCCCAGCCACCCAAAATGACAAGTTCTCTGAACCTTTACAAAGGTTTTTCCAGGGACTTTGGCAGTTGATTAAAGGAAAATGAGCTCTAAATGGCAGCAATACCCAAAGCTTTGGACCTTTTGCGAGATTTGGAGCTGAGAGGCGCAAGGAGATTAGTGACTTATTTTTTTCATGCGATTTTTTAAATTCAAGAGAGAGATCAGTTTGACCATAATCCTGCCCACAACTAAGAAAAGATAGGGAGTCATGATGGCTTTTTGGATGCTTGCTTGATTATAAATTATAGAAATTAGAGGAATAATTTCAGAAAAACAGAGAATCATGTGTGATTCTTTAGGCCACAAATGTATTACTGTTAAATTTATATGCTATTGACCATTTAAAAAATTGTGATAAATAAATAAAAGATCTTATTTGGTCTTCAATATAATTTTATAAGATAGCAAAAGTAGTCTTAATCCTATTTAACAGATGAGGCATTAACTATTTTATCCGTGATCATATATTTAAATAATTGTAAGAGCTGGAACTCAAATTTAGGTCTTCTGACTCCAATTCCAGGGTTTTTTCTAATATACCATCAGCCAATGGGAAGTGGTTTGATGGGGTGGTTTATTTTCCTTAACAGCATCTAGTTAAGAACCCCATCTGCCTATACTTTCTTACTGTTCTTTGTTGCTTCCCCCTCCCCAGGCCATGGCAGCGCTGGAAAAAGAGCATGCAGCTAACTTGCAGAAGTTTCGCACCTCAGCTGAGGAGAAACACCGTGAGGTGAGACTCTTCCTCAGGACTGCCCACCCTAGTGGGCTAGCTTAGAGGCGGAGGGAGGCTAGGGGAACATGCTGCCACAGAACCCACTGGAGAGCTGTTGGATACTGGTCACAGTTTAGGTTGGCAAAGGAGGCCCCATCAGTGTCCATTTCTTCGGGTGTGCTCACAGAGCACGGTCTCCTTCTTCTTCCTCTCCCCATATTCATTTAGTTGTCAGGTTATGTTGGTTCTGGCCCCCAGCACCTCCGAGGATGCACGCCTTCCTTCTCTCCCCTCTCACTGCCACAACTTTAGGGAAGTCCTTCTTACCTCATCCTGACTACATTAGCATCGTTTCTTGTTTTTCTTGCTATTTTTTTTCTCCTTTCCATTCTGTCCTCCATATGGTTCCCAAAATAAACTTTTAAAGCCCCAAGTCTGAATGTGTAATTACTGCTTAAAAACCTCTGAGGCTCACCTCTAGGATCACACAGAGTCTCAGCAACCCAGCATTTAAAGCTCCCCCAGGCTGGCTCTGGCCTGCCTTTCCAGATATTTCCTGCAACGACCCTTCACACACATTGTCCTCCAGCTGAACCAATCTCCTTGTTCTGCCTTGAACTTGGCTTTCCACCTGCCTTCCCCGTCCTTTCAGAGGCTTTCTCTGCCTTTTCCTTTTAGCATCCTTAGCTTTTTAAGGCTTCTCCACGCAAGTGCCACCTCTTATGTTTCCTTCTCCCCCAAGCCTCTGACTTGTTAGAGCCCTCTCCAGTGTTGCCATCTGCCTGTGGAATGTAAGTGCACAGTGGGCATGTGTTTATTGTATTTATTTTATACTTATTTACCTATTTGTTGTCTTTGCGTGGTGGAAGTAAGCTCTGTAACAGCAGCTGGTATTTGTATAAACTTGTTTAAGGTCTGCACAGTTCTGCACAAATATTATCTCAGTCCTCACAACAACTTTTGGGGAGTGGGTGCCATTATCATTCCATTGTACAGATGGGAAAACCAGCTGATGGAAGTTAAGTGGCCTGCCCGTGTTTATAAATGAGGGTGTGGCTGAGCCAGGATTTGAATCCAAGTTTCCCTGATTCTACCCATAGTGCCCGCCAATTCCCTCACATCTCTTGGAGGTGAGGACCGATGCATTTTGCCTCCCCAGCACCTATTTCAGTGCCTGGCAGATAGCAGGCACTTGATAAATGGCAGTGGCTCCATGGGAGCTTAATAGATGTTGATGAGGTAAGCCTGACCTGAAGGCACTGCCAGGGTCTTCATTTTGCCATTGGTTTAAAGTTTAGAGGCTGGGTAGCCAGGCTTTACCCATTTTACAGATGAGGAGACCAAGACTATGAGGAATTATTTAACTTGTCCTGGGTCACACAGAGAGCAAGTTGAGCAGCTGGGGTTTGAGTCGAGTTCCTCCAAATCTAGCATCTTTTTCTTACAATTCTCTGCTTCCTTCTCAGGTCATTGCTGGTCTGAAAAAGCAGATAGAGGATGCCCATCGGAGGGAGGCAGCCCAGCTGCAGGAAGAGCTGAGTCAGGCAGAGCAGAGAGTCCAGCAGAAAGCTTACCGAGTGACGGAGTTCGAAAGAGAGGTGAGGGGCGCTCTTGGCTGCCCCAGGGGCTGCTGGGGAGGGAGTGGTCTCTCCGGCTGCCAGAGCTGAGCGCCTGGCAGGGAGCACTCTCCCCCGCCAGCTGTGCCTTTCCTGCTGCACGCATCTGCTCTGGGTCTCCCAGAGACTGCCCTAAGGGTCCCCCTCCCTTATTCTGTGGCAGGGCGGTTCTAGGAGGAGACCTGGGCCCGAAAGGCCTTCACGATGCTCACTCTGACAAAGCTAGGTTTGGGATACACGGACCAATTTTCAGACTTAGTCTCACTGCTCCCTTTCTCCCTGGAAACTCCCCTGCTTGCAGAAGGCATGTCTGTGTGTCTGTGTCTATCTGGGCCTCCGATCCTGCCCAGTACTGCTGCTTTAGTCTGTCTGGGTCCATTGCAGCTCAGCGACCTGCTGAGGGAGAAGAGGGAGGATGTGGAGAAGGACCACGAGCGGAGGATGGACAGAATGAAGGATGAGCACCAACAAGTGCTGGCAGAGACCCGGGCACAGTATGATGAAGAGGTAAACCACCTGCAGCGCCCCTCGTATGGGGCAAGCGGCCTGGAACGGGCGAGGCTCTGGGACTGACTGCAGGAGAACCCCAGACAGGTGGTGGAGAGAGAAAGACCTGGGAGGACGAGCAACGTGGTCATGCAGGCGGTGCTTCTGGAGCCGGGGCCAGCCTGCCTCCTGTCCCTCCTCAGTCTCCTGCCTCTGGGCCTTCCCACTGGCCTCTGCCTCCAGGGCTCTCCCATCTCAGGCTCGCCTTGGGTCCCCCTGACCTTCTTCTGGGCCCATCTCAGATCTTGCCTTTCCAGGCCTGCTGATCCCCCTCTGAGATGGGACTGTGCCAATCTTTTATGTGCCCAGTGATTGGTCAGAGTTCTTTAT
Source organism: Antechinus flavipes (assembly GCF_016432865.1). Lineage (NCBI taxonomy): Eukaryota > Metazoa > Chordata > Mammalia > Dasyuromorphia > Dasyuridae > Antechinus > Antechinus flavipes. Next base: position 514,961,049 of record NC_067400.1, read on the forward strand.
CTGCTTGTGTCTGGATTCTGGGTGTTTGTAACTTAGAATAAGCTGGCTGACCAGTCTGTCGGGGGTGGGCTGCCTCCAGGTCATAGGGAGCACACACTTCGGGGGGAGGGCTCAAGTAGAGCCTCAACAACCACTTCTAGCTGTGTTTATGTATGAAAATGAGCATGCTGGTCTGAGTGGTGCAGTGTTCATTCAGTTCTAAGCCATATGAATCTCTCAGTGAGTTATGGGCTGGAGATCTTGAGTGACAGGGGGAGAGGGTATGGGCAAGAAGACATGTTTGGGGCATCCAAGGGGTGTGCATGCGCGTGCGCATGTGTGTGTGCACATGCATGTGTGGGAGTAGGAGTGGGAAATAGGCTGAAAAATCCAGCTCCTTTCTCTTTGACCTTCCCCTTCCCCCCTGTCGAGAAGGGCTGGCTTTAATGGTATTTAGGAGGTCACTGATCTTATTTGTCCGAGGTCGGGGGCAATACTGTGGCCCATGTGTCTACATGTCTGTTCTGATACTGGGACAGCTCACCCAGCCGTTCCTCTTGGTGCCTCTGGCAGGAAAGGAAGCAGCGAACAGATCTCCGGACAAACTTGACAAGTGAGATGGAGCGTCTGAGGCGATCCCACGACCGGGAGTTGGAAGCCATGCGGCAGGAGCTGGAAAGGAAGCTCAATGAACTCCAACTCCGACACCGAGAGCGGGTGAGTGAGGGGCCCTGGAGATGCAGGGTGGAGGGAGCCCCCCCTTCCATGGCTGTGCTAGGCTGGGCAGTCATAGGCGCCTGGTTAAAAGCAACGGCAGAGCGGTTTCTAGAGGAGGCATTTCCGAACCACTTTTCCTACTTTGGGCCTGCGATGTTTTCTGCAATTTAATTCCTCGATCAAGGGTCTTCGAAATACTTGGCCCTCCTCTGCCCACACTGGTAGAAGTATGGAGGCAGAAACTGCTTCTCTTTGGTTCAGTTGGGAAAAGGGTATGACGGGTTTTGATAGCGGTGAGGTGGTGGGAGGAGGGACCATCAGGTAAAGTCTAGGATTCCAGCGTTTGGGGAGCTCCACGATCCCAGTCCGCCCTCCTCCCCACCCCCCGCCCTCAGCTTCACGTCATTGCTTATGTCCCTTGCACCATTATTTCCATCTTCTGTCTAGGAAAGGAAGCTCCAAGATTTAGAAGCAGAGCTTGAAAGCAGAACTAAAGACGTTAAGGCCAGATTGATCCAACTGGATATCCAAGTAGGTGGCTTGTGGGGGGCAGAGTGTTGGGATGTAGGTCAGAGTTCCCAGCATGCCTTCTTTCTGGTCTTGCCTTTCCTAATGGGGAAGAGCCTGACAGATGCCTCCTCTGTCCCCTGGCCCTGAGACGTCAGGGTGGCCAAAGTCCTCATTGTTCCTCTAATCTTCTCCTAGGAGGACAACGTCAGAAAGAAGAAGCAGCAGCTTCTAGATGTAGAGAAACAGATTGCCCTGGAGAGAGAGGTCTGTTGGATTCCATCCTTAGTTTTCTCTCCTTTGCCTGCTTTCTCCTTCTCACTGTTTGTCTCCCTCCTTCATTCCTCTGGTCCAGTCCAGAACACTGGAATTCAACACCAAAATAGAAATGATTTTCCATATCAATAGCTATAGGAGAGACACTAGGAAATCAGGACTGTGACGGAGCAGAGAACAAACCCTGTACTTGTACAAGCAGCAGAAAAAATGTTTGCTCTTTCTCCTTTCCTACCACATTTCCCTAGTTTCTACCGTCCAGAAATATGACTTTTCCCTAGTTCTCCTGTGGTTTTTCTTCTCTACTTTGGCCCCTAGAAGGCTCAACTTTCTTTGTGCCTTCAGGAAGCCACATCCACCCACCAGCACCTAGAGGAAGCGAGGAAGGAACAAGCCCACTTGGTGGAGTCCACTCGGCAGCTGCGCCGAGCCCTGGAGGAGCTGAGGTCTCGGAAGACCGAGCTGGAGTCCCAGGTGGAGGTCCTTCAGAACCGGAGTCAGAGGCTGCAGAGACGGATCAGGTGGGGGTTCCAGGAACATCCACCTACGTGGGCCCACGCAGCTGTTTTACTGCCACATGTTACTCATATGTCACTGGCATGGAAATGAAACAAGGTTATGTAGATCTGACAGCTGGCCCGCCGGATGTGCGGGGGCAGGGAGGTCTCAAAGCAACCAAGCAGTGATGGCTCTGCTCCCTTGAATCCCAGAGAATGTGTTGTGAGGGGAGCAGTGGTGGGTAGGATTTCCTGGTCTTCACTTAGCATCCCTGAGAGAGAAGTGAAGGAATAGATATTTCTATAGAAGCTACTATGTGCTGGCAGGATAGGAAGAGCTTTACAAAGATAATGTCATTTGAGAGGGAGGCACTTTTATTATCCTCATTTTACAGATGAGGAAACTGAGGTTAACAGAAATTAAGTTACTTGTCCAGGATTCATATCCTGGAAATTATCAGAGGTGAGACTTGAACCCAAGCCTTCCAGGTTGCAGACCCAGCACTTTATTGGCTACATTGCCAGCCTGGCTCCAGCCCCAGCTCCCTCCTCTGCACCGGGGCTTATGGACCACAGGAGTGAGCTGGGGACAAGACCAGCATGAGGAGTGTGTCAGGCAGGTGTTTGCTGAATGATGTGGGGGGAGATCAATGGGACCTCAGCCCTTTGTTCACAAACACGTCTCCCTCACCATCTGTCGCAGTGACCTGGAGGCCGAGGCCCAGAGGAAGAAGGACGCTCTGAATCAGCTGACTATCGAAGAGACCGCTGCCACCTCTCCTCATCGTGAAGGGGAGCTCCACCTGGAAGACCTGAGGAAGTCCCTTGGGAAGGTGAGCTGGGCCCTGCTCTTGAGATGGAGGAGGACACTGGCCTAGTTTGGAGGGAGCCTTTAGAGACTTGGGTTCTGCCTACTCTTTCCCAGGCCCTCGGGTCTGTGCCCCTGTCGCTGCCTGACTTTTCCCCATTTCTCGAGCTACCTGGGGTCTTCCCCTCTGGGAGTGACTGGCTAATGTGGCGAGGCGGTGTCTTGAGTTAACTGCTCCCAAACAGGTCAAGGCTGCAGATTGGGCGAGGTTGGTGCCAGGGCAGCTGTCGAGACCCTTCCTGTCTGCAGGTTGTGGACTTGTGGGGCCTTACTCTCCTGCTATTGATCTTTTATGTTCTTTCCCTTTTAGACTCCTGAGAAGGAGCCACCTACCACCGTCTCCCCAAACAATGAGGAAAGCCCTCCCCAGTTGGATGAGTAAATATTGGGGGCACTCTTTATGCTCTGTGTGTAGTAGGTACTTAATAAATGCTTGGGGGGGGGGTTCAAGTGAAAGGTAGTTTACCACTGGCGAGGTTGGAGATAGGGGCAGGTTCTCAGAAGAGGGCCAAGGAAAGTCTTCTGAAAGCTAGAGAGCTGTCTGTCTTTTCTCATCCTTGGCTTTCCAGGGGTTCAGAGTCCAACGACACAAGGGAGAAGTTGGGCTTCTGACCACCGCCCATGGGCTTGCTCCTCCCCAGAGGGTCAGGAAGGAAGGACAGTGCCCTGCACGTAGTGCTTCTCTTACAAGTGCTTCATGATGGGCTGGGGGGCCCTAGCCCTTCTCCCCGTGGCCCTTTGTCAGCCTCCCCGGGTACCCGCCCGCAGCAGCTCCGCTAGTGACCGCCCGCCCAGAGAGTCTCGTGGGTCAAAGAGCACTGGGAATTAGCCTGAATACCTTGGGGTTTCCCTCTGACTCTCCTCCTCCTGGCCTGTCTCCCCACAGCATTCACCATTATCTCTCCTCGGAGGGCGTGTCCATTCGCAGTGCCAAGGAATTCCTGGTCCAGCAGACACGCTCTATAAGGAAGCGCCAGACAGCTCTCAAAGCTGTGCAGCTTCAGTGGCGCCATGATGTGGCTACTGCCCAGGTGGCTGCTGAAGACTTGCCCAATTCCCACAACCTAGAGGATGTACGAAAGAACATAGAGGAGGTAATGAGGCCTGAGGGCGAGGCGGGAAGGAAAACAGAGGTTCTTCGTTCTGCAGGGGGTGACAGGAAGCTCTCCAGGGCCAGGGGAAGGGATGGGAAAGGTCTTGGGGGCCCCTCTGAGCACAGGCTTAGGAAGATCCCCCCAGAGGGGGTCCTTCCAGATTCCAGGACAGAGGCCCCTGGCAAGCATGCAGAGGTTAGGCAAGCTAAAGTGGCTTCTGAAGCACATACTGTGATCAGGGCATCCCTTGGCATCTATAAAAAAGAGACCGTGTGGATATTGTAGAGTTTTGAACTGAGGCAGCTAATGCTGGACTTGGAGTTGGGAAGACTCAAGTTCAAATCCTGTCTCAGATACGTGCTAGCCATGTGACACTGGAAAAGTCATGTAATCGCTATTTGCCTCAGTTTCCTCAGCTATAAAATGGAGATCATGGTAGGACCTACCTCACAGGGTTGTTGCAAGGATTAAATGCAATGATGTATTACAACTCTTTGCAAACCTTAAAGTGTTATGTAAATGCCAGCAGTTACCATTACTGTTGTTACTATTATTGACACAGTCTTCATTCTAAGTTGATTCTGGGGTCTTTTCTTACATAGAATACTTTTCAGTGTAAGTCAAAGACCCCAATTGGCCAGACCATTTTGATATTGCCAACAAAGCAAAGCCTCTTGAGATATTTCGATTCTCAGAAGACTAATGCTTCCATTTGCATAAAATCAATAGCCTGTGATACAGTATGGGTTGGAAAGGCAAGGAAAGAGCCCTGTGGTTGACCAAAGGCCGAGCCCTTGGTACTGACAGAGAGGCTGGCAGCCCCTGGGCCGCTTACTGTCAGCCTAATTAATGTTGCCACCTCGTCCCGCCAGTCATCTGCTCCCTCCCCTCACTGATGGTTTCTCCGGCCAGCTGCATTGCTCAGGATCCCGTCGCCCCTCTCATTCTCTCCCCATTCCTTTTTACCTGCCGCAGGAGACAAAGAACCTGGATGAGATGAAATCAGCCATGCGCAGGGGCCAAGTTCTGCTGAAGAAAAAAGAGGAGAAGCTGAGTCAGCTGGAGAATTCCCTTTGGGAAGAGGTACGGCCCCTCAAACCAGTGCTCAGGGTGGAAGAGCTACAAGTGGGGCCTTCCGATGACTCCTGCCTTGGGGGAGGAGGCTCTGAGGGTCTAGGATCTGGGGAGAAGGTACAGGAATAGGGTGTGAGATGGATTGAGGGCAGTGTTGTACCTGGATCTGCAGTCAGGCTTGGGGCTTCTGGACTTCCCAGCTCTGTGACCTCAATAGCTCTGTCTGTAAAACCAGAAGGTGGGCTAGATGGCCCGGCCATGTCTGCCCAGCAGTCCTCTCCTAAGGCGTATCTAAATGTGATGCAGGCAGAGAGCACAGGAGTTGGAGTCAGAAAGATCCGAATTTGAATTCTGCCCCAGATATCGGCTAGCTGTGTGACCCTGGGCAAGTCACTTTAATTCTTGGTGCCTTGGTTTCCCCATCTATGAAGGGAGCAAAATGAGAGCCCCTGCTACATAAGAGTGTGCGGAGAACCAAACGGGCTGGCGCGGGAAAGCACTCGGCAAACCTTAGAGTCCTACAGAAATGTTAGCTCTTATTATTTACTATTAGCATAAGTGTAAACATATTCACTGCCAAAGAATTCTGCTTTCTGGGGCCTTCTAGGCCTTTGTTTTGTGTTAGCTATGCTAAAGGCTCAATACCTGCAGCAAGACAATGACCTGCAGACATGGGTGGGAGGGAGGAGTCCAGGGAGGAGCGGGGAGGTTCTCAGATCTTGCCCCCAAAAGTGTCGGTCCGTTGTCCTGGCCTTGGGGTCGGGCCCTTGTGGGTAAGAGAGCGGCTGGTCTCCTGTTGGCTGCCCTTCTCACAGGGGCCCCGGCAAGCTGTGCTGAGAGCTGTGAGGTGGGTGTGGGCCGCCGCACCCCCCTCGGATCCCAGGGCCCACGAGAAGGAAGGGGACTAACTGCCGCTTTCTCCAACTAGCTTTCAGATGAGGACACAATGAAAGGAGTTTCCTGTAAGAAGGTGGTAGCGTTTGATCATAGTGATTTTGAAGACATCAGCAATACGAGCTCTGAGAGCCCCTCTCTGCCCCAGGGTGAGGAGTGTGTTTGGCTGGGAATGGGGTGGAGGTTCTGTAGTTTTTATGTAGTCTTGGGGAGGAAGGTTGGGTTGTCATTCTCCACCCCTCAGCTCTACTTGGGGTTCTGCTAGCCCGTGAGATTCTCTTCCTCACTGAATTCTCTGCTCTCCGGAGCCCAGCTTTCAGAATTTCTCCTCTGCTGGTCCTGGCCATTAAATGGCTGAAATGTCTTTCACCCTTTCTGACCTCTTCACTTCTGTCTTATCCTGGTGTCTGGGGAATCGCTGTCTGTCCTGCAAGACAAGGGCCCCATTCAGTCATGAACCTGACTGAACTTTGAGGGTTTTCTCTTTGGGCAGACTTTGAGATTATTCCCAGCTCTGTTATCCTGTGGGCATTATGAGAAGCTAGATATGTTACGTGTTTGGAGGTGGCCCCTAAATTTCTCTTTTACCACTGACGTCTTTTCTTTTAGGGGATCCAGTGTCAAACATTCCTTTCCCCCAACTCAACAAGATCCGATACTTGAGCAACTCCTTACAGAGAATCACCAATGAGCTCAATGGGGTACTGAGTGTTTTGGGTACCCTCAGTGTTCAGCCGTCCCCTGTCTTAACTTCAACCCAAGTCCAGATGCCTCCCCTGCCCTCCAAGACCACCGCCGTCTCCACTAACCCTTCTGTGACTAGAGTGTCAGCCCCCACCCCTGTGGCTCCCTCTGCTGCTATCCCTCTCCCCAATCGATGGGCTTGGAGCCCGGGAGTGAACCCTGGGCTCTCCTCTTCAGTTGCTCAGTCAATGGACAACTTTTTGGTGGAGAAGTGGCATAAATATTTTCCAGGTGAGTTTCCCCCCAGGACCCTGTTCCTAGTCTCCAGCTGATTCTCCCTACCCCACCCCCATTAATTATGTCTTCTCCTTAGTATGGTTCACCAGCCATTCCAGGCAGTCCATGGACCATTTGGTGAAACAGACTACATTGGTCTCAGAGTTAAATGAATCTGTGAAATGGAGAATTTGGGAAGCTGTAGGCTTCCCTGGAAGTTTGCCTGGAAGATGATCTGATGGAATGCTCTCCCTGGATGTTTGAGCTGGGGGTTACCTATACCAGGGCATCTCAAACTTTTTCCACTTGCTACCCCTTTTCATCTAAGAAATCTTTACACGATCCCAGCTACAGAAGCATATACAATAGGTATACAAGTCAAACATTTACTGATGATAAATCATAATTTCATAACTCCCACTTTCAGTTACAAGATCCTAAATGGAGACATGTCCTACAATTTAAGAAGCTACCATCTCTATACTGTCTCTAAGCAAGGATACCACAAATGTCTATACTATCTCTAATCAAATATCTCTAGTACTCAAGAGATATGAGGGATTGGGGAATCTCTCCTATTTCCCCATTAGAAAAATTAAATATTTGGAAATGAAATGGGAAAAGACCCCTGCTTCCAGAAGAGGCAGTTAGATTAGGATGGGGTAGCAGTTCAGATTGAGTTCCTGCCTTTCTGAAATTACTTTTTTGATATTTTTTAGCTGGAGTCCCATTACTTAGTGGCAGCCCAACTCCTCTGGACAACAGGTTGGGCTATGTATCTGCCAGGTAAGCTTCCTGCCCTCTATTTTGAAAGTCACAGCTATGGGATTTAGGCTGCTTCCCATTTCTTCCCAAGGAATGGGATCTCTGGAGAAAAGCAGGTCTAGTCTGTCTCTCAAAAAAGGTGGGGAGAAGTCCCCCATTAGCAGGCCTGCCCTCCCCCTCACACAGATCTGGGTGTGTCAAGCCTGTTCCACATCAGCCCCATGGAGGAGCAAGTGTAGATCCAAGTGTCAGTGCTCTCCCGGGGAGGAATCGCACTTGGGAGCAGAGGAGGTTCTGAGATGGGAAACGGACCCAAAATCTGGCAGTGGCTTAAGGCCAGCTGCATGTGCCTTCTGGGACCTGGGACAGAGGGCGGGAGCACACGGACTGAACTGGCCCTGCAGTCCAGCCTCTCTTTGGTTTCCCCTTTCTGTCTGCTCTCTTTCCCTTGGCACTTTACCCGTGGCTCGGTGGCTCAGTGAGCAGCTCCGCCAGCTGTACCGCTCGCACTCCCAGCTCACTCAGAGTGGAGGCGCCAACTTTCAAGGCATGATTGAGTCCAATAGGAAGTGGCTGGAACACATGAAGAAGGACCCCAAGATGTATCCTTTCAGCTTATCCCTTTGCCTCTGTGTGTCCCCTTCTCTGTGGGAGAGGCTGGAGTAAGTGCAGTGGGGATAAAGGACTTCGGTAGCCCTGCGCCCTGCGGGGTTCTGAGGGCCCTTCCCATGACCTTCACTGCCTCTTTGCTCCAGAAAACCTAAGCTTTTCCTTCACTGAGTTAATCAGATCCTTCTTCTCCAACACATCCAAGCCCTCTTCTGCCACAGGCCTGATGCAGCTGGGGCTGGATGAAAACCACAAGCTGAAGGTGTACCACTATTAAGGCCCCAGGCGGTGGGGCTCAGGGCTCTCCAGGCCCCTCTTCTCTTAGACCAAGTGCCTAAGGAGCTTCCTGCACCTTATTGTCCCTGATCCATCATTCCTCTGCTCTACAAACCCGACCCTCTCAGGACTTTGGGGGAGGGCATAGAGCGATGATGGGGTAGAGGGCAGTGGGAGCACCGTAGCAAGCCCCACCCTCTGAGAACTCCACAGTGCGTCCCAAACGGAAAAGTGTCCATGACCCGCTGGGGCCTGCATTATCATGCCGGTACAGAGGAGGTACAGCTCCAGTGGAAGGAGGGATGGGGTGGGGCGGGACACTTTCATGGGGACCCAATGTCAGAAAGCCATGGGAATCCCCTTCAGGGAGTGGTCTTAGTCCTTCCAGGGGACCTGATTCTCTCCCTTGTGACTCTAGGGCATTTGGAAAAGTCCAGAGTAGCCGTTTTTGTAACTCTTGATGTGTCCCTGGGCAGATCAGGGTGTGGATTCATGCTCTCTCCAAAGCACGTTCACCTTGGGACATGGTGCTTCTTGGGGACTGGCTCCCTTCTGAATCTGTCTTCTTTGAGCTAATACCTCAGCAGCAGGGCTCCAGGCCCTCTGTTTTTTTTTTTTAAATGATTCCTTTTTTGCACAATAACTCGAGTTGTCTCAGGTTTGTGGTCAGCTTTTACAGAGCCTCTCCCTGAAGGTGATTGATGTGGGGTCCCTGAGAAATGAGGCAAGTGAGTCTTTCCTCTGCCTTTGCTGAGCTTGCCCCACGAGGGAATCCCTGTCTGCCTCTGTCCCCAGGTTCCCAAGAACAAAGCCCTATCCTTGGGCTTGGGCAAAGGCTTAGGGATCAGGCTCCGTGGGAGGAGGAAGCTGGAGGAGGAAGCTGGGATGGACTTCTCTCGGACCCCGTTCCCTGACCCCCAGATAGAGAGAAAGCCATTAGAAAAGGGGCCGGGTGTGTCCTCAGCCTCCCCCCAGTCATCTCTTCTGCTTCTCAGCTCACCTTGAGTTTTTGTAGCCTTGCTTTCCTCCTACCTTTTCTCACCAGGCTCTTTGGATAAACATATTTGCATTTCAGCCAACATTCTTTTTTTCCTCTTCCTGCCACTCCTTCCTTCCCCTGCCCTCCCCTCTAAGCTTTCCAGTTTTGCTATAGACAATGAGGTGTCTGGCACCAGTCAGAAGTCTCTGCACAAGAGGGCTGGAGAGGAGGGTTATCGGGGGGGGGGGGGGGGAGCTCCTGGCAGCTCCCCTTCAGTCAGCCCCCAGACAGATGTGTTCCTGGGCGGGCTTAGGCGGGGACTCCTGCGAGCTCGTCTCGCCTTTTTGAAGAAGTCGACATTTTTCTGTCTCCAAGGCTGTGGAGTTGTGTTTGGCCCTCTTCGGCATGGAAACCAGCCTCTCATCGTCTTCCTCGTGGAGGAGAATCCTGGGGACCAGATTACTTTTTGCCGCCCCCCAGGTGCTACACTGAGGCGTGAGCCCCTCCTCCCTGAGGAGTCCCTTTGGTTACTTGACTGATGCTGTGTGGTTTAGGAATGGCTCTTGTGTGCTTAACAACGGTGTGACAATCAATCCAGCTTGTCTTGCCCCATGTTTTCTATATCAATTAAACCTCCATGGGTCATTTTTCTATAACTCTGTAGTGTGGATCACGTTTCTTTTTGAAAACTGTCGGCACCTCTTCCTCAGGGGTGCTGGGGCAAAGGATGGGTTGAGAGGGGACCCTTCTGCTTCTCAAGGAGAATCTTGGGCCCAGATTCTCATGACTCCCAGAGCTCAGGTTTGGCCCAATCCTCTGGGGAGATAGCCGCTGGCTGCGGGACTAGGGAGGCCGGGAAGGGCCCCTTCTGTGAGAACGTTGTGGACCCAGAGAAACGGCCGCTGCCCTGGGGGCATGGCAAAGGCTGGGTGCCCACACAGCTGGGAGGTCCTTGGGGGCCACGTGGGGCCTGGGCTGGATGGCTCGTGCTCATAGCTCGCCGTCTCCGGAGGGCTGCTCTGCTGTAGTTATCTCTGTTGGGGGCTGGGATCCCCATCATTCATACATTCATTTACTCCATGTATTTACCTGTGCACGCCACTAGGGGAGGTTACATAGGGGCTTTACAGTCTCACCATGAAGATGATGATGGTGCACAAGGCTCTCTGAGGGGCCAGGAAGCTGGGCGACCTCAGCAAGAGGAAATGTCGAGTCTGCACTTGGGCGAAAGCATGGGGGAGGGAGGGAGAGGATGAGGCAGGACACTTTCACGAGGACCAAATGTCAGAAAGCCACAGGAACCCCTTCCAAGGAGTGGTCTCAGTCCTGGGGGGCGAAAGCCCGAGTAGGGGAGAGACGAGCCCTGGCGTCGGTTTGTGGGCAAAGGACCTGGGAGTCTCATGGATTGCAGACAAGATGTAAAGTGGCAGGATGCTGTGGCGGTCAGAAGAGCTGATGGGGCCTTACATTAGCGGAGGGCACCGAGTTTAGAACTGGTGTTTAACTATGGGAAACACATCTGAAGAGATGGCTTTAACCGGTCATGGGCAGGGGTGAGCGAGAAAGGGGCCGAGCAGGGCTCCAGATCGTGGTGCAGGGTGACTAAAGGAACCACACAGAGCCTGGACTTGGAGTCAGGAAAACCTAGGCTAGAAACCTGCCTTGTGTTTTGGCTCTGGGACACTCGGGGTCCTGAACTGCAAAGTGGGGGTGGTAAGAGTCCCTCCTTCTTAGGGTTGGTGTGAGACATTTGGGTGGGCTTAGTCCAGTGCCCGGCTCATAGGTAGAGGGGATATAACTAACAATGCTTATTCCCTTCCCCCTTAACCCACAAGGAAAGCTTTAAGTGGAGAACACAGCAGTCAAACTATTGGAAAACTGCATAGAGGAGAGAGGACAAGTCTTTGTAGCTGCAGAACAGCATTGGGCAAAGTAGGCACAACTTACAAGGAGGGCAACTTCAGTTCAAAGTAAGGAAAACCTTTTTGTAATCACTGTCCAGTGTTGCTCTGTGAAGCATGTTGGTCTGTGGACCCCCATGGCTGTCATTTCTCCATCCCTACAAGTGTTCAGTAATAGGCTCAAATAATAGACCAGGGATGAATTAATTGGGCAATTGGATTTGATGGCTTTAAAATTTTTGTCCAATTCTTAGGATCTGCTGATTCTTATAAACGCCATGTGAATGGTACAGACAATGAATACTACGGAATTTCAGGATGATGGACAATCCAATCCTATATTTTTTCCCCCTCTGCCCCTTGTAAGATGGGACCCTAAGGGAATACCTCCTGAGCACGTAGCAAGCATGGATTTCTTACCAAGTAGGGTCAGCTACAGTCCTAAGGGATACAATTTTGTCACAAGATCAATCAAAAGTGCTTAGGCTTGAAGCCTTAGTTATAAGGTAGACTGTCCAGGTATTTTGGGTTTGCTTATTCTTAAAAAAAAACAAAAAAAACCAAAAAACAAAAAACTCTAGTGATGACTTTCATCCCTGGAGCTACGTCTGGGTGCCTCAGAATGATGCTAGGTTCTAAGGTCACTGAAGAGGATGGACAGAAGATTGAATATTTTGTTTACCCTGGAAGGTCCAGTAAGCCAAGTGTCCTGGAACTGGAGTCTACAGACCTGGATTGTAATTCTGCTGCTTTAACTGCCTGTGATGATGGGCAGTCATCTTGCCTTTGCCCCATTTTCCTCACCTGTGAAAGAAGGGGATAAAATTAGTCAACCTCTACATCTAAGATCCTTCCAGCTCCAAATCTGTGATCCAAGGATGCTCTGAAGGACACCCCTGCTGTCGCTGGACAGATAGCACTGAGAGGAACCCTTTTAATAGTGAGCAAACTCCACTTCTCCCCCAGAAGCCAGAGAGCTACCTCCTCCCCATCTCTTGGTTTTTGTTGTTGATGGTTTGGGCTAATTCAGAAATATCTTTTGTATATATAAAAAGGGTATCTTTTTTTTTTTCTGGCTGCCTCAGTAGATGGGAAAGGAAGAGAATGTAGAGCTAAAAATAAAAAAAAAAAAATAAAATAAACCTGTGATTTCATTTGTGTAAGATACTCTTGGTGGGGAACTTCCTCTGCCCATAGGATTTGAGCATTCAAGAAGTTGCTCAGGGCACTGAGAAGTCAGGTGACTTTCCCCAGAGTTACACAGCTACTATGAGTCAGAAGTTGGGCTGGTACCCGGCTGACTGAGATCAGCTTTCTACACCTTTTTTGAAAATTTGAAATAGATGTGTTTTTAACACCTCAGTTGTTAACGGTGTTAGAGCGATAAGGAGGCTTAAGCATCCTCTAGTTCAGGAATTCTTAACCTATCTGAAAACATTTCTATTTTGATCATTGTACTTCAGTATAATTGGGGTTTTTGGTAATTTTGTGTGTTTTGTTTTATGCATTTAAAAACATTTTTCTTAGAAAGGGATCCATCACTTGTGATGAAAAATGCTCTCCATCTCCAGAGGAGAAACTGATGGAGTCTGAATATAGATTGAAGGATAATTTTTCTTTGTTTTTCTTGGTTGAGGGTTTTTTTTTTTTTTTTGGTCTTTCACAATATGACTAACATGGAACTATGTTTTGCATAAATGCACATGTATAACCTATATCAAATTGCTTGTCTTCTCAACAAGGGGGAGGGGAGGAAGGGAGAGAGAATTTGGAACTCAAAAAATTTTAAATGAATATTAAAAATGAATTTTTACATATAATTGGGGAAAAACAAAATAATAAATTTTAAGATGGAAAGGAATTATCCACAAGCTTCACCAGCTTGCCAAAGAGGTCTAGAAGCTTCTGCTCTGGTTCAGTGATCTAATTTTAGAGATGAGAACAAAGCTTAGGTAAAAGGACTTAGCCAAGGTCACATGGAAATGAGTAATGTGTGGAATGCTCATGGAGTGATAGATGAAGAAACTGAGACCCAGAGAAGAAGAAATGATTTCTTCAAAGTCCCATTGACTACTGACAAATGTGGTGTTGGGATCTGGGTCTCTCAGCTTCGGATCCAAGGTGGGTTTCATTAATTGGCAAAGCTTTTAGAGTAACTCCTTCTGCTGTGTCCTACTTTCACCTCCCCTCCTCTTCCCAAAGCCTCCTACCAGCTGAAGGCAGACATCTCCATTTCCCAAAAGCTATTTGGCATTCCCTTCCTCCCCTTAAATGTAAAATGAACCTGAAAAGTTCCAGGCTGCTAAAGTTGGGATGAATTATTTTTCCTGTTTCAGTGGAGCAACTTACATTCATCTTCAAATTAGCAACCAATTTTCAGAAAAATCCAACACAGATGATAGTAAGTTATGGATAAGCACCAAAAAGCAGAATTTTAAAATAACCATCCATTCCTTCCTAAGCTGCCTAGTGTTTGCTATCCCCCGGATATATCCTGGCCCAGTTTTTTGTGTGCAAACTGTTCAGCAAAAGTTCCCTAGTACCCTGGATCAGGAGGGTCAGATCTCGGTAAGGGAGTGCTTTCCAGGAGTGGGACCAAATTAGGTTTGTGAACTTGGGCAGTAAGATTTAAGAGGACCTTTTAAGGGAAAAAAAAAAAGTTGCTCTAAGCCAAAGAGAACATATGCATGTATGGGACCTCAAAGGCCATCTAATCTATCCCATGCAGAACAGGGGGAGCTGAAACTAGAAATTCGAATGCCTGGGGCAAATTCAGTAGGTTGGGGAGCGGGGGAGGAGAAAAGTGTCTGAGCTATGGCTGCCACTTGTGGGGACAGAGCTCTTGGGAAGTGACAGAGTCTGAAGGGGCTGGAGTGAGATGGAGAAAAATAGTGTGAGACAAATATGGAATTTAGTGGGAAGAAGGAAATTCAAAGGCAGGGGCATATCAGCACTAAGGTGTTAGCCAGGCGGAAAGGCAGAGGTCACGCTGGGAAGCGGCTCTGGAGAGAGGGGGGTTTGCCCAGCTCTTCCAGCCCAGGCTTGGGGGAGAAGGAACAGCCCTATTTAGGGAAGTGTCCAGGGATGTTGCCTTAAGTGATGGAGCAAGCAAGGAGTTTCAGGTGAGCACCAGAAGGGTGGGGGGGGGAGTGGGAAAGAGAAAGGGGATCACAGACTTTGAGCTGGAAGTGATCCTAGAAGTCTTTTGATCTAACTCACTTTATAGATAAGGAAATTTTATAAGAGGAGAGAGGCACAGAGACAGAGAAAGAGAGACAGACAGACACAGAGACAGAGAGGAGAATACTCTCATCCTTCCCCCAAATCTGTCCACTTCTGCTTTAGAGACAAACTGCGAGCTCCTTAAAGTGAGTTTTGTTCTATGTGTCCCAGCCTTCAGTTCTGCGTCTGGAACTAGTAGGTACTTAATAAATGTTTGTTCACTGGTTTACTGACTAGAATCTGCATTAAATACGGCAGGGATGTCTTGAGGGGGAAAACTCACTGTTTTCATCATGTTTTTCCACCATAGCAGGAAAGGGCTTTAGAGAAGGCTAATCCCCTTATTTTACAAATGAAGCCCAAATAGAGGCCCAGAGAAGCTAAAAGAGGCAGGCACGGGGCTGGAATCAGGCCCTGGCTGCAGTGTTCCCTCTACCCAGCCCTTGCTATTGAAGCGCCAGACCATGTACTCAGTAACAGGCAACATGGTGCTCCTTCTCAGTAAGGCAGTGATCCAAGACAAGTCCAAAAGACTGGGGATGGAAGATGCCGGCCGCATCCAGAAGACGGTGGAGACCGAATGCAGACCGAAGAATGCTATTTTTTCCCTTCTTTTCATTGATTTTTCCTTTTTTGATTCTTTCACAACATGACTAATGTGGAAATGTTTCACATGATTGTACCTACATAGTTTATCTGATATAGTTTATATCAGATTGCATGTCATCTCTGGGACAAGGGAGGGGAGAAGAGGAAAAGGGAGAAAAATTTACAACTCAAATCTAAAAAATTGAATGTTGAAAACTTTACATGTAACTACAAAAAAGTATAATATTCTTAATTTAAAAAAAAGAGAAAAATAAAGTTTATGTTCCAACTTGGGGAAAGAGAAAGGATTGGTAGTTTATAGGAAATGTCAGGGGGAAGGACTGGAAGGATTTTCCTCACAAATATCTATAATCTTTCTGCTTTCCATTACCAAAACAACAGCAACAACTCCAAATCCCAAACTGATAAAAATATTACCACCAATAAAAGACATAAGTTCAGATCAGCTGACCAGTTCCTCTACCAATCCATATATCCATTGTTGTTCTGGAAGGGCAGGACATGAAGTGAGGGGAAAACCTGCCTTATGAATAGATAGGATATAAGGATATACATATATATATACACACACGCACACACATACACATAAATGTATGTGTATGTATATACATGTATGTGTATATATATATACATATATGTATGTGTGTGTATATATATAATAGATCATTGGATTGATAGACTGGGAGAAAAAAGACCAGATTTATTAGATCAAATCAGTGCTGGTCCCTTCTCTGAACTGACAATCTTTTGTTGTTGTTGTTGAGGCAATTAGGGTTAAATGACTTGCCTAGGGTCACACAGGTGGGAAGTGTTAAGTGTCTGAGGTCATATTTGAACTCAGGTCTTCCTGACTGCCCCTGAACGAATAATTATCCTTTGAGATGGTGAAGTTCGAATCCTCCCTCAAATGCTTGCTTAGCTGTGCCAGTCCCTGAATCTTTTTTAGCTTCAATTACCTCTCTGTAAAATGGAGATAAATAAGAGCATCTACTTCCTGGAGCTGTCATGAAGATCAAATAAGATAATACATGTAAAATTCTATATAAATGTTAGCTGTTTTTTATTATTGGAGAGTGTATGGCTAATCCCTCATTGACTGTGGAATGCTTTGTTGTTAGAGGAAAGGTCATCTGGGTAGCTGGTAGAATAAAGGGATAAAGAACATATTAGTGAGAGACAGTTGGTAGAGGTAGTTCAGTGAGCATCTTTTTGAATCTTAAAAGTCTTCTTGAGAGGATCATAGGATTTAGAGCTGAAAGGGACTACAGCAATTTGGAAGGGAAAAAAAAACTTTTATTTTCACTAGCCTCTAAAATTTAGCACTTCCTTCAATTATTTAAAAACATTATTCAGATAAGAGATCTTAAGCTTCTTCAGACTTCCAGAGGGATCCAAGACATATAAAGGTTAAGAACCTCTGATCTAGTCCAACTCATTAATTCTGTAGGGCAGAAAACTGAGACCCTTGTGTTGGGGTTCAGTGGTGCAGGGGGTCTCCCTGAAGTTGGGAGGACCTGAGTTCAAATCTGATCTCAGACACTTAACACTTCCTGGCTGTGTGACCCTGGGCAACTCACTTAACCTTAATTGCCTCAACCAAAAAAAAATTAGAACTCAGTCTATTTTCCTCTTATTTCTCCCTCTATCTCTCTCTGTGATAAGTTAATACATACCTTGCAAACATACTCCCATCTTACTCCCATTGCTGGTAAGGTCTCTTTATTCTTCTGGGGGGAGATTTGAGAGGTTGTTGCCTAAGTGGTATGATGATGGGAGTGGAGTGGGAATAGGTGGTTAATTTTCTTTTAAAAGTGTCTCCAAGGATCATTATACACTTCGACAACGATATTGTATGAGGATGTATTCTGATGGAAGTGGATTTCTATGACAAAGAGATCTGAGTTTCAATGGATAAATGATGGACAGAGACAGCTACACCCAGAGAAGGAACACTGGGAAACGAATGTGAACTATTTGCATTTTTGATTTTCTTCCTGAGTTATTTTTACCTTCTGAATCCAATTCTCCCTGTGCAACAAGAGAACTGTTCGGTTCTGCAAATATGTATTGTATCTAGGATATACTGCAACATATTTAACATTATAGGACTGCTTGCCATCTTGGGGGGGGGTGGAGGGAGGGAGGGGAAAAAATGAAACATAAGCAAGTGCAAGGGATAATGTTGTAAAAAATTATCCTGGCATGGATTCTGTCAATACAAAGTTATTATTAAATAAAATAAAATTTAAATTAAAAAAAAAAGTGTCTCCAAGGGATGTGGGAGAACAGGGACACTGATACATTGTTGGTGGAATTGTGAATACATCCAGCCATTCTGGAGAGCAATTTGGAATTATGCTCAAAAAGTTATCAAACTGTGCATACCCTTGGATCCAGCAGTGTTTCTACTGGGCTTATATCCCAAAGAGATACTAAAGAAGGGAAAGGGACCTGTATGTGCCAAAATGTTTGTGGCAGCCCTGTTTGTAGTGGCCAGAAACTGGAAACTGAGTGGATGCCCATCAATTGGAGAATGGCTGAATAAATTGTGGTATATGAATGTTATGGAATATTATTGTTCTGTAAGAAATGACCAGCAGAAGGATTTCAGAGAGGCCCGGAGAGACTTACATGAACTAATGCAAAGTGAAATGCGAGAACCAGGAGATCATTATACATTATATACAATGATCAAGTCTGATGGAAGTGGCTCTCTTCAACAATGAGATGATTCAAACCAGTTCCACTTGTTCAGTGATGGAGAGAGCCATCTATACCCAGAGAGAGGACTGTGGGAACTGAGTGTGGAATACAACATAGCATTTCCACTCTTTCTACTGTTTGCTTGCATTTTTGTTTTCCCCCTCAGGTTTTTTTCTTTCTTTCTAGATCCGATTTTTCTTGTGCAGCAAAATAACTATAAATATATATATATAGTACTTAACATATACTATAACATATTTAACATGTATCAGTTAACCTGCCATCTGGGGAGGGGGTGGGGGGAAGGAGGGGAAAAATTGGAACAAAAGGTTTGGCAAATGTCAATGCTGAAAAATTACCCATGCATATATCTTGTAAATAAAAAGCTATAATAACAATAATAAAAAAAAGTGTCTCCAAACCTGACTTTCCTTCCTTGCTGCCCCTTTTCCTATACCCTTCTGCTTTGAGGGGCAAGGGTGGGAAAAAACTGCTTTTGGAATGAAGAACTATTGACTCCTTGGATCAAAATTTTAGGGGCCTTTCCAGCACCACAGACCGCTCTGATAGTTAGCAGGAGAGGTACCGGGCAGGGCCTAGAGGTCAGATTCATAGGTGGAGACGCGACTATCTCCTGCTGCTCACTCTTCCCCATCTCCCCTGTTGTTCTCAGGATGGTCTGACTGAAGAACACAATTACAGCCGGAGGACAGAGGAAGGGCTTGCAGTCTGTACAGTAACTGACAAGCCCTCTGAGTGTCGCAGCCCCGATCCTCTCTAAGAGCCCCACCTCCTGCCGGACCTTGTCCCAATTGCTGATTTCTGGCGCCTTCCCTTCCTTATACAGTTCCAACTTATCCTACACGGAGCCTGTATCTCTGTCTCTCACTGGTTTCCCTATGACACTGTAAGTTCTCTGAGAGCACAGCTTTCCCCCTCTTGCACTGCTTCCTCTCGGCACATTTTAGGCACTCAATACATGCTTTATTGGCTCATGGCGGTGAGCAGGGAAGACCTCCCAGGAGGGCTGCCCGGAGCGGCCGCGGCGGCCCCTCCCCGGAGGTTTGCGAGCGGAGCCCAGAGAGCCGCCGCTTTCTGGGAGGTCCGCTCTGCGCCCCTGGAAGGAGAGCGGGGACGGGGAGCCGCAAGGCGGCCCAGGTCTCTGCCCGGCGCCCCCTCCCGCCCGGGGCGCCCCGGGTTCGGGGGCACCGGGGAGGGTGTTCAGTGGCAGCCTGCGGGCCCTGGGGATGGGGGGCTTTGTCCCTTGGGGGGCACTTGTCCCTGACACATCCACTTACAGGTGCACGGCTCGGCAGCTTCGGCTCGGCTCTTGTTGAGCATCGCAGACCCTCCCGCTGCCACATAAGTCAGGCAGGGCAGGCCCCCGTTCATCAGCGCGAGTGTTTATGCCCATAGGGTCCTTTCCTGAGATGTTTGTGTGGGCTGGGAACGCAGGGGAGCCCCAGAGACCCCGGCCTGCGCCAGCGAATGAATCACAGCTGAATGGTTGGGCACTAGAGGAGCGCAGTGACTTCTTGTTATTTTTCAAATTAAAATTATTTTTTAAAAAATCGACAAAATTCTATTTTCTTTGCCTTCCATCTCTCTCCCATCAAGGGGGAAAAACAGCCACAACAAAAAACAATCCTTTATAACAAAAAAGCAGTCAAACAGAATAAATTCTTGTACCTGCCGTGTTCCAAAAATAAAGATAAAATAATATTTATAAACTATATAAACATAACCATGCGGCTATATAACTCTGCACCCTGTACAGCCTGCTTTATCACAAGGATGGTGGCAGCCACCACATTCTGCCTGAGAAATTACCTGAGACATGCAGCCCTTGCGGATGGCGACTTGCCCTGCACCGGGCCCCCGCAGGGGCTACATTTCCAAGGGGAGATATTTGGGGTCAGAACTACATCCTTCCCCAGGCCAGGCAGTCCGGGGGTCATGGCCACAGCATGTGGCCTTCTGGGACCGACCTGAACCTTTAGGAAAAGATGTCCACTTCCTTCCCGTCTGGGCGCCCCAGCCCCGTGGGAACAGGACCTACAGAAGGCCCGCCCTTCCTGGGGGCAACTCCAGGAGCTGCTTCAGGTAACGGATCCTGGGCCCAGAGGGGCAGAAGCTGGTTCAGATCAGCCACTTGCCAGCTACTGTTACTCATCTGAAAAGGGGGATGGCGGCTGCAATTAGCTCCTAGGGTTAGTGCCGGGTTAAATGGGATGCATTGAATGCTGGGCCAGCTTTAACAACTTGTGTAAGTGCTGGTTCTTAGGCCAGACCCTCTGGAGTTCTTGATGCTGAGGGAAGACACTCTTCCGGAAGGCGGTGGGATCTTTATATCTACAGATTTAAAAATTAAAGGCTCGGCCCCCCCCCCCCCCCCCAGGGCGGCTGAAAACCTTAGTGGAGGGCCTGCCTGCGTTTTATCCCTTCTTTGTTGTTGGCAATCAGAGGGTCACTGAACAGTCATTTATGGTCATATTTTACAAGGAGTCCTGTACCATCTCGACTTTTGCACGCCTGATGCCCCAATGGAGGAAAGTCTTTAAGACTGTGTTTTGTTCTACTGAGTCAAATAGTTTTTAATAATCACAAGATAAAATGAAATTTTGTATTCTCTGTGTTGTCTGATTATGAAGATGTGGTTTGTAGATCATTTGTGAAAGCCTGTTTCTTTTTCATATTCATATATATATATATATAGTCAAGGATACCCTTGACACAAGTATAGTTCATCCTCAGGAAGATTTTATAAAAATGAGAAAATAAGCATATGGATTGTTTGCAATGAATGTTTTCTTAATCACCTATTATTGATTATTAGTATATTATATACTTAGTAATACATAAAGTAATTAATATATTAATATAGTTTGTGGTTTTTTAATTCTTCTGTTATCTGTTCCTAACTGAGATTGAGTCCCTTTAATCAATTCAGAGTAGGAGCATGGCCTAATGGGTAAAGGAGTGAACTTGGTGTCAGGGGATTTAAGGATGCCTCCCCATGATTTCACTGGTTCTGTGGCTGTGGGCAGGTCACTCAAGCTCTCACAGAATCCACTTCCTCATAGTCATTACATCCTCTCACAGGGTTGTAACGATTAAATGTGTAAAACACTTTACAAACCTTTAAAGTGCTACATAAATGGGAATTTTTATTTTAAGGAAGGGTTCAAGACAGCCGTATTCATTCCTGACTCACCAGATTTCTTTTCCCAGGCCAAGCCACAAAAGTACCTTCCCCTCACCTCACTTTTCAGCTTCCTTCTGTATCT
The DNA here is from genome assembly GCF_016432865.1 of Antechinus flavipes. NCBI lineage: Eukaryota > Metazoa > Chordata > Mammalia > Dasyuromorphia > Dasyuridae > Antechinus > Antechinus flavipes. Next base: position 514,982,266 of record NC_067400.1, read on the forward strand.
TCCTTGTGAGAATGTAAGCTCCTAGAAGGCAGGGACTCTTTTTTTTCCTATTATTTCTATTTCCGGCTTTTAGTACAGTACCTGGAAAAAATGTAAATACTTAATTGTAGGGGCAGCCAAGTGGTGCAGTGGATAGAGCACCAGCCCTGAAGTCAGGAGGACCTGAGTTCAGATCTGATCTCAGACACTTAACACTTCCTGGTTGTGTGACCCCCAGTTGTCTCAGCAAACAAATAAATAAAATATCTAAATGTACTTGAAAATACTTAATGTTGACTGATTAGTGTTTTTATTATCACAAGATTGCTCTGCTTGCAACATGAACAAGTCTGTGTAGACTTGATCTGTTCCATTTTTCCTAAAGTAAAAGGGAAAAAAAAAATCCACACACTATAAATATGGTGGTTCCATTGTTATTGATGATGAGATATTGACAAATCTGTTGCAGTTTTCATTAATGAAGCTTCTGCCACTTTCTTCCATGTACATCCATGGGATGATGGATGGGTTTCAAGCCAAGTTTTCGATATGTTTTTGTTCCTTAGGAATAGAAATTATTTAACTTTTTTGTATTGACATCCCTAGTCAAGTATGATAAACTTGTATAATATAGTACTTGACACATTAACACTTGTTGCTTGACATATATGCATAATTAATTTAGATTGTAAGCTTGGGTTGAAATCCCAAAATTTGGGGGTTCTTGAAAAATTTGGGTTTTTTTGACATGTGTCACAAGAGACTGTTGGTTTAGATCATCTCCAAATCAAGAGGCAAAGAGTTGCATATGGCACCATTGACAGTGGGCTAAGTTCCAAGAGGGAGTCAGAAGGGGGAGATGAGACTAGGTCTACCTGTAATGAAGAGTGTTGGATTTAGAGGTGGCAGAGTCCAAGTTTCCCAGCCCACCTCAGACACTTAAAAACTGTGTCACTATTAGCGAATCACTGAGCTTTTCTGTACCTCAGTCTTCTTACCTTTAAAATGGACACAATAATACCCATAGTTCCCATCTCACAGAGTCATTGTGGGGAACAAATGAGATAATATATAAGTCAAACATTTTGTAAACTTTAAAGTGCCACATAAATGCCAGTATTTATTTTAAAAATTATTATTATTCCCCTTTTGTTCCTTCTTCTTCAGCATCTTACTAAACCAGTCATCTCAGCCCCTTTCCCATTCTGAAGGAGTCCCATATCATCCCACCTGTTCCCATGCCCGTATGACCATCTCATTTCCAGACATGGAAGGAGGGGTGGAGGAGGTTCTATGTGACCCCTTTAGGGCAGGGAGGAGCCTGAGATGACTGCTAGTCTTAGTCTCCCTTTTCTCCCTCCCACAGAGTGAAGAGAGAAGCTGCCTGGACCAGATGCTGGGGAAAGTTGCTTTCAGCACCCATGCCCAAGACTCATGAACAGAAGACATGGCAAGAACAGCCTCATGAACAGAAGACACGGCAAGCAGAGGGACAGCGGGGTGTGAAGTTCCCCAGCTGTTCGCTTGTTCCAGCAACCAGTTGTTCCCCATTTCATGCTTCTTTCTTTGGGCACTATCAGAGAGCTTGTCCCCTGGAAGGCCAGGAGGTCAGGATTTTCCTGTCCTTGGGGGTCCCACCTCCCTTTGAGAATGGAACCCACCCATCTCGGTATTTTCAGGTCAGAAGGGTTTGGGGGCCACAGTTTTACAGTTAGCCAGTCCCAACATTTGGTAATAAATGAGGTCCCACCTCATCATTATTTTGGCTTAGCCCGTCCTGCTGGGTCTGATTTCCTTCATTATAAGCAGGCAAAAGCTTTTTGTGCACTGCACTCACTCATGTGAGGGAACAAACTCCTGTACACGAAGGAGAGGTCTATGGTTTGCTGGTGGAAGGAGGCAGTGGGACGGAGGCTGGAGCTGGGGGGGGGGGGTGGATTTCTACATTATGGGACTCTATCTCCAGAATTCCAGCTAGCTTGGGATCTGCTCCTGGTAATGGGGGCCTCTTCTTTACTCTATTACTCTGATCTTGTTTTATGTGGACTTTACCTGGACTTGTTTTATGTGATTTCTGTGGGGACTCCCAATGGATCACTTATACAAGATAGGGGATATTTTGGGGCATGGAGTGCACTGTCTATCTCTTCATCTATCCATCCATTCATCCATCTGTCCGTCCTTCCGTCTGTCTGTCTGTCCATCCATCTTTCTGTCGGTCTACTTATTTCCCTGATTGCTCATATGTCTGGCTAGCTACCTGTGTATGCTAACCAACCAGAGGGAACAAGATCTAGCAAAACCCACTGAGGCTTCTTTCTCTATGCCTGAGTCCTGACTACCTGAGCAGTTAATAGAATTCAGTTGTTATTTCTTCTCTCTGTGGCATACAGTCGCGCTGTCAGTCTCTGCTTCATTGTAGGTGTCCATCTGTCTCTTACTGTTTTATGCTGCTGAAATCTTTTTTTTTTCTCCTTCCTTTCACAGGCTAGCGCCACCTCTACCATAAAGTCCCTAATATTCCCCGCTGAAGTGATTCTCTCCTTCCGCAGATTTTCTAAGAATCCTTGGTCTAATTCTTTCCTCTACTCCTATTACATTTCCTTTTGTATCAAACTTATTTGTATAGGTATCTTATCTCCTTTATTATATTGTGAGTTCTGTGAGGTCAGGGACTCCATCTAATTCCATCTCTGTATCTTCCCCAGATCCTAGCCCTTACTCTTAGTAGGTGATTCATAAATACTGGTTAGAGAAAACAGAATTGAATTTCCCATCTTTCCATTGGTCACAGAGATGCAATTTTTTTTCTGAGTGATCACTTACCATTATTTAAGGGATAGGAGGACTTTAGTTTCCTATTTCCTCCTACCAATCCTATGTATTAAGTACCTACTGCATGTAAGATGTTAAGAATGCAAAGTATAAGGGATAGCTACGTGAAGAAATCAGCTTTACAAAGTACAAGATGGCAGTGGAGGTGCACATGGTCTGTCTGAAAAGATCTGGAGTTTTTTAGTGGACTGCAGCCTCCACGTGAATTATCACAGCACAATAACAACAAAAATGAGAATGCAACCTTGGGCTGCAACATAATGAACAAACAAAGCACTGAGGAATGGAGGTGATGTTACTTTGGTCTTCTGCCCTACTCAAACCATAACAGGAACATTGTGTATAGAAATAGGTACCTGATTTACAAAGAACATGGTGTAAAAATAGAGCAAATGGGATGATGAAAAGGCTTGAGTCTATGGTTCAGGATGACAGGTTGAAATAACTTCTGATATTTTATTGGGAGAAAGAAAGCTTGGAACATTATAGCTGTCTTCAAAGAGAGAGGAATTAGAGTGGTATGGCTTGGCCCCAGAGAGTGGAAGTAGGAATAAAGGGTTGAAATTGCAAAGACAAATTTATATTTGAGTATCTATAAAGGAGGGACAGCTAGGGGGCACTGTAGTTAGAGTGCCAGGCTTGGAGCCAGGAACACTCATCTTCCTGAGTTCAAATCCGGCCTCAGATACTTCCTAGCTGTGTGACTCTGGGCAAGTCACTTAATCCTGTCTGCCTCAGTTTTCTCATCTGTAAAATGAATTGAAGAAGGAAATGGCAAAACCACTCTAGTATCTTTGCCAAGAAAAAGAACTGGACATGACTGAAAATGACTGAACAACAACAGAAATTTTAAAATGAAATGAACTAAAAATATGATGGGTTCCTCTCACTAGAGATCTTTAAGGGGCAGTTGGATGTGGTGGCCAATGAGGTCCCTTTCTACTCTCAAATCATGCGATTCTGTGACCATTTGTCAGGCGTGTCTTAGTTCACCTGAGCATGTCAGGTGTGTAATTGAGGTATGGCACAATGGGAAGGGCCCTGAGTCCAAATCTCGCCTCTGATTTGACCACCGGTGTGGTGTTAGAAAAGTCCCTGAACCTCTTTTGACCTCGGTTTTCTCATCTGTATGATGAGGCAGGTGGGCTAGAGAGCCTCTGAGCCTTGCTGAGCTCCCTTCTCAGATGACCAATGACATCCTTTCCAACTCGGAAGCTGTGACTGTCGATCATGTTAGAGGGACATAAGTATGAAGAGGAAGTCCAGCAAGGTGAGACGATTCCTCTCATCTTCAGAGAGAGAGACTGACCAACTGACAAGAAGGAGGGCTTGGAAGTCTTTCACTCAGTCAGGAGGACTCCAAGGTCCATTCTGGCTCTCACCCCCTCATTGTCCAGATGAGACACTGCAGGTCCAGACAGGCTGATGACTCATGGAGGTCTCAGAGTCAGCGAGGGGTCCTCTGCTTTCTGAGATCCTGAGACTGGCTGCTTCCTCCCCAGCCCTCCCTCGTGGCTGATCGAGCACGGTGTTGACAGGCAGAGGTCCGCAGGGATGGAGGCCTTCTGCAGGTTAACAACCTTGGAGAGCTGGGCTTTGCTCTGAATTGCTGTGTGACTGAGGTCAGAGCTCCTCCAGAGCTGCACACTTTTATTAACGCAAAGAAGACTGAAGCTGGAAACATAAAACAAGCCGTTTCTGCCTGAGAGTAGCCACAAACTGAGCAGTATCATTTTATTTCAGAGCAGTTTGGGGATTTTGGCCTCCCTCAGTATATAAATGTGCCCTTGGCTAGTCTATGAAATTTGTGTCAGGGGAGGCTAAGATTTAAAGCTGGAAAGGACCCTTTTATTTCACACATAAAGCGACGAAGGCCTAAGTGTCTGGAACTGCTCTTAGCCTAGAATTCCAAGGGGGCCACGACCAACACACACTTTTCTCTCAGGTCCTGTCAAACCACCTGTTTCTTCACTGGAAGCCAGTGCTTTTTGAGACTCATCCAAGCGCCCATCGTCTGCAGGATCCTTGTCTTAGCCCAGATGGCTGACATCCTCGTCCCCTTCTCTGGTCACCTGATGGCCTCTGAGATCCCTTGAAGGTCCATTGCTACCATATCAGGACCGTTTCCCTCCACGTTCATATATTCATTCATATTTTGCTAGTGCCCGACACTGCAAAATGCTGTGAGGGACGCGAACACAAAAGATGTCTTTTAGTTGGAGCAAGGTGCTGGATTGGAGTCCTTGTTCTGGTCTTTATTAAATATATTATTAAGAATAATAACAAAGGGGCACCTAGGTGGTGCAGTGGATAGAGCACCAGCCCTGAAGTCAGGAGGACCCCAGTTCAAATCTGGCCTCAGACACTTAACACTTTCTGGTTGTGTGACCTTGGGCAAGTCACTTACCCCGAATTGCCTCAAGGAAAAAAATTTAAAAAGAATAAATTGCTAATTGTCTGGGTAAGAACACCTCTCTCTCTTTTTGAGTTAAGGGTCACACCACGAGGAAGCATCTGAGACCAGATCTGGCTCCAGGGATGGTACACTATCTCCTGCACTACTCCCTTTCTCTACCACTTGTCAGAGAGTTGAAGAGGTAGGAATAGGGATTTGGGGGAAAAGGATAATGGAAAGAGTCCGTGTTTGGGGTCAGAGGATTTGGCTTCAAATTCTATCTCTGCTAGTTAGTATCTGTGTGATCTTGGGCAAGCCATTCACTAAAATCTTAACAAAGTCATCATATCTTACAAAAAATAAGGCTGTTGCCCTGGATGACCCCAAGATTCCTTTAATCTTTTTCAAAAATTTTCCCTTTAATCTTTAAATCACGATTTTATAATCTTTCAAGGTCAACCTGAAGTCCTTCCTCTATGAAGACTTCCCTGATATGTACCATGGGGCTTCAGTTACATTGGATTGTCGATGGCTACCTTTGGGGACCTCAGTTCCCTTATCTGTCAAATGAGCGGAAGGGTAGTCTAGTTGACTTTTAATGTTTCTTCCCACTCTAAATCTAAGTAATGGCCCAGGCAGGACAGAGATGCTTACTGTTCCTTTCAATTGTGATTCTTCCTCGGTCCCAGCCTGTGGTACCCAGGTGGACCTGTCAGAAAAATCTCAGGGAAATTGTTTCCTGGGTGATGGGAAATGTCTGGTGACATATCACCATTCTTTTTGTCCCTTCCCCCTTTTTAGACAAAGAAAGAGTAGACATCTAGATGGTTAATCAGAGGTGTCAAATACCATTCTGCTGGCCACATGCAGGCCACACACTTGGGAAATGTTTAACAAAATAAAAAAGTGCAATATAATTAATATTAATTTGTGATTTTCTATGTCCAGATGAGGCCCATTTTTGAGTTTGCCCCCACGGAGCTAAGTGATTTTGTAAGAGTCGTAGAATCTGGAGCTGCAAAGAAGTATAGGAAGAGAGCTTTCTAGCTTTTAACCAGAGAGCAGGAGAACAGCGATGCTAACAGAGAAGCCAGAAGGAGCTGGTTTGTGGGAGAAGATGCGCTCATACTGGGACGCGCTGATTTGAGAGGCTGGCTAGACCTATACAGAACTGTTCAGCAGCTAGCTGGAAATTCCCTCCTGGATGTAGAAATGAAGTCGAACCTAGAGATGGATCTAGAGACGGAGAGATTCCCTCAAATCTCACCCCTTCATTGTGTGGAAGAAGAACCTGAAGCCCCGTTGAAGAAGTCATTTTCCGTAGGTCCTACAAAAAGCTGGCTAGGTAAAGCATTTATTAAGCACTCACTAAATCAGGCAACGTGCTAGTCTTGGATTCTGCTACTAGCAAGCAAGGCAGCCCCCTTCTCAGAGCTTCCAGGGAGACTACAAGCTCTAAAAGGGAGCCGAAGGCGGAGGGGAGGAGCTGGCGGGGCCTGGGTCTCTCCAGATACAAAGAGCCTCGCTGGCGCAGATCGGGAGCCCAAGGCAGGGGCAGTTTATGCTCCGCGGGCTCCACAGCGCCCAGGAGCAGCCATGCTCAGCAGGCTGCCGAGGGGACGCTATCACCTTTCTGTGGCAGGAGCCCTGGATTATTTTTTTAAAAAAATTTTATTGATCCCTTTTTTTTTCTGGCCAGGCAAAGGGTTAAGTGGCTTGTCCAAAATCACGCAGCTAGTTAAGCATTAAGCGTCTGAGGCGGAATTTGAACCCAGGACCCCCGATCCCAGGGCTGGCCCGCTATCCAGCTGCCCGTGTGGAGGCTTTAAAAAACACCCTCGTTCCCCTCCCCCAGCAGACCCTTCCTCGGGCCGGGCTGCAGCCAGCAGGATGGGCCGGCACCCTGGCCAGGGCCGATGGCGCCCCTTCTCTTCGCTGAGAGGCTGCCTGGCCCACCCAGGCGTCCAGGCCTAAGGCTCCTACCTGCCCTCCGCGGTTCAGCCCACGCGCCCACGGGCCGGCCCGGCTGCTCGGCCCTCCACTCTTCCCTTCTCTAAGGTCCAGTCCTCGGGCTCACAAGCTTCAGGGCCTGCAGCCACCGGGGTAAAATGCGTTTATGTGGCATTTAAGGCTTCTGAGGGTCAGCCTCCACCCAGCTCCGCAGCCGCGGTTCTCTTGACTCTCCTTCAGCGGCTCATGAGGAACCTGCCTGGGGCCTGTCCCCAAGGCCGCGGCGCATTTTGAGTCGGCGCTCTGCCTTGCTGGGGGGGATGCTTTCTCCCATCTCCTCCCCTCAGGGTCCTTAGCTTTCCCCACACTAGCCTCTGGGGCCACTCTCTGCTCCCTGATCCCCTCAAACAGCCTGTTCTCTGGGTGGACATTATTCCCTTCCAGCAGAAGGCAAGAGTCCTGAGGGCAAGGACGGCCAGATTTTTGTACCCAATCTCCAGGGCCTAGACCAGGATCCCGCGGGCCGCTAGGGGGCGCAGCGGATAGAGCACCAGCCCGGAAGTCAGGAGGACCTGAGTCTAAATCCGGCCTCAGACACTTAACACTTCCTGGCTGTGTGACCCTGGGCGAGTCAGTTAACCCCAAATGCCTCAGGGGAAAAGAAAATAACTGAACAGGATCCTGAATATAATATGGACTGAATTACACTGAATTCTCTTATCTCAGGTTCATCCCTAACCTCAGCATTTGAACTATTTTTGTTTTTCCCGATATGCAAAAAACAACTGGACTAGAAGGTCCCCTTGAGTCCTTCTAAGCCCTAAAAACGTCGGTCCCACGGCCCTATGCTCCCCCGGCGCCCAGCGGAACCTGGAGGATTGGGTCTTGGCAAAGCGTTCTCCAAGCCCGCGTGCTTCCTGCCCGTCCTGGTCTGCTCGGCCAGACTCAGCGACCACCACGTAGAAACATAACCTTTATTGCACACGGCGCTGGTTTTTTTTTCATAGAAAAAGGTATTAACACATAAGCATCTGCAAAGTGAAGCAACTCCTGGTTTTCTTGGAACAGTAAAATCGCATGCAATGTCCGAGATTTGGGATTTTGGTCTTGTCCAAACCCACCGAGATCAGGCTGCGGGGAAAGAGGGAGGAGGGAGGAGGAAAAGAAGGAGGAGGGGGATCGCTGAGTCTTTGTGCCTCTTTCCTCAACACAAAGAGGGAGAAATATATGTGAGCGTACAGACCCGCGTGGGCCTATACCCGCCCATATACGCCTGCCTGCCTGCGTGCGCGCGCGCGCGTCCCCGGGAGTGTCTGTGTCTGAGCGTGTGACCTGTGGTCAGATTCTTTGTGCCCTGGCTTCATGAGAAGAAGAAAATAGTTTCATTTGTACAAAAGAGTTCTATGTACAAGTTTGTGGGTCGGGTGGAGTCTTGTTGCTGCTGCGGCGGTTCTTGGTCTTTTCTTTTTCTGACAGTTTTATATAAATAACGCAAGAAAACAGTTTGAGGAGGGGGCGGGGCGAGGGCGCGGCTCCTGCCCCTGCTGGTCCCTACACTAGGGTGTACGACTTGGAGTAGGCTCCCGCCCCCTGCTTCTGAGACCGGCCCACCCCCGAGGCGCTCATCTCGAGAAGCGAGTCCCTGGAGCCCCCCATTTTGGTGTGGGGTCCTGCAGCCCGAGGGGGCTCAGTGCTGGGGGCCGGGGGAGCAGTTGCCGTGGTGGTGGCTGCAGGGGGGGGCTCGGCGGCGGGGGCTGTGGGAGGCGGGGGCGCGGCCCCGGCCGGTGGGCCCGGCATGGCCAGAGTCCTCTGAGGTAAGGTAGCTGTGGAGGCCGGAGCCCCGGGATGGGGGAGGCCCAGGGGCTTGCTGGCAGGGTCCAGGGTCAGGTGGCGGGCCTGCGTGTGGTAGGTCCGGGCCATGTTTCGGATGGAGGCCTCGCGGGGCGGGACCACGGGGCAGGGCTCATGTCCGTCGGCCTTTCGGAAGAAGGTGTCCGACTTGACATACAGGGGCAGGTTGCAGTATTCACCTGGAATCACAAAATCACAATCTTAGGGGCCAACTGTCTGACCTCTTCTCTATTGTAGAATATTTATGTGTTATATAATTTTATATATTATATACAATACATAATATATACACAGATATACAATATACAATTTATATTATGTATATGTATATTATATATGTATACAATATACAATTTATATTATGTTATTATGTATACAATTTATATTATGTATATATTATATGTGTATTATGTATAGATTTTATATATTACTACAATATATAACACATTATATTATATTAATATACATTATATATAATATACAATAATATAATACAATATATACATATATATAATTAATATACATTATATAATATAATATACATTATATATAATACATAATAATATATTTATATATAATAATATATTACATTAATATATATTATATATAATATAATAATATACATATACATATAATACATGTATATATACATATACAATGGGAGCATCCCTCCTATTATAGCCCTGACAGGTGTCTGATGAGAGTTCCTCCTGAGACTGGGAGCTCACTACACTAAAAGACACTCTAGTCCATTGCTGAACGGCTCTGACTATCAGAAAGGTCTTGTTCATGTTAAGGGGAAGCCCGCCTTGTCCAGACTTTAAGCCATTTCTTCTAGTTGTATCTTCTGGGGATTTACAGAGCAAGTCTAAGACTTCTCCAAGACAGCCATCTTTTCCTGTTAGATGGTGTCCTGGTCCCTCACCACCCAGATCCTCTTCCTTTGGGCACGGTTTGTCCTGTGATACCTGCACAAACTTAATGCCCCAGCCTTTATAGGGGAGAGAGCCCCAGGTTCGATGTCAAGGTCCTTCTGCTCTGTCAGAAAAACAATCCCTTGGCTTGAGATTCCGAAGTCTAACCCACTGGACCGCAGCTATCTCCAGAGGATCTCTATGCGGACTGAGTTTTGTCAGGATTATTAGCAGCACCCTTTTTATTCCGGATTGGCTCTCCTCTTAGCCCCCAACATACTTTGGGGCTGCGTCACCCCACATAAAACTATACACTCAGGCAACCTCCTTTCATTTTACATACGCCTTAGTGGACCATCACTGGGAAGGTAGATTTGCTGACATCTCCTCCCCATGATGTTCCCCCCAGCTGCTTCTCCAGGTGGGCCTTGCGCTGGGTTATGGGACTGGGGGAAAAGACTCCCCGGAATCTCCCATTTTAGTGTGGGGTTCCCCAGCCCCAGTGCTGGGGGCTGGAGGAGCAATTGTGGTGGTGCTTCCCCTTCCTTATAATGCCCAGTAAAAATAATTTTTAGAGAGGCATTGTGATGTACTCATGAGAGCATTAGACCTGGTGCCAGAAGAGATCTGTGCTAAAATTTCACTCTGACACTAGTTGTGTGAGTTGCATGAGTGAATGGATCTCTCTGAACTTTAACATCCTCAAATAATACCAATAATACTTTCACTCAACAGGGTTATTATTAGGAAATGTAAACCCTGAATGTCTGTATCACAACATAAAGCATTTTTTGATTATCCTGTTATCCCAAATAATTAAAAACTAGTTTGGTTTCTATGTTCATGCCTAGGACCATGCGTCCTTTAGTTTTTTTTTTTTTTTTTTTTTTTAAGGTAATTGGGGTTAAGTGACTTCCCCGGGTCACACAGTAAGTATCTGAAGCTGGATTTGAACTCAGATCCTCCTGGCTTTAGGGCCATACTCTAGCCACTGCACCACCTAGCTGCCCCCATCTCCTACTCTTTCGATGCTGATGAATGAGCCATTCTTATTTTAGAACTCTTCCTCAGCCCCCCCACCAAATGTCTCTGATAGGTTAGGGAGGGCTCCCTTGGTTCAGGAAATCTCTTCATTTCAGCTTGACTTTGTCCTGCCCGATATCTTTGTGTTTCTGTTCCCCTGTCCTCTCCTCATATTCAATAAACGTTTGTGAACCACCTATTAAGTGCCAACCATCAGCCCTTAGTCTTGCAAATAAGCTACAGGCAGATCTGGACAGGTGAAGCAGAGATGGTGTAGAGAGAAATCCTGGATCCAAGACTTTACTGCTCAGGTATGTCCCGAGAAGGTCAAAGATAAAAAGTAAAGTTTCATAGATGTCCCAGTGTTCCTAGTGGTTGGATGGTAGTGTGCTGTACCTGCCATCAGAAAGGTCTGAGTTCAAACCCAGCCTCAGACACTTATTATTTGTGTGACTCAGCCTCCAGGTTCCTCAACTGTGAAATGAGGATAAAATTCTATCTCACAAGGTTGTCATGAGGATTAAAAGAGAGAATGTAAAGCATTCGGCACAGTAAGAGCTTAATAGATGCTTTGTTTCCTGTTGCATCCTATTGCAACACTGTTGGAGGAATAAGGAACTGGAACAAAGAAGATGTCCTTTGAGGGGAAGTGGCCAGAAACATTTCTGATGAGAAAGTGGTTGTTCAGCCGGGTCCAACTCTCCTTGGCTGGGATTTTCTTGGCAGAGATAGTGGAGGGGCTGACCACCTCCTTCTCCAGCTCATTTTACAAATGAGGAAACTGAGGGAAACCGGGGTTAAATGACCTGCCCAATGTCACCCAGCTAGGAAGTGTCTGAGGCTGGATTTGAACTGCCAAAGATGAGCCTCCTTGACTCCAGGCCTGGCTCTCCGCCAACCCAGCCCTTGGGCAGCTGGGCATCATCGAACAGAGCACTGGGCCCAGAGTCCAAAGAAAGGCTTGAGCCCAAATCTAATCTCAGATACTTAACTAGCAGGGTGATCCTGGACAAGCCCACTTAACCCTGCCTGCCTCAGTTTCCTTATCTGTAAAATGAACTGCAGAAGGAAATGGCGAACCTTTCTAGTATCTTTGTCAAGAAAAGCCCAAATGGGTCAGGAAGAGTTGATGAGACTCAACCACAAGAGTGAGATAAAGGACCTGGGTGACTTTGGGGAAGTCCCTGGAATGCCAGCTACCTGTTAAACAAAGCCCTGGACCCCTCAGTCTCTAAGGTTAAATTCAGGATCTTTTATTTATTTATTTGCTCCTTCCCTCCCTTCCCCCCCTCTCTCTCTGTCTGTCTCTGTCTCCCTCTCTCTCTCTGTTTCTCTTTCCCTCCCTCCCCTCTTCCCCTCCCTATCTCTCCTTCTCCCCTTCCCTCCCCCCTTCAGGGGGGATCAGGAGACCTTTATTGTCTCTTTTTAACCTCCTGGGATCCGGGCAAGGTGGGCTGTCGGGAGCTGCCTGGTTCCTGGCCAGGGGCAGAGGATCAGTTCTTCCCTTTCGGGGAGGGTCCCTCCCCTTGGCCCGCTGAGGGCCATTGGGTGTTCGGGTCTGGCCAAGGGCTCTTGCTCTCAGGACCCTGCCGCTGCCGGCGGGGGCCTCCCACTCACTTTTGTTGGCACGGTGGGGGATGGGCACGGCCACGTTCTTGCCCCGGTCACTGTCTTGAGGTTTGGGGGGCGAGGCGGTGAAGCGGCAGATGCCCGGCTCGGAGGGGGTGCTCATGGAGGTCATGCTGTCGGCGTTCTCGTTGGTGCCTGTGGTCATCTGGTCCGAGGAGCTGTCCGAGATGAAGCACTCGGTGATCTCAAACTTGGCGTGCTGCAGCTGCTCCTCCAGCTTGGCGTGCTCGTAGGCTCGGGCCAGCTCCTCGTAAGTGGAGGAGGCGCTCTCCGTGGACACCATGCTGTTCCGCCCTTTGTCTGGGGGGGGGGGGAGAGGCAAGTTAGAGAGGGGCGGAGGGAGAGAGAGAGGGGGGAGGGAAGGAGCGAAGGAGAGAGGGAGGGAGGGGAGAGAAAAAGGGAAGGAGGAAGGGAGGGAGAAGGGAGGGAAAGAAAGAGAGGGAGGAAAGGGGGGAGGGGGAAGGGGGAGGAGGAAGAAGGGAGACAGAAGGAGAGAAAGAGATCTGATCCATAGCACAGTGGAAAGGATAACGGAGGAAGATCGTTGGAACTTGTGACCAGGTCTGCCTGTTTTTAGCTGTATGATGGTAGGAAAGTCACATAGAAGTGAAAGATCAAATAACTTGTCATAGTTATTTCTCAGAGCAAGGTATGAACCCAGAACTTGTGCCTCCAGATCCAGCTTTCTCTCCCCCCTCTCTCTGGAGATAATAATAGGCAGCCTAGTGGAAAGAACATTGGGTTTAAATTCAAGCTAATGAGGTTCAAATCTTGGCTGTTACTTTTTATCCATGTGATTTTGGTCAAGTTAATTCTCTCTGGGTTTCAGGCTCTCCATCTTTAAAAGGCTCCATCTTGCAGAACAAGATAGATGAAGGAGCCTTTCCAAGGCTCCAAATCCCATGACCTGTTATATTTCCTTTAGCTCCTTGGGCTTTTATGGGCACTAAATTAGTTTCAATGTGTGAAGTACGCTGGAATTTTGTATAGGATGTGAAATTATTATTGGCATATATGGGCACAATATCATAGATTCTGATCTGATTAGCGAGGAAGGCCTCCTTTCTCCCAGCTTATCCTCTGTAGATGCAACCAGTACAGCATGGCAGGTTCACAGCACCAAGGAGAAGGTGCTGGGGGAGTCAGAAATGTGATGGGGGGGGAGATGGCACATTTTGAATGCTTAAGAATAGGGAATTAGCCTTAGATGGTAGGGACAGCATGATGTAGTGGAAAGCAATACTTGGAAGAACTGAGTTTGAGCTCTTAAGCAAGTCACTGACCTTCTCTTATTTTCCTTATCTGTATATCACATGGCTGTTGGAAAGAAGTACTATGTAAACCTTAAAGTGACATAGAATTTCAAATTTTCACAATAAAAATACTAATAATGACATCATGCACCCAATTTCCAAGACTTTTATTAATAATAGCAGTATCATCATACTTTATTTATTTATTTTGGTTCAGACCTGTGATTTCCTTTTTTTTTGAGGGGGGGGGGCGCTCCATGGTGAGGAAACTCCATTTATTAATACAGATTAGCAACTGTCCTGCAATTTATATTCCTAGAGTCTCTCTTAAGACTAACATACGTCAAGGATCTGTGATTTCTTTGGTGTGTGAACTCCTTCCATAGAGGAAAATCAGTCACGTGCTGTCCAACATGGGATTTGCTCAGCATCACAGGGCTCGTAAGTGTAGAAGGAGGATTTGAATTCGGGTCTTCTGATCATAAGGCCAGTGCACTGTGCCATGCTACCTCTTACAAAAACGAATAAGATAATTTTTATGGTTATTGCCATCCTTTTTACTCCGTTGTCCTTTTTTCTAAGTAGCTTCCCTAAGTAGCACTTTTTAATTGTGACCTACCTGTCTGAGTCTAGAGAGGTCAGGTGAATTGAATTCTTGACAGAACCCAATGGGGACTATCGAATCCCTTAGAGGTTTAATCCTTAAAGTCAAACAGGGGAGGGGCAGCTGGGTGGCGCAGAGGATAGAGCCCCAACCTTGGAGTCAAGAGGACCTGAGTTCAAGTCCAACTTCAGACACTTACTAGTTGTGTGACCCTGGGCAAGGCGCTTAACTCTGCCCAAAAGAAAACAATGAGTCCAATAAGGAGTCGTTGGCCCGCTGGGACCAGGATTGTGATGGGCTCGTGGTCTCTGCTCGTCCCCTGGAGTTCTCGGACCCTGGATTTAGACCTGGAGGAATGGCGGGGGCTCACCTGTGTCCTGGGACAGGCTGGCACTGTAGCTATCGCTCTCGGTGACCGTGATGCCGTGCTGAGACCCCACGGTGCGCCAGTCGGAGGTCAGCGTGCGGGCAGGAGTGGAAGCCTGGCACTTGGTCAGTGTCCATTGGCTGGAGTACCGATTGCGGGTGCTATGGGCCGACTTGACGTTCTTCCTAGACACGGGATCTGCACAAAGAAAGCAAGGGGAAGGGTTGCCCCAGGGCGCAGAGACTGATTCTTTTCCACCTTTGTACTGAGGGTATTTTGTGTAGAGCTGGAGGGGAGGAAGGAAGCTGGGAAGACTCATTCTGGAGCATCATTGCGGGATTCTTGTTGGGAGGCTCGTCCCACTAGTGGGAGAGGACCCCTGAGGGCAGGCGTTTCTGAGCGGCACAATGGCTCGGGCCATACCCGGAGCCTTGGGTTTGGGGGCTGGGCACTTTTCTCCCTGACTCGAAATAACTTCATCCCTCCCTTCTTTTCTCGCTCTCCTTGTGCCCTTCTGTGGTCCCTAGGGTTTCCTGTAAGTCTTGAATATTGTTGGAGGGAAGCCCCAATCTCTGGTCTAGCTCCGATTATGCTGGCCCTGGGGCTGGGAGAGGAAGGAAAGAGAGGGGTCGGGGTTATGGGGTGACCGGGGAGCTTCCCGGGGAGGCAGGAGTGCAGGGTCCCACATACTGGTGCCAGGCCGGATGTCAGACATGTCGATGAGGGGCCCTGTGTTTTGGATGAGGGCCGGGTGATGCAGGGAGACTCCCGTGCAGAAGCTCTGGGGATTGACAGCCTGGCTGAACTCCGTGTCCGTCACGGGGATGGTGGCTTTGTCGTCCCCTGGAATGAGAATAAGAATCATAATCCTTGGCCAGCACTCATCACGTGCCGAGCCCCCTGCAAAGGGCCCAGACTGTCTATCCCACACCTGTGAAGCAGGGAGGGAGGGATAGTGATCCTTCAGGATCCTTCAGGAGCCCGAGGCCCACAGAGGTGAGAGACAGGTGTCGGCCAGGCTGCGGCTGGACCAGGGCCCTTCCTACCGGGCCATGAATAGCCTGACGGTGTTACACCGTGGCAGCCATCCACCTCTGGGGACGACCCCCAGAGAAGATCAGAGGCGAGCTTGGGTCAGAGGGCGGGGATGAGCAGGAAGCCACAGCTGGGCCCCCCAAAGGCCGTGCTCACCCAGCTGTTTGATACCCTCCTTGTCCTCAATCAGCAGCTGGACGCGGGGGATGTCAATGTGGAGCCGAGGGCCTTGGGGTGGCCCCTTCACGGGCGTGTCCAGGCTTCGATTGCTCTTGCTACGGAGGAAAGGAAGGATGCCCAGATAAGAGCCGTCTCAATGGGCACAGAGGGAGTGTTGGTCTGTTAGATTTAGGAGGCGGTGGTGTGGGGGCTGGGCCATAAGCAGGGAGAGGGCAGCTAGGGCCGGGAGCCCTAGTCCTGGGGAGGAAAGGAAGGGGTCAGGGTCCTGACGCTGGGCAGAGCTCCTGGTCCCAGCTTTGTGGGGGAGGGGCGTCTGCTCACCTTATCAACATCTCTGCTAAACTCTTGGCATCTGCAAAACACAAGAGAGAAGGCGCTGAGGGAGGAGGGAGCAGGTGCTGGGGGGTACAACGGGCAGAGGGCACTGCAGGTGCCTGTAGTGTAGTCCTCCCTGCAGCGGGTGGGCTGGTGGCTGGTGTGTGTGTGTGTGTGTGTGTGTGTGTGTGTGTGAGAGAGAGAGAGAGAGAGAGAGAGAGAGAGAGAGAGAGAGAGAGAGAGAGAGAGAGAGAGAGGGAGGGAGGAGAGACGAGAGAGGAGAGAGAGGAGAGACAGTGAGAAGGAGGATAGACCACCTAGCCAGAGGGAAAACAGAGCATGGACAACCAAAGAGAATCCCCTACCTTGTTCCAGAGCTTCCCTTTCCCCTCCCTTGCACCTGCCCCCAAGGACTAGCATGGTTTTAAGCTTAGCTTTCCCTTCTCAGTGGAGGCTGAAAGCTTAGTGATGAGGACTTGGGTGAGTCCACAAACCAAGGTCCAGATAACTTAGAGCCCTGATTTATTTTTTCCTTCCCTCGGGGGCTGCTATCCTCTCCCCCAGCCCCAGTCCTACAAATGC
This sequence comes from Antechinus flavipes, assembly GCF_016432865.1. Taxonomy (NCBI): domain Eukaryota; kingdom Metazoa; phylum Chordata; class Mammalia; order Dasyuromorphia; family Dasyuridae; genus Antechinus; species Antechinus flavipes. The sequence continues at coordinate 514,999,178 of NC_067400.1, forward strand.
CTAAAGAAAACCCCAAAGGTTGCAGCCCCTCCTACCTCGGAGCCGCTTCAGTCTTTTCTCCTTCCTTTTCTTGCGAATGATGATGAGCAGAGCTACCCCAAGGGTGGCTAGGATGACGGGGCAGGCGATGGAGAAAAGCTTCTTCACATCATCCCCCTCTCCCTGGGCTGACTTGATGGGTGGGATGGTGCCTAAGACAGGAATACCAGGGAGGGCTCAGACAACAGGGACTGAGTTGGAGAAGATCCTCTCCCATGTAATAACTCAGTCCCCTACGTAGATTGTAAGTAAGGAGAGAGCACTGAGCAGGACTCAGGAAGATCCCAGTTCAAATCTGACCTCAGACCCAGGTTAGCTATCTGAACCTAAGTAAGTCACCTCATCTGTTTGTCTTGGTTTCCTCCTTTGTAAAATGGGGGATAATAACATTTCCCAGGGTTATTGTAAGGATCAAATAAAATAATAATTATAAAGCTTTTAGCATAGTGCTATATAAATTTTAACTATTATTATTATTATTACCTCCAAGAATTGTGAGGATTAAAGGATAATATTTGTATAGTGTTTACCACAGTGCCTGGCACATAGCTTGAACTATATTATTTATCCTGTTTCTTGAAATTTCTCCTTTCCCCTCCTGCTTCTCTTTTCTCTTCTTAACCTCCAGTCACAGAATTGTGATAGCCCTTTGCTTTTCATTCTCTTATTTCCATCTTTTTCCATGTAATTCTCCACCTGAACTTTATGATTGATTACCCCTCTTCCTTGGGCCCATGAGTTCTGAAGATGGGTCACGATAGCTCATGTTTATTTCTTATTTCTAAGTTTTTAAAGTTCTTTCCTCATAAATTTTTATGAGGAAAAAGTATCAATAAATTGATAGTATTAATCTTATCTTACAGATGAGGAAATTGAAACTCAGAGAGATGAAGAAACTTAGCCCCAGGTGACACAAGGGTCAGAGGTGAAACCTGATTTGGAGGTATTTAAGACCTTGTCCCTCCTATGTCTTACTTTAGTAGCTGCCCTACTTGGCCATCAAAGGGGGGCCTAATAAGCTTGGCCCAGAAAAGGGGTCCTGTATGGCTGAGTCATTCGCTATATCTAACTGTGGAGTGATGGCCACATCCTTTACCAAAATCTACCTTCAAACTCATCTTCTTCCAGAAGACTTCCTGCTCTTTATTAGGGGATTATTTAATAAAAGCATTTGGCAGTGTTTAGTAGGCTAATACATTTTTTGGTGCATATTGACTTTCAGTTATTTCCCTATGATGGTCACAGGTCATAGATATAGAGTCGTAAAGGACCTTTGAGGCTACTGGGTTCAATCCCTTCTGAGACCCAGGTGTGTTACACCTCTCTGGGCCTTGATATCCTGAAAAATTAACAAATTTTACTTTTCCTGTTTCACAACCAAGTAAATTTACCTTACTCAGGAAGTAGCTGGGGCAGGCTTTGAATAATGGAAGGAATACTGTCTTATCTATACAACACGGGGATAGACAAGATGACACAGTAGGAGTTTTTCAATTCTAGTTCCATGATCCTATGATCTTATGTAATCTCTTCATTTTATGGAAGTGAGGTCCAGAAAAATAAAAATAAAAAAAAATCTGTCTGTGATCACACAGGAGCTGTCCATCTCTGGACACTACCTGTTCTTCTGTTATCAATGAGAACTCAGACTCTTGTCCTGGGACTCTGGGCTCTGATAGGTGAGAGTTTACCTAATTTTGCTCAGAATCAGTCATCATGACACATACTTTCCCCTCTCCCACAATAACTCACAGTTTAACAGGAAAGATAGATTAAGACACACATACACACAGCTATGTTGGAACATTATATACAGGAGAAATCGGAGATCATCTGAAAGTGAAGACGCTTGGTTTAAAGAGGATTGGCAATGAAACAATTTTTTCCTACATCTATAAATAATATTTTATTTCCCCAATTATATATAAAACAATTTAAATATCCTTTTTTATTATTTGAGTTTCACATTCTCTCTCCTTCTTTAGATAGTAAGCAATTTGGTATAGGTTCTAAATGTGCAATCAAGCAAAACAGATTTCCGTACTTGATCATGACACTTGTCTCCATTGCCTTTCCTGTTATGTGTTATCTTCTGTATCAGACTGTAAGTTTCTTGAGAACAGGAACTGTCTTTTATGTTTATATCATATCCCTGGTTCTTACTTCAGTATTTAGAATTTAAAAAATGTTTAATTATTATTATATTTATATATTAATATAATTTTATTTTTATTTATAAATTTATAATTATAACAAATAAATAAAACAACTCATTTATATATTAACACCAATTAATAAATTAATCAATTAATTAATTAATTCAAGGGTACAGTGAGGATTTGAACCCCAGCTCACATTAGTACTATGTCTACTACATCAAGAATGAGTGTCCTGTTTCTTCTGTGGGAGTAATATCTCCTTACAGGTATATCCTGGATTCCTCTTTGTGATAATACTACCCTTCCTTTACTAGGAATAAATAGGATTTACAAATTTCTTCAAATAGAAGTTGCCCATTTTTCCTACTATATAAAAAATTTTGTGTTGATATAAAAATCCCAAGATACGGTTGTTGTAAGGTCATTTTCTTCAGTGGCAGAAGAAAACTTGGGAAAGACCAGTTTGCAAAAGCTACAAATTGGAACTGGGCCAAAATGGGTATTAAATATCCACTGGCCTTGGGTTGAAAATGGGTTGAAACATGAGACATTCTCAGGCCAGGAACATGAATTTGGTGAATGGTCTAACAATTATGATTGCGATGCTAGAAATTAAAAGCCTCCTGGATAAAGGACCATGGGAAAGACTGGATGGAGGAGTTTCTGCCCCATTAGATTGTGAGCTTCCTAAAGGCAGGGAATGTCTGTACCTCTTTTTGTATCCCAGGTGTGGAGCACAATGCCTGGAAGATGGCAGGTGATTAGTTAATGTTTATTGACTAATTCTTAAAGGATCATTTAGAAGGACTAGATGAGGTCAGACTGAGATGTTAGATGTGAGGCAGGAGTTGAACTTTATCTAAGGTTTCTAGGATCTAGGTTGGAAGGATCCTTAGAGACCATCTAATCTAACACCATCATTTTATAAATGAGAGAACTGAGACTTGGAGCAGGAAAGTGGCTTGCCCAAGCTATTAAGTACACAATAAAATGCAGGTCTCCTAATTCCAAATACAGTGCTCTTTCCACTAGTCTTGCCCCTGCCTAAGCTGCTGGTCAGGTCACAGAACAGGAGACACAGCAAGGATTAAGCTGAAGGAGGCTCTGCCATGCCTATATGGTTACACTGTAACTCTAGGCGGGAAAGACCTGCTCCTCATTAGAACTTTTTTTCTTTCATCAGCTATGGATCTAGTAAGCTTTTAATAAATGTCTGCTAAATTGGATAGCATGGTAACCTGATAAGCTTATATTTCTTTTTATTTCTTCCAATCAGCAAGTATTTAGTAAGAGCTTATGTCCTAGGCCCTGGAGGTATAAATGCAATAAATGAAATAATCCCAAGGAGTTTTTATATTTTTCAAGGAGTGATAACAAGTTATGTAAAAATATATGGAATAAATGTAAAATTTTCACTTCCTCCAACGGTTCCTCATATATATGCTTTCAAGGTCTCTGCCTACAGTGACTGCCCTCCCTAGATGTATTTCATCTTGTCAGTGTCTGCCTGAGAAAGCGTGATTTGAGAAGTGCAGACTGTAATGGGATTATAATTTCACTTATTCTGCTAAACCAATAGATGGTTATGTTTACTCCTTCACACCTGAATTCCTCCTCAGTAAGTTTTTTTAACCTGGGCAGGTCTCCACTGACTTAAGGACAGCAGGATTGACGACTGACGTTCAGCCCAGAGAATCCCGAAGAATGTGGGGTCTTGGGTCAGGCCGGAGAAGAGGCCATTAGGGCGGGGCTGTGAGGCTAGGGCCGGGTCTCCCCCCTTGGGGTTCTCAGGGGGCCGCCCCTCCCGGCGGGGCCGCACTCACTTCCGTCGTAGTCCAGCGTGGCGAACTGAGTGGTCTCGTTGCCGCAGCCTGCACTGTTGCAGGCCCTCATGCGCAGCTCGTACCAGGTGGCTTCTCGGAGCTCGGCCAGGAACACCTCCCCCGAACTGTTGGCCCGCAGGCCCTGCCAGGCCCACGTGCCCTTGGGCCTGTACTCGAGCAGGATGGACGTGATGGGGCAGCCCCCACTGCTCCAGCCCTGCAGGTTGAGTCGGGCGTGCGTGGAGTTGATGTGGGTGAAGAGGTGCTGGTCTTTGCTGAAGGACGGTTCTGGGGTGTGGGGTGGGGATGAGACCAGGGGGTAAGGGGACGGGAGGAGGGGGAGGGAAGGGGAGGGTTAATGTGGGCTGGACCAGCCCCCTTGTCTGCCCCCAAGCGGGGCGTTCCCCTGGGGGATTGTGGGGGTCTTCAGGTCCCTCCTCCATCTCCTCCTCACCTGATGGTGGCCCCAGGTGGTTAAGGGGTGAGAGGGGCAGATTGGGGTGGGGTTTCCATAGGGAGCAGAGGCAGGGGGAATCACAGGAAAGTAGGAAGAGATGGAGAGCAGGTAAAAGAGGGGAAGGGAAAAGGGAAGAGAAGGGGAAAAGGGGGAAGAGAGGGGAGGGGAAGTAGAAATCTTTCCCCCACCCCCAAAGCGGAGAAGAGGAATTGGTTTCTACCCAACTCTGCCCAAAAGAAGCTAACATTACAGGAAAGAGGCTCCCTCATCCATCCCTGTAGTCTTGGCCCCCATACCCTCCCCCCGGGGCCTCTCTATTTTATCCTGCTCCTGTATTCCTTCCGCTCCACAATCCCGCCAGCTTTCCTCGCTTCCCCAGCCCTTTCCTCCCACCACACCACTGGCGTCGGCAGTTCCGGACCTTGCCCCCCTGTGCCGGCTCTCCCGACCCCTCTGCACCCGGAGGAGCCCCCAGCCCGGCCCAGCCCCGGTCCTCACCCCGCCCGTGGGTTTTGGCTTCGATGATCTCGCTGATGCGCCCGGCGCCCACGCTGTTCTTGGCGGCCAGCTTCACCTTGTACCAGGTGCCGCACTTGAGACTGTCCAGTTTGAAGGAGCGCTCGCTGGAGCTGATGAACACGTCCTTCCACTCCTCGCTGTTGTCCACGGAGTACTGGAGCACGAAACCTGGGGGAGGAGAGGGATCAGCCCTGGTCAGAAGGGGGGGTCTGGGGAAGTCCGCGGCCCAGCGGGGGCCCAGGAGGGGAGGAGTAAGAAGTGAGGCAGGTGCAGATTAGAGAAACCCCCTACACCTCTGTCACAGTCTGTTCTCCAAATAGAGAGCTTCTATATGTAATTCTGCATAATAATTAAATGTGCCTTAATAACCGCTCTTCTCCCACCCCCCCCACTAGATTGTAAACTCCACGAGGAAGAAGATTATATCCAAGGCTATATGGAGCCAGCTCAAACCAGAGAGATGGTTAAAATTTTCAGTGTAGGTATTTACACCTGGGAAATCTACCAAGGTGACAAATTGGGTTTGACTTATTGTTGTCTCAAGTTTAGAAATCAATGAGAGAATGATAATCACGCAGTGTAAACTTAAAAGTATGTCCTTCCTGCAGAAGTGGTTTTTTTTGGTGGTGGTTGTTTTGTTTTTAAGAACTAGTTATTAAAACATTTACTGCTACATCTCTGTGTCTTATCTCGATTTTGTATTTTGCCTAGCACAGTATGCTGTACATACTAAATGGTTAATAAATGTTTACTGCATTGAATTAAATGTAAAAGCCCTGGGTGAGAGAGGGATTGTTAAGTTGATACTAAGAGCTTCTACCTCAGAAAAAGCTTCTCTTGGGAGCTGAATATACAGAACTTCCTAGTTCAGAGGGACCTTAGAGAATGTCTATTTCAATTGGTATGTGAATGAAAGTCTCTCCTCAATATGCTCCCAAATGGCTACGCAGACTTTGTTTGAGATCCTCCAATGAAGGGGAAATCCACTGCTTCTGCAGGTACCCATTCTCCTTTGGAGAATCTCTAGTTGTTAGGAAGTTTTCCTTTATAATAAGCTTAAGTTTGCTTCTTTTCCATTTCTTCTTAGCTCTCTTAGTTCTGCCATGTGGGTCAAATGGATTGAGTTTAAGTCTTTTGCCATGGGAAGATCCTTCAAATACTTGGAGCCAGATAGCATAAGTAGAATACATTGGAGGCATGAGGGACAGTTTGCACAAAAGCATGGTAATGGAAGATAAAACATTTGCTGTGAAGAACAGGGAGGACAGACTGGCTCCATTAAAAGTCTATGAGTATATATAAAAAGTATCCCATTGACTTTCCCTTTTCTTCCATACCAGGACTCCAAAGCTATATTGAATTCAACAAACATTTATTAATTCCATTGGGAGAATCAGTATTTGATTTTAGAAGTAATAGGGAACCATCAAAGTCTATTGATCAGGGGAGTGATGGTTCAGAGCCATTTTGGGACTAATCTTTGGCTGCTGTGTGTGGGATGGATTGTAAGGGAGAGATTTTAGTCCTGGGAAGAAGTGAAAATGGTGGTCACGTAAATGGAGAGAAGGGAATGGATGGGAGGAATGCTGGGGAAGTATAACTGACAAGATTTGAACTGGATATTTGAGGTAAGGAGAATGAAAAATTGAGGATGACTCCAAGGTTTCAAACCTGGGTGACTTGAAGGATGATAGTACCCTTCACAGAAATAAAGGATGTTCCCCGAGACCAGCTATGAAGAACTTCATGAATCTGCTATTCTTTTGGGTCTGGGTCAAACACTTTGGAAAAGACCCTAAGACATGAGTGTAGACACCTCCCACCGGCCCTTGTATTACATCGGCCTTCTTCCCCTACCTTATATCAAGAAGTTGGTTTATTTTGTATTTAATAATGGGAGAGGGGCCCGTTTTATACATTCTTTGTTTCTTAGGGACCCAGAATCAAGACGTTCCACATGGTCTTGCCAGTCTGGTTGTAATAACCAAATGTCCCATGGACCCTCGTGGCTGACACTCTTGAGGGTGGTGGTGATGGGTGTATAGGGTCTATCTTGTCCCTGTGTGCAAACTCCCTCCTTCTGGGTCCAGTCTATTCCTCCCCCAACCACTTACCTCGGATGGAGCTGCCCCCATTGTCCCCCGGGATCCAGGCCAGAGTGATAGAGGAGGCTGAGGTCTTAGACACAGTCAGTCGGGGCTGATCTGGAGGAACTGTAAGAGGGGATTCCAGAGCTTTCTCAGACTTCCTGCTACCACCTCAGCTTACCTCAAAGAGTTAAATCTAACGTCCTCTCAGCTAGAACTTCTGAGTGGTAAAAAATAACTCACAAGATTTCTCTTAATGCACAGCTAAGTTGGGTTACCTTGGCCAGGGTCAACTGCTTCTCCGCGAGTTTACATTCACCTCTCCCCCAATACTTCCCAAATTTTGAATAATGTTAAGCTCTCATTTTAAGGACAGAGCCAAGATGGAGAGGGTGGGAACATTTTGATGTCCCTGTCTTTCTACCTCTTTGCAGTCAGGTTTCCCTTTATATTTCTATTCTTCCCATCTTCTTCCATTGTAATCATAGCATATATTTAGACCTAGAGGGAACTTGGAGATCTTTTAATTTTCTTACTTTACAGATGAGGAAACCCCAAAGTATTGTCTAAAGGAAGGTGTCAGAGCCAAATCCAAACCAAGATCCTCTGCCTTCCCATTCAGCCCTTGCCTCCATTCCCTCCAAGACATCTCTTTCTCTTCCACCCTGGGACTCTTCTCTCCCCCTCGAGAACTATTTTTCCTTTTCCATGTAGTTTCCAACTACATGGCTGGACCATGCTCTCACCTTGTACCAGCAAGTTGATGATGATGGTATCGAAGCCCCAGGTGTTGGTGGCAGTGCAGGTGTAGTAACCAGAGTCCTCGGCCTTCACCGAGCGTAGCACCAGGGTCCCATTGGTTTGGATGAGCCGATGCCCATCTACGGTCACAGCAATAGCAGAGTCCTCACTGTGGGCAGGGAACTGGGTTCAGAATTGTAGGCCAACTTTCATTCCTTAGCGACTTCTTTCCCCAGGGCTTAAGGGAAGTTTTGAGGGAGAGCAGCCAGAAAGGTGACAAATGGAGCTCTGACTAGGAGTCAGGGATCCTTGGTTCTCATTCAGCAACCATATCATCTGGATTTCCCTTAAATCTCAATGGATAAGGGTCTCCAAACAGAGAGCAACTCAGAGAGAGAAGATATGGCATTATGTGTACCTAGACTCTTCCCTACAATTTCTTAGGAAGGGGTGAAGCAAGGATTAAATCAAACCCAGGTTGAAGGATGCAATGGTCACTTACCTGTCCTTTGTCCATTTGATGGCTGGGACAGGTTCCCCCACTGAGGTACAGGGCAACCGGACATCTTTCATCCAAGGTGTGGTCACAGTGCCTCCAAATGAGATGATTTTGGCAGGGGCTATGAGTAAAGAAGGGTGGATTCCAACTTACCTCCGCCCATTAATACTTTCTCTTTTTAAATTCAATTTTATTTTATTTTCTGTCCTGAATTTTTTTCTTCCATCTCCCCCTTCTCCACCCACTGAAAAGGCAAGGAAAGTAAAACCCATTATAAATATATATTGTAACAAATTCCCTCATCAGCCATGTTCAAAAAGAAATATGAAGAAAGAAAGAGAAGAAAGTGTGTTTCAGTCTCTGAATCCATCAGCTCTCTATCTGGATAAGGGATAACACATTCCATCATGTGTCCTTTGGAAATGCATCAGTTACTAAAGTCTTTCAAAATTGATTATTTTTACAATATTGCTGTTATTATTCAAATGTTCTCTTTGTTCTCCTTACTTCACTTTTCATCAGTTCATAAAGTCTTCCTGGGTTTTTCTAAAAAAAAAAAATGATCCCCTTCATCATTTCTTATTGCACAATAATATCTCATTGCATGTATATCCCATAACTTTTCAGACATCCCCCAGTTGATGGACATAAATCACCCCCAGTTTCCAATTCTTTGCAAACACAAAAAGAGGATTAGGCTTTCTAGAGATATCTTTGCTTGATCTCCACCACTTGCCCTGTGACCTGAAGGATCTTACTGGTGTGTTTGTGTTTGTGTTTGTATGTGGAATGTGGAATGATGCTTCAAGACATAGTTATTTCAGTTCCTTGGCCAATAAACCAGGACAACTTAGTATAGAGATAATCAGATATGTCACATGCTTGGGTCCTAGTAACAGTTATGCTTTGATATAATGTAATCTCTTAGACTTAATTTCTTCATTTATTGAGTGGGAATACATCTTGACATCTCTATCCCACAGAATTGCTATTAAGAATCAAAGGACATTTTAATAAAGATACCTCAAAAAGTTTAAAGCATTAACTGAATAAACTTTAATACTTCAATTATCATTTTTTTCCCTTAATGGTTATGGGTATTCCCTCTTGCAGCACCAATTTAAGGTCCCTCCATGTCTTAGTATAGACTGTCTTCATGATTCCATTGTCCTCTCTACCTTAACATTTTAAAATCTCTTCCCAACCTTACAATGTGGTTTCAAAATGAATCAAGATCTGATGGCTGTTTCTCAGTCCTAGACCTCTCTATAGATGTTGTTGCTGCCAATCATTGCAAAATCCTTTTCTAAATTTTCTTCTCTCTTGGATTCAATGTTGAAAGGGAATCTGGGAATATCGAAAGGGGAAAGAAGCTATCTGTGTATGGATATGTATACCTAGCAAACTAGATCCCATAAAAAAAAATGTAAAAAGGTTATAATGTAGGAATAACAATAATAATAGCAGCTACCATTCATATAGCACTTTTAAGTATTACAAAGCGCCTTACAAATGTTGTCTCATTTGATTCTTCTAACAACCCTGGGAGGTAGGTGCTATTATCTCATTTTTTACAGATGAGGAAACTGAAGCAGGAAAAGATGAAGTGATTTCCCCTAGATAGTGTCTGAGGCTAGATTTCAATTTAGGTCTTCCTAATGCTAGATCCATTGCTCTCCTCACTGTGCCACTTAATTATTCTCAGGAGACAAAATTAAAGAAAGGAGATTCAGACTCAGATGTCTATTCAAAAATACACAATGTATGGATAACAAGAAAACTGAATTATAGATTCCTATGTAAAGAGACAAATTTGACCTTACAGGTATAAATGAGATTTAGTGAGACTAGGCTTGTATTTACAACATTATTCTGCAAGGGTAAACCTCATTCAAAATGAGAAGAGATAAAAAATGTGGTGGAGTTCAATGGAAGTGTAATAAGATGCACTCATGTGAGGAAATCCAAGCACCAAAAAAGGAATGCCCAGTAGAGAGCATTTGGGTGAATATCAAAGGAGAGATAAGCAAAATCAATGTTATCATCAGAATATACCACAGAATCTTCATAGGGGGAAATGGAAATTCAGGAAACAAATCACCAGTGTGGATATAGTAATGATGGGAAATTTCAATTGTTAAGTAGGCTATTAATGAAATATTTTCTCTCTCTCTCTCTCTTTGTGTGTCTCTCCCTTTCTCTGTCTCTCTCTTGTCTCTGTCTCTTTATCTCTGTCTGTCTCTCTCTTAGATTTAGTTTTCTCATTTGAGTGGGATTATATCATGACATTTCTATCTCACAGAATTGCGCTCTCTCTCTCTCTCTCTCTCTCTCTCTCTCTCTCTCTCTCTCTCTCTCTCTCTCTCTTTCCCCCAAATGATAATTTCATCTGCAAAAGAGGGAAGAAGAAACATCAGGAAGTGTTATTTTGGTCCCTTTTCTTACCAATGAGTAGAAACTAGCTATTGAAGAAAAAATGATGAGACCCTTGGGAAGAAGTTACCATGCCATTTTAGTATTTCTTATATAGAAATTGAGGAAAACAGAGCATGGTTTGAAAGGCTCCCTAGCTTTTGTAGAATTCAAAAAGTTCAGTGAAAAGGAAGGTAAAATCCCCTGTGATTCAGTCCAGGAGGAATGAGAAACTCTCAATAATGAAGTTACAAAGATACAAGGTTTTGAAAAGGTTTGTAAGGAAGATGGAAAGAAAACCAATGCCAGGAGTGCTAGTATTTATAATAAGCTGAAACTAGTTGAGAAAGCTAAGGAGAACAAAAAGGTTTTTAAAAAGTTCCCATTGGGGGAAAAAACGAATAAAAGCAGGTGGCACCATGGCTAATTGGGGATGGTGATAATGGATGATAGAGAGAAGGAAACACTTTGCTTCTCTTTTTCTGTAAACCTCCAAAGTCCTACTCTGATGTCTCATTATGTCAGGGAAATGATCTTGGGTTTGCAAGTGGTATGCCACTAGAATTCTGGACTAGAAGTTCTGGCAGATTCTATCATGAGGAAAGTGTTTCAGGTATAGCTCTGCTGACAAGTTTGTGTCTGTTGTTCAAGGCTAATCTACCTAAGAACTGAGAAATATCACCAGTGAGAGGACTAGGTAATTAATTCTTTGGCCATGATAACTCATTAAACAAAAACACAAATGACCTTTAGTTCTTTACTCCTTTGAGTGATGGTAATAGTAATAGGTAAATAAGGAGTGGAGAATAAATAAGGGGTTGTAATTTTTCAATTGTAATGTACTCTCTCAGCATCTACATTTTGGCAAGAGATAGACAACATGAACAAATAAAAGTCATGGACCTTTATCATTCTGATTTTGTTGCCTACATTCAAAATAGAAAAAAATGCCAAATTTTGGTTAGAAGTTTAGAGAAATTAATGATGTGGTTTTTTTCCATTCAAGTTCATGTGCCCTCAAGGGGTCTTTGGATCTGAGGTGAAGAACCCTCTAATCTAGAGGAAGGCCTCACCTAGATTGAACAGAACACCTGTGGAGCATTGGTGGAAAGAGATTGAGAACTGTCAGCACAGGACAAGAAATATGGATGGATTGTAATCTGTACCATCGGAGAGAATGTTTTTTATCATTGAAGGATCATTTAGGATAACATCTCTTCAATGAAGTCTTCCCTGGCCTGCTTATTTGGTAATCATTTTTTCTTCCTCAGACTTCATTTATTTTTCATATTATTTTTGTACTTCTCTTATATCATTACAATTATATTATTTTTGTAATATCATTATTTATGTCATCATATTGTCTTAGAGTACACCCAAGCACTTAGGTACACTGGACACATTAGGTGCTTAATAAATCTTATTGAAATGAAATGAATTCCCTTCCCTTATAAAGGAGAGATTATCTAAAAAAGGAGAGGAGGGAGGGGAAGTTATCAGGAACTAAGTAACAGTACTTGGGTGTGTATGTGGGGAACAGTGACCAGAACCAACCATAGCAGCTTGAATATAGTAAATGCTTGATAAATAATTGTAGAATTGTTTGACAAAAGGGTGTAAAGTCAGGTCAAAGTTGGCCTGGGGCGGGGGGCGTTATTCTTGACATTGTCCTAGGTCCTAGGTCCTAGCCTGGAATGTTCTTCCTCCACAGTTTAGCCTCCTCATTTTCCCTGGCTTCCCTCAAGACTCAGCTCAAATCCCACCTTCTCCATTCCCTTTAGCTACTAGGGCCTTTGCTTCCCTTATTTCCTTCCATTTACTCTCTATGTATTGTGTATGCATCTAGTTATTTATATTATCCCCTCTAGAATGAAAACTCGAGGACAGGGACCGTTTTTTACCTATTTTGTATCCCCAGTATTTACACAGTTATGGGGCCTAATAGTGAACATTTAACCATTTAAGGAATGCTTAGTGATTGATTTGATGGCTGACTCAAAGCTTGTGTGTGCTATGTTCTACTTTCCCCCTGGAGGATGGAGAGGGGACCTGGAGGAGGGCTCAGAGAGGCTGAGGAAAACTGAGGAAGATACCCCAGAACAGCGATCCGAGATGGGGCTATTGTGGTTGCGGTCACAAACCAAGTGTGAGGGTAAGGACTGTGGGGTTTGGTTTTTTTGGTAATGTCTGATTCTTCCTGACCCCTTTGGTGGTTTTTCTTGGCAAATATACCAAAGTGGCTTGCCATCATCTTCTCCAGCTCATTTTACAGATGAGGAAACTGAGGCAGATAAGATTAAGTGACTTGCCGAGCGTCACACGGCTGAACTATAATCTGAACTCTGCTTCTCGGAAGGGAGGGCTAGCACTAGCCACTGTACCACTAGCTAACCCTGAGGGTAAAGACGAGGATTCTTAAAAGGAGATTTCTTTGGTTTCTCAGCTACCACTTAGTGGCTGTAAGTGAATGGACAAATTAAAAAAAAAAAAACCCATTTATTAAGTACTATGCACTAAGTACTGTGCAAGTGCCGGGGGGATAAGAACAAGTAAACAAGATTTCCTGCTGCAGTCACGCTGCTCTGATCCCTGTTCTGAGAACTTACTGTAACGTAACTGGCCCCTCCTGACCCTGGTACCTCACGGCTGACTATGGGGTGGAAAGCAGAATAAATCGTCCCTGCTCTGAGCGGCGGGGCGGAGATAACGGGGGCAGGGCCGGGCCCTTTGGGTCCGAATGGCACTAGAGCTGAGGCGGAGCGGGGCCGCAGGCTCCGGCTCTGTCCGCGGGAGACGGGAGCCGAGCCGACGGGTCGGAGCAGGCGGTTGTGCGGGGCTCCCGGAGTCAGGGGGCAGCAGAGGCTCATTCTTCGAGGATGCCGGCGAGGGCCCGGCGCGCGGAGGGACCTGGAACCAGAGGCTCTCGGGGCAGGCGGAGCACGCCCTCCGGTCCCAGGCCGGGCCCGGGCGGGGCGGGGGCCTCTGCCTGAGCCGGGGCTTCTCAAACTTTCCGCAGCAGCCGCTTTCCGCCCCCTTTCCTCTCCCACGCCTCCTCACCCTTTCCAGCCGGCTCGATGGTGACCTTCTCACTGATGTTTCCCCGGCCGGCAGAGGTGACGGCCGCTACCCACAGCATGTACTGCTGCCCTCGATTCAAATGAGCGATCCGGTAGAAGAGCTGCTCTGGGCTCGTCTCGTATTCGCTGGGGGCCTGGGTGGGGACGGGAGAGGAGAGAGATTAACGGCTGCTCCCCGAGGCCCGGACCTCCGCCTGCCGTCTCTGCGGGGGCTGGGGGCGCCCTGGAAGGGGCGGGAGCGTGTGTGGGAGGCGCGGATCTAGGGCGGTCCGTCCTGCTGGCCCCTCCCTAACTGGACAGGAGTTAGGAAGGGTCAGATCACGGGCACGGAGCCCACGAGTTAGCATCCTGGCAACACACCTGGCCCTGGGCGGCCGACCTGAGGGCTTTCTTGGGATGAAAAGCCCTCCCTCTGCAGTGAGGGGCGGTCCCAGGACCTCTAGGGTTGGAAGGGACCCCAAGCCACCCAGGCTCTTCCTTTTCTTAAGCTCAGTGCTTCTGCCTCTGCCTTATGCGCGCAGCATGATTCCGGATGGGCCCCTCTCTGGGAGGGGTCGGAGCCGGGGGTCCGAGCCCCCGCCCAGCTCTCTGGATCCTGTGAGGCAGGGCCGACACCCCAATGTCGCTGAGTGACCCCGGCCAGGGGGCCTTCTGATTTCAGTGTGTGTGTGAGAACGTGGGGACCGGGGATTAAGAGATGGCCTTTCGGAAGAAAAGAGCTCAGAACTCAGGACAGCAGCGGCCGCCTCCATCTACTTTAGAGTTCTGTCCCCTGGTCCCACCTTTTAATTACTCCCCTTTTATTTCTGCAGCAGCAAACCTTTGGAGAGGAAGAAACAAGGAAAGGAGGGGAGAGGTCCTCGCTCAGTAGCACTTTATTAATTATTATTAGCTGCACTATAGATCTCCATAGACATTCTACATATGTTATATGTGTACATGTATACATACACATATATATTTTTTAACCAAATGACAGTTTTGACAAGTTGCCAACAAAACAATATCGGATCCCAGTGGCTTTACCAGTTGCTTTGATGAAAAGATTATGTTGCCTTGGAAACCAGTGGCTCAGATATTGAAATGAATTTGAGAAGGAGCTTTTGATAAGCACCAGTTTGCAGACCTCCTGTCAACCTCTTCCCTGGCACAGGCGGTTTGGGGCTGGCTTTCATTTTATTTTATTTTTTGGTCAGCCGCGGGGAAGGGAGAGGAGGATGGCGCCAGGGACCCTTTGAAATTGGCGCAGAGGGCTGGGGAGGGGGCCCAGCCCAGGGAACAGATGGGGGTAGTAGGGCCAGAGGGAGAGAATAATTAGTTATCTCTGCAGTCGCAGCCTCTGGCGCAGGCACACGGGCACACGTGCAGGCCCAGCTTGGGCACACACACACTCACACAGCCTGGGCACAGACTGAGAGGCAGACATGGTCAGACATACACACACCGAGAGATGGGGGGGCGGGGCTGAGAGTGTGTGGGGATACTTTCCATGCTCCAGTTGTAAAGGTAATTTCCTGCTCCGCTGCCTAGGCACATATATATGGGCCAGAGCCTCCAGCCTTAAAGGACCTAGTCTGTTTTGGAAGGGGGAGGAGAAAACATTCCTTTTGATCTGAAGTCTTCTGGTGGGAAATGTGGGGCAACACCAGTCCCAGCCTTGGGATGAGTTCCCGTGGGGCCTCTCTAATGGGGAGCATGGCTTCCAGCCCAGAAGGGCCTTGCGGTGGCGAGGAGGGCAGGCCTGGGGAAGTCATGAGGGGGCTGCTGTCGAATGTGTGCACTTGTGTCTTCTTGAATGTTTGCCTATTTGTGGGGAGTAGGTTTGTGATTGTACAAACATGTATATTCATTTATATCTCAATCCTTTGTGTGCCCAGGTTACAGAAAAAAATGCATTTCCCTTTATTTCTGAGTATTTAAACCCTGTGTGTGCCCAGGTTAGAGAAGATGCAGGGGGATTGGAAAAGGTGATGGCAGCAGCTCACCTGCACCCTGGTTGTTCAGCCTTTGACCAAGGTTTCCTTTCTTATGCCTAAAATTGCCTCTGAGATGCCCTCTGGTCCTACCCTGGGTTCCTCTGTTCCCACTGAACACAGCATGCTAAGTAGATCGGCCCTACCTCCTATGTACATTCATACCATACATTCTGCACACACTTACCAAAGACACCCAGATTCATGGATACTTCGGCTCACTTCCACACTCACACAGACTCTGTTATAGACTCACATTAACTTAGCAAAGACACAGAGGTCTTTGGCCCCTGCCTGAATGCTCTGAGGTTGGTATTTCCTGACTTGATTGCCTCAAGAAACTTCCATCTCAAGTGGGAAATATTCGGGCTCTAGTCCTAGAATTTTCCACATTGCTGTGGTGATTGTTCTATTAATAAAGAGAATGTCTTGTAATTATTCTCTTTGTAATTCAGAAAAAGCAAAAATAGTACAAAAGGCATAGGGAGGTAGTCTGGGGCCTGGAGGCATTACCCCATCACTCCTAGGGGAGCAAAGGAAGAACACAATGTGCTGCCTCTGGGGACTCATGTAGCCCCACTACATGGCATCCTTCCTGGTTCTGTCCAGAACGGTCGCTATCCCCAGCTTCCTCCTTTCTCTACTCCTCTGTACCTGGAAATCAGAGCCCAGGAAGAGGCTATGGAGGTATGAACCAGATTCATACCTTAGCTTGCCATCATTTCCTTCTCAGAAAGGGCTACTATGGACTCAGCATTGAAGAAACCGAACTTTCCCCAATATTCTCTCCCTTGCCCTGTCCCAGATCCCTTCCCCTTCTCACCCAGTCCAGGCTAAGTTGGTCTATTTTGTCCAAGAATATTTAGGGACAGGAAATGTCACGGTGTCTGAGTTCGTGCTCATCTATCCGTCCTGGGTCTTGCTAAGAATTCTTGGAGCCTGTAATCCTGGAGGTCTGGGCAGGGGCTTTGGAGGACCTGGCTTCACTTTGCGTCCTCCCTACCTGGCTGTGACCCTCTGGCACATGAATAATTGTGTGGATCATATGTGTGATCCAGGATGAGATCCTGGGAAGTTCGCAGAGGCACAGCTATTAGTGTTAGTTGGTGACAACCTAAAAAACAAGTCTGCCCTTTGCCTCTTTTCTCTCCCTCCCTCCTACCCTCCCTAAATTCCTCCCCCCTCTATGTCTTTCTGTCAGTCTCTGCTTCTCTGTCTCTGTATCTCTACTTTCTCTGTCTCTGTCTCTCATTGTCTCTGTCTCTGCTTCTCTGTATCGCTGTCTCTCGTTGTCTCTGTCTGTCTCTCTGCTCAGAGTTGGCTTAATGTCCCATCCTGCTAGGAGCATCAGACCTTTCACTGTCCCCAGAGGCCGTGTCCAGCTGGGCCATTCTCTGCGGTTCACTCACCGGCTGTCCAGACCCAGGACTGGAGCAGAAGATGGTGTACTTCCGGATCACCCCATTGGGCTTGGCAGGAGGCAGCCAGGATACGACCACGCTGCTGGCTGAGGAGGGGACCGCTTTGATTCCAGCAGGGGGACCTGGAACTGAGTGGGGAAGAAGGCCAGGTTAGCCTAGGGAAGGATGGAGGGCCACTCTGGGGAAATAAAGATAGGGCTGACATTTACCTAACATTTTAGAGTTTGAGACTGGGGACAGAGTAAGGTCAGAAGGAGATTCTGAGATATAATGAGACTCTCTCTCTGCTCTCCTTGCCTCTGGTTTCATCTGCCATTCTGACCCACTTGGCTTTCTTGTGGTTCTTCCCTTTTAATAGCAGCTACCATTTATATAATACCTCAAGTCATACTTTATGTATGTTACTTCATATGATCATCTTAACAACCTTGGGAGAGAAGTACCATTGTTATACCAATTATACAGATGGGGAAACTGAGGCAGAGCTAATAAGTAGGCAAGGCAGGATTTGAAGTCAGGACCTCAGGTGGGGCACACTGTCCCCTATACCATGTAGCTGTTTCTTTTTACTATGGAGTCTGCCCACTTGCCAGCAAAGGTCCCTCTTCCTGTCAAACCATAGTTCGTGGTCACTCTCTCCAGAAGACCCTCCTCGGATTAATCTATCACACTCTGCAACCCACCAAGACAATTTCTGAGCTCCCCCTTCCATCCTATCTCTACCCCCTGGAGTTTTATATTTTGCTGGATTGCATGTTGAATTATTTGTTCTCCCTTATAGAAATGGAAGCTATCCGAGTTCTCAGGACTTTTGCGACTGCAGGGAAGATTGGTTGCCTGCCTGTGGTGCTTCCCCAGGGCACTTCCCACCTTTCCCCTCATTCAGTTCTTAGAAGGAAAACTATTTTGGTTTTTTTTTTGTCAGCGGCAATCATTGCTCTCTTACACTGAGTGCATTCCCCCTGGAGCCTCTGCTCCTCTTCTGGGCTGTTCACTTGGGAACCTGGCTTAGCAGGATTGTGTCTTCAGGAACAGCCTGGTGAAAAGGGCATTGCGTTTGGGTTCAGAAGACCTGGACTTGAATCTTGCTTCAGCCACTTACTTCCTCAGAGACTTCGGACAAGTTATTTTTACCGATTTGTGCCTCCAGGGTTTTGGAAGAGGTAATAATTACAGCCCCTTAAAATCTGAGACCTGATTTGCTCACATTATTTCATTTGGTCCTTGTGCCAACCTGGAAGTAGATGCTATCACCATCCCCATTCTAAAGAAAGAAAACTGAGTTTCAGAAGATCAAGTGATTACAGCTAGTGAGTGTTTGATGTCTTTCTGACTCCAAAGCCGATATTCCATCCACGATGATATGTGGTCTCTCTGAAGTTGTCTAACGATCCTTTGATCTTATGGATCAGGAGATTCTAGTTTAGTGATCCCAATGAGTCAATGCGTTTTTTGTTGATCTTTCTTCCTGTTTTTGCTCTCCTTTCCTCCCTTTCCAGCCTTCTTCCCTGCAGGTGGGTTGCCCTGTACATAGTCAGGGTGAGGGGACTGTCAGGGCCCCCTCAAGGCAGAGGTCTTAGTTCTTTGAGCTTCTCTCAGGGAATGGGGATGTTTCTTATCAAATGACAATAATGTGAAGGTGAGATTCCCCCCTCTTTGTGGATATTATGTTTGGGGCTATGGTTTCAGGAAGGAAAGAGGGGCCCCGTCTTTGACAGTTTTAGCTCAGGGACGGTGTCAGGTCTGGTTAAGAAAGCCTGCCCTCCTCACTCTGTTCTCAGCACCCCAATTTATGCCAGCCCTTAGACATCAGGGAAAGGAGTTGCCTTTAGCTTCTCTCCCCAGGTGGGGGTTGGAACTGGCTCTGAACATCTGTGACCTTAATCCCCTAATGTGCTTGACCAGCTTATCCTGACAATATCTTGATGGACCTTTCAGCATCTGCTGCCCAGCAGCTTGGGTACTTTTGGAAATATCCCACCCAAACAGGTGGGCTTTTAATGGGAGCAAGGGTGGGACTTATTAATATTGCTCCTCCTTAGAGAATGGGGGAGATGTCAACAGAGGGATGTGTAGAAAGGACAACAACTTTAATTTGAAGGTTACTCTTACAGGTCTCAGGGACAATGCTTTTTCTCCCCCTCCCCCCAGCTTTTGGTTTAAGATATAATCAGGTGACAGTGATCACCAGGGGCATTACTGGAGAGGAAAAAAGTCTCAAAAGGGAGGTCTGTGGAGAGAGAGCCGGCCAGATCCCTTCCCCTCTGCCTGAGTGATGGTGACAGCAGCTGATTTCGAACTGACTGAATATAAAGGAGTCTCAGTTCGGGGGCTCCACCCTGTGCCTCTTGGAACCTGCATGTTATTGGGTGTGTATGTTGGGGGGATGCAACATCCTTCCCACCCACAACTGCATTCAGGTGGCCCCTCCCTTACGATGTTCTCCCAGCTCACAATCATTCTTCCTGGCATCTCTCAGGGAACTTTATCCCACAATGTGTTTGTCACCACAGTTTGCATTCAAGTTATTTGTGCCTTTACAAATGTTAGTATTAGACTGTAAGCTCCTCGAGGGTAGGGAGCGTGTCTCATTCACTTTTGTAGAAAGGCAGTCTGGCCTTGGAAGGTTGTGTGACAATGACCCGGTGCTCTGGCCAGCTCTTAGAGATGCTGGATTCCATGGAAGGTGTCAACCTGTATACAAGGTTTTTTTGTCCCTTTGTTAGCATAGAGGAGTTTCTCATACTGATGAAATCAGAGTTTAGTCTCTATCCCCTGGGTAACCTCGAGGCACAATGGATCCAGCGATGGACAGTCAGGAAGAACCTGAGGGGGGTGGAGGAGAGGGCATGGATGGTAGGTGTGTGTGCACGTGCTTGTGTTTATATGCTTGTGTGTTGGGCCAAGGACTTTATTATCCTCCCTGGTCTGGATGTAGACGCCGTTCCCGGCCTGGGGATGCGTTTGTGTGTATGTTTATTTATATGTATGTTACATATTTATATAATTTATAATAAATACATGTGCATGCATGTGTGTACATTTATATGTATATTACGTATTTATATAGTTTATAAACACACGTGCATGTATGTGTACATATATGCATATTACATATTTATATAGTTCATAAATACATGTGCATGGATGTGTGTACATTTATATGTATATTACATATTTATATCGCTTATAAATACATGTGCATGTATGTGTACATTTATATGTATGTTACACATTTATGTAGTTCATAAATACACGTGCATGCATGTGTGTACATTTATATGCATATTACATTTATATAGTTCATAAATACATGTGCATGGATATGTGTAATTTATATGTACATTACATATTTATATAGTTATAAATACATGTGCATGTATGTGTACATTTATATGCATATTACACATTTATGTAGTTCATAAATACACGTGCATGCATCTGTGTACATTTATATGCATATTACATTTATATAGTTCATAAATACACGTGCATGGATTGTGTAATTTATATGTACATTACATATTTATATAGTTATAAATACATGTGCATGTATGTATACACTTATATGTATATTACATATTTATATAGTTTATAAATACATGTGCATGGATGTGTGTATATTTATATAATTTATAAATATACATGTGCACATTTATATGCATGTTACATATTTATATAGTTTATAAACACACATGCATGGATGTGTAATTTATATAATTTATAAATACACATGTGTACATTTATGTGCATATCACATATTTATATAGTTTATAAATGCTTGTGCATGGATGTATGTACATTTATATAGTTTATAAATACATGTGCATGTATGTATATATTTATATAATTTATAAATACATATGTGTACATTTATGTGTATATTACATATATGTGTGTATAAATTTACATTTGTATAGTTTATAAATACATGTGCATGGATGTGTGTACATTTATATAATTTATAAATATACATGTGCACATTTATATGCATGTTACATATTTATATAGTTTATAAACACACGTGCATGGATGTGTACATTTACATAATATATAAATACACATGTGTACATTTATGTGTATATTACATATTTATATAGTTTATAAATACACTGCATGGATGTGTACATTTATGTGTATGTTACATATTTATATAGTTTATAAATACACGTGCATGAATGTGTATACATTTATATGCATATTACATATTTATATAGTTTATAAATACACGTGTATGTATATGTTCATTTATGTGTATATTACATATTTATATAGTTTATAAATGCTTGTGCATGGATATATGTACATTTATATAATTTATAAATACATGTGCATGCATGTGTGCACATATATATTACATATTTATATAGTTTATAAATACACGTGCATTTATGTGTATATTACATATGTATACAGTTTATAAATACATGTGCATGTATGTGTGTACATTTATATAATTTATAAATACATGTGTGTGCACGTGTGCACATTTATACGTATATTACATAGTTATATAGTTTATAAATACACGTGCATGTATGTGTGCATTTATATGTGTATTACACATTTATATAATTTATAAATACATGTCCGTGCTATATATATATAGTTTATAAATACACGTGCATTTATGTGTATATTACATATGTATATAGTTTATAAAAACATGTGCATGTATGTGTATATTGCATATTTATATCATTTATAAATACATTGCATGGATGTGTCTACATTTATATAATTTATAAATACATGTGCGTGCATGTGTGCACATTTATATGTGTATTACATATTTGTATAGTTTATAAATACACGTGCATGTATGTGTGCTTTTATATGTGTATTACACATTTATATCATTTATAAATACATGTGCATGCATGTGTGTACGTGTGTGTGCACACATTTATAAGCAGTGTGTACCTGCCCATCGTGCCTTACATGCGTATGCATGGGGACAGACACTTACTGTCCTCCTTGGTCTGGATGTAGAGCACACTGCTGCGGACGCCATCCCCGGCCTGGGTGTAGGCCAGGACCTGGACGCTGTAGTTGGTGAACTTCTCCATGCCCCGGAGCTCGACCCGCTCCCGCGTGGTGGTGATGTTCTGCATCTCCCCCCACTCTGCCAAAAGAAAGACATCAGTGAGTGGAGTTTTGGGGCCCGGTTCCCTTCCTTCTGCTTCTGGGGGAGCAGCCCGTAGCTAAGGACACACTGGTCACATGCTCTGCAGGTCCTTATTTCAAGCTGGCCCCACTTTGCGAGAGGAGCAGGGAGACATCGTGACCACAGGCTGAGATCCTTGGGGTCTTTGCTCTCAAAGCTGTCCAGAAAAGGCTTCTCTGGGAAAGCATTACCTTGGGACCCGGACCAAAACTGGTTAAACCTTCTAAGGTCAAATAGGGCCCCATAGCTGAAGAGGAGGGTCACAAAACTACAATTTATTATCAGCAAATGCTTGATTTGTACACCTATTATATGCACCTATAGACCCAAGTTGCGTAAAAATTCCTTGAATGAAAAAGTGGAAAAATTTTAAGAAGATTCCCACTGATTCTCTCTCTCACCCTTCGAGTCACTGGGACTTCTTCCCTTCCCCATAATATAGAACATTGATTTGGGAAACACCTTTCAGGCCCCTTATTTCTTTACAGAAGAAGCTTTAGGGCAGCTGCTTGCACAATGAGTTGGGTCCCATGCAGGGAAAATCAAAACCTTGCAGCTTGGCTGTGTGTACGGTATTAAAACGGTGTAAAAAGAGTCAGTTCCCAATTATCTGCATTTGGATCATCCATTTTATGAGCGATTCATAACAAATATCCATTCCCACGCTGGTCATCCCCCAGCAACCTCCATGCTTCCAGACCAGGTCCATGCATTTCGAACCAGTGAGTATTAGGGAATGAAAACTTATTTTAGTATGAGGACAAGATAATTCCACAACTAAACCTGGAAAGGTCCTCATCACTTCTGTCCTGGATTATTGCTATGGTTTCCTAATTGGTCTCTCTGCTTCCAGTTCTTCCTCTCAAATTCATTTTCCATATATTTGCCAATAAAGCACAAAACTGACCGTATCACTCCCCTGCCCAAGAAGAAGCTTCAATGGCTTCCTAGTGTCTTCAGAATAAAATACAGATTCCTTACTTTGGTATTTAAATTCTTCACCATCTAAATTGCACCTCTTTGCCAAGACATATTTCTCAATATTCTCCCTTTCAAACATACTACCTTCCAGTTGAACAGGTAGATTTACTGTTTCCCAGAACTGAAATTCTTTTTCATTTTTGTGTTTTCATGGCAGGCTGCTTCCCATTCCCAGAATACCCTCTCTTTTTACCTTAGCCTGTAAGAATTTTTTGCCTCTTTCAAGGAGACAACCCAGGTGCTTTCTCTATTGCACAAATTTCTGCTGCCTTTTTGTCTTCCCATGATCTTGTATTTAGCTGTTTAAATGCTGTACCCTAGATTGTAAGGTTTTAGAAGGCAGGGATTAATGTTTTGTCTTTTTATCTCCACTGCCTAGCACAGTGTCTTTTGCACTTAATAAATGTTTGTTGAAAAAAAGTTCATTGATTGATTGATTTGATAATCAATCAACCAATCAACAAACAGTTATATTTAAGATGTGCCAGGCTCTTTGTTAAAGCTGGTGATATAAAGAAAAACAAAAACAATTCCTTTCTCAGGAAGCTAATATTCTTTTGTTTAAAATTAAGTTTATTATTTTTAAAATTTAAACATGTATTTCCTCTCTTCCACCTCTCTCTCAATAAACCATAAAAAATTAGAAAAATAAACTCTCATAACAAAGATGTATAGTTAAATAAAACAAATTCACCAAATTGATTGTGTCCCAGAAGACATTTCTACATCTTGAGTCCATCACTTCTCTGTCATGAGGTGAATGGAACTAATATTTTGATGGTGGAACCAACATATTTCTAAGTTGATAATATAAGATAAATCCAAGGTCAACGGAAGGTAGTTCTAGACTCTTAATAGCTGGGAGACCAAGAAAGGCCTCCTTCAGGAGATGATGCTTGGGTTGATTCTTAAAGAAAGTCAGGGATTCTACTAAGAGGGAGAGCTTTCCAGGCGTGGGAGATAAATCTGTGCAAAAGAATGAAGATGGGAGATGGACTATCTTTCAAAAGAAAACAAAATTTTGGAAGGATTATATGACTGGATTTTCTTGGCTGTTATTCCCTACTGTTACTGTATATAAAGCTAATACTCATTTCCACCTGGCCTGACTTTGAGATTAGTATAAGTAGCACCTGAATGAACCATTTTCCAGCTCTTATAATAATCTTGTTTCACCTGGAATAAATGGAGCAGAGCAGGAGTTATTTATGTGTGATCTCCTTCCTTCCAAGTGGAGGAGAAATACAGGTTTGCTCGCAAAAGACAATATCCACCCTCTTTTTCTCATCTTCCTAAAAAGGGAAATCCCTATGTACTCACCCCCATCCATGTACAGAGACCAAAAGATGACCCGGTAGCCTTTGAGAACGCCATTAAGGGTGCTTCGTGGTGGCTCTGACCAGGAAATGACAGCTACATCTGAAGTAATGGACAGGGCTCGGACATTCTCAGGAGGCTGGCTGGGCACTGTGCAGGAGGAACAGGATGGAAATTAGACTGAGGGATGGGAGAGTGATAGAACAAAACAAATAAGCCAGTCACCTCCATGGAGCTGAATCAGTGCATCTTTTACTTTTGTTTTAAATTAAATTTTAAAAAATATATTTATTTTGTATTTTATTTTGCCCCAGTTACCTGTAAAAGCCAATTTTTGACATTCGTTTTTAAAACTCTGAGTTCCAAATTCTTTATATTCTTCTCTCTGCATTCCCCCCAGCATTGAGAAGGCAAGCAATTCAATATGTTATAAATGTGTAGTCATGCAAAACATTTCCATAATAGTTATGTTGTAAAAGAAAACACAGACCAAAAAAACCCCTCAAGAAAACTAAAAAAAAAGTATGCTTCAATATTTATTCAGAACCATCACTTCTTTCTCTAAGTATGGACAGGTATGGATAACAACATCAGAGCTGTCTTGACTATTCTATTGCTGAGAATAGCTAAATCATTCACAACTGATAACTTATAATATCTTACAATATTGCTGTTATGTTGTACATAGAACATTTCACTTTGTTGTCTTTTCAGGTTTTTTTTAAAGAGCTTCCTGCTCATAGTTTCTTATAGCACAATAGTATTCCATCATAATCACATGCTATAATTTGTTCAGCCATTCCCCAGTTGATGGACATTTCCTCAATTTCTAATTCTTTGCAACCAGAAAAGAGTTTCAATAAATATTTTTCCAATATAAGTGCACTTCCTTCTTGTTTTTTGGTTTGTTTTCTTTTTTGGGATGCAAACCTGGTAGTGCTATTGTTAGGTATGCATGCTTTTTATGACCCTTTGGGCATAATTTTAAATTGCTCTCAGAATGGTTGAATCAGCTAGCAATGTCTCGTTTTTTCCCCACATCCCCTCCATCATTTGTCATTTTCTTGTACCTTTAGGTTAGACCTTAGGGATCTATGCTTATCTGATGTGCAGATGTCACAAAACCGATAAGGACAAGGAGCTAACCCATTGACTTACAGGTTAATGAACCAAGAATATCTCCACAATTTAGACCAGAGATCAACAAACTATGAAACAAAAAACAGGCAGCAGGCCTAATTTGGCCCTTGAGCCAAATAGTTTGTCAACCTTCATGTTAGATTCACCCAAAAGGATGAAAGTTAATAGGGACAAATGGAAAGTCTTATTATTTGAGTTAAAAAAAAATCCACAAGTGTAAGCTAGGAGGAAGCATGGTTAGATAGGATTTCATTTCAAAAAAGATTTTCTGGGGGATTTTAGCAAGCTCAATAGGATTCAAAAGGGTCCTAAGGCAGCCAAGAAAGCCACTGCATAAAGAGAAATGTCTAGAATGAGAGGAATAATAGGTTTCTCATACTCTGTCTTGGTCAGACCACAACTGAAGCTTTCTGTTCAGTTCTGGGTATCATACTTCAGGAAGGATGCTGGTAAGCTGGAAGATATTAAAAAGAGGACAGCTGGGATGACTTTGACATGAAGCTACAAGAGGTTTTGTTTAAGGGACTGGAGACATTTAATCTGGGGAAGCGAAGAGTTAGGAATGGTAAAATTACTTTTTTTAAAAGACTTAAAAGGCTGTCTCTTGGAATAGAGATCTGTTTGTCCCAAAAGGACAGAAATAGGGTCAACAGATGGAATTTTGGCTTGACATACGGAAAAAATTCCCAAATATTAGAGCTATTTGTGATTCTGTCACTGTGACTTAGGAGATTCTGGGAGGAGTAATGTGAAGGTTCAGAGCTACTTTTCTTTGAGGTTTCTAAGAACAAATACTTTGCAGGGTCCAAAACCATTATTGTTTTAGCTCAGTTAGGTGTAGTCCTAATAAAAATTAGGATAACTGATAGAATAACTTCCAGACTTAGAGCATCCTCCCCATTGAACCCTATTCAAGGATCTTAATAGTACTGAACAGAGCCAGAGGGAGACCTAATTGCTGCCCTGATCTACTTAGAATTTAGTTATACATACTAAAATTTCCTTTGACATACTCTTGTAGCATGGTCCACTACACTATAATGCTTAGTTTGGCTTTTCATGGATGAACAACTGATAGAAGAAATAAAGGTAATATGTTTAGTAAAGCCCAGAATCCTGGCTTTGGGTACATGGTGGATCTGTGTTCTCACCATGTCAAACCATGGATCCTAATAGAATGGAGTCAGTTGACTGTCAACTCTAGCCAGGAATTGAAAGAGCAACCCCAGAGGCTGGGAACTCCTGAGTAAAATGGGAGGACGCTAGAAAGGTTGGGACTGCTGTACTTTGGGGGAGGCAACAATGAGTCACCAAAGGGAAGAAATGGTGTTTGTGGTAGGATGGGACTTTCTGGGATCAAAGAGTCCATCTCCCTGATGCTGTACCTAAATATACCCAAACAACTCCAGATAACATGTAGCCTTTTTGTGAAGCTCTCCAGGGAAGGATATTATATAACCTATCCATTCTACTGCTTTTTACCTTCTCCCTTTATGAAAAGCCTTCCTTAGTTTTAGTTCAAATCCTTCTAATACAGTCTGGTCCTAGAGTTGCAATAATGTTTACATCCAGATCCTCTCATTTTGCAATGGCAAATCTGAAGGAACATTGATTTTCCCTAGTGTTATCTGGGTAGAACACCAATAGGACTTTCCACTGCCTAGTGAAGGGGAAGGACAAAGGACAGACCTAATCCGCCTTGCTCTGAGTGGGAGAAAGGAAGTAGAAGCTGGATGGAAGGTAATTAGATCCTGTTGCCCCACAAGAGGCAACTCTAATTTTTATGAGCATTTAAATGATAATACATCATCCTAACGATCCTCTTTGAGAATGATTATTGTTTCATATTACTTAGGTGTAAAAATATAAGCGCCATGTAATTAGGGACCGAGTGTAATAAACTAATACAGATAGCCCGTTCGAACAAAATGAAGGTAATATAATTATGGAAAAGACACCATTGTTAAAGCTGGGGCCCTTGAATACCCCAGGAGGAGTGCTAATATTGCCAGGAAACGATCAGGATTTGACAGGATAACGAGAGCCTTAATTAAGTATGAAAAACTGCTGAGCAAATGTGGCTGGAAACTTTTTTCCTACCCTCTTTGTTGGAGAAATGACTCCATGACCATTGCTGATCTCTTCCCGATAGAAATGTCAATGGCCCCAGGGGAGAGAAGAGGGGACAGAATGATGGAAGACCCATAGCTGCTGAAGGTTACAGGCAGGACAGGCCCTGTCCAACTGTTTCCCATTTTGGTCCTGAGTTAGACATCACTAGATGCTGGGATCCACTTGGTAACTTGCTTCACCTCAGTTTGCACCCTCCTATCCCCATGGGCACCCCCTACCCAAGCCTCCTTCATCTGGCCTTCTTTCTCCCAGCTTCTGTTGAAGAATGAATAACTTCCAAAGAACAATGGTTTTTTTTAACCCTCGCTTACCCAGTGATTTTTTCCTCACATTTCAAAATGCTTTTGAAATTCCTACCACTTCCGTCCTAAATTGGACCATGTAAAGTCAGTACTAAGCACAGCAGCTGGTACATAGTAAATGTTTACTTTTTAACTGAATTTTGAACTGATCTGATGAGAGTGAGCTCTTCATGTGGCCCCTTCTTACCTTGTAATTTCCTGGCTACCCTCCACCATGACCAGGACCATCCCCTCCCCATGTGGTCATATATTTTATTATAAAAATTGACCTATCACTTTTACTTGGTCATAGCCTTATCTTATTTTGGCACCTCTTGTGTCCTAAATTCGGAAGGCAGCAAGGGTGTCATGGTAACTTCCAGATCGGTAATTTAGCCCACCCTATTTCTCTTCTAGTGGATTGCTCTACTTATTCCATACCAAGAGGAACAGAGGAGGAGTTAGGTATTAGAGAGGCTGGAGATTTGTGAACTGTAACCCTAATTTTTTAAAATTAAAGCTTTTTATTTAATTTATTTATTTTTACTTTTATATTATTACTTATTTTATAAAATGCTTTAATTTACAAAACATGGTTAATTTTTCAACATTGATCCTTGCAAAACCTTCTGTTTCAAATTTTCTCCTTCTTCCCCCCACTCCCTCCCCTAGATGGCAGGTAGTCCAATACATGCATAACCCTAAATTTAAAATTTAAAGAGGCAAAAGATGATGAATGATATCATCTTGAATTCCACAGCTCAAGTAAATAGCTTAACCTTTGGCTAACATGCACCTCATAAATTATTGAGTGTGTTTCTTGTTTCTCAGATATTTACTAGCATTATGAACTTTATTAAGTTTCTTGACTGCTGTCTGCCTCAGTTTTCTCATCTATAAAATATGCATAATGACAGCACCTACATGAGATAATGTATTAAGTGTTTTGCAAAGTGCCATATAAAAAGTTAGTTTTACTTCTGTCTCCCTATTCCCTCTCTTTTCCTCATGTGTGTCTCTCTCCCTGTCTGTTTTTCTTTTGACTTTCTCCTCCCTAGGCTTTTCCTTATTCTTAACTATATTCTCTTCCTTTTTCTCCTTCATATGTACATCACTTTCCCACTATTTCCTCTTTTCTTCTTCCTGTCTCTTCTTTTCTTCTTCTTCCTTTTTCTTTCTACATTTAATATGCATTATTTTTGGCTTTTCATATATATGTGATTTCTAAGAGACCTTGAGGACTGGGGAACTCATCACCTCTTATTCACTGGTACATAGCTTTAATTGTTAAGGTTTACCCTTAGGCTAAACTAAAATCTGGAAGAGTGTATTAAAAATAATATTTTCCTTTTTCTTAATTTAGAGAAGGGAATTGCTCTATTTCTTGTCTTAAGTCCTTGTAATTAACGATATGGTACTTAGTCTATCATTATGTGCAAACAGATATTTAACAGAAGGCTCTTTGAAGAAGACAATAAGAATTCACATTCATGTAAGCTTATAAAGTGCTTTCTCTTGACCAATGTCCTGATATAGAGAATTGTCATTGTAGTTACTATCCCATGTAACAGATGTGGAAACCTAGGATCAAGAAAGGTAAACGCTCTAAGTCAGATCATATCTGGTCTCTATTGGGTTCATTTTAGAAAGGGCACATCTAGGGGAGAGTGCTCAAGATAGTGAGATAATTTGAGATCAGGACATAGAAAAATAATTTGGAGGAATCAGGAATATCTAGCTTGGAGAAAAGAAGATTTAGGGAGTATGTGATAACTATCTTCAAGTAGTTGATGGTCTGTCTTGTGGAAGAAGGACTAGATTTATTTTAGTTAACTTTGGGTGGAAATTGGAGAGGCAGATTTTAGTTTGATCTAAGGCAAATCTTACCGATTAAAGTTATGTAGCAACAAATAGGAGTTGTGAGTTCTCCATCCTTCAAGGTCTCTAAGAGTCTGAATGATTAATTGCCATGGATGTTATAGAAGGGATTCCTGTTCTGGTACAGATTAGATTAGGGACTAAGGTTCCTTCCAATTCTAAGAGTTAGTGACTGAAGGTCATGTAGCTAGTAGGTGTGAGCCAGAACCACTAAAATCATAAAACTTGAGAGCCAGAGGTATGATTCAAAAACTAATGCTTTCTCCAGGACATTACCAAGCCTAGAGTACCTCAAGGGAAAATAAGGATGCTAAGGGGTGGGAGGGAGCTTGACTCATTGTTGTCCACTTCTCTCAGCCTGTCTCAGATGAAACAGAACTGTATTTACTGATTACTACAGATAGTAAATACTTATGTCTACTTAATGGAAGTATGGATAGATTCACAGTATGGGGAGTGAGAATCACAGGAGAGGGAAAAGAATAACAATCAGAAAATGAGTTGAGAGATTGGGGCAAGTGGAAGTGATTGGGGTGGAGGAAGCATTCCAAGGGAACCTGAATCCCTTCATTTCTGGGAAAAGAAGAATTTATTCCCATTTATATGCTTTTCAGCTGGGGTGAGAGAAGGGAACCTTATTCCAGGGGGGAAAGCAGAGGAAAGGCTGAGGATGGTGGAGGAAGACAGGTTCTTAAGTAGAAAGCATCAAAGTAGTGGAAGTTTATGTCTGGGGACAGCATCCTCTTGTTTCTGTGCACTTTTCACTTCTTTCCTTGTTTTTTTCCCCTAAGTACTATTCTCAGGCTCCTGGAGCCTTTGCCTCTGGTCTCTGATGAATTTACACCTACTTTCTCCTCCCCTGGAAGGTCAGGGTGGAAACAGTTTTTATAGCTCTGGGGCTCTGACTCTGGGTTTGAATTCAAATTCTGCCCCTAATTACCTGTATAACTTTAAGTTGTTAGTTACTTTCCTTTCTAAGACCTCAATTTCTTCCCCCCTGATAACAAGAGGCTTAAGTAAGTTTTACCTCCAAATCGTGCCTCTGTACAGGGAGCATTCAGTTTCTGAAGAACAACCAGATGGGGAGATGACAATACTGGATACAAATTTCCAATGGTAGAATTTCAGGCATGATGATAAACTCTTGGGGGAATCTTGAGATGTGTGTGAACTTTTTGGTAACCCTCAAATCCCACCAAATAGTATGGTTCTCCTCTGGGAATAGTAAAGTCTGCCTTGCCAGGCAGAAAATAGTTTAGTGAAAAGTGCTCTAGGATCAGACACCCTAGATTTGAGCTCTAACTCTAATCCTTTATCTCAGGCCAGTCATTCCTACCCCCATGTCCACTCTGGGTTTCCTTATCTGTAAAAAGAGAGAGTTAAACTAAGAGATTTCTAAGGTTCTTCCTATGATTCAATCATTGATTCTGGGTTTCAGGAGGTAGAGATCTGACTTAGGACCTGATCTGTAACTGATCTTATTCTTAAAACCCCAGCTTTGGAAAATGGAGTACAGCTAGCATTTATACAGATGAGAAAACTGAGGCAAGCAGAGATTAAGTGATTTGGCCAGTATCATACAACAAGTGAGGATTTGAATTCAGGTCTTCTTGAATTCCAGATCCAGTGCTCTGTCCTCTGTACTTCCTAATTGCCCTGGAAATTCTTTCATGGTTCTGGGGAGAAAGGATTGGTCTTAAATTATTCTTTTTTTTTTTTTTAATGGGGCTGGAATTAATCCTTGACTATCTTCTGAAAAGTATCAAAGGTTCTCTCTTTTTAAATCTAATACTAATATGAATTAATTTAATTTAATTTAATATGAAATACTAGCTAGTGTTTTCTATTTGGGAAATAGAAGAGTATTTTTGTCAACAACATTAATATTAAAAATAATAATTGGTCCCCTTCCCTCCTTACCATCCTCCAGGGTGGTGGCGTTGATCTCGCTGGAGGAAGGACCCGTCCCTGCCCGGTTGAAGGCCTGGACCACCACCCCATACTGAGCAAACTTCTTCAAGTTGTCCAGGGTGTAGACCTCGCTGTCTCCGGTGGCCTTCATCTCTACAATGCTGTACTGCCCATTGCTGCCTGGGCTGTTCTCCCGGTAACCGATCTGGTAGCCGCGGATCACACCATTCTGGAGCTCCTTCTTTGGGGCCTGGGAGTGGGAGAGAGAGTTACAGAGGGGGACATGTCCACAGCTTGGGGGCTGCACCCACTGGCTGCTCTGGGCAGTGGGAGTAAGAGGGAGCAGATGACTGCGCTGGTCTGCGGGGGTGCTCAGGTAAAGGAAGGGGAGCCTGGGGAAGGGGGATTTGTAGGGTGATATGTGTGAGCATGAGTTCAGGAAATAGAACCCGAATATGGGGAAGAAAACGGGATTCTGGGAATTGCCTCTGTATCTCAATTGCTGTTAGGGCCACTGGACAAGGATTAAGATGGCCCTACACCCTCACATACACTCCCACTTAAGGCTTCCATACACAGTCACAATTAGCACAGCATCACTGGGATTTTGGCTTAGAGCTAAGAGTTAGAAGGCACATGGACAGCACTTGCAGTCTTTTGACTGAGTAGAAACCAAGTACCTAGTTAGCAAGAAAGAGTAAGGAAGTGGGAAGCTCCTAGGTGACTTGTAGTGGCTGACCCCAAACAAACTCTTCTCTAGACCACGGGCTGCCTCCTCTCCCTTCCCCCTGCACTCTGGTTTCCCTTGCATAGTTTGAGGGTGGGTTTCTAGGCTACTTTCCCAGAGGGAAAATAGCCAGTTATGGCTCTGTATTTAGGAAAATTGGCCCACTGGAACTAAGTGTACCCATCTAAAAATGGGAAGATAAGATCAGTGCTAGGCTTGAAAACAAAGAAGATAATTAAAAAGAACCACGCACCTTTTATTGTGTTTAAAAACACTTAGGCTAATAAAACCCGTCAGACTATTTCTTTTACTTCATTCAAAGTATTATTTTAAATTAATTTCATTGTTTTTTTAAAGACTATTAACTTAATAAAATGGCTTTTTAAATTAACTTAATTTAAGAAGCACTTTTTAGAGATCTTTAAAAAAATGTTTATTGTTGTCTTTTGTTTTTATATCACCTTCGTTTCCAAATATATTCGCCTTCCCTCCCCTCTCCAGAGAACCATATCTTGTAACAAAGAATAAAAAGAGAGAGGGGAAAAAAAGCAGTTCAGAAAAAATAATCATGTCAAATGAGTTTGGCAAAATACATAATTTTTCATCCCTATGGTCCCCATTTCTATAAAGAATGAAGGGATATGCTTCTTATTGTCTCAAGAAGATGCTTTTAAAAAAAGTTGAATATTTATTCTGTCCTGGATAAAGTATTTCTCTGCATTTGGGCAAGCTCTCTTTATTAATTAGCAAGTGGGTTCATTTCTGCACTTGAAACAATATCAAAATGGGGCAGATACATGGATAAATCACACACAGATACATTTCTAAACACATTGGCGTATAGTATCTGCACACAAAATCATATCCTTGCACAGACCCTGACATGCACTTCCATCTTTCCTTATTATCTTGACACATACCAACGCACACCATGATAGACACATATCACACATACCCTGACCCACACATTTCTACACACACACACACACACACACACACACACACACACACACACCCCTGAGTTTTCAAATCAATCTTAACAATATTTCTCTGAAGCATTAAGAAATCAATAGGGCTGATTGCAAATTTATGTTATAAAGCCAGGACGATCCATCTCATTGAAAGAGTCTTAAGATGAAGTGACTTATCTTTCAAGTGGATCTTTATTTTTCATTAATCTGTTTCTTGGTGCTAAAAGGAAGAAAGAAAGAAATCCCTGGAGAAGCTGACCCAAAATTTATTGACCAGTTGGTTTATTCTGAAGTTCTAACTTTCTAATCAATTTTATTTTTCATTATGTGACTTTGGAGAAATAAATCTGATTCTAAATTTTTATTGACTTCCTGGCCTGTGTTTTGTTGCCAGAGATTTTGATGTTTTACATATTTATCAGTTCCTCTCTTTTGCTCAATCTTCCCCTGTTAGATCTGCTGGCTTTCCTGAGAAATGGACACAAGTTTCAGAATAGACAGGATAGGAGGACATGAGGATATGGGTTTTTTTCCTGAGTCTTTGAGTCAAGGAATGTCGGTTCTGGGGAAGTGGTCGGTGCTGCAAATCTGAAGACATCCTGGGATTCAGGGGACTTTTTTTTTTTTAACTGCCTTAAGTACCTTCCTGGATTTTTTTGATTGTAAAGATTTCCATCTTACTTCCTATCTAGGTATTTTTTTTAAGGAGGAGTGAGTCCTGGGCCACCTGGGTGATCATACTTTGGTTTCCTTCTTGGAAAGACCAGTAAGTCATTCTCAGTTCTGTTCTTAACCTTGCCCCAAGCCTACTCTTTTAGAGATCCCAGGAGCAGTAAAAAGTAATTGCAAGAGTATTTCCCACAAAGTGGCTATAGCCTGAAGGCTAGGAAACTATCTTGGTTGGTGAGAGTCAAATAACCACCAAATCATCATTATTCTGATCCAAGGATCAACAAGGAGAATCATGAACTTGTCTTTTTCCTGCATGGGGCTTAGGACACTCATTCCTTAGTTTGTCTTTTTATATCCTCCATAGGGAAGATAGTTTTAGTGTCTCTCACTTTCTATTTCTTCTCTTCTCTTATTTAAATCCTGCCCTCTTAAACTTTTTTTTTTTTTTTAGAACATTTCCATCTATTTTTTGTTCATAGCTACCCTATGAACTTCCTTTCTATAGGAAAAAGAACAAGGTGGAGGCAGCCTGGGTTCTCTCCCTTCTTCTGCCACTAATTCAATATGGGGCCTTAGGCACATCAATTCACTTTCTCTGAGTTTGGGATTTCTCCGTCTGTAAAATGAGGGGTTAGCCTAGGGCGAGGTGATTTCCAAGGTTCTGACATTCTTTGATTATGTTCTCATCTCCATTCTACAGATGGAGAAATAAGTCCACAGAGACTTAAATGCCTTCTTGTTTTGTATTAAGTGGTTAATACATGCTTGCTGAATTGAATTCTTATCCAAGAACACACAGCAACGTAGTGCTTCATTGGCTGCCTCCAGCCTACTTTTCTAGGTTTTTTTTCTTCACATTAATCCCATCACATACTTTCCATTCCAGTTAAATTGGCCTATCTGCTGTTCTCCAAGTTCAGTGCTCCATCTCCCTCCTTCATTTTTTCCCTCCCCCTCTCAATATGCTTTGAATGCACTTCTTACCTCCATCTTGTAGAATTTCTGACTTTGCTCATGCATCAGCTTTTATACCACAACAAGTAGGAAAAATGTTTTCTGATCTCTCAAATTCTAGTGTGTACACATTCTCATTCTCTCTCTCTCTCTCTTTCTCTCTCCCTCTCTCTCTCTCCCTCTCCCTCTCCCTCTCCCTTTCTCTCTCTAATTTCCCTCAAATAATCATGCATATACTTACCTGTTTATGTCACATCCCCCAGTAGAATGTGAATTAATTGAAGGCAAAGGCAGATTTTAATTTTGTCCATGAATCCTCAGCACCTCTTGACCCTCAGAACCTTATCTTATAACAAGTGCTGGTTAAATTGGATCAGATTGATTTAGTTTATGGGTCATAGCATTTAGTGCTAGAAGGGACCAAAAAGATCACCTAGCTCAATGCTCTGATTTTACAGATTAGGAAACTGAGACCCAGAAGAGGGAAGGAACTAGAGACTCTGCTAGTAAGAAGCAAAGCCAGGATTTAAATCTAAGTTCTCTGATTCTACCCATCTTCAAAGGCTCTTTCTGCTATCTTACTTGTTGGCAGAGATGAAACTAGAATCCTTTCTAAATAGGTGACTTTCTGATTCTCAGTACAGTTTTCATAATAATATATATTGCCTTTTTGAAGTTTACACAAAACCAAATCCAGCTCTTAATCAGTTGTGATGGTGCTACTTTTCCAGACTAGATTAGTGTGGTGGGCAATATACCTAACTTCTTTGAGGACAAATAGGTGTCCATTTCCATAACGTTGGCTGGTGGGTTCATTCCCTGCTTAATGATAACTTTGGATATTTGAATCACCTTCCATTATTCCTTCCCTTAATCTTACAATGTCTAAGAGGAATTTGGAAGGTTTAAAGGAATCAAAGAGTATCAAATTAAAACCTAAATTAAAAAATAATCTCCTAAATAGAAAATAAATTCTCCAACCCAATATGGTACTCCTCTGGGTATCTTGCTGCTTCTTAGGTTGCTAGGTATATTACAGGATTGGGGAGGGAGAAAGTCTAGGGAATATTCTGCAGGACCATGTATACACACACACACACACACACACACACACACACACACACACGAGAGTGGATGACAGGAAATTATTCCTCCTTCCTCCTTCCATATGAACTGTGGAAGAAATGAACTGTGAGGTTCTCCTTTAACAATTCTTTCTAAAGTCTTGCCAACTCCACTCACCTTCCAGGTTACCTGAATGCTCTGAGAAGTTACAGGTTGCAAGGTGACATCCATGGGTGGTCCATCAGGAGCTGAAGAGAAAGCATAATTATATCATGTTTAGAAGCAGGGGAGAGACTTTTCCTGCCTCTGTTTTTTTCCTTCACCTGAGTAGTCCAGAGATAGAAAAAAAAACCCAACCAAATTCCTTACTTGAAAGTAGAGAAATGCTTAATATCCTTAGCTTGGTCCTCACTCCTTGAGACTGAAACTAGCAATACCCTGAGAACATCTTTTTCTTCTTTTGCTCTCCTTAAATTGCTGAAATGACAGCAAGCTAAATTTGGCTTAGACAAAAGGAAGAACTTCCTGGCAGGAAACCATCAAGTGCTAGCATCCATGGAGATTTGGTGTCTATGGCCCCTTGGGAATTTTTAAAGCATTAGATAAATTTCTCTAGGTAAATCTGAATTTCAAGACAATGTGGTAGAATCCTAGCCAGCTTTACCAAGTCTAGAAGCAGAGAGCTGCATGATATTTCCTGTAGGCAATTCCTAGGACTTTAAGACCATGAGGGCAAATGACTGAATTGTAGCTAATTTCCTACAGGGAACAATGAAAAAGCTTCTGCAAGTCATTTTCAGCACACAAAAGATGTGAGCAGATGATGTGGAGACCACAGAGGGAAGGAACATATGGTGAAAGAGATGGGCTGGACATTTTCTTTAGCCTTGAAGTCATTGTCCTGGATGATAATGAAACAGCTGCCTCAGTCTCCCATTTGTCCACGGGAGGGAACAATTGGCCTTCTCTTGTCAGGAAAGGTGTGTGTAGTGGGGGTGGGGGAGCAGAGATCAAAGCCTCCAGGGAGTAGTATTTTAATTTGTAACTCAGATGCTGCCTCATTCCCACTCAGAGAGACATTAAACTTTGCCATAACAAGGCTATGCTTAGACCAAAAAAATCCCTTATTTGTGCACCTTTGGAAGATCCCTTTCTTTTGTTGATATCTACCCCATTTCAGAATTTTTTAGTGCCCATCAAGGGATTTTTCAATATAGGAACTCAGCCAGGCTTGTATAATGTACTTATACTTCTAACCTCTTTTTCTAGAAGAAGAAAACTTTTACAATTTGTGCCCAAGTCCCTCAGGACTCTGCTCTTCTGAGTGACTGTGGGTGGTAAAGGGCTTTCAACCTTAAGCAATGACATTAATGCTGAGAATGCTGGGAATTTCTGGTAGGTTGAGGGTAGAAAGGGAATTTCAGATTGTGGGGGGTGTGTGTGTGAGAGAGAGACTTTTAGTGCCCTTCAAATTATGGCAGGAAGTGCCCTGGCCCTCTGTGGAAGAACCAAGACATGGAAGGCCATGTGTTTCCTCCTAACAGTTAAGATTTTCAGAGGGTCAGGGACACATCTATTGGTCTCATGGGAATTTATTCCACTCTGGGGCTAACACTACAAAAGCCTATTTTTTGTCTCTGCCAGATTCAGTCCCTAAGATTATATATAAGCACCACAATACATCAAAATCTCCAGGGCACAGAGGCGGCCGTTTTCAGGAAAGAGTGATGGTCTGGCTCTCTTTAGTAGGAGTAGGAGGCTGAAACCTTTCAGGGCCTGAAGTATCCCTCTGCAGCTTTCCACTACTGCCCCAGCTCTAGTTTAAGCAGATAGAGCGCAACTGGTCTCTTCAACCAAGCTTGGGCTGGGGAAGCACTGCTTACAGGGCACTCATAGTTCAGGCTCTTGCCTATAAGGCTGCTACCAAGGACAGCTACCATAGCTCAGAAGAGAAGAAATCAGAATCAGAATCACAGTTACTAAGAATGTCCTGGATTCTTAAGATTATCAGTGTAACCTTATTTTATAGGTGAAAAAATGAAAGTGCACAGAAGGAAGTGAATTGCTCAATGTCACATTGGTTGTCCATTTCCTTTTCCTACCTTTCTGGATGCACATCTGCCCACGTGTTGATGAACTGGTCACTGTGTGTTCCTAATGCTCAGCCTTGACACTAGTACATCACAGGGAAACTCAAGCCTCCCATGCAGGGGGAGCAGGGGGAGGGAGGAATGGTCCAGGGAAGAGAGGGACTCACCAGCTTCCTCTGTGCTTATGGTGAGCTCCTTGCTGGGCTCACTGCGGCCAATCTTGTTGAAGGAGTACATGCGAATGCTGTAAACAGAGGCAGGGTGCAGGTCCACGATGTTTGCCTGGTTGATGGTGGGTGAGATGTTGCGGGTGGATTGCTTGAAATCCCAGGAATCTAGAGGAGAAAAGGACACAAATCTCATCCCCAAACAGAGGTTACTGCAGGTCATTCATATGGCCCCGAATCTCCTTGAATAAAGTCCTAGTCCCAGTCCCAAACACTGAAATTTTCTAGTTTCCAAGGGGGACAATTTTAGGGGCTTAAGAAAAGGAATAAGGAGAATAAACTCTGAAAGACCCTAACTCCTATGAACCTTAGGAAGGAAGAAGGCATTCAATGCAAACACAATAAAGGGCTATCAAATTGTGCATAACATTTGAGGCAGCAGTGTCTCTACTGGACCTGTATCCTAAAGAGATCTTAAAAAGGGAAAAGAACCCACATGTGCAAAAATATTTATGGCAGCCCTTTGGCAAGGAACTGGAAACTGAGTGGATGCCCATCAATTGGAGAATGGATGAATGAGTGATGGTACATGAATGTTATGGAATATTATTGTTCTGTAAGAAATGACCAGCAGGATGATTTCAGAGAGGTCTGGAGCGACTTACATGAACTGATGCTGAGTGAAGTGAGCAGAATCAAGAGATTATTGTACACAGCAACAACAACATTATGTGATGATCAACTGTGATGTACATGGTTCTTTCAACAATGGGTGATTCAGGTCAAGTCCAATAGACTTGGGATGGAGAGAGCCATCTGCATCCAGAGAAAGAACAATGGGGACTAAATGTGGATCACAACATATTATTTTCAACGTTGTTGTTGTTGTTTGCTTGTTTTTTGTTTTTTTTTTTATCATTTTCCCCGTTTTTGACCTGATATTCCTTTTGCAGCATGATAATCATGGAAATATGTTTAGAAGAACTGCACTTGTTTAACCTATATTGGATTACTTATTATCTAGGAAAGGGAGAAACATTTGGAAGACAAGATTTTTCAAAGGTAAATGTTGAAAATTATCTTTATATGCATTCTGAAAAATAAAAAGCTATTATTTTTTAAAATTATAGACAAAAAAATCATGGCATCTGAGTCAAGGTGGAGTAATCTAATCTCATTTAACAGCAATTTGGGATAGAAAAGACTTATGATGATGAGGAAGCTAATGATGATGATGATGATGATGATGATAATGACAATTTTGAGAACTGATAATTATATAGCATTCAAATCCATTATCTCATTTGAATCTCCACAACTCTCCTATTAAGATGTTAATACAAGTGTTATTTTATCTCCATTTTATAGATGGAGAAACTGAGGTACACAGAAATTAACTGACTTACTTAAGATAAAATTAGGAAGTTTCAGAAATTCCTCTCAAATATAGAAATCAACTCTAAGTTTAGTGCTCTTTGTATCTTTCCATGCTGCCTTTGTGAAAAGGATCTTTAATACAATGCAGAGCAAAAACCAAATACAAGGTTTATACAAAGTCCAGAATCCTGATTGAGTACTCAGGTGCCTATTTATTCTCAGAAATCCTGTTACATTGTATCCATCCAAATCCTTTTTATCCTCTAAAACCCTATTCAATTCCCACCTCCTCTTGTTTGCCTTTTCCATTCTTCCAGCTCCCCTTAATCACTCTCCCCTCTGAATTCCTTTGGCTCTTAGAATGTCTTTCCTCTCTTCCCTCCCCTGTACACACATTTTAGTACTTCATGGTAGGTTGGCTCCTTAGCATCTTTTCTTGTATGCCTTATCTAGGCACGCAGCTAGATGGGGAGCTCTCAGGGAGCACCCCTGGACTTCTGCATCCCCTAGGAAGGCTGGACAGATAGTAGGTACTCAAAGAATGTTTGTGCATTGATTAATCCAGAGAAGGAACCAAACATGTATTTTTCTTCTCTGATCCTCAAATACCTGGTATAAAGCCATGCATCCTGAGGACACAGTAACCACTTGTTGCTTGCTGGCTTCCCACTTATTTTTGTTTGAAAAAGTGAAAATGCTATGTTGTGATCCATACTGATGGTTCCCACATCCCTCTTTCTGGGTGTAGATGACTCTCTTCATCACGAGATCACTGGAACTGGTTTGAATCATCTCAATGTTGAAGAGAGCCCTGTCCATCAGAATTGATCATCATATTATCTTTTTGTTGCTGTGTACAATGTTCTGGTTCATCCTGCTGGTTGTTTCTTACAGAACAATAATATTCCATAACATCCAAACTTATTCAGCCATTTTCTGATGGGCATCCACTCAGTTTCCAGTTTCTTGCCACTATAAAAAGGGCTGCCACAAACATTTTTCCTGCTTCCCATTTTCTTGCTTTCTGCCAGTCACTGGGCAGCAGGAGGCTTCCTGCCAGGGCTGATTTTGCCAAAAGTTTGCAGGTGAATTTGACCTCTTGTTCTGAAACCATCTTTGATGTTGATGAGAAACAGTTTTCTTTAGTCTCCCTACCCCCAATCCCTTCTTCTAATGCATCTAAGTCAGATTGGGGAATGTCTGGCTGATGTTGCAAACTCAATTAGGGCAGTCTTCTGACCCTGAGATGCAGAATCACAGGGTGTGTTCTTTTCCCTTCTCTAGAGCCTTTCATGGCTCAGCTGGTTTTT
The DNA here is from genome assembly GCF_016432865.1 of Antechinus flavipes. Taxonomy (NCBI): domain Eukaryota; kingdom Metazoa; phylum Chordata; class Mammalia; order Dasyuromorphia; family Dasyuridae; genus Antechinus; species Antechinus flavipes. Next base: position 515,040,526 of record NC_067400.1, read on the forward strand.
GGCAAATATTGTGTCTTTTAGTATTCCTTTTCATATGGGCCCAGCTAACTGAGATGAACACATTTCATTAAGGTTGCTCTTTCCCTTTCTTCATCAAAGGCTCTAGAATGCAGAACATTCTTAAAAAAAAACCTCAAGGGGGAGGCTGGGGAGATGTCATTACCCTCAAGTCTGGGGACTGTTCTGCTAACATGAGTTGTGCTCGTTCTGGAGGAGAATGACTAGGGCAAAAGCAGCATTTGTGTCAGTCGGCTGCCCAAGCTCTATTCTGCATCTCTGATTTTCTTTTTCCAATGGGCTTTGGAGCCACATTATTACAATACTTCTGTGGCATGCAGAGGATGGGGCTTGTATCACAAAAGCTTCACGACCCTCACCGTAGCTTACAACACTCGTTCTCAACATTCACCATACCAATGTAACTCCCTTCATACTAGCTCACAGTGCCCACTGAAGCACACACATATACACAAATATACCCCACAGTATACTGCTTCACAACACCAAGTTACTCTATAGTGGCTCATAATGGGCAGTTTGGAATATTCATTACAACTTGTAGCTACCACTTTGCAAAACTCCCATTGACCACTCCGGCACAACTCTGAACATATGTACTAGCTCACAGCCCTCCTCATGGAACATACCAAGCTAACCCTTAATAATTTAATAAAAACTACCATTTTCAAGCCAGACAAAACAGCTGACCAAACCAGAACAGCAACTACTGACGTGGCTCAAACAACATGCCAGCCAATATAATAGCTGCAGTCTATAGTCCTGCAACAGCTGACCACAACATAAGGCAATTTTTTGGCTTGTGGAGGTTCCTTCAATGTAGAAACCTGCCTTCTTTGCTTGGGAAACAAAGAACAAATTTGTTGCTGCATTTTACAATCTGTACAGGGCTATCTGGTAGATATGTATGACTGGATCTACTTATCATTCAGTTTTCATGTATTATTACTCTGCTGCCTGGGGCCAAGAGAAGCCAGCATGAGCACAGTGGCTTGGAAGGGCAAATTTGGTTATTTCCTTAGGAAAATTAGTGAAATGAGGATAGGATAGAAAGTTGGCCTGGGAACCACTAGGGCAGCGGCTGAGATTACCATTAGGGCTCAGTTCTCAGAGAGCGAGCATGGTCCAGTTCTCTCGAGAGGACCTGCATTTGAATATTGGTTACACTATTTATGATTGGTATGACACCAGGAAATAAATTCTCCATTCCTAAACCCAAGTTTCAATTCCTATACAGTTAGGATGAAAGGGTTAATGATCCCTGAGCTCCTTTCCCAGTTCTCAGCTAATGAGCTTATGCTTGGAAATGGTCTAGAACCAGTGGCTTGGGGGTGAGAGAGGAGAGAAGAAAGGAAACAAAATATTGCAGTATTTAGATTGGATTTTTGAGCAGACAGTTGTTTTTGTTGACTTGTTTTTTGCCCTAGGAGATAGATAGATGGGGGGTCAAGAGGTCTATGAGAAGCAGCGGAAGTAGAACACTTAGTGGAATGTCTTGCCAAATTAATTGAGGGAACTCCTATTGAACAGGGATGGGAAATATTTTAAAGTGACTTCCTATGACCAGAGTGAGTTTGCGGTAGAAGACTTCATAATAAACAGGAGCTTATTTAGACTCCCGAAAATACACACACACAGACAGATATATGTTCCTATACGTACATAATAAGACAAAACGCTGTCTGCATAAACCATACCTTATTCACATATACATATGCAAATACACATTAACCTATGAAAGCATAGAATGACTGAGTTGGAAGAGACTTTAGATATCCTAAGTTTTCTCCTTTTATTTTATAGAAAAAGAAACTGAGACCCAGAGAGGGAAGGCTGCCTTTTCTAACCTTTGTCCCCTCTGAATATTTAGGTTAATGCAATAACAATCTTAGTGACATTCCCCTTGATTGCATATAGTTCTGAGTAAAGTAAAGGGGTGTGTGTGTGTGTTTTCTACTCTTCTGTAAGTGCTCCAAAGGCAGCATTCTGTCTTCCATGCCTTTCCTATACACAACTCTAGTGCAAAATTCAACAGCAACAAAAAGACACAAGAGACATTGTTGATTAACTCATATTCAATTACACACCCAGATATCAGTATCCTGACCTCTGAAGGGCTATTTGTAGAGGGCGATGACCAGCTATACTCAAAGAAGTTTCAACCACAGTACCCAGTTTTTGAGATTAGACCTAAGAAAGCACTTCCTCAAAGTAGGGAGGGAGGCTGCTAATTTACCTGGACAAAGCTGCTACCAGGAGATTCTAGTATCAGAGACTAAAAGCCTTTAAAAGTGAGATGAACACTTTCTGTGTGTTTTAGGTTCACTAGAGTTTGATGTGAAGGCAGGAGAGTAAATTAAACGGTTCTTAAGATACTTTCTAGCCTTGAAATCCACTGGTGTTTAAAGAAGCCAAGTCCTTGCTGAATAAGAAGTTTGCCTCCAAGCAGCTTTGTCCATGTCAATTAGTGCCTCCTCTTCCCCTCTCCCCCTCCCCTGACAGGATCCTTTCTCTTCCTAAAGGAGCCTTGATTTCAATTTATTTTACTTTATTTTTAAAGTCCATTTATTTATTTTATTAAATACTTCTAATATTCAATTCAAAGTGAGAGGTAATATGGAGTAACAGAATCAGGAAGACCTTACTTCAAGTCCTATTTCTGGCTATAGGAATAACATAGAGTTTGAGTTCAGTGTGCTAGTACCCTGGGATGAGCATTACTCTTGGCCCTTTTTCACTGACCTTTTTGTCTCCCCAGAATTGTGATTTTATTGGTGTAAGGAACTTCCCGGATAAAAAGTTTCCTTCATCAAAGTTCTGTAGTTTGTATTCTTACAGAATTATGTAGGCATTTAAATGACTTATCTAAGAGGTATAGATGGGAATGGAGAGTGCCTTACTAGTATATTGGCTACATAACCATGGATAAGTCATTTCTCTCTCAGGCAACTCTATAAGACATTGGTGGAGGGAATTTTCATCATCCTGGGAGTTCCTTACACCAATGGGATCACAGATCTGGTCTCCCTCTTGTTCCTCCTTGTACATTAGGATATAAAAACACTGCTTATAAAGGTACTGTAGCTATAAAGCCAACAATGAAATGGTCCTGCCTTCAAGGAGTTTATGTTCTTCTAGGAACAAGTCAACACGTACCCATATAAGTAAAGAAGAATAAAGTAATGACAACTGGGGAGATGAGAAAAGGCTTGTAGGAGGAGTTGGTACCTCAAAGGAAGATAAAACAATGAATGAATGAGATGCAGACTTAGGAGGAAGTGTATGATAGAGTTTTAAATGACTTTTGGACAAGCTCTTTTTCTGGGTTTTTGGAGGACAAACTCCAAAATGAATCAAGGGGGGAAAAACCTTGCAAAAATCAATTTTAATTTTTACATTTAATTTAGTATTTTCTTTCCCCCCAGTTACATGTAAAAACAAGTTTTTAATATTGGTTTTTAAAACTTTGAGTTCCAAATTCTCTCCCTTCTTCCACTCCTCTCACCCTCCCCTATTGAGAAGGCAAACAATTTAATATAGGTTATAAATATGTAGTTAGGCAAAATATTTCCACATGAGTCATGTTGTAAAAAAACTAGATCAAAAACCTCAAGAAAAATAAAGTTTAAAAAAAGTATGCTTCAATCTGTATTCAGACTCCATCAGTTCTTTCTCTGGGGATGGATAGCTATTCTCAGCAATACAATGTTCCAAGACAATTCTGAAGTACTTATAATGCTGAGAATAGCTGTCATTCACAGCTGATCATCCCACAATATTGCTGTTACTTTGTACACAGTACATGTCACTTTATGTCAGCTCACGTTAAGTCCTTCGAAGTTTTTCTGAGGCCATATTGCTCGTCAAAAAAATCAATTTTCTAAGAATAATATGGAAGCAGCATGGCTAAACTACTGTTTATCTGAAAAAAGATATTTAGGTTTTAGTATCCTGTGGTGTCAGCACAATTCATCAGTGTTTACCAGAGGTGGTGGTACACGCCTATAATTCTTGAAGCTGATGCTGGTGGATTGAGATTGGGAGCTCTGATTTGGCAAGTTGGCAATCCTGCACTTTGTCTTAGATAAATCATATCATCATCATCATCTTCTTCTTCTTTCTTCTTTTCTTCTTCTTCTTCATCCTTTCCTTTTCTTCTGAGTCTTCTTTTAAAATATGACTAATGTGGCAATATGTTTAACATAATTCTACATATATAATCCATTTTAGATTGCTTGTTATCTTGGGAAGGAAGGGAAGGAGAAAATTTTGGAGTTCAAATATTACAAAGATGAATGTAAAAACAATCTTTACATGTTATTGGGAAAAAGAAAATGCTATTCATTTTTTAAAAAAGATTATTTTGGCAGCTGTGGAGAGAATAGACACTGGAAAGGGAAAAGACTAGCATCTGTTGAATAGTCTAGGAAAGCAGTGATAAGGCCTTGTATTAGGGTAATGGCCAAAATTGGAGAGGAAATGGATAGGAGAGTTGTTTTGGATGTAAAAGTGAGAAAACTGAGCACCTAATTTATTTAGGAAAAAGGAGAGGAAATATTCTAGGATAACTCAGAATTTGCAAATATGTGACTAAGAGATTGGTTCCCTAAATAAAAATAGGGAAGGTTGAAAGAGAGACAGGTTTTGAGGAGGGAGGAAGATAAATACCCATTTTTTGACATGTGGAGTTTCAGGTGTTATCAGGAGAGAGATTGGTACTGGACATACAGATTTGAACATAATTCATGTACAGATGATAATTGAACCCACATGAGTTGAGGATCATTAAAAAACAGAATAAGGAGAGAAAAGAGAAGGGCCAGAACAAGAGAACATTTCAGACAATCACAAGTAGAGGATGAGAGGTGTCCTTTTAAGAGTGAGATATGTTTCTTAGGAGATAGCCATGATTAGTGGGTGAGAGATGACCCTACCATGGAGACTTAAGAGGAACAGTCACATATGTAGCAAGAAAACAAGAAGATTGCAATATTATGGAAGCCAATGAGGAGAGAATGCTCAGGAGGAACTGGGATAGCATAAAAAGCTTGAGAGGCCAAATAGAGTGAGAAATGAGAAAAGGTAGCTGAGCTTGTTGGTATCTTTGAAGAGAGCAATTTCATATGAAAATAGTTTTTATGCTGATAAACTACTGGACTGGGAATTTCTAAAGGGCAAAAGTCAGATTTAAATAGCATTAAGTTTTTTATGCAATATTTTCAGTTTTACAAAATGTTTTCCTCTCATTTCCATTTTATTTCTTCTTTTCTTTTCCCTAACATAATGCAGTAATTCAAACTCAGCAACTCACAGTTTACAAAGCACTTTCCTTATGGCAATCCTATGATGAAGGTAATGTGAGTTTGATTAGCTCATTTTACAGAGGAGGAAACTGAGCTCAGAGAGGTTGACAAGTTTTCTGAGCTCCACAGCTACTAAGTGATGACACTAGGATTTAAGCGTAGGTGGTCTAACTCTGAATCTAAATTTTTTTCATTATGACATGTCACTTGTTTTAAACACCTAATAGGTTCTTTAAAAAAAAGATTTATTTATCCTTCTTATTTCTCTGTAATTTTTGTTATTGTTGTTCAGTCATGTTGTTCTTCATGAAAACATTTAGGTTTATTTTGGCAAAGACACTAAAGTGGTTTTCCACTTCCTTCTCCAGTTCATTTTACAGATGAGGAACCTAAAGCAAATGGGATCAAGTGACTTGCCTGGGATCACACAGCCAATAAGTGACTAAGGTCAGATTTTAACTTAGGAAAATGAATCTTCTTGATTTCAGGCCTAGTACTATCATAGTCATTTCTAAATATGCCCCCACCAACTTAGTGTCTTCCCTTAAAATAAAGAAAAAATTAAGAGTCTCAAGTAAAAGAACTGTCTCATATAATTATGAGATTATTCATCTCATATAATTAAACTCATATAATTAAAACTCAGTATATACAATAGGACAGTCTCTCTGACTGAAGGAGAAAAAGACATTTCTGTATCAATTCTTTGATGCAAGAAACATCATTATAATTATATACCATTCTTTTTCATTGATCATTCTTTTCATTTCCATTGTATGCTATTTTTCTTGTTATTAATGTTTACAGGCTAAATATATATACATATAAAGACATATGCACATACATAGATCCATATATATTATACACACACATATAATATCTCATTTACTCCTTACAAAAACCTTGTAAAGTAGGTGCTATTATCCTCATTTTACAGATGAATCTGAGAGATTAAGAAGTTAAATGACTTGCCCAGGTTTCCATTATGTCATCTAAATGACTAACACATAAACTCTATATCCTTTAGCTCATTTATACATACATCAATATCACTTTGTATCAGTTCAAATGTCATTCCAATTTTCTCTGGATTTCTCATATCTTCATGTCTTGAGATACAATTATATTCTATTACATTCACATGAAACATTTTTTTACACAATTGATGCATCTTTACTTTGTTTCTGGTTTTTTGCTACTATAGAAACTCCTTTTTGTCTTTCTAGCCTTCTTGTTAGATTAGGGAGAAGGGGTGAGAGGGTGAGAATTTGGACCTGAAAATAAAAGTGAATGAAAAAATTATTGTTTAAATAATTTAGAGTATATTACAGGTCTGTATAGAATGTGATTATGTATGGGACTTTCTGTACTGAGGATACCTGTCCAGCAGTATTATCTTTGGGTCAAAGGAATATAAACAGTTTGTTCACATTAGGATTTTAAGTCACATGTATCAGGTAGAATGAAAAGGAACTAGATTAACCTGTCTTCATCTTCTTCACCTTCCTTTCATCCACAGTCCTTTCTAGAATCTCAGATGTGATCTCCTCCAAGTTTTTGTTACTGGGATCCTAATAGCCCAACTAGGTCTTAGGGAGATTCTGGGTACAGGTAGTAGGAAGACAATAGTGGTAGGAGAAGGCATGAGGTGTTTCACTGAGCAATGGGGGGAAATATCTAGTGACAGCCTAGGTATCCCCTGGACAAGAACGCGCAGATGTGAGTAAAGATCCTGCCATTCCACATCAGCATGGAGGGAAGATTGAATGTGCAATGCCATATGGAAATGTCAGTCCAGATCTCATAACCTTGCCCTGCGTACCTTGCAGGTGGATTGTTCCTAATCTCAAAAAGCACTAAAATACTTCTTTCAGTTTTCCTGCTACAATTCTAGCTCAGGTTTTTATTCTGTGCCTTCAATATTTCAAGAGTCTCCCAAGTAGTCTCCCCATCTCCAATTTCTCTTCCTCCAATCTATCTTGCAGAGCACAGCCAAATAAGTTTTCCTTATACAATGCATTGATGGTATCAGTCTGCTCTTCAAAACCTTCAATGACTCCCTATTACCTGCTGAAAAAGTCCAAATCCCTTTGCCCGGCATTGAAGAAGCCCCCATCTGACCCCGACTTACCTTCTGAGCTTCATCCCTCATTTTGCACCATATTTTTCAGGCATATGAACTATTTGCTGTATCTTGAACATGTTCTAAAATTTCTCAAACCTGAACCTTTGCTCATGCTCATTCCCACCAATAATCCCCTTCCTTCCTACTCTCAATCATTCCATTTTTGCTATTTTAATCCTTTCTTTGATGTAATATGTCCATCTTCTTTAACTGAGTTTTTGTATGGGTGGGCTTCTAGTCTCTCTAGAGAGACAGTTGGAAGGGTGTGGATGGAAGCCTGGACTTGGAATTAGGAAGAACTGTATTCAAATTCTATCTCAGGCTACTTACTAGATGTTGTGACCTTGGAAAAGTTTCCTAGGTATTCTTTCCAGTTCTAAATTCTATGATCCCTCACTAGCCTGGCCATTCTCCTCTGATTTTACTCAACGTTGTCAATATCTTTCCTAGTATGGCATAAAATACTCCAGATGTCATCTGGCTGGGGGTCAGAGTCCAGCGGTTCCTCTGTCGCCCAGTCCCTGTTCCCACAAACTTATTCTCTCCATGTCTCTCCAGCCTTTCCAACAACCATTTGCATCCTTCTCAGAGTTTCACCAAGCCTTGATCCTCTCCCTTTCCAAAAGGTCTTCAGGCTAGCCAGCCAGCTTTATTACTCATCTGGCTAAAGTGGAGACTCACCCAAGGGAAGTGGGCAAAGTGCCCGTTAATCAGATTGTCCGATTTGACTTTGACTCCAGGGTCAAACAAGGGAGACCTATCCATATGCCACAAAGTTGAGTTTAAAAATTCACTCATTTAGACCCCCAACCCTAGCAAGACTTTAAAAAGAACACTGAATTTGCCATTCTTGCCTGGCTTTAGAACAGCAATAGCTCTAGCTATAACATGTATAAGGCCGCACGAGTTCAGAGGACCTTGGGATTTGTTTCACTGGCGAGATGCAGGGCACTGAGCCCAGGGGACTGCCAAGACAGAGCAAGTCTCATCCCCCATCCTCCTAGAATGCCCCCCCCGCACACACAGACAGACACAGCTGGCACCTACCAGATTTGTTTTTATATTCAATGTCAAAACCGGTGATGATGCTGTTCCCATCGAATCTCTGAGTCCAGCGCAGGTTCATGCTCCGGGCCTTCACTTCCCGGATCTCTAGCTCAGGAGGGTCTGGGGGCTCTGGGATTTTTGGGTGAAGGGGAAAGGTAGAGGGGAAGGAAGCCAGTAAATGACAATGAAGTTTTCCTCTCACCCTCACCTTCTGTGGAGGGCTTGGGACCCTCTTTACCTCTTCCTGAGAAGGGATTCAGTGCCTCTGATGTGATCAGTTTGGACTTGAGCCTTTTTGTTGGGATCTGGGTGAAGGATTTAATCCTTGTGTCCTCAAAATTGAATTTAAAATCCCACCATTGACTTCTGCCTCATTTTCCTTGACTTCAGGGAGAGCACTGAGGGCGAGGGAGACCTACCACGAGGAACCCCTTTTTATTAGTATTACATTCCCTGCTTATCCTTCTCCCAAAGAGGAAATAATAGGTTCTGGTCCCATTCAGCTCCATCTACCCATTTCTGAAATGGGCCAATAGGGCATCATGTAGGTTATGGTTATCACCAACTTTTGCTATCCTGTCCTGGACATGGTGTAGCTCTGAGGGTCAATAAAAGAGAATTTTACATCAAATGCCTTTAGACGATTCCCTCCCTTTGCATTTCCCCTGCCCACATCTATGTCTGAGACCCACCCCTTCCTCTTCAGGCTAATGTAAGGGACATTAATTGCTGAGGTGGGGATCTGGGAAGGGAGACAGGATACCTTGCACAGTGAGTTGGATCAGACCCCGGTCCTCCCCATAGGAGTTGATGGCATGGCAACTGAAGAATACAGAGTCCCCACGGTCAGCGGGCTTCAGCTTTGATAAGCACGGGGGGCAAGGAGGAGGAAGGGAAACAAGGGGGCATTTCAGAGTGAGTCAAAGAAAGGCATAGTTTCTTGGGGGGATGGGAATTTCTTGTAATTTTTTTCCTGTGCTTCTTCCTTAAATCACCTCAGATCCATGGATATGGCAGATTGATCCTATTTCCTATTACTTGCTTCCAAACAAGCCTGGGAGAGTGTAAAGAGTGTTAGATTTGAGTCAGCAGATTTTAGTTCAGATTCTCTCTCGCATTTAATATCTGGGTAAATCACTAAGATTCTTTGAGCCTCAGTTTCCTTATCTGTTAAATGAAGGATATGGATAGATAACCTATAAGCTCTCTTCTGTCTCTAAGACTGAGATCCCATGATCCAATAAATTGGAGATAAAAAAGATCATAGGGAAAGGGGATGGAGAATGCTATCTTCTACCCAAGGAGAAATGCCATTTCTGTCCAAAGATAGGAGAGACACAAGGGCTGTGTCACCATAAAAATAGGGCCCCAGAGACTGATATACAGGGGAAGTAACAAGAGGCAGTAGATAGACTGGTCATGAGGATGCTGGCGGTCTGAAAGTTTTTGGAGTTAAAACAGGGAGGGATCTGAGGGCTTAATTATGAAGAGACCTGTGGTATTCCAAGCCTGGGTTTAAGCTATGGTATTCTAAATACTGAGGGAAATGCTATGGAATTCTAAAAATGCTGTCAACGGAGGGCTCCAGGAAAGGAAATGTGATATTCTGAGAAGAAAGAGTTTTCAAAATCTGAGAAGCAATTCATATGATTCTGGGGGGGCAGAGAGGAAGATTGGGGTGTAGGTAGAATCTACTGCTTGTGTGGGATTGAGAAGGCTCTAATTTTCCTGCCAGTAGTCAAGGTTATCTTGGATGAGGGAACCCAATCACTGCCAAATTAAAGCAGCTGTACTGCAGAGAAAAGGAATGAAGGCCAGGTGACTGTGCCATATAGCTTCACGAAGGAAAGATTGAGAAATGGAGGAAACCAGCCCTTCCAAGCAGGTCATGACATAGTCCTGGTTTCCAAGTCTATAGTCAGCATGCTTCTTTGCTAGTTTTCTTGCTGATTTGCTTTAATGTGACCTCCCACCGAACAGCAATCTTTCACTCTATATTGAGAAGTCCCACAATGGAGAAATGGAAGCTGGGCAAATAGGTTGCTCTACTCTTTCTAGGTCAGGGAGATCAGTGGGATAAATCCTCACCTTCCTGAACCCTTTCCATTTCTCCAATGATAACTCACTTAATGATGCTCTGGAAAACAATTTTGAATGAAAATCTGTTTGTATCCTAGGGATTTTCCCAAAAGGAAGAGGCCCTTTGTGTCCACTGGGGTCCCAGCTCTTCCACCCTATCTGCCTAGCCTGAAGATACTTGAGAAAGTTAACAAATTTAGCTAAAGGGTTTGGGTATGAATGTTAAGCTGGGCAGACAGTTGTTTACCTTCAGAGTAGATATGACCTCATCCCCGTTGTCCTTAGTGGTGATGGCGTATCTCATGACTCGGTCTGGGTCGATGACCGTGTCCCCTTTCTCCCAACGGATGATGATGGGGCGCTCCCCTCGTGCAGTGCAGTTCAGTTCCTTCGTGTGACCCTTGATGGCGATGGTAGTATTAGGGTGGGAGGTGATCATGGCTGGTACTGGAGAGAAGGAAAAGGAGAATCAAAAAAATATGGAGTAATCCCAGAACCTCGGAAAGCTTCCTTCTTTGCCGTCAGCTGCTCTCCCCTCCTCAGAATATCCGATTCTGAATTGTCAGGGTTTCAGATAGCTCACAAATGACAACAGGGGAATAGATCCCTCACTGCCATCTTCCTCCCCTGCTATTCTGGCCTGAAATAAATAGCATTATGAGCATGAGGTCATTTACCCTGTAAGTATAACCAACAAAGCTGGCTGTCAAACTTGCCAGGTCCAAGAAAGCATAAGGGGCTAAGTGTGTAGTGGAAGATGGGTCTCTCCCATCTTCTCATCAGTCTCCAGACCGTACCTTACCTCTGCAATGCTTAACCTGGCCTGTAAGAGCCGGGATGCTGGTGATCTGATCCTGGCCGCTTGTCTCGGCCCTCAGACAAGAGTTATTGTGGGGGTTTGAAAGGAGGCGAGCTCTGTTCTGTTCCACTAGGGCGAAGCCCCCCATTGTCTAACCCAGAACGTGTTGGGACCCCTTCTCTTCTGCCCTTGCTTGTGTGTATTCCTCAGGGTGCATCATGATGGGCATGGTCCAGAGGTGTGTGTCCTGTTATATATTCACAGGAAAGCAGGGGCCCAGCCTAGGAGACCTAACTAAGACCTCACTAGTCTTTCTGTGGATTATAGGCAGGATTTAGAAAGAATAAAGGATTCATCAAGTTCAATATCCTCATTTTACATGTGGGGAAACTGAGGTGGGAGAAGAAGTTAAATAACTAGCATCATACAGTAAGCAGCAGATTCAGGGTGTGAACTCAGGTGTCCTGACTTCACAATTATGGCTCCTTCTATTAAGACAATAGTAACTCTCTTACTGGGAATAATAGTCTTCAAAGACTATTTCCATCTTCTTTAGGCAAGACTTTATCTCACCCATTCCAAATAGCCAAGCAAAGATCCTGATCTTAGAAATCCCAAAGAGCAGCCATGGGCAGCTCCTCCCCATAGCCACGACTCTGAGGTCTTCACTTTCTGCAATCAGAAGTTTCTCATGGTTTGGCAAACTTAAGCTAAGTGAATATAAATTGCTGATTCTGCTCTTAATAGACATTAAAGTATACATGTGAGGGCTTTCTGGGGAGGGGGATTGATTCTATTGATGTAAGGAATTCTCTGCAAAGAACTCTCTCTCCCAATACGGACCCACACCGACTATAATTTATGGTCTAAGCATTGCCCAGGATGTAGTAGGTTAAATGAATTTTCGTGTGTCAGGACTTGATGAGGAAAGCGGCAGCGTTTGAACCCAGAACTCCTTGTCCCTGAGACCTGCCTCTGCCATTTCTCAAATGTGAGTCATCATTATTAACAACATCCTATAATGATTAACGGTAAACATGCTGCCTTTGAACCACTGGCACCAAGGATGGCGTTTGGGGCTGCTCAGCCTGTGGGTGGGATGAGTCTGTCTTTTTGCTGTTGTTTTGTTTTTTGATCGAGAGGTCTCCGTGGCTTCCCTGAAATCACTAGAGGCAGGCAGCCTGGCCTCAGCGGGCCAGTCGTTAGGTCTCCCTGCCAGTGTGGTAGGATCTCAGCACATTTCCCAGTCCCGGATCATCAAATAATGAAGCAGATAAATTTTATAATGCGCAGCATTACACCAGGATATACAATAAAATGCGAAAGACAAATAACTAGGTGCAAGTTATAATGAAGAAAAAGCCTGCAGTCAGAGACATGCGAGTATGAATTATTGACTAAGGTTTTACACTCTCAAGGATGTGAGGAGGAATATTTTTCCATCAAAGATTTGCATAATTCACTCGTATAAACCTGGGTGGAATATAGAGTATGATTTTACATCAACAAGTCGGGCTTTGCATTGCAGATGCCCTCCATGTTTTAGGGGAGCTTTGGAACAGGAGGGTGGAGGGAGGAGCTGGGCTGTCCCTTTGGAGACTGCATCCGGGGGTCTGGGGCCCAGGACTTAAATCGGACCCAAGCCTGGAGCTCGGGAGGATTTATCTCAAAGGGGAGCTGGAGAATCAGGCTCTGAGTTGAGAGCCTTTGAGGGGTAGGGGTCAGTGGGTAGGGGGCTAATGCTAACTAACCAAGAGACACCGAGCCTCCCAAGAGAAGGACAGGAAGACCGTTCACTGGGAAGCCAGCTGTGGCTGGGGCTGTAAGAGACTTCAGAGGTCTCCACATGGGCTATATATGTTTCAGCCCTTGCCCTCAGGAAGTCCTGTCTGTGATCCATCAGACTGTCACTCAGAGAGGCTGGCAAGCACACAGAGAGACAGGAAAGATGGACCGATCCCATCTCCATCCAAAGCATGGGGATTTTGGTCTCTCCCTTTGTCTTCTTTTGCTTTGGTTCCTTCTGGCTGGGGGTGGGGGGAAGAGTAGGGCAGGGAACATTGAACAGAGGAAGGGAAGAGGGAAGAATGATTCTTCAGGGAAGAGGAAGGAAAATATAGGAAGCTAGGGAATGGGAGGGAGGAGGAGGGGATCATAATGATAAAAAAAAATCCCCTGTTCAAATCTTTTGAAATATAGAGCTGCTTAGGTCCTGCTGCTCCTCAGTGAGGGTAGAAGCTCTGGGTACTTCATTTACTGCTTGTCTTTACAGGTCCCTATATGACTGACCCTGACCAGAACGATGGCCCAGATCCCTGCAAAGCCACCTGGCTATACAGACAGACTTAAGAGGCAGAGGGCCAACCAGGCTAGGGAGTATAGGGATGGGCAGGGGGGAGTATCATGGAGGAGGCTGCAGTTGGATGGCTTAAGGGACCCTGATTACTTTTGAAGAACTGGCGGCTCTTGGTCATCTCCTTCAGAAAAGTCCCCCCGTGGAAAAAAGTACGGGAAAGAAGCAAAGTCTAAAGCTTCAGGGATTGCTGCTTCTAGAGTCTTTATAGAAATGCTGCGGGGCGGTGGCCTACTAAAATTGTAGCTGTTACACCCAGCTGCTCCCCCCTTACCTCCTGAAGGGCAGCCTTCCACCGCAACCCCCCATCCTGGTTCCCCCCAGCTGTCCTCAGAACAGTCACCAACACTGGGATCTTCTGTTTTCATCCTCAAGGGCAGGCTGGGCCCTGGGGGCAAGTGAGAGCATCAAACCCAATGCACTGACTCAATGTGATGAAGGGGTTTCCCTGAGAATACCCATCCACAGCCATGCTCAGGAGAGAGCAAGCCCAGGAGACCTGGGGGCGCACAGCCTGAGCACCCTAGCGTGAAGGGCGGACGGGCAGCAGGGGCAGGGATGTGATGCCGGAGAAGGACCCCTCCTCAGGAGAAGCTGGCTCTGCCCTGCCTTCTGTCCACTCCCCAGGACGGTGGGGACTTCTGAATCCGGTGTCCAGACTACGGGCTACAGCTGATGACCAGCCTTAGGGGAGGGGGTCATTCTCCTGGACATCAGTTAGCACATACATAATTTAGGAAATGGCAGGTCCCTGTCCCCAGGAGGATGCTGAGCCCTAACATCTGTGCAACCTGCAACAGGTCACCCCCTGGTGCTTATGCTTCTTATCTGTGAGTACATTGGATTAGATGGGCCCAAAAGTGGTGGTCCTCTCTTAACAATCTCTTGGTACCACAAGAAATAACCAGGAGTTCCATTTATTATTATTCCAAAGGGTTAGTGAGTTAAAGCTTCTCCTTTCAGGAGAATTCACATTTCAATAGGACCTCAAGGAAAGCAAAATCAGCACTGGAGTTAAGAGTTAGGAAGACCTGAGAGCAAATCTAGTCTCAGTTGCTCACAGTCTATATGACTCTGGGCAACTCATTTGTCCTCAGCCTCAATTTATTCATGTGTAAAATGGGAATATCAACTACCTCATGGTAGTTGCTATGGGGATCAAATAGATAATATATAAACAGTACTTTGCAGGTCTTAAAGCTCTATATAAATGTCAATTATCACGATTATAATCAATTCTCAGTGGTGGAATTTCAGGAATCAGTGGAAGAATAATTTTTTTTAGTGGTGATGGTTGGAGAGAAGCTTTCCTGGTGCCCCTCACAGGGACCTAGTCCTGCAATAGTAGATAAGTATAAGATGGGATTTTTCCATGCTTTCTGGGTGGGCCAGTTCCTGGGCCTCTCTCCCTCTCTGGGCAAGGAAATAAAGTCCTTTTTCCCTACCTCGGTGCAGTTTCTTTTTGTTTTGCCTCCAAAACACATAATGAGGGACCAGGGGATGATCTGCTTGAGTCAAGAGAACAGGTAGGGGCAGTGCTGGATTTGGAGTCAAACAAATGCAAGTTCACACAAGCTGCTTCAGATAACTTGCTACCTGGATGATTGGAATAATCACTAAATTTCTCTCAGCCTCAATTTTTCTATCTGTAAAAAGGAGATAATAACAGGATCTACTTCTTAGAGTAAATGAGAAAAATATATGTAAGTGCGCATCATAAATGTTTATTATTATTATTATTATTATTACTACTACTTACTAAAGGTAACCAGCTGGGTTAGGGATCTTGGTTGAACTTGTAGCCTAATGAGAAAAACCCAGGCTCCTCAGTACACCCGCCTTTCCCCATCCACCACTTCCCCCCCTCCAATCCGTGGCATTGCAGCATCGTTCCACCCTACAATGAATTACTGCAATAAATACTATTAATGCTTCACTCCATGCTGCTGGGAGGCAAAGCCTAAAAAATCTCCAGCCCAAAGAGCTCTGCACTCATTCATGAATGCACATGGATTTTGCACCATCTACACTTACACGAGATCATGGAGAATCGCCCATCCTCACACACGCTTCTGTCAATTTACAGCCTTGAATACACCCGCAAGCATACCAAAGGGCCCCTTTGCAGACATGCAGATAGGCGCATGAGCACCCACAGATGTAGATCCCAGCAGCCCCCTCTTCTGCTCTCTTCCTCCTTTTGCACTAGGAGTTAATCTGGATTTAGGAAATTTAGTTATGACCAAGAAGAAGCCATTCCCTCTGTCCAGGCAGCAAGCACTCTCTTTTAGAAAGTCCCCCCCTTTGTGGTTGGGTATGGGCAGCCCAGGGGGATGGGTGGGTAGCTGGTGGGGGGATGGGGAGGGTGGGCACAAACATTCAGGCTGGCAGGCAGAGCTGGGAGAGGGAAGAAATGTAATGCATAAACAAACAGAGAGCCCGAGTCCTGCAGTAATGTATGGTAATGACAGTCACAAAAGCAACACACTGCTCTAATAGGACACAGGAGGCTTTAATGAGATACAACTTCCCGGCTTTCTGTGGCAATGTAATTCAATTAACAGTGAAGGAAACTTCATTTTTTAAGGGTGTTGGTGGTGGGAGAGACAATTGTCTGGGGGCTTTATAGGAAGGGCAGAAAGATTTGGGGGTTAGGTAGGAGTTAGGGACAAGGGTGTCAGGACTGGCCCTTGCAATGTCTTCCTGTCAACAGACTCTCCCCAAGGGACCTGAATGTTATCTGCCCTACAGAGTCACATACAAACATAATGGGGAGCAGGGATATGGGTGGAGGTAGTGATAGAGTG
Organism: Antechinus flavipes; assembly: GCF_016432865.1. Taxonomy (NCBI): domain Eukaryota; kingdom Metazoa; phylum Chordata; class Mammalia; order Dasyuromorphia; family Dasyuridae; genus Antechinus; species Antechinus flavipes. The sequence continues at coordinate 515,057,057 of NC_067400.1, forward strand.
ATCTAAGGAAGAGAATGAAAAGCCAGTTTCCTGGAGGTCTTTGAGGTGAGATCAGCACAGGAGGAAAGCAGCTTTGGGGTCTGCATGGAACTAGGAATATTCTTGCTCCAAATCCCACCTGCCTAAGAAACTAACTTTTTTTCCAACTTGATTCTGCCCCAACTTTGTGTATGTCCCTTTGCTTCCTAGGGCTGTGGTCTCCTTATCTGTAAAATGGGGACAAGTTAGGGATCTCTATGTTGCCCCTCCTGCCCATATGAGAGACAGGGCCTCAAACCCACCATAGACCTCCAGCTTTGGGCTCAGGAGAAATAAAGCAAATGGTTTGGCCTGGGGGAACAGCAACAAGATTGTTTGTGTATAGGTTCTCCCAGGGTTAGCATCATACGAGGTCACCCAATAATATCAAGTCACTTTTGTGAGGGTCTTTGTACTGGATATTAAGGTTTACAGAGAACTCTCCTCACAGCGACCTCTCTGGGCTTGTTTCCTGTTCTAGAAAAATGAAGCTGTTGGGCTGGGTGAGCTCTAAGGTCCCTCCTAGCTGCAAATCTGTTTTCCCATGATCCCTGTGAGATGGGATGCAGAGTCAGTATTCAAACTCAAGTTGCCTCAGTGTAATCCACCATTCATGGCCCTGTACCAACAGTGCTTGCTTGGTTCATTCAACCTGAGTCTCCTCTATTTCATCCTATGGTAAGGGCCAACCAGTCTCTGTTCAAATGCCTCTAGGGATGAAGAACTCATTCCCTTTTGAGCCAGGACATGGCTTACTTGGACAGTTCTAATTATATATGTAAGTTCTTTCTTAAATAGAGATCAAACCCGCCTCTCTGTAACTTCCATCTCTTTGGCAAAATCAATCATATAAGGCTTTTCTCAGTGGCAGTCCTTAAAGTATTTGAAATCAGAGATCACACACCCCAATAAGTCTAGTTCCCATGCTACTACTTCTCACTTCCCTTTTCTCGTAGCTTAATAATCAACTTTCAGTCCCATGATTAGAAGGCATTTATAATAATGATGATGTGATGCATGTTCATATAGTATTTTAGGATTTGCAAAGGCCTTAATTACATCATTCCATTTAATCCCTACAACAAAACAGTGAGGTAGTTATTATTATTATCTCCATTTTATAGACGAAGAAATTGCAATAAAGGGAGGTTAAGTTACTTCTCCAGGGTCATATAGCTAGCAATTACCTGAGAGAGGATTTAAACATGATTTTCATGACTCATAAGTTTGGTGCCCTATTCACGATGTCATCGCATTTAAGATTTAAAATTGTTTTTAGTTGATAGTTAAAGATCTACATTTGCAAGGATGCTCCCCCAAGAGCCCATAACAATGGCCATCTTGGCTGGGCCCTTGGCAAAAGAACTCCTGTCTCCCTGCATTGGCACTGGTTGTTCCCCATCTTCACTTCTTAAACTGCCTCAATCCTTCATGATTCAGCTCAAATGTCACCCTAGATAGGAAACCATTTTAGGTTCCTCACAGCTTCTGGTTATCTTCTTTTTTTAAAAATAATAATAGCATTTTATTTTTCAAAATACATGCAAAGATAGTTTTCAACATTCATCCCTGCAAAACTTTGTATTCCAAATTTTCCTCCCTCTCTCCCTTTCCTCCCCTAGATAGAAAGCATCCAATATTATATAGCCATATTTATCATGTTGCACAAGAAAAATCAGATCAAAGGAGAAAAAATGAGGAAAAAAACCCCAAATAAACAACAACAACAACAAAGGTGAAAATACTATGTTGTGATCCATATTCAGTGGTCCCATCTCTGAATGCGGATGGCTCTCTCCATCACAAGTCTATTGGAATCAGCCTGAATCACCTGGTATCTCCTTACTAAGACTACCTTGTATCTAGCACGTATCTTGTATATTCATGGACGTGTATTGTCTCTCCCATTAGAATGGAAGCTTACTGAAGACAAAAACTATTGGCTATTTCCTTGTATCTAGCTACTCATGCTGTGCTTAGCCACAGTAATTGCTTAATAAATGCTCGATGATTGATTGAATGATTAGCACACTCCTCCCTGTGTGTGCCTGGGAATGGACCTAGCAGCAATTACTTATTTCAATACAGAGCTTCCATTTTTTTGCTTGATGTTTGAGAAAAGTCAGATGCAGAGAGAGGAGCGAACCAGTGCATCACACTGCTTTGGGCTCCCACCTAATGGCAGGAATGACCTATCTCTTCCCAGCCTTTGCTTCTAGGGACAAGAATCCGCCAACCTCAGCTGGTAAAAAGAGAAAACTCTATTTCCTTCCCTGACTCAGCGCTACCATCATTCCTCTTTCTCCCTCTACAACCCCAAAGGGCTCCATCCCTTTTGGAGAGTGGACAGCTTCCGCTCTTGCCCATCTCTGGCCCTCCTGTCCCGGAGCTGCTTCTTCACTTCCCCACACATGGGGAGAGGTGACAGGAAAAGTGCAGGGAGAGGTTTTCCCTCCATCCGGGGGCCTCCCCAGCGGGGCAGGCAGAGGGGCAAAGAAATCAATTCCATTAACAAGATAGTTGTCAGAATCCGATGTAACCTGTTCCCATCTGTGAAATTGCTTTCTGGCTGGCTCCTGTCACCGAGGATCGAGGTTCTCTCTGCCCAGGAGAGATGCTATTTACATTTTAATTTGATGGTGAGAGGGATGGCGTGTTAAAGCACCCTACACTCCACAAGTCCCCCCTCACCCCGTGGACCTTCCAACACCCCCCGGGGATGGGAGAGCGGATAGCTTGAAGCCCCCTCATCTCTGATACAAACCCCTCAGCCTAGTCCTTCCCCCGGTACCTGATCCTTTTCTCAGCCTCACCATGTTGCCACTCTGCATCCAAGCTGGACCCTAATGCCCCACTTAAATCCCATTTGTGAATAAGTCAAGACATCCCTCTCATGGCCTCACAGGTTGTCTCTGTGAATGAAGGACAAACAATAACAGCAGTAAGGGATGTACAGCTTGGACTCTGCTCCAGACAGACCATCTACTCGCTCCGCTATTCCAGTGGATGCTCCTCTTCCTCACCTCCACTGATCCCCTACTTCAAAACCGTGTTCAAAGCTCACTTTCTCTGTGGTGGAACAACCACACATTTTTGCACCCTCTTTACTCCAGTTTTTCCCTGGTGTTACTCTGCAAAAAAAGGGGGGGATGTATATGTATGTATATCTCATCTTTCTCATGGGGCTGGGCCATATTTGATTTATATGTGTATACGTATGCATGGATGTATGTGTGTCTATTCTGCATTCCTCATGTAGCATGTGCTTGAGTGTGTATGTAAATGTGTGTGTGTACACACCCATGTATACTCACATATTTTGCCTTTTCTCACTGTGCTTAGCACACAGTGGACTTTTAGTATTATTCTTTGTATCACTTGAATAACTCCCAGAGGAGAATATGAAAAGCCATTCTTAGAAGCGTATTGACTCACTTCTCTGGACCCTGATGGGCAACATACATGGACAAGTTACTGTCCCTTTCCTGAAGGAAAGGATATCTCTCTCTTTTTTTAAATTTTTATTTAATAATTACTTTATATTGACAGAATCCATGCCAGGGTAATTTTTTTTTTACAACATTATCCCTTGCACTCGTTTCTGTTCCGATTTTTCCACTCCCTCCCTCCACCCCCTCCCCTAGATGGCAAGCAGTCCTATATATGTTGGATATGTTGCAGTATATCAGGAAAGGATATCTCAAGGAGATAAAGCAGAAAAAGAAATAACTAAACATCACAGCAACAATAATAGCACTAATACCTTATATGCTATTAAAGCACCTTTTCGTTTTTTCAAAGTTAATTTATCCCTGTTGATTGTTTCTGCAACCTCATGACAAACAAGGAACTCAGACAGGACAGGTATTTTGATCTCCAGTTGAAAGAAGAGACTGAGGGTCAGAGAGATGAAATATTTCAAAAAGTGTTACAAAGCAATAGGGCAAGGGGGGGGGACTAGACCATGAGTTATTCCTTTTAGCTGTTTGAGCTAGTATTCTTTGCTGGTTCATCATCCATTTTCCACCCCCTAATTATGAGTGTCCTTGAAGGTTTTATACTGGGCCCTCTTCTCTCTTTTGGTATCTCATTCCCTCCCATGGGTTTATGTGTCACCTCAGGCAGTTTCTGTACAGGGGACAGAGCATAATGGAGAAATGAGACTTCCTTTTCATATTTCTTTCTTTCTTCACTAATGAGTTTGGCTCAGTTGGAGTTTCTGACAAATCACCAAATCACCAGAGGAAGCAAAAACTCAACGAAGCCCTTATGGGAAGTAGGAGGGCTTGGAATTTTATGGTGAACAAGATAGGAATTTCATGAGTGAGTGAACTGAGAAACTGTGAAATGAATTTTTTGAGTGGGCTAACATCCACTCTCATGCTTGGGAGAGGGGAGGCTGGAGAAGTAGTATATCAGAGATGAGGCAGGAAGGGGATTGGACTGGATGAGGAGGTAAAGTCACAAAACTAATCTGAAGGCAGAGGTAGAGTGTTCAGTCATTTAGTAGTATCCAGCTCTTCATGTCATATAGGGTTTTCTGGGCAAAGATACTGGAATGGTTTGCCATTTCCTTCTCCAACTCATTTTACAGCTGAGGCAACTGAGGTAAACAGGATTAAATGGATTGCCTAGGGTCACCTAGATAGTATGTGTTTGAAGTTGAATTTGACTTCAAGATTTCCTGACTCCAGATTCAGCACTCTCTCCATTGTGCTATCTAGCTGCTATTTTCCAGTGCACTTATTGTCTTAAGTGATCAAGTGGTAGAAATTATTTATCCAAGTATTTTTCTCATACTGAATTTTAAATTTGAAAAACATGTGTGATTACAAAGGAAAGAGTTCCAGCTTTGGAAACAGAAATCTTGGATTCAAATTCTGGTACTTTTATTTAGTACTGCGTGACTTCAGACAATTTCATGCTTTCTTCACCAGAAAGATGAAACATTTGATATTTATAGAGAATCTCTAAGATTCATTCCAGCTCTAATGTTCTATAGTCCTATTATCCTTTGATCTTTCAGGAAACAAAAATTTTAAATTTTCTACCCTGATCTTGTTTCTGCTGCCCCCTTCCTTTCACAAAGTTCCTCCCAGAATTTAGAATTCTTTTTGAGAAAAGAGGCTAAAAATGCTAATAGACAGTTTCCCCCCATATCCTCTACCTCTCAACCTACTCCTCGATCTTTCCAGAAGAGAGTACGTTCATACAGAGCTGTAACTAACATTTTTTCACCTGAGATAGAAATGGTGGAATGCATTCTCCAGAAAATCCTGCCTCCATGACATTAGTCAGGAAGAGTGGTGGGTTTGGGATTAGAAGGGGACTATAAGGATGGGTCCTTATTGTAGTGCTGGGTAAAAGATCGGGATAGAAGTATTTGAGGGTAGAAGCATCTTTCTTCTCAATGAAGAACCCTGTGCCATCATCTTGGACAAAGCCCCCTTGCTCTACTCTAGTTACAATTCTGGGCATGTAGAAAACCTCAGGGATCATTTCCCTAAAAAGAGACGGGAGCAGCCTTTTCTTGAAGGGATGCTTGTGCCCAGCTTTGCTCTTTTGCTTTGTAAAAGGATTATATTCCTCCTCCATCCTTCCGTGTGAAAGCCCTCCCTGTGTTCCCCCTGGCACTTCTCTCTCAGCTCTGGTTCTTTTTTGTCTCTGCTTGTTAACAAGACTCCAACAAGAGGAGGAATTTCATTTGGTGGCTGGAGATAAGCCAGCCACAAAGGGCATTGTTGGTGTGCTGGGTGATGGGACCCCAAGAGCTCCTCCCAGACTAATCTAGCTCAGTCCCACTGATAAAAACAGGCTTCTCCCCAAGGAAGATTTTTTTTGGGGGGGGGGGGACTTCTTCTGGCTCCTCCCTCCCTTAAAGAGCCAGGACTGTGATGTTATTAATTTGATTGCACCAACTTTGGCTTCTTGTCTCCCCTGATTAGCCAAGCTCTACCTGAAGCATGAGATTAATGCAAATTGCATGGAAGCAATTGGTTATGCTGTTAGAAAGCTAGGAAGCAAGCAGTGAAGGCATCCTTGCCCTTCTCCAGAGGATCAGAGGATTGGAGCAACTGGGATAAGCCATTGCATTTGTTAGGGAGACATCCATCACTTGCTGAGAAAAATAGAAGGGTCCTACTTAGGAAATATTGGTGTCAGTTCTGGCTCTTTGCTAGTTCACCTTAAATGCATGACTCAACATGGACGAGCCTTGGTTTCGATAGCTACGAAATGGGATTTTTTATTCCTCAGCTTATGTGTTCCAGAGAAGAATTCTCTTGCTTAGATTTGGAAAGAATTGAGTCCATGGATTTTGAATCCCTGCTCTAAATGCCTCCTGATTAGGCTACAAGTTTTTTTGAAAGCAAGGATTGTGCCAGGATTGTGCCTGTTCCTCTTCATCTTTTTAATAGTAAACAATAATGCTTATTGAATTTAATTGAATCCATCACTAAACCTAGAATTGAGAACTCATCAACAACAATAACATGTAATAAATACCTATTGTGTACAGAGAAGTATGCTAATCCTTGAGGGAGATGTACAGATTTAAGTTAGATCCAGTCCCAATCTTCAGGAATTAATTGGCCAAAGCATAAGCATTTATTGAGTGCCTCCAATTTGACAAGAACTGTTCTTGGTGCTGATAATAAAAAGAGGAAGCTTACAATTGGATGGGGGAGACACTTTGTGCAAATATAAGTTTATTCAAAATTCATATAAATTATATGCAAAGGAAGGGGGAGGCAATAGGATGTAGAAAAGTCTAACGAAGAAGCCAGTACTTGCAGTGACTTTTGAAAGAAATAAGGACATGGAGATGAGAGATGAAATGTGTGAGTATGAAAAACAGCGAGGAAGATAGTATGATTGAACAATAAAGTGCACGAAGGGGAGTAATCTATAATAAGACTGGAAAGGCAAGTAGTAGAGAGCTTTCAATATCAAACAGAAGAGTTATGGATTTGAACACAGAGGTAATAAAAAACTTATTGAGCAAGGGAGTGACATGGTCAGCGCTGTATTTTAGGAAAATCACTAGGACAGCTAAGTGAAGTGTCAGTTGTGGTAAAAAAGGAGATAACCAGTAAAAAGCTATCACAAAAATCTAGATAAAAGGTAAAGAAAGCTTGAAGTGAATGGCTGTGTGATGGGAGAGAAGTGGAATAGGAGAGAAGTTGTAGAAATAGAACCAATAAGATTTGGAAACTGAATATATTAATCTCCTAGTGTAGAAAGGGAACAAGTCAACAATGCAGAGAGCCAGAATAGATTTTATTACATAAGTATATTGGAAACTCTTGATGAATAAAAATGACCAATTGTGATTCCAGAGGACTGATGATGATGCTTTACACCTGCCTGCTGACAGAAAGTTGATGATGGACCTCAAGCAGGATGAATAATTCATTTTGGACATGGACAATGTGGTTATTTATTTTACTCATCTATATATATTTGTTCTATTGTTCTCTTTTTCTTTTCTATGGGGGTAGGAGAGTTGTACATAAATTGAGGAAGCTAGGTGGTACAATGAATAGAGCACACTGGACCTGGAGTCAAGAGGACCTGAACTCAAATCCAGCCTCAGACATTTATTAGCTATGTGACCATGGGTGGGTCACTTGTGTTTATCTCGGTTTCCTCATCTGTAAAATGGGGATAATTATAACACCTAACCTCTAGAAGTCGTTGTGGTGATCAAGTGAGATAATCTTTGTAAAGCACTTAGCATGGTGCTTGGCACGTAGTAAGTGCTATAAAAATGTTAGCTATTATCATTAGACTGGGATTGTATGCCTCTATTGAGCTAAGGCTTTGTGCCTCTAGAAATAACCTATTAAAATGCAAATATCAAGGAGAGGGTAGAAAAAGAACTCATGAAGCCATGAACACACAAAGTCTCCTCTCCTCTGGGCCCTTCCTGTCGCTTCTTTCACATTTTATATTCTCCCTTCTCTCTCCCTGCCCCGTCTTTTTTGTCCACTGCCACCATTTTTATTTAGGAACTCATCAACCCATGTCTGAATGATTATAGTAGTAACTGGTAACACAGCCTTCCTTCCCCCTCATCTGATATTTTGCATCATGTTACTGTCCTGCTCAAGGGCCCAAGATTTCTCTACTATCTGTTTTATCAGGTATACATTTGTTTGGCTTTCCAGCTCCTACAATCTAACTTTACCCTAGAACCTCACTTCTGACTATGCTTGCCTTTTTCTCTCTCTCCTCCATCCCTCCATCCCTTTCTCTTGCAGGACACACACACACACCCCCACACACCCTCACCCCTTATTCTGGTCTCCCACATATCAGGTTCATTCCCATTTCTCTCCTTTGCACATAACGTTTCTGTTGTGATTTTCCCAGAGCTCCCTTTCCCTCCCTCTCACCCTCTCCTGTTCTAACACTACCTCCTCCACGAAGCTTTCTCCAGTTATTGCAGCCCGCTGGTCCCTGAAAGGTCCATTGCATTTTCAGTGAGTGAAACAGGATTCGGCCCATACCTATCCTTACCCTGTTTCCCTTATGGGAGGGCAGGATGGTGTCTGCCTGACAGACCCTCTCTCCCTCTGGCCCCAAGAACTGCTGTGTATGAAACTAGGAACTTCGCCCGTGGGGCTTCATCAGGACAGACAATTGAGAGAGGCCTCTGTTGGATCCTTCACAATTCGGGCAGTCAGGGAGGAGACTAGATTTGGAGGGGAAAAGAGGAATCTGGGAAAAAATAAAGAATCTTGTGCTCTAGGCAAGTCAAGAATTCTTGCCCCAGGACTCCCATTCATCAGACCAAAGGATTTATATTCATCCTGGAAGCGGACTTGGCTGAGGTTCCTAACCTTTCACAGAACCTTTGGCAGTCTGGTGAGACTTACAGACCTCCTCAGAAGGTTTCTAAAGACATACAATGAAATATACAAGATTGCAAAGGAAGCCAGTTGCATTGAAATAATCCCAGGTGGTATCTCTGATTTACCCCCACTTTTTCCATTTCTACAGCATTTTAAAGTTTTGGGAGCATTTTACGTATGATCTCGTTTGGTCTTCATGTAGGTGCTGTTCTTATCCCCATTTTATAGATGAGGAAACTGAGACAAACAAGGATAAGTGAATCGCTCAGTTTCACGCAGTAAGTGTGAGGCAGAATTCAAACTCAGGTCTTCCTTCTATCAATAAAAGACAAGTGTCTAGCTCCTCGGCCAACCCTCATTTCACGAAGAGGCTGGGTCTGCAGAGGTGGCGGTTCACGCGGGTAATTGGTAACCAGGGAGGGTTCGATCCTCGCTTCCCGGAGGGCCCATCGCATTTGTAGGAGTAGCTGCTATGGGTCTGGTTCGGGTTCGGGTTCTACTCTTCATCCTCTGGGTGACCTGCGGCTCAAATCCTAGGTCTGAGTCTGTGAATCCCACTATCTCTAAGGTCTCTTTTAACGCTTAACCCTCGGATCTTCCGTGCCCACACCCCAGCCTCCCTTTCCGCCGCACCCGCAGAAGGGGGGAGAAGAGGGGAAGGGAAGGAGGGGAGGAGGGGCCGGCGGGGAGGGCAGTTTTGAGAAGTCTCTGGTTTGGGCCAGGGGCCAGAAGGGGTTAAAGCTGTTTGCACTTTGGTCCTGGGGGGTAGGAGGGCGGAGATGCGTGGGGAAGGAAGAACCGGGGGAGGCTGAAGGGGAGGAGAAGGGGGGGGAGGTTGGTGCCCTGCTCTGCCTTCTCCATTTTAATGAAGTGGGAGATAAAACACTCCTTTTTATTTTACGAAGTGTATGAAAATCAATGCAGACCAAGAGCTAAGCAGATAATAACAATAATGATTTAAAAAACCCCTTCAGCACATCTTCCCTTCCCCCCTTCTCCCTCCCTCCCCCTCCCGGGTCTCTGTCACTCTGTCCCTGTCTCTTTCTTTCCTCGTTGTCTCTTTCAGCCCGGCTCTCCCCCCCCCCCCCGACTCTCTCGTCTCACTCTTTGTCTTTCTCTCAGTCTCTGCCCTCCCCCATCCCTCCTCCTCGCTCCCCGGTCTGTGTTTCTGTCTCCGCTGTGACTCCCTCTGTCTCTCCCACCCCCATCTCTGTCTTCCTGCCTGTCTCACTCACCCTCTCTCTCTCTGGTTCCCTCTTCTCATGTCTCTGATTCTCCCCTCTATGTCTCCGTCTGTCTCTCCTTCTCCCTGTCATTGTCTCTGCCTCTTCCCCCTTTCTTGTCTCTTCCCCTCCCTCCCTTTGTCTTCTTCTCCCTCTTTTCCTCTCTTCTTCCCCCTTTTTTCCTCTCTTCTTCCCCTTCCCCCATCTGCATCTCTTTCTCTCCCTTTGTCTTCTCTCTCCCTCTCTCTTTCCCCCCTCTCCTTCCTTCTCTTTCTGTCTCTGTCTCTGTCCTCCCTCTGTCACTGTCTGTTTCTTCTCCCACTTTCCCCCTCATCTTCCCTTCCCCCCCTGCCTGTCTCTTCCCCTCTCTTCCTCCCTCTCTGTCTTGTCTGTTTCATTTTCTTTGTCTCTTCCTCTCTTTCCTTCTCTTTCCCCCCATTCTCCGCTATGTCTGCATGTCCTTCCCCACTTTCCCCCTCTGTCTCTCTTCCTTTCTGTCTATCCTCCTTCTTTCTCTGCTAGGAAGAGAAATGTCTGAATTGTCTCTTAGGCTGCTAGGGGGCGGCATGGATGGCACATAGGGCTTGGAGTCAGGATGGTCTAAATTCATATTCAGACTCTGATGCTTACTTGGTTGTGTGATCCTGAGCAAGTCACTGGTTTCTCATGTGTAAAATGGGGATAAAAGCACCTGCCTTCTAGCGTTGTTGTGAGGATCAAATGAAATACTTGTAAGGCGTTTTGTGAACTTTAAAATGCTACCCAAATGCTAGCTATTGTGATTATTATTGTTAAACATACCCTAACTCAGTTTGGGATTTTCCAGGGAGTTCTCAATCTCTCTCTTGCTCCTTGGATAAATGCTGGGCAACAATAATTGCTCGCACATAATTTTACTTACTTGACAGATGTTTTACAAAGAAAAGTCTTCTTGTCTTCAATACTGTGCCACTGGAGGGCTGTGGCATCAATGCTTTGGAGAGACCCTTCAAAGTCATCTGCTTCTCTGGGCCTTTGTTGTCTCATCTGTCTAATGACAGCGTTGGGCTCTAATCTCCTTTCCAACTCTATAATCCCTATGATCTCAGCCAGCCTTTCACTGAAGCATGGATCTGTGCTATCAACATCCCTGACAAGCATCTCACTAACCTCTGCTGGCTTCCGGGCTGACTACTTTTATTTGGAGACAATCAGTGCCCTCCCCTCAAATCCATTCCATCTTTCCAAGAGAATATAAACTCCCTGAGGGCAGAAACTGGACCACTTTTTTGCCTGGTACAATGCCTGGCACAAGAGACACTTAAAATATTTTTTTTTCAGTGAATAAATGGGTCAGAGTGGTTGCTAGCCTAAGAAATCAGTCCCATATTCTTTTTCTCCACTGTATGCTAGCCTTATTCCCATGATTGTGAGATGGAGCTCTCTTCTTTGTCTTCATTTACTGAATAATTTTTACTGAATCAATTTACTGAATAATGTTATGGGCCAGACACTGTATGAAGCAGGGAATATGAAGGCAAAAAGGAAACAGTTCTTGACCTCAATGAGTTTACATTCTCTTTGAAGAAAATAACATGTATTCAGATAAATCTAATACTCTATTACATACAGAAGGGTTGAGGAGTGGGGTAAGTGGAAGAATACCATCAAGTGTTATGACATGTACTCAGATAACTCTAATATTATGCCCACATACCATATCGAAGATATGTTAAATACAGAATAGTTGAGGTAAGTAGGTAGAATACCAATAACTGGGGAGAGAAAAGGAGTTATACAAAGTTGAAGAGACGGCATGAGGAAGACGGAATGTCCTGTATGAAGAACATCATGTAGGCTTTGGCTGAGTGGGAGAACATGGTGGGGAAGAGGTTTTTTGTTTTTTTGTTTTTGTTTTTGTTTTTTTTTGCTGAGGCAATTGGGAAATGACTTTCCCCCAGGGTCACACAGCTAGGAAGTGTCTGAGACCAAATTTGAGCTCAGGTCCTCCTGACTTCAGTGCACCTAAGTGGTGACTGGGAAGATTATTTGGGACCACATTGTGAGGGGCTTTTACATGCTAGAGAGGAGTGTGCATTATATTCTACCAGCAATGGAAGCCATTGAAGATTGTTGAGCAGGAGTTACAGGGTTTGATCTATGCTTTAAGATGCTACTTTGGCAGCTGTGTGGAGGAAAGATAGATGGCTATTCCAACAGCCTAGCCAAGAGTGGGTGAGGGCCTGAACAGGGATGCTAGCTAGGTGAATCAAGTGAAGGAGAGATGGGGAGGAAGGATCCAAAGGATTTGGCCATGGAATGGAGGGAAGGGGTGAGGGAGACCAGTGAAGGGAGGGCTAAAGACACCAGCCAGGTTTTTGTTGGGATTGCCTGTTCCCTTCAGGACCCTATCTTCACCCACAATCCATCTGGGGCTTTAGCTTTTCTTCAGCTTCTATTTGACTGAATCCCAGAAGCCTGGTGTTTGGTGAGAGAGTGTGTGATTTCCCTTTAATTGGCCTGACATTTTCGCTAAACAAACAAATCAAAACCCAAGCTAAACAAAGGGCCCTTATCAGGTTTAATTGGCTACAGGGTTTTGTCTGTCAATTCACTGGGGCCTTTGCAAAGCCCCAGGAAGGTCTGGGGGAATACTGTAATAGCACACGCATAATAAGGTTATGCCAAGGGATTCAAGGCAACCAGACTCAGGTCTGGGATGCAATCACATGGGGTGGCTGGGGGGAGTAGACAGTTCAAACCCCAGCCCCCTCTGCTCCTCCCCCAGCCCCAATGAGGTAGCTTTCCTTTGTACCTGCCTTTTATTGAAGTATTTTGTTTGAAGTTGCTTTTTCCCCATGTGTCAATCAATGGGAGAAATTACTGCCTCTTCTTCTTGGTCTTCTCTTCTTTAAAAAAAAATTTTTTTTTTAAAGAAAGATAAAAGCCAGCCCTGGAGAAGTGGCATTGGCAGGGGGAGGGGGCGAAGCTAATTCCATTCATTCTCAACAAATTTCCCAAGGTTGCTAAGGCTGGCTGCTTGTTTTCTCCCCAGCAGCACCTCGGGCTCAGCAGGGGCACAGGCTTGTGAACTCCCCTGTCAGGCTTGGGAGACTGCAAGCAAGGTGGGAGGCTGTGCCCAGCAGTAGCTACCTACAGGGATCTCCTCGAATTTTATTTTTCTGTTTTCACAGGATTTCACTGACCAGCTAAGGATCACAAGGGGGGGGACTCCCTTTAGGGACCACCCGCCAAGAGACTTTTAGAGAAGGTTAGAGCTACAAAGGGTTTCTGACTGAATGATCATAGATGATTACATCTAGAGCTGGAGGAGACCTCAGAAACAAGCTAATCCAACCCCCTTGTTTTTTACAGTCAGTGGAACAGTCAGGGTTCAAACCTGGATCTCTGGATTACTAGTCTAGAACTTAAAAAATAATCAGAGATTCTTTGCCTCATCTTCTAACCCCTTGACCTTCAAATGATTAAACCTTCATCCTCTGAATTCATGTAGCATTCTTGAATGCAGTTATGTAATACTGAATATTATAGTCATATGTGTTTGTGTTTTATGCCCCGTACTAGAATGTAAGCTTGATCAAGGCAGGAACTTTCAGATTTTCTGTGATTTACATAAAATAAAGGAACAGAGAGGTGGTTAAAAGCAGTTTTCTTAGCATAGTTTTACTCAGTTTCTTTTTCCATTTGAGGAAATAGAACCCTGGGGGGATATCTACATCAACCAAGGGAGTTTGATAGACTAAAAACTAAAATGGGTTTCTGACCCTGTTAGCTGACAACTGAACTGAAGCCACTTTAATTCTCTCTGTTTCAATTTCCTCATCTGTAAAATTAGGTGGTTGGATTTGATGGCCTTGAAGGTAACTTCCAGACTAACTCTATGATACATGATTCTGTTACTCAGAGGAAATTGTAAGTGAAAGAGAAGGACATAAAGCAGATGGGACCCTATCATGAACACTGGCTCCATTATTAGAAGGCATGTCATTGCCACAGGCTAAGAGAGTCTTTGAGGAGAATTAACCAGAAGATAAATAACCAGGAGAGGCTTACTAATCACAACATCTCTTAGTGGATGGTGAGGGAGCCCCTCGTCTGGTGGTTGTAATTGTTTGTCCTGTAGCTCAAGCCAGAGGAAGGCTGAAAGAACCATCCTCCTCAGGGAGGGGCTTATCGACCACAGCATCCCTAGTAGATATTAGAGAGGGTATTAAGGGACTCGGAAGATAGCTAAAAGCTGGATGCACTATAGATGTGAAGGTCTCCCTGTGGGGAATGGCTAAGGCACAATATCTGATGGGGAGCACCATGTTTCAGAGAGCATCAAGGGAAGACATCAACAGGTCTGCAGTGCTCGTGGTATGAGCTGCCCCTCTCCAAAGGTGCTCTGGCTACCCACGGGCCCGTTTGTATGTCCCAGGGTGGGAGGTTCATGTACTGGTTCATTCTTTATGTGGAAGGATAGTTCAAGGTCATTGGGAGAAATGATCTTTTAAATTTTACTTCTAAGTCATTTCAGTACATAGCTTTGTTTTGAACTAATCCTTTGGTTGATGAGCAAAGCAAACACAGCAGAGGGGACTTAGGAACTATAGCAGAAACCAACTCTGACCATCAAAGTACTTGGAAACAGGAGTAGTTTTCTACAAGTCCGCATGGGAGAGAGATCTTAAATGCTACATTGCTGGGGTTGTCTAAGATTTCCACCTTGGATACTTTAGTGCTGCAGGGATATTTCTGAGATTGTGATTGGACTTTCAGGATTTTAGGGGTGTGTGTGTGTGTGTGTGTGTGTGTGTGTGTGTATGTGTGTGTGTGTGTGTGTGTGTGTGTATTTAGTGAGCCAGATCAATTGCTTTAAAATAACTTTTACTATTGTGTGTCAAGGTATCATCACAGTATTATTTTTATTTCTGTGATGATTGTGTAGTGAGTTACAATGAGAACAAAAATCAAAACAGATGTTAGGCTTTTAAAGTTCTAGTCAGTAATGCTCTTAGAGAAATACAGAGAACTGTTAGTTAAAGAAGGGCCTTAGGACCTAAAAGATAAGGCTATTGAAAGTACTTCATGTGATGCTGTACATATCTTTGTGGAGAAGTGAAGTACTTAATAAACAATATATAAAGTACCTCTAAAATACCTCATTAAAAAACAGCTGGGGAAAAAAAATCTGAAAAGTGATTGTTATCCTCTACCCTCTCCTCAAGAAGCCCAGTATAATTTTGTCAAGGGAGAAATTATCTGAAGAAATTACGTGATGCTTGCATGGGCGTGGGGGACGAGATGACATCTGGAGATGGAGAGAAGGCTGGCTAGTAAAAACAATAATAGCATTTATATAGCATGTTAAAGTTTGCAGAACATTTTACAAATATCTCATTTATCCTAACAACAATCCTGTGAAGTAGGTGCTATGATTACCCACATTTTACAGATGAGGAAACTGAGGCAGATAGAGGTTAAGTGACTTGACAGAGTAACACAGCTAATAAATAACTGAGGCTGGATTTGCTTCCAGGGCTTCCTGACATCAGGTCTAAAGCTTCAAAAACCAGCAGAGGGACTTCACTTTGTCAAGTTACTACTCTCTTCATCTCTTCATTGGAGAGGAACCATACAAGTCCTGGATAAAACATACTAATTATAGCATTGGCAGTCAACTGCTAGGGAGAAATAGGTGAAACAAATGGAAAAGTCTCAGAGGACCAGAATTCAATATTGTATTATGGTGTGAAATCACAGGGCATCGATCCCGTCACCATGTCACCATGTTTGAGTGTTTGCAAGAGTGAGAGAAACAAGTTGGCATTTTAGGGACTCCTTGGTGATCCTATATTAAGGTGAGTTCCTGAATGCTTTTCAGCATGGAGGGGAGAAGTTCTTTGAGTATGTATGTGGACAGACTGCTTCAGAAGCTAACATTTGAAGCCAGAACAGTGAATGCTATCAGGTTGTTCCAGGCTTTAAACTGTTAGATGGCAGGGAATGACAAGTCTATGTGGTTTTTCTGGAAAGAGGGAAGCAGCTGATAGATGTGAATGGATTGAGGTTTGAGAGGGAATAAAAAAGAATTTGGAGCAGTACTTCCACACCTCCAATCCAGATCACAAGTCCTCAGACCTGGACTGAATATCCTCCCTTATCCCTTGATTGCTCAATTTTGGCTCAAGTAAGGGAATAGTGTTAGAGGAGAGGAGAAAAGAAATAGAGAGGAAGAGGAAAGAGAGAAAGGGGGCAAAGGAAAGAGGAGAGAAAAGTGAGATGGGTTGTTCTTGAATGGTTTGCATCTTTTAGAAGCGACAGAAGGAAGTACAGAAATGGCTAATTTATCAAAGAACTGTCACTCTATTATCTTTGTCCCATCTCTTCCAATAATGCCAGACATCACCACCAACATACTTACTTAGGTCATAAAAATGATAACAAGAACAACTTCTTAAAGCCTAATCTGTTTATGTTATTGGGGGAGCATGTGAAATGTAAAAGTTACGGAACTTCAGGTAGGGTGAGGTATACAGCAGAATTTCTTGGCTAGTAGAAATTTGCAATACCACACACACACACACACACACACACACACACACACACACACACACAAAAGTACTTTAGCACTTCGGACAATGTAATGTAACTGTTCCTATGGGGATCTAAGAAATAAATGGCATGGCACAGGGTTGTAGGCTGGCCTTATTTGAGACTGTTGTGATGAATAACTTGGCGTGGAGAATATATCAAGTGAAGCTGTTTCATTCTATGGTACCACTAAAGTCCAATACAAAAAAAATCTGAAATACCAATATTCTATCTGCTGAGATTGTTTTGGTATAGATGGTGCTGATCACTATAGCAAGCAAATTGTAAGTGCTCATGAAATGGACTGAACTTGAAGAATGCTTTTATTATGCATTAATATCATATTACAATTGTAGACAAATCTTACTAGTTATAGGCAAGAACCTTTTTGTCAGTGACATATATCAATTCCAATATACCTGATGACATATTGTAGATCATGCAGGGCAACTGTAAGAAATAACTTCATTCCTAAGCCTAAATTAAAATGGAAATGGAGAAATTACTAAATCTAAAGAAGGAAAAGTTGAACAACCTGAAGATATGAAAAAACCTTTGTTCAAAACAAATTCCAAGAAGTTTTACCTATGTTTCTCTAACCCCTCCAGTCTCCTTTGTTAAAAAATTGGTGAATTATTAATGGTGTGTACAATTTTGACTCTCTAGATCACCTTTATTTTTTAGCTTTGGTTTTAAATTGTGGATTATCAGAAATCTTTAATATTCATTTGTTTTCTGAATTCCATTTCACATATTTCTTTCTTGTTGTCTCTAATGATATTGTTACTAGTGATGTTTTTGGAATGTTGAAAATGATAGCAAGAAAAATGACAATGTCTCGAATTATTTTAAAAAGGGGATGGACATACTTAGATTGGAATTTTGAAAAGCCCTTTTTGTGTTAGACAACATGAATCCAACTAATAGACCAATTGTACTAAAATAGTAATTTTAAAAAGCAGAGATCTTTTATAACCATCACAAATGAATGTGTTTTCTAACTATATTTGACAGAGGGTAGGTAGAACATTTCAGGAACTGCTTGCTATAGTACATGCTGTATCTAATGTTATTATATTAGTCATGGAAGGAATGGTACAGGAAGAAAGATGGAACTATGTAGAAATATTCCTACAAGTACACATCAAATGGGAGAAGTGGCTTGAGAAAACTATTTAAAATGTACAGAGAGAGAATGGGAGATAACATCAATACCTAATTGGAATGCATAGTAAAAAGCCTGAACAACAAATATCATTATATGGAATGGAATCCAGAAAACAAGCACATATCAGAAAATTTGGTAATCTTTATCAACAAATAAAAACCCAAGCTTAAAGATAAAGATAATCCAGAAAGTCAAAAGAACACAAAATCCACTTTAAACTATTCAACACCAATTTAAAAAAAATTATATAAGTTTGAGAAGCAAAGAATCTAGAAGGGAGGGATGTAAAGAAAGAGGATATAGAAAATGCCCTGTTGTCTCTATGGTCAAAAGAAATAGAATATAATTGAAGTATAAGTTGGATCAAACACAAAAAGAAAGCTTGTATACAATTAATATAATTAATGACAATCATCAAGGCAAATGACTGAAGGAGTAATTAGATAATATAGTAGGAAGGGCACTGGGGTTAGAATTAAGAAAAATTCAATTCAAATTTGTGTGATCCTGAGCCTATCACTTAAACTCTGACAGTCTTAGTTTCCTCATATGTAAAATGTAGATAACATTTACTTTCTAGGATTATTATGAGGATCAAATGAAATAACACAGGTAATGTACTTTGCAAACTATAAATGGGAAAAGAGAAAAGGACAGGAACAAGCATTTATTAAATACCTACTATGTACCAGGTACTGTGATAAGTACTTTACAAATACCATCTCATTAGCTACGTATTAATTAAGCTAAGAATAATCTTATAAATATGTAGATGTTAAATAACTCACTTATGTGCCACAACATTTACACTAATTTTATTGAAAATCACAAAGTCTTTGATCCGTTCCATTCTCAGGGCTTTATCATGTATTGCAAATATACAAAATGAATCCATGCCAGTTAGAATGCAAGATTATTTGAGGTCCATATGTAAAACTGTTTTCCCTGTAAAATGTGCCATCTTTTAGATGGATAGTTTAACTCTGTTATGGTTCTGTTTAACCTTAAATCCATTATCATCGTTTCTGAGTAGAATTGAGCATAGTTTTCAGAATAAAAAAGGAGTTGTACCAAAACAATGTATTAATCACTCAATGTACATAGATGACATCAAGTTATGATAACGCCACTGAAAATCACCCTAAATACCTACTTTGTCTAATGGAAACTTTGGTGATATTGAAATGTTATTTGAATTCCTTAAATGAAACTTTCTTTGGGTGTGCCAAAAAAGAACAGGGACTGAATACTTTAAGCTTGAATCTGGAGGTCAAATGAAGTAAAAGATGCTTATAAACACCTTAGTCTTCTCCAGGGAGGCCATATCAAGCATGACTTTATTGAGGAGAAAGCTGAAGCTATGTAAATTAAGAGAGTTATTGTATAATGAAGTCAAAGATTAATAGAAAATACATTTAGGGGAATTAGTTAATGTATAACTTTGGCTTAGTAAAGTGAATGACAAAAAAGTTGTCCAAAGAAAAGTCCTTACAATGGTTACAAGCTACAGAACTCATTACGAAGGCATGTAGAGAAAGATTAATACTTCCTTGTTAAAAGAGAAGGAAAAAACCTGATAGATGTACTCAGAGCAAGTGATAAATATGTTATCTATTTACAAAAATATCTTTGTAAAAAAGAATATCACTTTTCACAAAACAATAGTAAAGGCTGGCAACAGGTAAATACCACTGATCTGCTGAAAATGATCTCTAAGTGGAGACTATAAAATGGCTATGATGAAAGCAAGAGTGGAATGTAAAGGTCTTCTGAGGTTGACATCCATATGAATTTAACCAACAATATACTGACAAGAAGATTTTTTTTAACAAATAGCTGTGATGTGGGTTTATTTATAGAAATAAAGAGCTTTATGATAGCAATTCAGGATCAGAATCAGATCATTGCCATCAAAAATCATAGGAAAATTATTAATAATTAAGAAGCTAAGATTTGTTGATCTATGCAGATTATACAACTAAATGGTGAAAACCACACCATATTACCGCAGGTTGTAAAAATTTATCATCTTCTGCATGCTTAGAGAGACGTGATCAAGTAGTTTGAATTAGACACCAAAAATTTTATACAATTTATATATTTATAAAATTTCATTACAACTTCCTGCAAAGCAGGTAGTAACAATATAATTATTCTCATCTTATAAGTGAAAAACTGAGGCTCAACATGACACATCCTAAGATCACACAGCCAGTAAGTGTTGGAATCAGGAATTGAATCTTTTATCTTTTTCCTTCAAGTCTTCTTTCTGCTAAGCCATTATATGGTATTGGAAGAGCCTGATGATTAAGCAGTTATCAGATAGCTAGGTGGCACAATGCATAAAGCAGGAATCAGGAAGACCTGAGTTCAAATCCAGTTTCAGACTCATTAGCTGTGTAACACTTAGTAAATCATTTAATCTGAGTTAGTCTGAGTTTCCTCATCTGTAAAATAGGGAATGATGATATCGTGTGTCTCACAGGGTTGTTGTGCAGGTCAAATAAGAAAATACGTGTAAAGTGCTTTATAAACCTTAAAATGTCATATAAATGCTAGTTATCACTATCATTTTCATTATGTGATACAAATGATTGCTTGACCTCAAACTCTTTGCTCTTCAATTTTTGGAATGAAATTTATTGTCTGCATTTACCTTAGCATCTTTTGTCTTTTTAATTTTATTGTGTTTAGGCAGGGAATAAAGAAGGTCTGCTTTTTGGAAGCTCACAGATATATGTCTTTTCTGACAAGAGGGATGAAGTCTATTGTAAAACATTTGCTGTGGATGATACATGTAGCTGAATGAGGGCCTTGAAATGTGGCCTCTTGCCTCTCATCGGGGAGAATCACAATATCTAGGGAGTTGTAAAGAAAGTTGATTTATGGAACATTTTGATATCTAAGTAAATACATTGGTGATGAGCCCTTGATCTATAAATTCGACTCTAATCTATCTTTGGAATTTCAGTCCCACTTCAGCAACCACCTTTGAACATCTGGAACTGAATGTCTCAGAGACATCCCAAATTCAACTTGTTCAAAGTAGAACTTATATTTTTTCTTTTTTTAACAATACCTTTTTATTTTCAAAATTACTTATAAAGATAGTTTTCAACATTCACCCTTGCAAAATTTTGTGTTCCAAATTTTTCTCTTTCCTTTCCCCCACTCCTCCCCTAGACAGCAAGCAATTCAATATATGTTAAATATGTGCAATTCTTTTACATATTTTCACATTTATCATGCTGCACAAGAAAAATCAGATCAAAAAGGGAAAAAAATGAGAAAAAAAGAACTTCTGATATTTTACTCTAAACTCTTCTCTCTTTTTAACTTCCTTATTACTGTTGAGGGTACCAGTATCTTCCTAGGCTCTCAATTGTGCTCTCATGCTCTGCTCTTTACTTTCACTCTGCCCACATATCCAGGTAATTGCCAAATCTAGTCCTTTCTACCTTCACAACATCTCCTGTATATTTCCTTTTTACTAACACAGTTAGTATCCTTGTATTGACTGTCATCACACTTAGAAAAAATGGAACCCTATTTTTGTAAGCTGATCTTGGAACATCACCCCACTAGTGTATGTTCCACTGGGGGGGCCTTCATTTTGGAAACTGGCCCACTCCAGCCATGCTTCCTTCCCTTCCCCCTTCCTTTAAGAAGCTAACATTCTAATGGGGAGATAATGTGTAGATAATTAGGGACATATAAGATATAGAGAATAGATGAAAGTAATCTGGGAGGGGAAGGCATCAGTCACTGGAGGGACTGGAAGGGCCTCTTGAAAAAAGGTGGGCTTTGAACTGGATCTTGAAGGCAGCTGAGGGAACTAAACGGTAGTGGTAAAGTGGCAGAGCATCCTAAATATGGAGTATAGAGCCAATGCAAAGGCAAGGAAATGAGAGACGGAATGGTTATGCTGGAGGAATTCTAAGTAAGTCAGCAGAATTAGATCAAAGAATGAGTGAAGGGAGTAAGATGTCAGGAGATTGAAAAGGTAGAAAGGGGATAGGTTCCAGAGTACATGTCCCACCTTTATCTCTGCTTGCCTCCATCCCCTTTCATGTTGTTTTTCAGCCATTTTTCAGTCATGTCTGACTCTTTATGGTGACCCAAGGGAGTTTCTTGGCAAAGATAACTGGAGTGATTTGACATTTCCTTCCCTGGGCCATTTTACAGATGAGCAAACTGAGGCAAACAGAGTTAAGTCACTATCCCAGGATTATAAAACCAGTATGAGTCTGGGATCAGATTTGAACTTAGAAAGATGAATCTTCCTGACCTCTCTGGCCTAGCATTCACTCTACCCACTGCATCACTAGCTCTCCTCTTTCAGTGGACTATAGATTTACAACAGAAAAGGATCTTAGACCAAGTCTCACATTTTATAGATGAAGATCTGAGTCCAAGAAAGGGAAAATGACCTACTTGAAGAGCTATCAGATAGTAAAGAGCAAAGCTACCATTAATACCCAGACTCTGATTCCAGTTCCATCCCTCCTTTTAAAAATAATAGTTGAACAATAATTGTATAAATATGTATACATATATTGGATTTGACATATATATTTTATATATTTTTATATTTTTAATATATATTGAATTATTTGCCATGTAGGGCAGGGAGTGGAAGGAAGAGAGGGAACAATTTGGAACATAAGGTTTTGCAAGGGTCAATGTTGAAAAATTATCCATACATATGTTTTGAAAATAAATAATAAAATTAAGAAAAAAGAAAAAAATAGCTGACATTTATATAGCATTTTAGGATTTGCAAAGCACCTTACTCCATTATCTCATTTGAGCTTCCCAATCATCCTGGGAGATAGGTGTTATTATCCCTAATTTACAGAGAAGGAAACTAAATCTCAGAGAAATGAACTGAACTAATAAACTAACTAACTAACTTCCAGTCAGGAAGTATTCCTGGTAGAATTTGAGCTGGGGTCTTCCCTAGATTGAATCTAAAGTATCACACTATTCACCACTCTATTCTTCTTCTCTTTGTGCTTTCCCCTCCACCAATACCGTGGTTCCTCCTTTTCTTTCTTTCCTTTCTCCTTCTTCAGCACAAATAGAGTAAGCAAGGAACTTGCAAAGAAGGGTGCTCAAGACTGAGGTGAGCTTGGGATAAGGTTCAAGGTCAGAGATCACAGTACTCTACTTTTTAAAAATGATCTCTCAAGCCCCATTCCACAAAATCAACCAACTTTCACCACCACTTGTACATACAGATGAATGAATGAGAAAGTATTTATCAAGCATTTACTAGATGTCAAGTACCGGCACAGAAATATAAAGCAGTAAGTATTCCAGAGACTGGATATCCTTCTTGGGCTCAGCTGCTCATCTCTAAGATGGGGGGGGGGGCGGTTAATCTCAGGTAAATCCAGGATCTTATAAGAGGAAGGATATAAGAAGAGAGAAAGGTAGGGTAGGGTACCCTGGAACCTGGTCCCTTCCTATCTTTCTAGTCCTCTGACCTCCCTTCTACACATTTTATGATCTAGCCACATTGATTTTCTTGACTCTCTCCCAACTTCCACACCCAGTGCTCCCAGGTACTAACTCCCTGTTTCCTCCATTACTGACTTGGTTCTAGAGCTGCTGGTGGTGAAAAGTGGAAAGAGTGGCTAGCAGAATGTCCAGGCTTGAGAAGGATAGGGCGGGGTGCTCAACAAATCAACACGGATTTATCAAGCACCTACTGTGTGTCAGGCACTGTGTTTGTCCTGAGAGATGCAGAAAAAGGGGGGAAAAGCTCAAAGCAAAAAGCTATGATGGCTTGTGAGTGACTAAGTGTTGGTGAGAAAAAGTGTGAGTAAAATGCAGGAAAGACAGCCCCTGTAAGCGAATCTACGTGTGTTGGTGCCCCTTGGTTCTCAGCACGGAGGGCAGACCCCCGGCTACTACACCCTGATTATGACTGCGCTCTATCCCAGCCAGTGGACTACCACAGTAGAGACTCCTGGGAGACCTCCAGGTACCAGAAAGTACCGGCAATCCAGCGGCAGATGCGGGAATCCCCTCATTCATAGAAGAAAAGGAAATGACAAGAAAAACGGATCTCAGAGTGAGAGCTTATCTCTCCTGCTGACAGGAGGAAGATAAGCATCAGATAAAGAGCCCAATTTCAATAAGGTTTCTTCCAGCACAGGCAGAATCAGCCAGGCCTTTCCTTCCCCTCTTTCTTTGGCTGGGCCATGCAGATTGATTGCCTACTTTTATGAAGGACAAAGTGCTTTTTGATAGTGTAAGGGAAGCTGCTCCCCGGGGCAGGGATTCCAGCCCCTGCACTCCCTCTGCATCCATCACAGGCTTCTGGGTCCTGAGCTACACAGAGCCCATTGAGGACTGTGGCAGAAAGGAAGGGAACTCCCGGGCCCTCCTTGCCCGGTTTGACACAGAACCCGGGCATTTCTGATCTAAACCAGGGCCGGGGAAAACGTTTCTCCACCAAAGATATTTATAACATCATTTGCAAGCCATGCAAAATGATCAATTTACAGAACTCAAGCAGTGGTTGTAGCTTTCAGTTCATCGTTGCCTTAACAAATGATTTCAGGGGCCTTATACAGCCCATGAAATGGACGTTCCCCACCCTTCTTCTAAACCTTTCCCATCATCCAAGAGAGACTACCTACCATCCATTTACTACCCCAACACTGGAGAATGTTCCTTGGAAAGTTGCTGCTGGGAACCCATTACACAGTGTTTTGGGACACAGACAAATTAAAATATGGGTAATATTATAGAATGGCAATGTTATCCCAATGTATATACCCACAGATTGTCCTTAAATACAGACTTGTGTCAATTCTCCATCCTTAACACTTCTCACTCAAAAATCTTCAATAGTTCCTCATTATCTCTAAAGTAAAACACAGACTATTCCAAGAGACATTTTAAGGTCTTTACAAACTGGAACCTAGTTAGCTTTTTGGCCTTTTTTCATATCACTTCACACATTTTCCATTTTAGCAAGAATGGCCTTTTAGCTGTTTTCCCATACACAATATTCTATTTTGGCTCTCCATGCTTTTGCCTAAATAGTGTCCTATATTTGGAATGTATTTCCTCTTTACTTCTACCTTGTAAATTCGTAGTTTTCTTCAAAGCATAGCTTAAATACCACCCCTACAAAAGGCTTTTCTGGACCATCAGTTTTAGGATTTTCATTCCTGAAATTATCCTGTATTTTTTTCTGTGCTTTGAATGCACATAAATATACTTATGAATAGATGTATATATGAATATGCCTGTCTTGTCAATCTATCTATCTATCTATCTATCTATCTATCTATCTATCTATCTATCTATTGAATATATGCTTCTTATATCCCTCCCTGTGAGTTCTCTGAGGGTAGAGTAGGAGAATCTTTGTATTTTGCATTCCTTACACGCCAGAACAATGTTCTCTACAGATTTCAGGAATTCAGGTCTCTCTGCTCTCATATGTTTGGGTCGCTACACTCAATGTGGTGGGTACCTTCCTTGAATTGTCCTGACATCCTGAGGACAGTAATGGAATTTGCATCTTGTCCACAAGTTATTTACCTCATCCTCTCCATATTACCAGCACATCTTTTTGAACTATGCACTTCTTTTTTTATTTCCTTTATAGAACTTTACCTGTGTAACCTTCTATTTGAAATGAGTTATAGTTTGCTATGGACCTCTCTATTGCCCTTTCAGTGATACTCAGATTCAGATTTTCAGAGATTTGTAACATTCTATGACTTATAGACACAGAACTTCAACTGCAGAATACTAGTATTGGAAACATAGGTCTTTTTTTCCCATGGGGAAGTTTAAAAATAAAAGGATGCAGTTTTCCAAAGGCAAAAAAGACCACTTTCATTCAGTTAAATTTTTGGCCTAATTAATTTCCCTTCAATTTCATATAACATGGAGTGGACAATAGGCATTCTTTATCCATTTGGTTTTTCTTCTGTGGATGATTAGGTCAAATTCTCTGGAATCAGTTTAGATTTTATTTAGGATGCTCTACTGTGTTTTAGGGATTGATATAAGAAATCAATATACTTTGCAAATAGAAATATCTGGATGACCTGGTATATATAAAAATATTATATAATATGACATTATAATTATTATATTATATAATAGATATAATATAATGACATATAATATAGTTGTGTATTATTAAACATTAGACTATTACATATAATTATAGTATAACATATATTACATATCTGATATACTATAATTATATGTAATATTCTAATGTTTAATAATATACAACTATATTATATGTATATCTATAATATATTAGTTCTCTATATGGTTATAAGATATATCTTTATTATGCATATTTTAAAATTTGGAATGCAGTGGGTCTCCTCCAATACAACAGCAAACACTTTTGGTGGGCATATATCTCCTTATTTTATGCTTTCATTCATATTAATGGAAGTTCAGTAAGCAAGGTTATCTTTTTTTTCCTTTCTTTCTTTTTTCTTCTCTTTCTCTCTTTCTTCCCAATAGCCTTAATTTTTTTCAGGCTTAAAGAACAACAGTCACTCTTACAAATAATACTAATAATAACTGCCATAATAACTTTAGCCTGTTTTGTTTTTCTGCCTCTATTTGGGCATCCAAGTGTCCCCTTCCCAGGAGGGTTACCATTTTGATATTGGACTTAATTCACATACTTGAGCATCTTTAGGTCTATTGCTGCTGAACTTTAGGGATCCATCAGTCTCAGTCTACCCAGGTTCAGGGACTACAAGTGTGTGCCACTATGCCTGACTTTAAAATTAAATCTTTTAGGGAATCTTCTATAATTTTGACAAATGGTTGGGAGATACCTTTATGAATAAGAACGTTCATGTTTATAATTATTCTAATCAAGTTGCTTTAGGGTAGTTAAATTGGTGCAGTGGATAACATGACAGGTTTGGAGTCTGAAAGACTCATTTTCTTGAGTTCAAATCTAGTCTCAGACACTTCCTAGCTGTGTGACTCTGGGCAAGTCACTTAACCTTATTTGCCTCAGTTTCCTCATATGTCAAATAAGCTGGAGAAGGAAGTGGCAAATCACTTTGGGTATCTTTGCCAAGAAAACCCCAAACAGAGTCATGAAGAGTTGGACTGAACAATGACTGAACAACAAAGCTGCTTTTCCCATCTTTATCCTTTTCTATGCCATTTCCAAATCCTCTGTAAACACATTTGGATTGTAAAGTCATTAGAGTATATATATGGTGTCTCCAGTGTCCTTGATGGTTAGAAAATGGTTGTTATAAAAATTTCTGCAGATCTTTTCCATCTTTGAGTTAATGTCATCTTTCCAGTTTTATCCTTAAATATCTTGGAGATAACTTGCTTAGTGAGATCTTATTTCAAGATTTCTTAAAAACAACAATGTTTTTTCCATTGCTTTGTGTTGTTTTGTGAGTTGATCTTATTACCATTAACCGTCACCACAAGATCTTACAAGTGTGTTTATATTGAGACTGACATTACTTTCAGTTACTACAGTTTTCAGCTTGGTGAGTAAGTTTGTCGTTTGTTGATTATCAGATTTTAGATTCTTCTGGTTATGGCAATTTATTTACAGTTGTTAAATATATTTGCCATTAAATAAGTGCTGTTATTCATTTCTAGTTTATTGATATCAATAACTTATTTCAAAAGGTCAGGTTGTATTTATTTTGATGCTATATCACACATTTAAAAAAAATTGTTTTTTTTTTCTGGCTTTGAATTAATTTTACTTTTTAACAAATTAGAGGTATGAGTGTACAAAAACAGATTATTCAGGGATGATGCCCACGTCAGTAATGTGTCATTTCCTGCTTATCAAAATAGAATTAATTTCTTTTTTTATTTGTGTGATGTTACTAAGTATTTGTCATATTCAGTATCCACTGGTTCTTTCCTTGAAGAAAGTATTCATGAGTTAGAGATGTCAGGTTTCTGCGTAGCCTACAAGTTTCTAGCTTCACTCATTTTTTCTTCATGACTCATATCTTCCAATATATTTCTGACCATCTTCACCTATTCCCATCTTTCTATTGAAGTCACTGAATATCAAAGTTTATGTTGATTTAATTTGGAGGATCGTAATGAATTTTTTGAAAAATTCCTCTATCTCTTCATCATGTGTAACAGATATTGGTAGATAAGCATAATTATTTTCATATTGGTTTTTTAACATACAGTTTTTCATGTGAACTGCATTATGAAATGATCAAGTATCCCAAGAATCATGTTTCTTCTTTTCTTTGGGTGCATAACAAAACCATTTTTGTTAATTCCTTTATTTGTCTTCCCAAGGAATTTCTGTCCTTGTTTCTTCTGATTTCATTTATAGCAAGAATGTTAAGATTTATATAATTCAGTTCTTCCAGCAGAACACCCATGTATTGATTACTGGATAAGAGTTTCACATTTAGAGTAACAATGGCTAACTTAATGTTTATAGATTGTTTAAAAATTATATTTCTTGACATTCTCTGATCCCCTTTTTTGACAGTCTGTCACTTTAGAAACAAAAGGGAGTCACATGGATTTCAGAGATATTTACCAAATGACCAACCTACCAGGGATGTACCACTTTTTCCTTATCAAGGTGGTCTCACTTTATCACTGGAACCATACTTCTAGTCTTCCCTGCCTTATAGAACCTGCCAGAACTAGTGCACTAGTGGCAAAGTCTTCTAGATCCCAAAGTTACTTCTATGCTATGACACTGTGTGACTTTGGACAGAATGGATGTTAAAGAAATGTTTATTTAATTGAACTAAATTTACCAAGTGATGTTAATAATCCTATGTTCTATGAATATAGTACAATAAGGACATATTTATAAAATATAAGGTCAATACAGTTGAGAGGATTGTGGATAGAAAAATTGCATGGAGCCACGAAGACCTGGGTTTAAGTCTCAACTCCAGTACATATGACTATGTGACCCTGTTAAGCTCTTAGTGTTCTAGGCAACTCTTTAAAACTATAAATTGTAAAGCTATTACTGATTTCCATCAGTAAATTGGAGTTACTAGGAGTTCCCTAAATCGATGAAATCACAGATCTTTAAAAAGTGATGATGGATAAGGGAGGGGGAGAAGAGTATTAAAAAATCCTTTTCATTTGTATTGCTATTTTTACTTTTAAAATATACTTACATTTATTATCTCATTTGTTCTTCACAACTCTATGTGGTAGGTAGGGCAGGTATTATTATCCCCATCTGACAGAGGAGGAAACTGGGACACAGAGTGCTGAGGTGACTTGAATTAGAATGTTTGTGTTGTAAGGGACCTAAGAGGCCATATCTACTCCCCTCATTTTATAGATGAGGAAAGTGGGGAGCAGAGATGTTGAGTATTGATTCTACTTTGAATCAGTAGAAGATGGGAAGAGAAGTCAGGAATCTTGTCTCAGTCAGCTAGGCAGTGCCATGGTGCATAAAGTGATGGAGTCAGCAAGACATGTATGAGCTTGAGTAAGTCACCAGATCCTGTTTGCTTCAGTATCCCCAACTGCAAAATGGGGATAAGAATAGTACCTACCTCTCAGAGTTGTTGTGAGGATCAAATGAGACAATATCTGTAAAGCGCTTAATACAGTACCTGGCTCATGGCAGGTGATTATTCTATTCTCTGGTAGATCAGAGCCTCCTTTCCTTTCCTCTCTTTAAACATTGATTTGTATACAAAGGCTCATGGGATTTGTAGTTGGAGTACATTAAAGAACATCAAAGGCTCAGAATCAGAAGTAACCTTAATGATCATCTAGATTAACTTCTTCATTGGACAATGGACACAGATGAAGCAGCTTGCCTTTAACACAGATCCTAAGTGGTGAGCTGAGATTTGAACCCAAGTCCACTGACTCCAAATTCAGCACAATTTCCATTACCCAGAAACAGACTCTTTATCTGTATCCCAGGGCTAGTTTAGTCAAGTTCAGAAAGACTTATCACAAGGAAGATTAGCTATTACAGCTTATAAAGACTGTCAAAAGTATGGAAGGATTGCTATCTGTGGCTGGAGGGTGAGTAACCATGCAGAGAGAGTCCTATAGCTTCTGAAATATTAGACCTCAATATATAAAATACATGACTATAAAGTAGTAAGACTGGTAGTTTGGATTCAGTTTCATTTCATAGTCACTTCTATTCCTTTAGCCTTTGACTGCTGCTTAGGTTACCTAAACTAAATTCTAAATTCCCAGAATCAGAGAACATTTTCTCTAGGTAATATATTTTATAATACTTAGTATAATGCCAAGGATGTTTCCTTCATTTAGGATACAACTTGTATTTGAAATAGGCAACCTAAATGTGTCCTGCTCACTAAGCAAAATGGGTTTGACTTCTGTGTCACTGTTCACACTGTTTCTTAGAATGGTGAAATCACAATAGTCACTATTTTAAGCTGCAGAAAAAACACTTCAATTTACAAATAGCACCAGGCCCAAGGAAATGAAGTGGCTTTAAAAAAAAAATCTCATAGCTATTTAGTGAAAAAGCTGAGATTAGTGAAAGAGCTGACTTTTTCCTCTGTTCTTTCAAACTATGTTCTATGCTATTATATCTTATGAATATGATTGATTAAGCAGATATGTTAATTGACATAATTATGCTGTATAATATGCTCTATAAGACATAAATACAACACTAAACGATATACATACTCTCTGTGGTATAAATAAGAATCCACCATAAGCCTCTTCCTGTGGGAGCTGTCCAGGGTCTGAACTCCTCCAAGATGCTTTGTTCTTAGAAGGCTCAAAGAAACATCCATTTGAGGGACTTCATTTCTCATAATTTGGAGACTCTCCATTCCTTCCACCCTTCTCCCTCCCCTCCTCTAGATGAAATGATAGTAACTTAGAGACAAAGACCAAGTTAGGCCTGGAAAGGGAGACATTAGAGAGGTGAGTGATGGAAATTAGGGAACTCACTTTTGACGGTGAGGAACATGGACTTGCTGATGTCGGTGCCCACACCATTGCTGGCCTGGCAGAGGTAATAGCCGATGTCCTCTTCTAGCACGTGTCGGATCAGCAGCGAGCTGTTGGGAAGGATCTGGATACGCCCTGTGAGTGGAACAGGGTGGTACTGCTGAGGGTTCCCACTGCCTGGAAGCAAATGCAAAGAGAAGGAATCAGCAGCTAAAATTGTAACATCTGGAAACGCGAAGTATCTCTTGTGGAGCATTATGCAGACTGGACAAGTCCAAGTGTAGCTTTACATCAGAGAGGGGGAATCCTTTATAAGGGCTCTCCTGATTTGCTACTCCAGCCCACCAAATCATGTTGTTGATGAAACTTCAAAAAAGATAAATACTAGAATCTGGCAATGTTAAGCTCATGGAGGATATTAGCGTAAGGGATTTGCTCAGATTCATATCTGGACAGAAACCAACAGGGAAATATTTTTTTGAGGTTAAGAGATACGCATTAATCATTTAGACACTTCTTGACCAATGGCAGACAATGGTAAACTTAAGAAATAGACTGAAGCCACAAAGATTCTACATCACAAGCAGAACTCCAAGCCTCTTAATCACCAAAGGCACTACAGATTGCTATAATGCCTTAAAACTTATAGTTTCCCATCTTCTCCCTTTCCCCCAAACCCCAAAACCAACAAGCAAAAAACCTTGCAAAGGAGGTAGTTTTAATATTGTTTTACAGAGGGGATACTGAGGCTTAGAAAAAATGTAAGTTCCCAGGCCTATTTCACTTTTGTCTGCAAATTTCCAAAGACTTGCACAATACATAAAGTAGGTGCTTAACAAATACTAATTGATAAAAGAGTTTAATTGACTTGACCAAAGTTATATATAACAAGTATTGAAGCTGGGACCTGAACCCAGATCTAATTACAAGATCAGTGTTCTTTCCACTGTATCATATTGTCTCTCAGGCTTCCTCTTACAGGCATAATTGGGGAAAGAACATGTTAGCTAAGAAAGCAAATTTTCAAGAAGGTTTTGTAGAAGGGACAGACTTTTTGAGGCTCCCCAGCTTAAATACCAAAGGATACTGCTTGGGGATATACCCAGCATTTTGTACTATGAGCTCTAGCTTTTGCCTTTTCCATTGACTCCCAAAGATACTGTCTTTCAGGCCCCCTGAGAAATCCCTTTGTGATATTTTCAGCAGCATTCTTAGAAAATGAATTTAACCTAAGGTCAAAAGTGCCCATGAGGCGTGAGGAGGGACACTGAGATCTGACAGAACTGTGATCCTATGTGAGTTGATTAGAGACCAGGAAGAGAGAAAATCTGTGGTGCCAGATGATTGAGAAATAGCTTTATAGAATCACCCAATGTAAGGACTTTAGAGCTCACTAAAACAAAACTCATTTTACATACAAAGAAATTGAAGCCTGGAGAGGTAAAAGCCCTGGATTCCTTCAGGTCCAGCATTTAACTGAAGACTGGAACTCAGACCTTCCAATTTTCAGGTCAATTTCTTTTCTAGTATAGTTATCATTTCCACATTATGTGGCTAAAGGATGCAGTGCCCTCATGATCTGGAAAATACACATAAAGTTTTTTGCCATACAAAGAAGGCTAAATTATAATGTTATTAAAAGATAATATATATTGATATTATAGAATATTATATACACATTTTATGCATTTTGAATCTTGAACTTTTTCTGTGTCATCTGCAGCTTCTACAAAACTCCCCCAAATTCTCATTTAATTTCTTTTTTTTTCCTTATAGCTTTTTATTGATAAAACATCTGCATGGGTAAATTTTTCAACAGTGACCCTTGCAAAAACTTCTGTTCCAACTTCTCCCCTCCTTCCCTCCATCCCCTCCCCTAAATGGCAGGTAGTCCCATACATGTTAAATATGTTAAAGTATTTCTCATTTAATTTCTTAAGCCAACCCACAATATATCACAATGTGATGTAGCAGTGATAACTGTATACTATCCCAACTTGAATGTTTGGATTCAGATTCTTACCTTGCTGGAAAGTCTAAGCCCTTGATTCCAGGAAGAAATTTAGAAAAAAAAATTTTTGGACTTAGCTTTAGAACCTCTGGGCCACATAGATTTTAGCAGAATTTGCTAGAAATTATATATAGATACAGGAATATGGGTTCTCCACATATGTTGTATGGGGCCAGCTGATGGTAGTATCACAGAATAAGATACATCATAAGAAAAAGAAAAAGCCAGGTATAGACACCACCTCTATTAAAATGGGGAAGAAGGGCAAGTTTCTTTTCATTTCAGAGCCTGGAGATTCTTCTCCAGTTTGTATTGGGGTAGACAAATAGAGGCAATGTCCACCTTGACTGCACTTAATCCCCTCAAATTTGGTACCCCAGCCTTGAGGCTTGATTGTGGAGTGAATGAGTGGCAGAAATACAAAATCATGCTTCTCATTCCATTCAGCTGCCCACCTTGTTGCTATCCAGGAACCTCCCTTTCTTTCTGGACTTTCCTCTCCGCCTCCCCTCCCTTACCCCTGCTTTCCTGTTTTCCATTTCTTGTTTTGGAAACCATAATCAAAGCAAGACTACCATCGATTCTGGATAGAATATGTCAGATAACTATCCCATCACCATTGCTGCACCTCCCCAGACCAAAAAAACCTCCTTTCCTGATCACTGTTTTGTGTTGTGTCCTCGGTC
Source organism: Antechinus flavipes (assembly GCF_016432865.1). Taxonomy (NCBI): domain Eukaryota; kingdom Metazoa; phylum Chordata; class Mammalia; order Dasyuromorphia; family Dasyuridae; genus Antechinus; species Antechinus flavipes. The sequence continues at coordinate 515,090,536 of NC_067400.1, forward strand.
CTAGCGCAGTATCTGATACAGAGTAAGCGTTTCACAAATGCCATGCATCCATTCCCACATTAGAACCTTCTTAGATGCTACTGATTATCTGATGCTGAGTGAAATGAGCAGAACCAGGAGATCATTATATACCTCAACAACGATACTGTTTGAGGATGTATTCTGATGGAAGTGGATCTCTTCGATAAAGAGAGCCTTAATTGATCAAAGATGGACAGAAGCAGCTACACCCAGAGAAAGAACACTGGGAAATGAATATAAACTGCTTGCATTTTTGTTTTTTTCCCGGGTTATTTGTACCTTCTGAATTCAGTTCTCCCGGTGCAACAAGAAAACTGTTCGGTTCTGCACACACATATTGTATCTAGGATATACTGTAACCTATTCAACATGTAAAGGACTGCTTGCCATCTGGGGGAAGGGGTGGAGGGAGGGAGGGGAAAAATTGGAATAGAAATGAATGCAAGAGATAATGCTGTAAAAAATTACCCTGGCATGTGTTCTATCAATAAAAAGATATTAAAAAAAAAAAAGAACCTTCTTAGCCGGGGGTTCATGCGCTCTGCTTGAAATAACTCCTAGCTGAGGCCCCCATGCCTACCTTTGGCGTGCTTCCACATGACCTTGGGAGGTGGGTAGCCATCCACGGAACAGTTCAGAACTCCAGCTTTGCCGTAAATGCCATCCTGGTTGTTGGGCTGCACCACAAAACGAGGTGGGACTAGGGGAGTTGGGGTGAGCAGAAGGGAGGAGAAAGGTTCGGTGGATCAGTAACTACCAAGACAAGCTTGCTTAGAGCTTCTATCTGAACCTTAAGGGGGAAGAAACTACCCTTCCCAGTGTCAGGATACAGTCATCCATGGCCACATGTTGGACAGGGCTGGAACTCATTTCCCTGTACTGCAGAAATCAAGAGTCTATCCCCCCTAACTCCCTGATACAACTGAAGGTCTTTGCAAGTTAGGATCAAGAGAAGTTAGCTCAACAGCCAATCACAGTTCCCCTATCCCTAGGACCGTGGGATTGTGTCTGTTCTCTTTCCCATCATCTCTTGCCCCTCTCCCACAGGGGTCTCACCTCGCACAATCAGCTGCCGTTCACGGCTGACAGTGGCAGCATCATTGCTGGCAATGCAGGTGTAATTTCCATTGTGGTTGAGGGAGACGCTGGAGATCTGGAGGGAACTCATGAACTCCTTGCTCTCGATGGTCACCCCTGAGCCAGAGATGATTACTTGGCCATCTTTCCTCCAGGTGATCCGGATCGGCATGTCCCCAGAGGAGACCACACAGGGGATGTAGAGCAGCTGTCCGATGGAGGCAGGGGGAAACTCAAAGGGTTGAATCAGGGGGGGAACTAGACAAACATGGCAAGAGAAGAAGCAAGAAGGAAATGAAATAGTGAAAATCTATCCTTATTTCCCTATGGACTCTAGAATACCTCTGTCCAAGGACTGGTTCTTGCCTTAGTGGGAAACATATTTAAAAAACAAACAAACTCTTCTTGGGGAATAGATCCTTGGTTTTTAGTGTTTTCCATCTATTCTTACTCATCAGGTACTAAGAAAATATGAATTGTCCCCGATGCATCTGATTGCTCACCTTGTCTTGCCCTTCACTATGTGTAGCCTTGAATTTTGTCTGATCGCCTACCCAGCATGGCCTTTTTGCTTATCTTCATGAATCACAACTCTCTATTTTGCCATAAATTTTATTTTGTGTTTGCATCTGGACCTCTGATTGACTGCTGACCTATCACTAAGTCCAGACCCCCAATTTCCCTGTTGTGTCATGATATTTTTTGTCCTAGTTTCTTATCATATATCCACAACCCACTGCTTCCCACAGGATCAGTGCTGACAGATGTAATGAAACATGCCCCAGTCATGAGACTCTTTCCATATGGTCCCCACACTGCCTTATTTGAAATTATCTAAGTTTATTCTTGTCTCTATCTGTGGAGCTCCCACTCGTAGTCTTTCATTTTTCTAATACAAGGGGAGAGACTGGGAGCTTGTTGCATTTGTTGTTTCAGAAGGTCTCAGGCAAGAAAAGAGATCTTATAGGAAGAGCCCAGATCCACAGAGAGCTTGAACAGAAAGACCCTGACAGAAGTGCCAGCACCACAGTGGACCCAAGGAGAGAATCAGTCAGTAAGTCAGTTGATAAACATTTATTAAGATGTCCCAGGCAGTGTATTAAGTTGTGGGGATACAAAGAAAGTCAAAATATGGTCCCTGCTCTCAAGGAGCTCACAATATGAGCATACATACCATTATGTACAAACAAGTCATATACCAGATAAGTTGAAGATAATCAGCAAATTGAAGGCACTAGAATTAAGGGACATCAAGAAAGGATTCTTGTAGAAGATAAAATTTTAGCTGGGATTTGAAGGAAGCCAGGAGGGAGAGAGGATAAAGAAGAAAATTTCTGATGGGCATCCAGTTTCCAATTTCTTGCCACTACAAAAAGGGCTGCCACAAACACTTTTGCACATGTAGGTCCCTTTCCTTCCTTTAAGATCTCTGATAAAAGCCCAGTAATGACACTGTTGGTTGCAGACAGTAAAAAAGTCTCATGTTGGGAGATGGCAGTAACCAAGAAGCCAGTGTTTTTGAATAGATATGTGTGTGTGTGTGTGTGTGTGTGTGTGTGTGTGTGTGAAGGGCTTAAGGTGTTGAAAGAGTGGAAGGTGGGATAAGTCATTAAGGGCTTTCAGTGCCCAAAAGATTTATTTGATCTTAAAGATGACAGGGAATCACTATGATTTTTGAGGGCTCACATGATCAGGCGTGCACTTTAGGAAGATCACTTTGGCAGCTCAATGGAGAGTGAATTAGAGAGCTGGACTGGAGACCAATCAGCTGGCTATTGCAAGAATCCAGACTTGAGGGGAGGAGTGCCCATCCCAGGGCAATGGCCAGTGCCAGAGGAGACAAGGGAGTGTATGTGAGAGATGTTGTGAAGGCAAGACTAAGCAACCAAGTGGAGAGAGAGGGTGAGAGAGAGTGACAGATTGTGAATAACACCTGGTTGCAGGAATTGGGATGAGTCAGCCTGGAGAAAGGAAAGCTGAGGCATCTTAAAGTCTACTGATCAGCTTCCTGCATCTCTGATAGGTGCAAAGCCAGTGAAAATGAGTTGAAACTGAAGAGGGGAAGATGATGAGATGATAGAGGGAAGTTAGGAGAAGGGCCCAGATCCACAGAGTGGCCCACATCTGCAGAGCCTCTGGATAGACAGATTCTACAGGAGGGTCTGGACCTCTAGAGGGTACCTAGATCCACAGAGTTCTCAGGAAGAGGTTCCCTTGTGAACTGAGACAGACATTCTAGAGAGCAATTTGGAACTATGCGCAAAGGGTAACCAAACTGTGCAACCAACAGTGTCACTACTGGGCTTGTATCAAAGAGATTTTAAAAGAGGGAAAGCGACCCACATGTGCAAAAGTGTTTGTGGCAGCCCTTTTTGTAGTGGCAAGAAACTGGAAACTGGATGCCCATCAGTTGGAGAATGGCTGAATAAGTTATGGTAGATGAATGTTATGGAATATTATTGTTGTGTAAGAAATGATGGACAGGTTGATTTCAGAAAGTCCTGGAAAGACTTACATGAACTGATGCTGAGTGAAGTGAGCAGAACCAAGAGAACACTGTATACAGTAACGGCAAGATTATGTGATGATCAGCTGTGGTGGATTTGTTCTCAGCAACACACTGATACAAGATAATTCTAATAGACTTGGGATGGAAAATAGAGAGAACTAATAAAGAAACTGAATGTGGATCAAAGCATATAATTTTCACAGTTTTTTGGTTTGCTTTTGTAGTTTTTTCCCTTTTGTTCTCAGTCTTCCTTCACAACATGACTGATATGGAAATGTTTTAAAATGATTATACATGGATAATCTATATCAGATTGTTTGCTGTCTTACAGTGGTGGAAGGAAAGGAAGGGAGGGAGAAAAAATCTGGAACTCAGAATCTTACAAAAATAAATACTGAAAACTATCTTTACATGTAATTGGAAAAATGAAATACTATTCAAAAAGTGGTTCTTCCCCACCTCTCCCAAAGAGGCATCTATTTATAGAAGACTGACATTATCCATGGAGGGCTCAGGAAGAAAGAGATATCAGAGAAGGTATAAAGAAAAGAAGGAAGGAAGATAGAAAGAATGAAATAAACATTTTATTAAGCACTATGTATCGACACTGTTCTAAATGCATTACAGATATTATCTCATTTGCCTTTCACAACACTCATGGGAGTGCTATTATTATCCCCCATGAGGAAAATGAGGTAGATAAAGGTTAAGTGACTTGCTCAGGAACACATAACAAATAAGTGTCTTACAGCTAGATTTGAACTTTGGTCTCCCTGATTTCACATGCTATCACTGAGCTGCTTCTTGGCAGAGGCCCCAGACAGAGAGAGCCCACAGAGGAGACTCTGGGGGAAGTACATATGTATCTTTTTTCTTTACAGTTTCCTTTCTGGTTAGCTTGGACGAGGAACCTTTCTTTTGGAGAGTATGAGTAGTAGAACTGTGTTTGTCATCTGCCCTGGCGAGTTTATTTGATCATTCATATCATCAACTGATCTCCTAGAATGCCTTCCCCTGCCACTTAAGTCCTCACTTCAGGAAATTTCCTCCGTGTGCCAAAATCTTAGTCTCTGGTCTGCTTGTGTGTGTGTGTGGAGGAGGAATGGAGGGACTGGTTGGAGCCCGAGTGACTTTCAGATGGATGTTTCTTTTCCAAGGTCTAGATAGAGAAGCAGCTATTATCTTTATGATAACTCAATTAGGCCACAGCTTCTCCAGCAAGTAGGGGGTGGGAGGAGAAGAGAGAAGAGCTTAACAAGGGCAAGCACTTAATAGATGGATGAGAACTCCTTTCTATAGTCTGAAAATTAAATTATAAGGCTGTCTATAGTCCAAGAGCTTTTCCCTAATGCACCAACTACTCGCCTTTTTAGCTTCCTTGATTGCTTCTTACCCCAAGAGCCCCCCCCGCCCAAAGGCAGGAGGATGAGACTCTGGAGGGGAGGAAGGATGGGAGAAGACATTTTCATCTGGATGTGTTGATGGACACAGGGAAAAATGCCACATACATGGGGGCCTGCCTATGCCATTAGTAGAGTTAAATTTTGGCCCAAACCCACTTGGTCAAGAATCTAGCATTCACCCCAGATATCCTCTCATGCTCCTCAGTTAGGATAGGGTGGGGTAGATAATAGATAATTGGGAAGGAACAGAAAGATTCCTAAGCCTGAGCCCCTTCCTTCAAGGACTCTACTGGTTCCTTTAGCTATAAGGTAAAATAGAAAATCTTCTTTAGTAACTAAAAAACTTACCTTTCCAGACGAATACATTATTCCCCTTTACATCTTCTCCAGATAATTCAAACTGAGCTTTTTGCTGTTCTTCATATATGACATTCCATTTCCCATCATACATGCCCTCTTTGCCTCTGCATCTTAGAAACATTTCTATACCATGGTAGTTAGATGGCATAGCACATAAAGCACTGAACTCAGAGTTAGAAGGATCAGAGCTTAAATACTCTTTACTTGTCTGCTGTCACTTATTCTCTGTCAGACTCAGTTTCCTCATATGTGAAAAGGGGACAATAAAATTTACTGTGGAGGATTTTGTGAAATCAAGACAGATTATATATATATATATATATATATATATATATATATATATACAGTGCTTTGCAAACTCTAAAGCGCCATATAAATGGAAGCTATTATTAGTATTATTAAAATCATTCAAAGATTACTCCAAATACCACCTTTCCTAACTTTCTTTCTTCCTCATTCCTCCTTCTTCAATGTAATAAAAAACCTAAAAAATTGTATTGGGTCTTCTAGAGAAAAGTCTGTGGCTTCTCCTTTTTTTGGTAGGTCATCAGGAATAGGATTAGTGGCCAGTCTGGTATGGTTTGGGTGCCACTTAAGAAGAGCTAAAAAATAACTATTTATCCTGGGTACTTTAGACATTCACCTGCCTGACATTCTGGAGTGGGGAGCAAGAGGGATTAGTATAGGTGACCTTTTAGGGATCCTCCTAGATCTCCATGGGAAGAGGAGGAGATAATTTCTGGAGAGGTGGCAAAAACAAAAAACAACACTTGCAGAATTCTGTATTCAGGGTCCATCCTGACTCCTCAGTGAAAGGAACAGTCTATACCCTTAACAACAAAGATCATCCTTTTCTTATGTGTTTTATGGATGATTTCTGCCTGAGGTACAGCATTCCCCTCAATAAGGGAACCTTGAGAACCTCACTGTGCACCCACACACATTGGGCTTCTATCATTTAGCTTCTCTACCCAAGAAAAAGGGTCCTCCTTCTAGAGAACAAGGTTAGAAGAGAGCAATTATTTCCCAAGTAGAATGTAAGCTTCTTGAAAGGAGAGACTGTCTTGCTTGTTTAAATTTGTACACTCAAGGTTTAACATACATTTTGCCTTGCACATATTGAATACTTAATGCTTTTTCCTTCCCTCCTTCCTTTAATCATGATAATATCAGAGGAAGAGGTAGAAGAGGAGAATCTAAAGAGAATAATGGTGGACAAGAGCAGCAGATATGGTAACCCAAATCATGGTCTACCATAAAGCTTTTATGGTCACTTGTGAAGAACAAGGCCCTAGTGAATGATGTATTGACTGCTGGCTTGGGCCCATAAAGACTTTATGGCACCTCTCAGTGTCATTCTGTTAGACTGGGCTCTTTTTATTTATTGCAGTCATTAGCAAACTATGGATGGTATGAGAGACTGGACTTGCAGTAGTGTAAAGTTGTAGACTAGGAGTTAGGAGACTGGACCCTAGTAATCCTTGCTTTGTCACCACCTGGTTCTGAGACTTTGGGCAAGCCATTTAAATTCTGTTTCTCCATTTCCTCACCTGTAGAATGGGATATCATGCCTACCATCCCTTCGCTGAGGTGTTGTGGGGATCAAGTGAGAACCTGCATGTAAAAGTGTTTAGAAAATTACAAAGGGCCATACAAATGGAAGTGTTACTACACTCACAGAGGTGAGACAGCTGATATATGGGGCAGGAAGATCGTAGCTACTGCCAGTGACCCTAAGGAGGGCACAAACTTTTCTTCTATTCTAAGGATGAGTGTAGACAGTAGATAAGAATAATCTTCTGAGGATAATATCAAGATGGTCTATGATAGGATAGTAGTAGGATATAGAGCTGTGTTTTAGAGGGAGAAAAAAGAAAGATAGCCAGGTGAGACCTTCCTACCAGAACAATATAACTCTGTATTTCTGTTTCCTGTACTGTTTATTCTTTGGGGAGTCTTTCTCTTTCTGTAGTTCTGAATTGCCTGAGGTCTCAGGCACAGAATATGTTGAAGGGTTGAGAAATGATAACTCTTTGTCACATGGTCAGTGACAGTCATGACAATCCTCTCTGAACCTTTTCCTGTTCTTGTAAACTTGCCTGTGTCAGAGATTATGGTACGCTTCCAATCAGTAGATGTGAAACCCTGATAAGGTGTCATTATTATTATTATGGCCCGACTTTGATACTTAATGCCCTGTGTCTTTAATAAAGAGGGCTTTTATATATCATTCTTCTGGTTTTTTCTATTGGCAGAATAAAATTCCTGCTAGTTACTTTGATAATCCTTCCACTCGATTTCTCTCCTTTCCATAAATTAAGATGTGCTTGGTTCATCTTTTTCATCTTTCATAATAATCAAGGTATCTTTGGGAAAGCTCTTTTGATAGTGTAGACACTAGGACCACATTTCCTGACAAGTAGTGAGAATTTAAATTTTGGCCCAAACTCACTTGGTCAAGAATCTAGCATTCACCCCAGATATCCTCTCATGCTCCTCAGTTAGGATAGAGTGGAGTAAAGAAAGGAAGCCGATTCCTGGCTGTGTGACCCTGGGCAAGTCACTTAATCCCAATTGCCTCAACAAAAATTTTTAAAAATATAAAGAAAGAAAGGAAGGAAGGAAGCATGTCAGAGGCTTCTTGGGTAGTAGGCGCACCTGTTTTTCGAGACGGCAAAGGAGGGTTGTAAAGTATGTTTGTGTTAGTTCATTCTGCACACCCACAGCTCCCAGGTGCCTTTAAAAAGGAGCCTTTGCTACTTGCTCAGAAACGTCCTGGCGCGAGCCACAAGACGACACCTTCCCTGCCTGTTTTCGGCTCTGGAGTTCCTAAGTGGTACTAATATGATGATGGAAATGTTCCCTCACATTCAGCACCCAGGAGCCCAGAGAGTCAGCTGCACCTTCTCATTTAATTAAAGATTTAGCATGCATGCCCAGAGCTGCTTTTATGCCACGTTATTCTGCAGCTAAAGGGGGCCCCAAAGACATCTTGTCCATGTTGGATTTATGCGCCTGCATCTCAGCATCCTGCCAGGGACCTTGCCTGATGTCCAGTGATATAAGTACTCCCCCTCCCAGCAAAGCCCAGCTTTCTCCTGCCAGCCGGTTCATACTTGTGCCAAGGGCCCAGGGAAGCCGTGTGCCAGCCTCCTCCGTGGCTCTGCCTCCTCCCTTCATCTCCCTGGGCCATAATCAGCTTGCCCGGGGAATTTTCGACTCAGCACCACCTGCAACCATTCCTAATCGCTGCCAGCAAAGCTGGCATGAAGGGGGCTGGGGCGGGGCTTGGAGGGAGGAAAACAAAGGTATTTGAGGAGCTACCCCATCCCCACCCCAGCCAGCCCAGCCTGGCTCCTGCCACCCTGTCGTTCCAGCTTGGGAAGGGCTCTGGCCCTCGGTCCTGCCTTCCCCTCGGGTGCCTGCGGACATGGACACCTTGTTAGTGTCCCCTTTCTGTGCCAGCCAGCACCTCCTTGGGCAGCCCCGGAAGGAGGGCATCAGTTAATCAAGCTACATCACCACTAATTAGCTATGATGGGTTTTTCTGCAAAGCTGAATTTTTAATCAGAGTAAGGAGAGGTTGGTGACTGGAGGTGTCAGGAAACAGGGTCAGGGGGCTGGTGGTGGTGGGCTGGGGGAGGAAATGCTTTGGACACAAAGAAAGGGCTCTCAGGCCTGCCCCCACTCCCAAGCCAGCGAACCCCCTCCTTCTGGGACTGCATTTCTCCTAATGAATTTTCACAACCTCCTGGGGTGGACACACACACACACACACACACACACACACACACACACACACACACCCTTCAATGGCATCGTCTGAGAAAATGCTGTTTTTCAGTGCAATCCAAAGAGCTTTAGCAAGTCACTGAGATGGAATGCATCAGATTCAATTCATTAGGACCGATGGCTCCCTGAATGGGGCTGAATAATTGATGGGCAGGAGCAGCTTGCAGGATGTTCAGTGTGCTCCACAGACTGAACACTGTAATTTTTTTTTTTAAAAGCCAACAAACATGGCCAAACGCCGGGTGCGGGCAAGCCGAGCAAAGGTTAGATGTTTTAATATGTGATGTTTACACTGTAAACTCTTGCTCCGCTGCTTGTAACGGGAAATGGATCCAGGCGGCCCACTGACAGCTGAGAGGGAGAGATAGGGCTTCGCTCTAATTCAGCTGCAACTGAGCTAATTTGCCGTGGCTGCTGCAAATCTCGGTGCACAATGATTGCGGTTGGGGTACGTGGCTCGCGCCAGCAGCACACGCTGGATCGCTGCTGGGTCTGGGGGAAGGGGTGGAAGAGCACCCTCAGAACTGTCAAAGGATCAGATTCAGAGCTGGAGGGATTATGTCACCTAGTCCGACTCCCTCTTTATATATAGATGATGAAATTGAAGCCCCCTGAAGCGAAGTGATCGGGGTCACTTGCTGTATGACCTTGTACACTTAACCTGAGCCTCGTATTTTCTATTCCTTCTGTCTGCCATCATGTCGACAAGTTCTACACAGTGTTTGTCACATGTAGTGACATTATTTTGTAGATGACAATCCATAGTCATCTATATATCCATTACTAGACCTCCATTTTGTCCTGCTATCACCTTAAGCTCAATTGACCATTTTAATCTAATAGACATTTATTTATCCACAACAGGACTCATTTTTTCTTATTCAAACTTTCTTATTTTCATCAATGGAATAGTCTTCTCATTCTCTATCTATGATGTCTCCTCTTCTCCCTACTCCTAATCAGCCTAATGAATCACAAGGTTTCTTGAATTCATCCCTCTCTTTCAGTTCTCATTTCTAGAACCCTAGACTAGGCCCTTATCATCTAATATATGGACTAAATAGTAGCTTCCCAAATGGTTTCTCTGCCTCTTATATTCTGTTTCAATCCTTCCTTGAAGGGTAATTTGTATAATTTTACTCCTCTGCTCAGAAACCTTTAATGGCTCCCCATTACCCAAAATGATATTATTCAAACTTCTTAGCAGGATATTTAAGGCCCTTCATCAGTTTAATCTCTCACTGATCCTCAATAGGAGCCTTCCATATGAGGGAGACTGGCTGATACAGCTACCATTTTCTAATTAATCAATATTGAATTGATCAGTCTTCCAAATATACCATCCATTTCCCTACCTCAGTGTCTTTGCTCACACTCTTCTTCTGACCTAGAATGTTTCCCCTACAATCCTCTTCTTTTATTTAAATATCCACCATTCAAGGCCCATTTCAAGTTTTCCTCTGAAAAGCTCTCTCCAGACTTCCCAGACCACAGAGATTCTCCCATTTTCTGAACTCTATTCTAACAGTTATTGGGTTTTTATTGTACCTGGTCAGGTCTACTTATTAAACTTTCCATACATTTCAGTGATCAGTTTCATTACAAGCTGGAACTTATGATGAAGACATAATAGACATAATATAAACTGGATTTTATGATTTTATGATTGTTCTGTGTCCATGTTGCCCTACTAGGCAGGTGGTAGCTATGCAATGCATATATCTTAAATTAATCACAAATACTTAATCACTATTTTTTGAATGAAACCATAACATTTTCAATTTTACCTGCTGCTTAAAACCTAATTCATGTTATCTGTATATCTTATCTATTTTTGTGCCTGAGTAACCTGGTCTTCAGGTTCCACTGATATCTAGTCTCTTTCCTTACCCTAAATTGTGTTTTTATCCTCCTGAAATGGCTCAGTGATGACAAAATCCTCTCTAGAAGACATAAATAATCAAACTTTGCATACATATACTGGATGGAGGCTTTTCTTCAGTTACTTGTGAATGTCTAAAACTTTCAACAGTGTGTATTTTTAAAACTCCCCCAAATCAGGATTTTTTTTTTAATGGATGGTACTCCATCAGTGTGGATTTGGGATTTCATTTGTGCAATGATTCTAGGTGAGCTAAGTAGCACAGTGGATAAAGTGCTGGGTCTGGAATAAAGGAGCCCTGAGTTCAAATCTAGCCTCAAATACATTAGTTGTGTCTGAGGACACAGCTGGACATTCCCCATCTCTGAAATGAGGATCATAATAGCACCCACCCAGGGGTGTGGGTTGTTGTGAGGATTAAACGAGAGAATGTTTTTAAAACACCTTGCAAACCTTAAAGCACCACAGAAATGCTAGCAATTTATCCAATCAACTGAAACCTCTGGAATCTAAAATATGGTCTTTGGGATTAGCTGTCACTCCACAAAATATCATCTTTATTTTGCCACTAACCAGATGATGAGCCAAAGGCTCTTAGGTGGGTCCCCAGACAATATATATGCAGTACATTACCAGGCTTGTACTTTTAATCTCTGGTAGGAGAGACTGGGGAGTGTACTCCATCTGCATAGCTTTCAAGAACCCAAGAATGACCTCCACACCACTAAGAAGCATGACAATAATTCTTTATTAGAGACTCAGTGAAGTACCAGGTATGGCGTGATTGGGGGCTGACCAAAAATTAGGAGTCAGTTCATGGGAGAACCTGTCTCACCTTTCACAATTTTACAAGAGAGAAACAGAGAGATTCTAACTCTTATGATTTACTACAGTTACCTCCTTTTCTAGAGGGCCACAGAATCCTGGATCCACTCTGTATAGATTTTATATGTATTTAGTTCTTTTTTATTGTCTCCCCCAATACACTATGAACTCAAAGGCAGGGACTAATTATTCCTTTCTTTTTATGCCCAGAGCTCTATTTTTTTTTTAAGTCTCTCCAAAGGGCTTTATTATTTTTTTATCTTTTTAATAGTATTTTAAAATTTTTTCCAAATACATATAAAGTTACTTTTCAATATTCATTTCTCTAAGACTTTCAAATTTTTCTCCCTTCCTCCCTTACCTCCCCCTTCCCCAAGGCAGCAAGCAATCTAATCTAGGTTAAATATGTACAATCTTTCTAAACACATTTCCATATTTGTCATGACATGCAAGAAAAATCAGACCAAAGGGGAAAAAAAGCATGAAAAAGAAAAAGCAAGCAAAAACAAAGCAAGATGAAAATGCTATGCTTCCATCTACATTCAGTCTCCATAATCAAGAGCTCTACTCTTAATAAATGCTTATTGATTGATCAAGGTCCACTGATTATTAGTAGTACTAACAAAGAAGATATACATTTTAGCTAAAACAGGGTCCCTGCTCTCAGGGAGCTTATATCCAGGCAGGTACATATGAAGGCACCTCCACACCACATATGAAGGCAAATCTAAGCTATAATCATTTCTAATAAATCCCTTTAAGATGCTTTTTCTTGTTATCCTTACCTTTCACTGCAACATGGACACTCTGGCTGATGGACAGCTGAGGTTGAATAAGAACACTGCAGAGGTATTCCCCTTCATCCATCCCCTTCTGGACATCCATCAGTTTGAGCGTTCCATTCTCAAAGACCACCTGGCGATGGTTGTCAGGCAGCAACAAGGTATCTTTGTACCACTTGATGGAATAGTAGGGATAACCAATGACCCTGCAGTTGATAAGTGTGTCCCGACCTGCCACTGCTGTGATGTTCCTCATTGCCCGGATACTTGGGGGTCCTAGGCAGAGGTTGGGAGAGGGAAAACAAAGGGCAAAGTTAGCCACAGAGAGCTAGGTATCTCCCTGGAATTCTGTTCTGAGGTCATTTAGCAGCAGTGGGACAAGAGTGTTAGGTCTGGTCAAAGAAGGGCTAGAGAAGAACTCCTCTGATTTGAAGTGATTGAGAAAAGCTGGGATTTGGGGCACTTCTCTGACCTCCCAAAGAAGCCTCTGAACTTACAAAATTGCTCACTTTAGAGGGTTCTGTCCCCTTTCTAGAAGTCGCCCTTTTTTAAGACAATAATCCACTAGCCAGCCTGGGGAGCAGAGGGATGGTTAGTAACTAAATGTACTCCTTCTTCCCAGTGATTGTTAATTGTGGTTTACCTCCATGTGGACAATGAGATTTTCTGTTTTATTATAAAATATATAGTTTTAAGTCTTTTAAATGTTTAAGAGAAGACTATAAAACGAGGTCTTCTCCAAGTAAGTTGGTGATTGTCTTTTTATATAGGAATATAGATTCCTGAATTAGCACTAGTGAGAAACAGCATTGCAGTGTCCAGAGTGAGAGGACCAGGACTCAAATCCTAGCTCTGTCAACAACTAGTTGTATGACCTTGGCTAAGTCCTTCCACTCAGTTTCCTCTTCTGTCCAATGGAGGGGTTTGATATGATGATCTCAAAAGTCTCTTCCAGCTCTAACATTCAAAGCATGTCTGACTTTTGGTGACCCCCTTTTGGGTATTTTCCTAGCAAAAATACTGGAGAAGTTTCTCATATCCTTCTCCAGCTCATTTTACAGAGGGGAGATAATGCCTGTGGTAGTGGAATAAGAAATGTTCAAAAGGTATTTTTTTAAACAAAATTAGCTGTGTAGGCAAGGGTGTGGAGGGAGAAAGAGAACATAATTTGGTGATGTGAAGTATAGTCCTGTCACAGAGTCTATTAGTAGGGCAGAGGATAGAGAACAGGATTCCTATGGCCAGAGCCAAGGGAATACTTTAAAAAATAAAAAAAGTTATCTAGTGTCCATACAGGACTCCTTGGCCATCTCTAGGAACCAAAAGAAGGGGCTAAAAGACAGTACTTTAGCCCAGAATTGGAGGACAGAAAGAGGATGGAATAATCTGAAAAAATCAGGAGACACAGATTTATAGGTTATAGAATAGAGCTGGAAAGAAACTTTTTTTCTCTGAGTTTCAGTTTTCTCTTCTATAAAATGAGGATAATGCCACTGTGGTGCTATCTACTTCCCAAGTCATTTAATAGACCTTAAAAATTATATAAATGTGAACTATTATTATTTTTAATAATAACAACATGAATAACTGTAATCCTAAGAACCAAAGTCTTAATGAGGTTAAATGTTCATAAATGGGAATGATGATAGTAATATCTGGAAAGGATTATTTTGTGTTAATAAACCTTAAAATACCACATAAGTATGACTATTATTGTTAAAAAAATAATAATATTAAGTACTAAGAATAATTATAATCTCAAGAAGCAAGACCTTGAGACTTAAATAGGAATGGTGACAGTAGCACCTGGAAAGGATTATTTTGTCTTATAAACCTGAGCCAAGAGCCAAGAGAAATGCATATTTTGAGTCTCAATGTGTGATTTATCTCAACTATATATAGTTGGCTTCCTGAACTTCTCTCACAACAGAGGAAATACTAGCTGGTCTGATGGTCAAAGCTGGGACTGGGGGTAGCTGCCCAAGGCATATTTTTATAAATGCATATGTTTTTGTACTTATATATCTCAATAATTCAATGGTCCTAAAATGCCATTAATGAAGGCATTCTTCTCATTGGTGCAGATCACTGCCCATCCCTGCCTTCTCATCCCACAAGATGCTTGTGTTTTTCTTTATAGCTTCTCTACTCAACAATCTGTAGGCTTTGCTTGAGGCTTTTTGACATTGTTTGGGTTCCAGTGGACCTTTCTTGAACCAGCCACCTATTATCCTTTCCTTTCCTATATGACTAGTTCACTTCCTTTTTTTTCATGTATCTCCTGTAACCATCTAATCCAATTTTACAGATGAGGAAACTGAGGCTTAAAGAAGTTATATGACCTGCCCAGAGTCATACAGACAAGAAAAGATCAGAGGGGAGATTTGAACCCATCATCTGTGCCTTCAGAACAAATGCTTATTCTACTGCATTAAGTTGCCTCTTAATACCCCTTTTATATTGATTATCATTAAAATGTGTTATAACCCTCTTGGCACAACACTGATTTTAATGTTAAAAGAAGAATTACATTGATATGCTTATTAAAGGTAATTGACACTTCATGGAAGATATCCTACAGAGTCCAGAAGAGGGATTCCCAGATAGGGAAGTTCTCCAGATTAGTGGTGTCAAACTCAAATAGAACTCCCCCCAGGGGAGCACATTGACTTAAAAAAACCAGAAATTAACATTGTCTATATTGTACTGTATTTTGTATTTATTTTTTGAAACATTTCCCAATTATGTTTTAGTGTGGTTCTAGCCACACTCAGGAGTTTTTCAGACTGCCTACTGGTCCTAAGTTTGACACCTCTGCTCTAGGTATCCCTCTATGAGATAACATTTTAATGATTTAAAACTATGTCTTGAGATATTTTGGGACCTTCCAATGAGATTTACTAAAAATAATCATCATTCACTCAAATAATCCATGATGACTTAAAAAAATGTTGTCATAACCACCTACGTGTGAGGAGCTAAATGGATGTAAAATGTTTACTCTGCAAATTATGGAAGGCTTCTTCACTGAGTTAGTCCCTCACTACATATACCTAGGACAGGAGCAGCAGCTGGAAAAGGAGCTGGGCCCAGAATTGAAGAAGAAGAGAGAAGGCTGGATGGAAGTGGAAGATTGCCACTGGGCTTTTAATAACCTTAACCTCCAATTTGATACAAAAACTTATACATACATATATATACACACACATGTATATTTTAAAACACATTATGCTAGTGATGTGGCACATTTGTAAATCTTAGAGCACTTTAGTCTCTCAAAAAAAAAAAAAGAAATGCAGTTGACATAAGCGAGAAAGGAGAGATCCATACATTTTTCTAATACTAGAAAACTATGTTTTCCAGGAGATGGAGGAATCTATTTTGTGATATCAAATCTCATGTGCCCAAATTAAGGCTCAATGACTCTGGTGCAGAGTAACACAAAGGAAGCACAATTTCAATCTGGGTATAACTTTTATGAATTTCTTTTTGCAGTGAAAAGTATGTATGACTTTATAATGGACTGGGTGGGGGACAAGGGTGGTATCTGAGAGGAAGTGACAGGAGGAGGAGACCAAGACCCGAGGATACCATCTTTGATTGTGAAACTTCTTCATTTGGGTGATGAGCAAGGATGCCCTGTATCACTGTATCTCTTTCCTAGTATTCTGCAGAAAGAGGTCTATCTGTGAGAGGAAAGTGGGCAATTAAGATCTGCTCTACTTTCCTTCTCCCCCATTGAACAAAGGAAAGACATGTTTTGTATTGTGACCTTGCGGTAATCATGGCTGCAACCATTGGCTAAGTGCAGTTCAAGGTTGGGTAGGCTGGCGATATGTTGCAGTGGAAAATCCAACCCTCTCACTTAACTCGGGAGGATGCTGAGGGTAAGGCAGGAGAAGTGACTTGTTTAAGGTCATACAGCTATCAGTGATTAGAGTTGTCATTTCAGCCCATTTCTTTTGACTCCAGATCCAGTACTTTGCCCACACTATGACAAAGGGGCTGCTGTCTCCAAATCTTTGAGGAGTTAGCCAGTAAAGATTGAATGAGAAAGATGGCAGAAAAGAAATAAAACCTACATGGGATTGGGCTGACTCTAGTCCCACTCTCTAGACCTGGAGCTGAAACCCCTTTTGTATTCACTGTTCTATGATTTATTTTTCATCTTAATCTTAACTCTTCCCATCGGGAGTCCAGGGTGTGATTCGTGACTAGGGGACAGCTGGACTGGTTCCTTTCCCAACTCAGGTGGGCCGGGATCCCAAGTGGTGGGTTGGGAGGAAATGGGCTATATCAAAAGTAACTCTGTTAGGTCTCTGGCCCCACAGCGCCCCTCCATCTTCCTAGTCCTGGTAGGCTGGCATGCAGTGGTAAGGGGAGTCAGATGGTTGGTGAATCCGGGGCAGGCCCAAGCCCCTCAGTGACCCGGGAGAGGGAGAGAAGAGGGAAGGATTAGGGAGGGGGGAGGCAGAGGGGAGAGAGGCCTAAGGTAGAAAAGGATGGGGAACGAAACACACCACTTATACACACAAACAAGAATGGCAGAACAAGGGGGCGGAGTCAGAAGAGAGGCGGGAGAGAGACAGAGTGGGGGTGGGGAGAGAGTGAGATCCTCCACCCAAATCAAAAGCATAATTAACAATCGTAATCAGTAATAAGAACCACAATGATAATGGTGACCAAAAAGATGACAAAGGAAATCAATAGCCTATTCTGATATTTAAATGTAGACAGGCACCTCTTACGTTTATTCGCGCTTGGTATTCAGCACTGCCCACTGAGTTCCGTGCAGCGCATCGGTAGACACCCCCATCTCGGATCTGGGGGGCCGTGACATTCATGTGGCTGATGGTCGTGCCGTCTGACATGGTGTACTGGTTGGTGCGGTGCCCGCCGTCCCGCTGGATCGGCTCATCGTCCAGGGCCCAGGTGACGGTGGGAGGCGGGGCGCCTTTAGCTGCGCACATCAGAGAGAACTGCTCCCCGGGGTTTACCACCTTCTCGCTGAAGGAGGAGATGATTCGGGGTGTCCCATCTGGGGAGGGGCAGGAGGAAACCAGCCTTGGTATCACCACACAACACAGAGTGGGTCCCTGGGGCCTTTCCCCCACCCCAGCGGAACTAGGAGACCCAGCGGGGCAGGAAAAGCCCCAGCGACCCGCCCAAAGATCCGGCCAGTCTATCTCTGGGGCGCTCTTTCTCGGCCCGAGCCGGAAGATCGGGATTCTAATCCTAGCTCATGATTTTAGGCAAATCACTTAGTCCCTCTGTGCCTCAGTTTCCTCATCTGTAAAGAGGGGGAGGTGATGCTAGTCCCATCTACCACCCAGGTGACCGTGAGGACCAAACAGATGTAAATGAGGCGTAGTGAAAACAATGTTTGATTTGGAATCAGAAAACTTGGGCTGGAATCCAGAGGCCATCAATGAACTAGCTGATTGACGCTGGACAAGTCACTTTCCTTTTTCTGAGGTTCAGTTTCCTAAGACAGGGATGACAAATTTAAGTGCTTGTAGGATGGTCAGGAGGACAGCACTTTGTCGATTTAAGCGTGCTAGACACAGGAAGAGGAGACATTACTAATCTGCAAATTTAAAAACGGATATTCCTGAATAAGTTGTTGTTCTCACTATTATGGATAGGTGTGCCACATTTGCGGGCCACACATTTGGGTTCAGACACAGACGCTGACCTGAGCCAGGGCCGGGCTGTCCTGTCTGTGCCCCAGCCACCTGAGGCTACCTCTCCTAGTGGTGAAACGAGATGATGGATGGAAGTCACTTTTCTGTGAGTCACAGTAACATAAAAGCTGGCTCTGGGTCCAGCAGACCAGGGGCACTCCAGGGGAGGTCCCTGCCCAAGCCTGGGAGTCGCTGCGCCCAGCACCGAGAGGGGGCACGTGGGGCCTCCTCCCCCTCCCCTCTGCACAACCCTCTCCTTCCTCCCGCCCACTCAGGCCCGGGCCCTGGCCCTCAGCTAGCCTTAACTAATCCTCCCTGAGGTGATAAAGGCCGCAATAGGATTGGTCCTAAGAAACTAGGGGAGATCAGTTGGGTTTTGGCGGGGATTCGGGAAGATAAAGAGCCTTCAGAACCCGGAGAATGTTTAGGGTGGAACTTCAGACCCTGTGACAGGTGGAGAGTGAGAATCTCGGCTGAGGGGCTTTGTTTGCTGCCCTGGCCCGGGGGGCCGGGGGTGTAGGGGTGTGTGTGTGTGTGTGTGTGTGTGTGTGTGTGTGTGTGTGTGTGTGTGCGCCTGAGTCCCTGCCTGCTCTCTCAGCCCCTTCCCTTGCACTCAGCTCACCCTCCAGAACAATGATGGCGAAGTCCTGGGCTGTCTGGGCTTTGCGGGTGGCGAAGCACTGGTAAGCTCCGGAGTGGCTTTTCTGGGCCGAGGTGATGAGCAGGGTCTCGTTGCTGAGGCCGCGGATTGAGACGGTCTCATCCGGGACCACCAGCTCCGTGTTGCGGTACCAGCGAATGGTGAGCTCCGGGGGGCCCGTCAGGGCACAGGACAGGATCACGGTGCTCCCGATGCCTGTCTTCAGCTGCTTTGGCGTCAGGGTCACATGGAGGGGGTCTGGGCCGGGAGGGGGGGCCGAGGAGAAAGAGAAGAAAAAAAGGCTTACTGCTGGGGGTGCAGGGGAAACAGCACGGCCTGGGGAGTGGGGGCGGGACTCCGGGGCTGAGCTTGGACAAGTCACCTAACAGCAGAGTGCCAACGGGTCAGGAGCCATCTGATTCAAATTCTTCCCCCCGGCTAATTGTGTGACTTTTGTGCTGTGAGTGTATGATTCACAGCCTCTTTTTTCTGAACGAACTCTCCACTGGGTGAGGAATTAGGGCTTTAAAGGTCCAGGGGAGGATTCCTTCAGCTGGACACCCTTTGTGCTACTAAGTAAGGCAGAGTTAATTCCAGCACCTCGGCTGGCCCCAGAGGGCATGTCCATGGCCTTGATCCCCCCTTCCTTTCTCCTCCTCCTCGTCTCCCCAGCCCTGGCAGGGCTCTGCTTTCTATTTCTCTTGGGTTCAATCTGTCCCAGGGCCCTGTCCCGCAGAGAAGATGGCAGCTCACAGTGGAAGGCTCCCCGGACCCTGCATGTGTGCACAGGAGCTGGGGATGTGCATGGTGCGGGTGGGGGCATGGGTACAAGGGGCTGCCGAGTGAGGCTCACCTCTGTGGGGGCTTGCTCAGGAAAACCCTTCGGTCCCATGTAGGCATGAGTGTCAATGTCTCAGCACGTGTGTATGTATGGAGGGGCTGGCACATATTGGTTGGCGTGTACATGTGTGTAGGTTTGTATATACAGACACACATATGCTGGCATGTTTTAATGCGCGCCCATGTGCCAGGAGGTGAGGAGATGCGTCCATGAGAAGCGTGTGTGTGCCAGGCGTGCTGGGCCAGGATTTAGGCCTGCAGCACCCACACTCAGGCGGGCGGTTTTTCACTCTCCCACTGCCCAGCCCCTTTACCCCAGCCGGGTTCCTCAGTCAGTGTCTATGAGCTTCATCAGTGAATGGAAATTCCGTGCTCTTCTTCCTCTGGGGCTCATGCGTCTCAGAACTTTCTTTCCTTTTTTGACAGAAGCTCTGGCATTGCATTGCTCTACCTGGATGACTGGGTCGTAAGTGTGAGTGCACGCACACACACACACACACACACATGCACCGGCACTCCGAGTTAGTGCCCAGTTTTTAATGGAAGGAGCCTACTGACTCTGTCCAGCGATGCTCTAGGGGAGGATGCATTAAACCGAACCTAAATCTCACTCCCACCCCAAACCCCAATCCATCTTTCTGCTGCTGTTTGCATGTCTCAGACTTATTTAATACAGCTCAGGTCCCAACAGGAAACACAAGGCACCTTAATATCGAACTTTCAGCATTTCATCCAAAGCATTTACATCACTTACTGTCATTCTCAACACATGGGGCTGATTTGCTGGGGACCGCTGTCTGCTCTTCCAACCACACTGTAAATCTTAGCAGGGACAGCTCTGCCACGGGAGCACCATAGATAATATCACATACTAGCTCCCTGTGCAGCCTGAAGAAGGGGGCGGCGCAAACCATGGGCTATGTAGCTTGATCTTTAGAGGAACTAGACTAAGCCAAGGAATGGTACCATCTTTGAGAGGGAAGGGGGCCAAAGGATATCTGTGCCTCTCAAGGATGAGGAAAGAGCTTTCTGGGACATTCTGTCTCCTCAAGTGGCCTACTCCCTGAAGGAAGCCCCATTCTTTTGGGAAAGTCCCTCAGTTCTAGATATGCAACCTCAGGGCTTCAGGTCACATCTGCTTCACACCCCTCATATTCTGGGAAAGGGTAGAGAGGGCAGGCTCCCACATAGTCCAGTCCACCAGGCACATGTCCTACTTCCCTCTGTATCCCCCTCCCAAATCCTTATCCTGCCTCATCTCCATATATTATGGGAAAACAAGAATACATAGATTCCCAAGCATAGACAAAAGGAAGAACCTTAGATGTTCACTTGGCAGTTTGATTGGTGTGACACTGAATAAGGAGATTAATTTAGGAAGAATTGTCATTTTTATTATATCAGCTCACTCTGTCCATGAGCACTTGATATTCTTTCAGTTGTTTAGATCTAACTTTATTTGTGTGGAAAGTGAACCTTAGAGAATCTCTAGCCAGAGTCCCTGATTTTACAGTTGAGTAAACTGAGGCATAGAGAGGACAGATTTTCTTGAGGTCACATAGCTAGTTAGTGGCAAGTTTCTGAATGTCAATATAGTACTTTTCTTTAATATACTAAATAATTTCTCACTTAATAGAAAAAGAGACTGAGTTGGATCCTGGTGGTCTAGTAATCTGTTAGAAATGAGGAGCTTCATGTATGACTAAGCTGATAATTCTTCTCCTTGCTCATGGATCCATGATCCTTCCTCCTTCCCTCCGTCTCTCCTTTCCTCCCTCCCTCCCTCCCTCCCTCCCTTCCTTCCTTCCTTCCTTCTTCCTTCCTTCCTTCCTTCCTTCCTTCCTTCCTTCCTTCCTTCCTTCCTTCCTTCCTTCCTTCCTTCCTTCCTTCCTTCCTTCCTTTCTTCCTTTCTTCCTTCCTTCCTTCCTTCCTCCTTTCTCTGATCTCTCCATATCACCAAGATTGGCAGTACAGGGGCAGTCCACAAGCCCTATCCTACTACTGACCTGCTCCATTTTTGTTCTAGGCTAGTTCTCTCCTCTTTAGGCACTCTGGTGGTGCACACTTTCCAGGAGTCTCATCATAATGGCTGAACTCACGTGTGGATACTCAGAGATCTGCATAGCCCATTGCAGCTCAGAACTCTTGAGCTGGCTCTGCCAGCCTCAGCCTTCCTGGTAGCTGGGATTACAAGTGTGTGACATCCCATGTGGTTAATGTCCTTTTTTACTTAGGAAAGTGACAGCAGTGTGTATGCTTCCAACACTGTGCTTTTGTTTATCCTGATATCCCTCCATTACTATGGGTAAGATGGATTCTATGTAAGCATCTTTTATCTATTGGAAAACCTTCTTTTGAGTCCCAATTTAGAAGTTACCTCCTTGTCTTTCCAATCTTCCCCCTCTAAAAGCCAATTGAGCTCTTTCTCCTCAAACTTTCCAAAGCAGTTTTCCTGTACTATCTCCTTGACACGTACCCTACTTTTGGAAGTGACTTTAGTAGTCATTTGATCAATTTAATGTTTGCCAAACTGGGCTGTAAGGAACCTTGAAAACATTCTAAGTTTGTTTTGTAAATGAACCTTATATTATTTGTTAATAGGCATTGACAATGATTTCAAAAGTTTTACTGCAAGATTTTTGACAAAATTTTGTTTCAGCTGAAGGGTTCTAAATCCTTCCCAACTCTAGTTCATCTACCACCCAACTGTCAAAGGTATCTTCCTAAAGCATAGTTCTGACCATATCATCACCTACTGAGTAAATTCTAGTGGCTCTCCATCACCTGCCAGATGAAATATAAAATATTCTGGTAGATATTAAAAATCCTTCATAACCTGCTTTCCTCCCATCTGTCCTGTCCTCATATACCTTATCCCCCACCCACTTATGAATTCTGCGTGATACTGGCCTTCATGGCACCATTTGCACAACATATTCCATCTCTAGACTTTGGATATTTTCACTAGTTGTCCTCCATGCTTGGAATATTCCCCTTCATTGTCTCTGCCTCCTGGCTTCCTTTAATCCCCAGCTAACATTTCACCTTTTAAAAGAAGCCTTTCCTAATCTCTCTTATGCTAATATCTTCCCTTTATTGACTATCTAAAATTTATCCTGCAAATAGCTTTTTCAGTACACAGTTGTTTTAATTTTCCTCATGAGTTCTTTGAGAGCAAGGATCATTCTTTGCCATTCTTTGTATCTCCTGTGCTTAGTACAGTGCCTGGCACATAGTAAGTGCTTGATAAATTCTTGTGGACTGACTTATGGAAAGGTTTGAAAACCATTGATCTAGTCTAATCTCCTAATTTTCCAGATGAGGAAACTGAGTGCTAGAAAAATGGAGTGCCTTGTCCCAGGTCATATAAGCATTAAAGATGATCTAGGATATGATTAGAGGCCTTGTAATTTTAAATATGCTTTCCCCCACCATACCATACATAATTTGTTTCCATGTTTTTCCCCCATTAGATCATAAGCCTCTTAAGAACTCAGCCTGGGATGGATCTATTTTTGTATCCCTTAGCTTGGTGCCTTACTCATAGAAGGCACTATATAAGTATTTATTGAATGAATAGTGAATGAATGAATGGATGAATGGATGGATGGATGGATGAATGGATAAGGTACAATCAATAATTGTACTTTTCTTTGCCCCACATTGGGAAATGGCAAGGAGGACTATGATTAGCCCATTAGGATTCTACACACATACTTTTTCCTTCTTAGCTTCTGAGGTTGCTTGATTCTTTCTTTTATATGAACAGTCCATTATTTGGCAGAGGGAAGAGGATGAGGTGGAAGAAAGAAGGGGGAGGGAGACATTATTTCATATCTAAGTGACTTGAATGGGCATTACATTTCCCCTAAGGTAGACTCTATCTACATGGTACAATAGCATGGAACAACTTTCCCTCACAGAGATGGACATTCTGAAGAGGTTTGGACTACTGATCCTAAGAAACAGATACCAAACAATCAGTTTTTGAGCACCTTCTGTATTCCAGACGTTATGTTAGGTCTAGAGCTTCAGAGACAAAAATCCAAGAAGCTTAGTATAATTTGGCTCTGTTTCCTTGGTTGGAAAAACATGGGTTATTTTTAAAGGCCATTAGAAAAATGCACTTTTATCACTCTCAACATTTTTGGGGAGTGATGCAGATGGAGTTCTGAAGCTGGGAGCTTTTGCAGCCCTGTTCTGGTAACCCACATGCACTTACCGATGACTGTGAGAGTGCCTGTGGCTTCTGCTGAGCCGAAGGTATTGGTGACCTCGCAGATGTAGGTACCGCTGTCCTCAGCCCGCAGGTCGCTAATGGTCAGCCCTGTGATGCGCTTGGTCCAGCGGCTGTCCGTGGGGAGGGGCCGCCCATCCTTGAGCCATCTGATCGCAGGAGCAGGGTAGCCTGAGGCAGTGCAGGGCAACTCCACCGTCTGGCCTGCCCTCACTTCCCTGGAATGGAAGCTGTCGAGGATGGTGGGAGTTGATTCAGCTGGGTCTGTGAGGCAAAAGAGAATTAGGATCACTAGCCAGAAGGTGAGGGAGAGGACAGTCCGAACTTAGACCAAGGCCCAGAGGCCTTGATCCAAAAGAAAGATTTTGCATTACAAACAATAACGGTAATAATTCACTTTTGTGCAGTGTCACATCTTGGAAGCCTTTGAGAAAACATTCCGGAAAGTCCCTATGTTATTCCCACCACCACAGGGTGGCCCCATCCTCTCAGCCCGGCTAGACGTAGAGCCAACAGGCTTTGGGCTAGAAGGTAAGATAATTTCAGAGGAAGAGAAATCAAAGGATTCAGTAAGGTTCAACTGTTTACATTCTATATGGAAGATGATACTTATATAACTTCTAAGAACTTTTTCTTTAATAAGGCATAATAAATGGGGGCAAAATAATAAATAAATAATAAAAGGAATGGATATAAACTATGATGGGATGATATCCAAAGAAATAAAATTAAGGGGTAAAGAAAAATAATTCCTCCTCTTCCTCTTTTCTTCTTCTTCCTCCTCCTCCTCCTCTTCCTCCTCTCTGTCTCTGTCTGTCTGTCTCTAATAAAGGACAATTTCCTGGCTGGAGAAGGGGAAAGTAAAGGTAATATAAAGAACAAAAAATATCAATGAAAATTTTACCAAGGAAAAAGACACAGATTGGCAAGATATGAGTGTAGTTGAATGAACAATGGTCTGAGGAAATGGAAGTCTTAGTCTCTCTCTTGGCTTCTTCCACTTATTAGCTGTGTGAACTTCTGCTTTATCTCTAAAATGGGATTAATAGACTTGTGGTGGAGAGCAGGGTATTTTAAAATACTTTTGAATTTCAATGGGGTTCCTTCTTTATGGCCATGAGCTTCTAGATGTTCTCTAGCTTAGAGAGCTTCTGATTCCAAATAAAATGTAGAAGGGATTATTATCGCTCTTGTTAGAAGCAGGATGAAAGGGCAAAAGAAGGAAAACAAGATAGAGACAGTTGAAGGGAGAAAGAAGAGGAAAGGAACTGGGAATGAGGACTAGAAAGAAACAAGACAAGAACCAGGGGAGAAAAGATTAGGATGCAGTGAAAGACCTTCCAGGCCAAGTAATATTATTGGGCTTGGTCCTGTGAGTTCATTCCTCCCCAGTTACACTGCCTTTAGACTTAGTTCTTGTCCTCTCCTACAATCTTCTCTACAGTTCTTGGATGCTTTTTTTTTCCTTTTGAGGCAATTGGGGTTAAAGTCATACAGCTAGCAAACATCTGAGGCTGAATTTGAATTTGGGTCTTCTAGATTCCAGGGCTGGTGCTCTATCCACTGTACCACCTGGATGCCCCAGCTTTCTTTGAAAGTGGCCTCAGCTCAAGAAGAAAATGTCTCCTTGTTGGCTGGGCTTGGGAATGGTGAGGATGATAGAACTCTTCTTTATGGTGGATTGGTGACAGAGGGGGAAAAAAGAGTTCATTTTCTTGGAGAACCCAAGAATTGAGGGCATAGGCATTAGATGGGCAGCTTTTACGCTTGAGGTTCAAATTTCACCCATGACAAGATTAGAATCAAAACAAAATAATATACAACAAAGTCCTGGATGGATAGGTTCTAGTTGTTAGATGCTAGAGCTTCAAAGATAAAAATGAAAGCAGCTTAGTATACTTTGGTTCTCTTTCCTATGTTTGGAAAACATGGGTTATTTTAAAGCTCACTAGAAAAATGTTCTTCTAGTATCATGGAGAGAATTATCATCAATATCACTCAGATCCAGGATGAAGTTCTGAACCTGGGAGCTTTTGTAGATAATGTATAATGAATGTACCATTAAATCTCTCTAGGTCTCAGTTTCCTCATTTGTAAAAGGTAGATGATCCCTAAGGTTCTTTCTAGTTCTAAAGATCACAATGTTAGGGATTTTACACTAACAATGCTCCAAAAAGATCCTGGAAAAAACGAAATTTGAGGGATGGTTTGGGTAAATGGGAAGCTGATGTTCAGTTTGGATCCAGACATCTCTAAATGGGAGCATTGTTCACCCAATGTCCTAGTGTGGTTATAGCCTTGGCAGAGTTTAAACTGATTTTTTAAAGTTTTGAAAAAACTTTTCTCTGATTTTTTTCACCCCTGACCATCTTCATGTTAAGAGCTAGCATTTATAAAGCTCTTTCAGATTTATAAAGTACTGTATATATATAAACTAATTTTCAGTGCAATAGAATAGAAAGACTAATGGATTTAGTGGCAGTGAACTGGAATTTGAATCCTAGTCTTGCTGCTTAATACTTGCGTGATATTCAATAAGCCTCTTAACTTCTCTGAAAAAAAAATGGCAGAACAAAAATGACTAACATGAGGGTTGATGCCCCACCAAATGTAAAAAGATAGAAAAGGAGTTCTCAGGTGTACTTGATAAATTCAAGTTCATTCAGCCTAAATGAATCCTCTCCTTTGATACTAAACAGGGTTTTTATGATTGAGGAGTGACTACCAGTGATGTTTGAAAGATTGGAAGATGGAAAACAGAAACAATATGATAAGATTAGAGAAGGGCAAGTGCTGACCATGCTTTTAAAAAGGGAAGAGGACAAAGTCTGCAAATTATATGTTATGAGCTTGACTTCAATTCCTGAAAAATAGCATTATGGGGATGGTTGGTGAAGATGTAGAAAGGAAGCCAGTAGTTACAAAGAGCCAGTACAGATTCATCAAGAAGAGGTCATGTCAGACTAATCTTATTTTCTTTTCTGATAGGATTACTAGATTAGAAGATGAGGGAGATTCTGTAGTCTATTTTACCTGGTTTTTAGCTAAGTTTTTTGATGAAGTATTTCCTACAGGGAAGATAATTATAAGTATTTAGAACTGGTTGAATGGAAGACTCAAAGAGAAGTTGGAATGTTCAACATCAGCCTGGCAGAAGGTCTCTAGTGGAGTATATGTGGCTCTTTGATGTTTAATATTTTAAAAAATGACTTGGAGAAAGACATAGTTAAAATGCACATCAGATTTTTGACACAAACTGGGAGAGATATTTATACATTGGATGGTAGTCAGTAACCAAAAAGATCTTGACAGACTGGATCATTGAGTACAATCTATTAAAATGAAATTTAAGAGAGATAAATGCAAAGTTTTGTTCTTGGGCATAAACAATCAACTTCAGTAGTACAAAATCTTAAAGTTTTAATGAACCACAAACACAATGTGAATCAGCAATGCCATGTGGCATTCAAAAAAGGTAATGTATTCTTGGGTTGCACATAGAAGGTATAATTTCTGGGAATAAAGAAGTGAATAAAGACTGGAGTATTATATTCCCTGATAGGTTGGTAATGGTGAAGGGCCTTGAGTCCATGTTAAAGGAACAAGATATGTTTAATTTGGAGAAGAGCAGCCTTACGAAGGACATGATGATTGTGAATAAGTATTTGAAAGGCTATCCTGTAGAGAAGGGATTAGATTTTTATTGTGTCAACTCAGAGGGCAGAATTAGGAATAATGAGTCAAAGCTGTGAAAAGGCAAATTAAGGCTATCAACAACTTTCTAATGGGTAACCAGCTGTTAAGGATGTTGTAGAAGGGGTTTGTGACTTAGAAAAATGGTGGGACTTGATGAACTTAAAAGTTCCTTTCACATCTAATATTGTGATTGATGAAAGACAGTATAGTATGGCATAAAGGATAATGGAACTGAAATCAAGAAGTTCTGAATTCAACTCTCACCTGATACTTCCTAGCTATGGGATAGGAGTTATCCAAGAAGAAAATGGGTTTCCTCAAAAGAAGATTAGCCTTAGAGTTTCATGGCTGCTACCTCGCTCTTGGGTTCCCCCTCCTTGGTCATCTTCAAGAAGAGATCTTGTTAGTATGTTATAGTAGGGAATACTTTTAAGAATGGCTTGGACTATATAGCCAACTTTCACATTTTGTGATTCTGGGAGGTAGAGGATATGCCCAAGGTTTCATGGTTAGTAAGTGGCAAGGGGTCTCAGACTCTATCCAAGGCCTTCTTTCTTCCAGTTTAAAGAGATGCCTTCAAGCATACGCGGGGGCCATCACTCCTACTCCATGTTACTGCAATGCTGAGGAACATTCTGCCTCCACCTCACAACGATGCCATGCTTTAGTTCCAATCCTCGTTCTTCCTCCCTCTCAGGGCCACACATGCCCACTGCTGCAGATCTTTACCCAGAGGTTGGGTGACTGTAGAGGGAGTGTGTGACTTAGGAAAAGGGTTGGACTTTGAGACCATTTCTGTCACTACTACTATGATTGATGAAAGGCAGTATGGCACAGCATACAAGTAATGGAACTGGGGTCAGGAAGTTCAATCCCACTCTAGACACTTACTAGCTATGAGACCCTGCATAAGGCACCGACTGTTCCTGATATGGTTTCTTCATTTATAGAACAAGGGGGTGCCAGTTCAGCTCTCGCTCTATAATTTTATGAATTCCATTTTGCAAAGGAAAAAGATTAAGCTCAGGACTTAACCCAATGCCATCTAATTAATAAGTACAGAAGCTGAAACTCTACCCAAAGGGTTCCATTCTCAGCTCAGGGTTCTTGCCACCCATGGCTAGTCTTTTCCTTCCATCTAATACATGTGGAGGCTACTTTTTGCTTTAACATTAGTGAAATAGAATCAAGAATTAAAACAGAAGGTGGGAAATCCACTCAGGTCACCCTACTAGCTGTGTGTGTGTGTGTGTGTGTGTGTGTGTGTGTGTGTGTGTGTGTGTGTGTAGAAAGACAGAGAAAAGGGAATGGAAGGACAGGGAAGGAGAAAGAAGGCATATATGTATGTATGCATGTGTGTGTGTTATTTTATAGAACATCAAATTTAACAACCTCAAGATCATCTAGTACAAACTCATTTGAGAGATGAGGTTTTTCAAAAGTTTGGAAAGTCATTGACATTACTTCATTTGAACTTCATCTTCCTCAAGGTATGCACTACAAGTATTATTGCCATTCCACAGATTAGGAAACTGAAGTTTAGATGTGTTAAATGATTGGATACTGGCTAAACTGTTAGTCAGCAGCAGCAATACACATATCACTGAACTTCAATCTCAGTTTGCTGGACACAGCTACACCATGCTGTCTGTCCACTCCTAAATCAAAAGAGATTTAGGAGAATTATCCGAGTAGCTGCTTTCTTCCTCTATCAGTGCAGATAACAGAGAATGGATTGTGTTAATTTGCTCTTATTGACAGCACTCTCTGTGGATGCCCTAAACCTGGCTCTGAGGGCTGTAAACTAATGAGCAAGTTATTTCAACCCTCTTCCTTCTAATTTGTAAAATGGAGACAAACATACCTATGCTGCCTATTTCACAGGGCTGTCAGGAAATCACTCTGTTAAGTCAAAAAATTGCAAACAGGTATGATTTATTCTTCCTGGCTATGGGTCTTAACTTTTTCATCAACTGGGGTTAGAGATCAGATCTCTACCTCCCTTGGTGTGCCTTCCTTCTCAATGCAGAGCAGATATTATCTCTGGAAGGTGCTCTATCAAGGTGTTTTGGTGGATTTTTCTTTAGAGGGGATGAAATTACCCACCTTAGAACTTTAGAATCTTACTGCTGGAGTAGATCTTGGAGATCATCACCTTTAATTTACATGTGAGTAAACTGATAGTCAGAAAGGAGAAGTAGCCTATATAATTTCAGGTAGTTATCAGCAGAGTCCCTCCTGTTATTCTAAATTTTCCTGTAATGGTCTTTCTATTACTTTGCTTATTAATGTGCCCTTCCCACAAAAAGGATCTAGAGAGTAATAAACACATTTTTATTACCTGCTGATCATAGATAGCTTCATCCAGGGTTAAGTAGGTGAATAGCTGTTTCCAACACTAATGGTTAAGGGAAGGAAGGCACCATGACCTAGATGAGTTCCTTGTAGCTGGGATCTTTGTTTCATGAAGTCCTCTAGATACCTGAGTAATTGATTCCTCATGGATAGCATCCAAGATGGACTTACGTTTCACATATTCTGGTCACCAATGAATAGTTGTACAGCAGCAGTGAACAACAGTATTAACTGCTGTTTATGTTATATCTTATTTGTTCTCAATGGAAAGGGATAATAAAGCCTGGCATTGTAAAGATCTTAGAGATCATAGAATCATAAATTAAGAGCTGGCAAAAGCCATATTGAGGGCAACTAGGTGACGCAGTGGATAAAGGACCAGGTCTGGAGTAAGGACTCATCTTCACGAGTTCAAATCCAGTCTCAGACATTTACTAGCTATGTAACTCTGGGCAAGGCTACCCTGTTTTCCTCAGTTTCCTCATCTGGAAAATGAGCTGAAGAAGAAAATGGCAAACTCCAAATGGAGTCATGAAGAATTGGACATGACTGAAAATGAACTGAACAACAACAGAGACCATGTGTGTGAGTGTGTGTGTGTGTGTAGAAAGACAGAGAGACAGAGAAAAGGGATAGGAAGGACAGGGAAGGAGAAAGAACGTGGTGTGTGTGTGTGTGTGTGTGTGTGTGTGTGTGTGTGTGTGTGTTATTCTATAGAACATCAAATTTAACAACCTCAAGATCATCTAGTACAAACTCATTTGAGAGATACAGAATCTGAAGCCCGGAGGAGGAAAGTGATTGTCTATGATCCCACAAGTAATAGAAACTAGGATATGAGCCCAGGATTCTAAATTCAAATCTACTGTTTTTTCTGCTGAATCATGCTTCTTCTTGGGAAGAAACAAAAATTCCTTCTATTTTATGGAGTCTCAGAAAAGGGAGATGACCTTACCTATGACTAGGAATGGTGGCCTGTGGGGCATGTTTAGTTCAACTGAGAAAAGAGGGAAGAATATTTGCAGGGGTATTTGTTACCTTTGGTGTCCTCAAACATCTTGATTACACCATTCTGGTTATGTTCCAGAAAAAAAGACTGATGCCTCTTTTTTCCTCACTCCCCACTCAGGTTTAGGTAAGCATTCAATGTTCCCACTTTCCCTGACTTACTTACCTGGACCCTCCCCTTGGAGGATTCCATGGTATCTTTCCTCACTGACCCCAGAGAATTGGTAGGGTACTGTATGCCAGAAGAATTACTCTACATAACACTTAATTGATAGGAAATATACAAATTCAATGCCACACTGCAAAATTCAGAAGCAGGGGGACTGTTAAAATAGCCAAGGAAGGGTGGGAAAGCGGGGTGAAGGGGGGAGAAGGGAATTAATCACTGAGTCTCAGGCGTGAAATTAAATTCCAAGGGAAAGAAACCTCTTTCATTACTCCAGAGCAGAAGTAAAATGCTGCGACATGTACATGGTGCCAGCCAGAGGGGATAGGACATTGCCAGCTCCCGTGCCTGGGCTGGAAGACAGATGGCTCCACCCCCAAGAAAAGGCTAGCGGCAATCTAAGACGACTCCATACATTGTTTTGTAGGGAGTTGGTGATGGGTAGAGCCTAGAGATCCAGGAAGGAAAGGGTCTTGTAATGGATGATGTGAAAATTTGATCCTTTCCGGTGTTGGTGGAAACCATAGAGTACTAGTGAAATCCCCTGATTTTACCCCAAATAAAAAAAGCCACCTAACCTTAGAGATTTACTGTCCTAGGCTGGGCTTTGGTGGAATATGCAGGAAAAGAAAGGGAAAGGGCTGATAGCACCAGAAGGGATGCTGACTCAAGGGCCTTCTCCTGAGAAAGCTTATTATAAGAACCATATGACATTGCTCCTTATAGCAAACTTTAAAATGTGATGATATATTGCCTAACTAGAACATGAGCATCTAATGTGTACCCTCTCTAAAACCTAGCATTGAGTTCTGCATATTGCAAGTGCTTAATACTTGTTAAATCATACTATTATATATTTTCTCATTTCCTTAGCTTTTAACAGAAGTCTCTTTGAAACCAAAAACACAACAAAATCAAAATAAAAAATCCAGCCTTTGTCTCAGATTGACAAAGAAAAAAAGGGGCTTGTGTAGATGATCCAGAGGGATGTGAGCAAAGTGGAAGAGGGGGAGTGACAATTGCTATGCCATATTGGTGGGATGCAGCACTCAATGCTTACAAAGAAGTAGAGAAAATCTTAGGAGACGATATGCTACAGGAAATATATGAGTCGGAACCTGGCTCTAATCCAGATTCTGACTTTGCTACCTGTGTAATACTGGGAAAGTAATCTAACTTCCCTGACTCGGTTTTCTTAGCTCTGAGACTTTAGGGTTAGACTAGGTAGGTTTAGACTAAAGGGGTTAGACTAAGTGGTCTCTAGGTTTTCTCCTAGCTGTAGCTCTTCTGGGTCGGGAGTGCCAAGTTTCTTTACAGAGTTTCCTTCTTTTGATAAAAGTTTAATTTAAATTTTCAATGAATAAGTATTCATTTTTCTTCCTCTCAACCTCCAATTGAAAAAGAAAGAAAACTCCTCATAATGAACATGCATAGTTAATCAAAATTTCTTGCACTGCCCATGTCCTAAAATGTACAACTCATTTTATATAGCAAGATGCATTTGCATTTTTTTATTTGTCACCTGTATGTCAGAGGGGTAACATGCTTCATTATTAGTTCTAAATCATGGTTAATCATGGTATTGAGCAGATTTCTTAAGTCTTTCAAAGTTGTTTAAAATATTGTCTAGTCTTTACAACATTTTGTGATATCAATTGCTCTGAATCTTTTCATTTTTATTTAAGTTCATATGAATCTTCCCAGGTTTATTTGAAACTATCCTTTTCAAAATTTCTTAAAACACTATAAACACTTAAAATGTTATATTATTCTATTATATGTTCATATATAAATTCATATATTATACTTAGTTTAACCTTCCCAAATCTATGGTATTCTTTTACTTTCTAATTTGTTGCCATTACAAAAAGAGATGCTGTAAATCTGAAGTTCCTTTTCTTAAAATTAATTTTTTCAAACCTTCTCTCTCTCTCCCCCCCCCCCCATTCTTCCCTGGATACCCACTGAGAAAGCAAGGGAAACAAAATTCTTTGTTACAAACATGTATAGTCAAGCAAAAGAAATTACTGCCTTTGCCCTCCATCATGTTTCTATCAGGAGGTAGATGGCCTGTTTCATCATGAATCTCATCATGAATCTTCTGGAATTATGTTTTGTTATTGTATTGATGAGCGATCCTAAGATTTACAAAGTTTATAATATTGTTATTGTATGAAAATTTGTTCTCAAGGTTCTTCTCACCTTGTATAATTTCATAGAAGTCTTCTCAGTTTTCTCTGCAACCATTTCCTTGATCATTTCTTAAAGCACAATAGTATTCCATTACAATATATCACATTTCCTGACTGATGGACACCCCTCAGTTTCCAATTCCTTGCTACCACAAACAAAGCTGCTATAAATATTTTTCAAACATATGGGTCCTTTCCCCCTTTCTTTTATCTTTTTTTATTTTATTGTTATTTGTCCTTTATTTTTGAAGACCAATGGCATCACAAATGAGTGATGTCTTGACTTACATGCAAATTGGATTTAAGTGAGACAGAATTGCACGAAGCATCACCCCCCTTCTCTTTTCCAGAGTCACCAAAATAAATTGGCAAGACAAAAGTCAGGATGACTAATGATGGTCCAGGACACATCATGTGTCCTTGATGCTTTCAATGTCTGACCAAGCTCTAAGTGTTCCATAGTACTTCCATCAGCTGCCCTAATGGTCATTGGAACAAACTGTTCTTATCTCCCCATTCTGCCAGGAGAAATCTTCATGTGCTTGGGTAGTGATCCTCCTAAATCACTGATGGGCTTAAAACCTGTCAGCTAAACCTGGGTTAGCCTGTCTATATGCCTTAGTGTGGAGTGGCCACTGCACATGCTACAGCTTCTTGGCATAAACCTAGTAGTGGAAAGGTATACACAGTTTAATAACTTCTGCTGCACAGTTCCAAATTGCTTTTCAAAATGACTGGATCAGTTCACAGCTCAACCAACAGTACATTAATAAGATAGCCATTTTTCCATAACCGTTCCAACATTTATCACTTGTATGTGTGCCCACTGTAGGATCTCAAGAGTTGTTTTAATTTGTAATTTTCTAGTTATTAGTGATTTGGAGGGTTTTTAAAATATGGCTAAGATTGGATTTCTTATTTTAAAAACTGCCCATTTATAACCTTTAGCCATTTGTCAAACAAGGAACTCTTTTTATTCTTACAAATTTGAATCCATTCCCTAAATATCTTAGAATTATCAAAGAAACTTGCTGCAAAAATTTCCCCCATTTGTCTGCTTCTATTCTAATTATAGTTCTATAGTTTTATTTGCACAAAACTTTTTAATGTTATATAATAAAAAATTTTCCATTTTACCTTCTGTAACCCTCTCTCTTTCAGTGATAAATTGTTCCTCTATCCATTAATCTGACAGATAACCTTCTTTTTTGTTTCTCTTGAGTTCCTTCTTTATCCCTGCTCATGAGGTTGGATTTCTAGGGACCCTGAGGACTTAGCTGCTACTTCCCTCTTCCAGTCTTCCATTACCTAAGAAAGAAAGTACTCTGACCTTTTTCTCAGCATATCCATGCTAGCCAGACTTTACAAATGAAGAATTCAAAAGACATCAGTATAGGAGCTTTGGAGACTAAGCCTGAGGTAGAGCAATAGTCATTGGAAGGTAAAAGTGGCTTGGTTCACAGGGAACCTTCCTTGGTTCCCACAGGAAGGGAGTGTGGGCAGTCAGTGGGCACTCACCCAGGTTGAGCTAACTGTGCCCTAGTCACAGCTGCAGCACTGCCAAGAGAGAAAATTTACAAATCAGTCTGTTACAATATGTCAAACTAGAGTTCCTGCCTTACCCCTTGCATTCCCTTCTCATTTCTCATTCCAATTTGCTAGTTCCCTGAGAGTCCAGGTAGGTGGTACAATAAATATAAGACTAGGCTTGGAGCCAAAAAGATCTGAGTTAAATATTGCCTTGGATAGTTATTATCCGTGTGATTAACTAGGGAAGTCATTTAACTTCTTAGCTCCAGTTTCTTCATCTGTAAAATGGGGAGAAAAATGGTACCTACTTGAAAGGATTGTTGTGAGGACCAAATGAGATAACATTTGTAAGATGTTTTGCAAACATTAAAGAACTATTTAAAATATGAAAACTATTATTATTAATAGCCCTCTACTGTCATCCCACACAAAGAAGAAAAAGGATCTTCCCTGGAACAAAGGATCTAACCCCTTCCTACCTCAAAGTGTAGAAAGGCCAGGTGGTTCAAGCAAGAGACCCATCAAGGAGTTTCTTCTAGTGGGATTCACCATATCTGACTCAATGGGACCTGGAAGGTTTACTTCAGTGTTATATGGGTAGTATGCAAATATGATGCAGAATGGCATTAAGCAACATTTATAATTTTGTAGTGAACCTTTCAGGTAATATTTAATAATAGGACTTTAGACCCAAAGAAGACACTTATGGTAAGGGGAACTTGTCACAGAACTAAGTCAGAAAGGACCCCAGAGGTACAACCCACACTGGAACAGGGAATTCCCTCGATGCTAATCTCAACAAATATTCATTCAGCCTCTACTTGAAGAATTTCAGGGATGGGGAGCTCACTGTGTTTCTGAGACATTCCTCTATTGAAAAATTCTAATTCTTAGTGAATTTCCCCTTAAATGAAACCTAAATTTGCTCCACTACCATTTCCTCCTCTTGTTCTTCATTCTGCCCTCTGGGGCAAAGCAAGTAAATCAAATCTCCCTTCCACTTGACAGCCTTCAAACACTTGAAGATGGGGATCATGTCTTGCTCCCTCAAATGCCGAAATTTTCCCTTCTCCAGTTCCTTCTGTTTCTTCGATCAAAGGCTCTTGTGGTTTTGAGATCCTTCCTCTTCCTTCTCCCTCTCCTCCAGACACACTCTTACTTGTCAACCTCCTTCCTGGATGTGGTGGTACCTAGAAGTGGTTTGCTGAGGGCTCAGGGATCACCTCCCTGGTCTTGGGTCTCTCTAGAGCCCAGCCTAGGAGCATGTTGCTCCTCTCTACATCAAGCCACTATTCCCTCTTTGCAACCTGTGCTCTTTTGGCACCACCAGCACTTTGCTTCCAGGCCCTCGCTGCTTCTTTACCCATTGTGTGTCTGAACTGACTTTGCAGATTAGGAAGAAACTCAGAAAGTCATGCTTCTGACAACCTGAACTGATTTTCAATTGGAGAGTCCCTTATATAACTAGCATTTCGGTTTGTAAAGTACCTCCTACATATCATCCCATCTGATCCTCAAGGAACCTTATGAGACACCCCATTTTATACCTAAGGAAAACTGAGGCTGAGAAAGGAAAGAAGAAAGGAAGGAAATCAACATTAATTAAATGCCTAATATCTATCTATCTATCTATCTTTCTCTCTCTCTATCTAGATATATATAGTGTCAGACACTGTGCTAAGCACTTTATAAATGTTATCTCATTATCAATAATCCTGAGAGGTAGCATTTTCATTAGCCCCATTTTACAGTAGGGAGACAGACAAAAACTAAGTGATTTATTTGCCTAGGGGGTCACACTGCTAATGTGTCTAGGGCGGGATCCAAATTCATTTCCTAACTTCAGTTCCAGTACTCTATGTAAAATGTCAGGATTAAGGGGGATTTTAAAGGTTTATTAGTCCTCCCTTCTCATCTTATAGACAGGGAAAGTGAGGGCCAGCTTACACAGTCAACATGTACATGGCAGGGTCAGAACAAAAAGGCCAGTCTCCTGGTTTCTGGAACAGAGTCTTTGTCTCCTTTTGCATTCTGTAAGGGGTTCTGATCCAAGGGATACCAGGAAACTCAAAAAGAAAATATTCTTAATTATGGCTTATTTTAAAAAAATAGAGAAATATTTCTTAAATGGTTTTCTAACCAGTAGAATATAAGTTCTTTGAGGACAGGAGATGTTTTCTTTTCGTTTTTGTTTTTGGCTTTATACTTCCAGCATCTAGTCCAGTGCCTTCTATATTAAGCACTCAATAGACTTTAGTGGAATGAAATGAATGCATGAAAATCAAGTGTTTTTTCCTTGGATCGTTTATAAAAGTGAAGAATGTACCAAAGCTCTCTGCAGGGAAGATATTTCTCCTTCAAAATAATCCCTTTATGGGAAGATTTTTTTTTTAAAAGATCCTTCCCATCTATATTTGTTACCTTACTCTTTGTTCCTTAAAGAAGGCATGCAGCAGAAGTATAGAGGCTGGACCTGTGATTTCACACATAGGAAATTTCTGGATGAAGACATTTCTTCTACTATTAAAGGTTATATAACCTTCTCTGCATCATCATCATCAACATCAAAATCATCATCATAGCTAGTATCTATATAAAACTTTAAGATTGGCAAAGTACTTTACAGATAGTATCTCATTTTGTCTTCACAAAACCTTAGAAAATAAGTGCTAATATTATTATTATCCCCATTTCACAAATGATAAAAACTGAGGATTTGAGAATGTTTAAGTGACTTAGGTCTTTTTGACTTCAGGTTAAATGCTCTATCCACTCTGCTGCCTAAACAATTGCCTAGAACATTGAGAGGTTAAGTGACTTAATTATGATCAATATACTCGTAGGAATATTTGCTGCTGAAATGAGATAATATTTGTAAAACTTGCCAACTTTAATGATCCATATAAATGTCAGTTATTATTATTATTATTCTCCCCATCATCCCCATCAGATATAGCTTTTATAGGGCTTATACCAGTTCTAAAGAACAAGGAAAATGGAAAAGATGAAGATGACAAAACTATGCATTCATTTCGATGCAAAGAAATATTTTTAAAAATCACAGCAAACATTTTTATATGGTAACCTTATATAATTATACTTTATATACATACTTATATATTATGTTTTAATACTTCAAAAGATTTGTGGTTTTACCTGTAGGGATACTCTCTCCATTGACACAGATTGCAACCCCTTCACACCTTTAATAGAAGTTACTTTATGATTTTTTTATGATCAAAAAATTCAACATCCAGTAGTCACCATTCTAGAAAGGAGCCTCTCTGAATTTAGCTAGTTTGGTTCTGAGAGAACAGGACAGATGCAGAGTTTACACTTTATATAAACTGTACTGTATCTTAAACCTGATAATGAAAATGAAATAATTTATTTATCTAATAAATTATAATATAATATAATGTTATATTATATTACATATCACAACATGTAGGTGTAAGAGTGCAATGGTAGGTGGTGTCAACATTTTCCCTATCTTACAAATGAGGAAACAGAAGCTTGAAAAAGTAACATGACTTAATTCATAAGTCACAAAGTTAGTGATCACCAGATCTGGGATTTGAACGCAGTTCTGATTGCAAATTCTAAATTTGTACTACATTGTATATGATACTCTATTTTCTTTTATAGGAAGAACAGGCAGAGTTTTTCATTCCTTAGCATAGCTTTGAAAAAGGCAGTGTCAACTCAGTTCCATGATGAGAGCATCCCAGTAGGACTCAGATGAAAGTCTTCATTGGCTATTTTCTCTCTCTCTCTCTCTCTCTCTCTCTCTCTCTCTCTCTCTCTCTCTCTCTCTCTCTCTCTCTCTCTCTCTGTATCTCTCTCTCTCTGTGTCTCTGTCTCTGTCTCTGACTTTTAAATCTCTGTCTCTTTCCTTTCAAGGGATTTTCCTTTTAGTGATATAAATTATATCAGGACTAGATTATATCTCATGAATCTGAATCTACAAATATGTTTCTTGTTAAGTTTCTTGACATTACATGTTTATTTACCATCTTTCTAAGACTAAAAGTATAGTATATTTAATATTGAAGTAATATTTCAATTCTTCTAATTCCTCATTCAGAATCTTTTTATGTAATGGGTACCCTTATCCATGATGCTGACAATGACTTCTGGACTTTGCAATAGAAGTTCACTTTATAAAAAAATTTTAAAATTTTAAAATTTTTTTAAATTTAATTTTTTAAATTTTAAAATTTAAATTTTTAAAAATTCATTTTGCTCTTCATATATCTTCCATCTCCACCTTGGCTGAGTGACCTACCTGACACAGAGAGTCGGGCCCCATTGCTTTGGCGGGTCTCACCACTGTACTTGTGTTTGGTGATGCAGCGGTATGTAGACAGGGCGTCCTCCTTCTGCACATCTGAGATGTATAGCCCACCATGGAAAGTAATAAAAAACCTATTTTCTGGAGACACAAACAGAAGAGAAATAGCTTATTAGTTGGCTAGCTGGGCATCAGTGACTAGGAGCAGACTCCACCATAGAAAGTAATAAAAACCCTATTTTCCAGAGACACAAACAGAAGAGAAATAGTTTATTAGTTGATTGGCTGGGCATCGATGACTAGGAGCAGGCCCCAAACTGCCACTTTGGGAAGGGGTCACCAACTGAATAAGAACAGAGGAGTAAATTTATTATAGGGGAGAATGTCCCAAGTGAGTGAAAATTTTACTCATGTACATAGATATCACAAAGAATCATAGTCAAATGCTCATCCATCCATCCATCCATCCATCTATTCATCTATCCATCTATTCAATACTTGTTACTTCTCAGGCTCTGTTCTGGACACTAGGTTTACAAAGACCAAAACAAAATATAGTTTCTGCCTTCGAGGAACTTATCTTCTATAAGGCAGAAACAATGCCTACATGGGAAAATCAATATAGGGTAATGGTAAGGGGTACTAACAAGCGAGGAGAAAGACCTTGTGTAGGATATAAGAACTGAGGTACACTTGAAAAAAGTTATATGTTATAAGAGGTAGTAGTAATTAAGAGCATAGGTAAGAGCAGTGAAAAAGCCAAGACAGAAAGGTTGGAGGGTCTCTCACAGAAAAGAACAGATGAGTCCCTTTGGCTGGATAGAGTATTTGGGAGAGAATCAGGTGTAACAAGCTTGGAAAGGTAGAAGACCGAGTATTTGAATCTAAATACAAGAGGAAGCCTTAGGAGCCTATTTTGCTTTGGTCAGATTACCTAGCATCTTGAGATCTCAGTTTCCTCCTCTGTAAAACAAGGCAGAAGAACTCCATTGTCTCTGAAGCCTCTTACAATGTCAGATCTTACAGAAATATGATCTGCTCTCTCCCATAAACCATCTCTGAGGCATAATCATTTAGCACATTTAGGTGTTAATCAAAACCTACCCAAAGATGATTTCCAGGAATAAGTTCAAGGCCACACATTTATATCAACTATTGGCAGTTGTTGGATAGAATTTTGGGCAGTGGAGTCAGGAAGATCTGAGTTTAAATCCTGCTGTTGACTAGCTCTCTAATCTTGAAAAGGTCATTTAACCCCTCCCAACTTCTGTTTTCTTATCCATAAAACAGGGGGTTAGATTTTATCATCTCTAATGTTCTTTCCAGTTCAAAATCTATAATCTTATTGATTTCTGTGACTATTCTCTCCTAAGAAGGTAGAAATAATGGTTCAATATCAATGATTAGTGGAAGCCTTCATGAATCTTTCGTTGGTCCTATTTTTTAAAAATTTTATCAATGGATTGGATAAAAGTATAAAAGTTGAGCTTATTGACTTTGCAGAACGCATAAAACTGGAAGGAGAGCTAACACAGTAGGGCAAAATCAAGATCCAAAATGATCTCTACGGGCTAGAGTAGATGGCCAAAATCTACTGGCCAAGCAGCAGGCCTGTTTTCCTGGAGAGCTAAGAAGAGTTATTACATTTTAAAATAAAGTTTTATCATATTAAAAATGTAAAAAAATTAATTTCTACCTGTGGAAGGGGGTGAATATATAAAAAGGAATAGGAGAGGATTTGATTTTCTGCCTATAGTTTGGGAACCCCTGGGCTAGATCATAAATTAAATTTAAAAAGCAAAGTCTTCTCTTTGGGTTCAAACAATCAGTCTTACAACTAAAAAAGGTAGGAAGGATGGAGAAAAGGGAGGACAAAAGGAAACAAACACTTATCACCCACTATGTGCCAGGCACTGTGCTAACTGTTTTACAAATAGTATCTTATTTGATTCTCACAAAAATCCTGGGAGGCAGTTGCTATTATTATCCTCACTTTATGGATGAGGAAACTAAGGTAGATAGAGATTAAGTGATTTGCCCAGAGTCACAAAAGAATGTCTAAGGCTAGATTTTAATTCACTGTTTTAACCATTGTACCAGCTATGATTAGAAGAAATGGTAGTGTATCAATGTGGAGAAGAATAAGGGGAGACATGAATCAAGTTTTCAAGTATTTGAAAGACTGTTTTGTGGAAGACAACGTAAGTAGCATAATGAACGGAACGCCAGGTTTGGAGTCAGGATGAATCATCTTCCTGAGTTAAAGTTACTTAACATTGTTTGCCTTTGTTTCTTCATCTGTAAATGAACTGGAGAAGGAAATGGCAAACCACTCTAGTATCTCTGCCAAGAAAACTCTACTCAATCAGAACTGAAAAATGACTGAACAATGCCATATTGGAGAATTCTAAGACTTGCACTGATTGATTCCTGAAGGCATGACCATGAGCACTGGATGTAAGTTGGGCAGAACTTAAGGGAAAAAAACTTTCTAATGCTCAGTCCTATTTAGGAATAGATTAGGCTTGGAAGAAAATAGACTCCTCTTCTCTTGAGGAATTGTCCTTGACTTCTATCAATAACTGATATAGATAAGTATATGGCTTCTCATTCCACTGGGGTGGCTGGCCATATGTCCTTCTTCCTAATTCCCCAGTCCCAGATATCAGTTCCCCCTAGTTCCTTAACTTGGGACAAAATGGTCTGGATGCTATGCTCGTTCCTTACTTAACCCTTTGAGTATTCCACTCCCATTGGTTTATGGGAGCCAGTGTTTAGTTTTTATTTTTAGTTTACTATTTAGGGAATTATTGAGGTGGCAAAGTGGATAGGAGTGGACTTGGCAGTGTGAAAGACCAGAGTTCAAATTCTCCCCCAGACACTTATTAGCAAATCACCCAACTTTTGCTTTCCTTAGTTGCATCATCTATAAAATGAGGCTAATAATAGAACCTACCTCATAAGGTTGTTGTGAGGATAAAATGAGACAGCATAGTGCTTTGCTAACCTTAATGTGTTAAATAAATGTTATTATTTTAATTATGCTGCTTCAGGGGCAATACATGTTACCCAGGGGAGAAGTAAGAGAGCTTCTCAGTGAGGGGAACCAGATGACACGGTTTTAATAGGACAGGGGTTCTTTTGGATGGGCACTTGGCTGGTTCCAGCCTTCAGTTATCACTATAGCATTCCCTCCAAAACAAGCACATAGACACACTTGTGTGTGTATGTTGTGTCAAACAGAGTTTTGTAGTATGGGTGGAAGAAGGAAAGGAGGGGAAATAGTCGGGGTGGGGCAGGGGCCGGGCCAAGGAGGCAGGGGAGGGAGGAGTGCAGAGAGGCTAGGTCTTCACCAGCCTGTCTGCCTGTGCTGTTTTGTCCCCCTCCTGTGACATCCCAAAGTCACTGCAGAAGCACCCGAATAATTTATTACGTAACCAGGAGCAGAATGCAGAACAGTTGGAGGGAGGTGGTACCAATCAGAGCCACCAGGAGGGGTGGGGCCTGGGGAGGATGTCCAGGCCCTGGAGAGAGAAACAGAAGAAAAGCATCAAGCAGCCCACAGGTGCCCGTGGCATGTGAGCACCTCATGATTCCCTCGCTCCCAGCAAAAGGAGGAGGAGAACCTATTGGCCAGACTGGAGCCACCAGTGGGGGGTGGCTGATGGGATAGGGGGAGGAGGGTGTGTGGCGGTTGGGGGGGGAGATGTTGTTTCTATAGCAACAAAAGCAGCTGCTGTATCTGATGTTTCACATCTTTCACTGTTCTCGTTTAATCCCTCCCCCCTTTTCTGTGCATGTTAATTGCAGTAACATATTCAGACACAGTCTATTGCTCCTTGTGAAACAAAGGCAGTGGAGAGATGCGCAGTATGATGGAGGGAAGGAGAAATCAGGGGTATTATGTTAATCTCCTCTGGGGGGGAACTTGTGCAACATTAGTTCTGCATGTTTAATGAGGATCCATTGATAGACCCTTCTGGGGAGAAGCGAAGGAGACAAGGCGGGCTCCCACAACATAGGGAGGGGAAACAGAGCTGGCAATGATGACGAGATCTGGTCAGGACCAAGTAGGACCGAGGGGGCTCCAGGGTGACCCGGACCCACTATATTCCTCCTCCACAAAACCATGGGAGACCTGAACGGGAGCCTCCTTCCTTCGGCCATCCTCCAGAGGACTGGATTTTAGGAGTCAGCAAAGAACAAAGCACTTGGCTCCTTCTTCCTCCAAGAGTCTTGCCCGGCTGGGCATGGGAGCCCCTCTCCCTCCTCAGGCCCTGAGACCAAGGCTATCGGGTCACCAGCTCACTGCGTGAGCTTGGATCTTGACCTTTCTGTGTCTCATCTTGCCTGCCTAGAATATGGGGAAGAATAACAGCTGCCTCTCACAGAAAGCATAAATGGGAGAACTGCAATTAGCTCTCATTATCAGAGCTGCCCTTTTACATTTAATTGCGCTTAATCATTTAATCTCATTTAATTTCTGCCCTCTTTGCTCTCTGTTTGCTTTCTTGATTCTTTCTAGATCAGTTGTAGTGGGCAAGGTAGGCAGGAGTAACAGCTAAGAGGGTGATGATAAACATGGCTACATCCTTGGCGTGGGCATGTGCCCCATGCAGACCCAAGGGATGTCAGGAACTCATGCAAAGCTGGGGCCTCAGTCAATAATAATCAGTTGCCAAGAGACCTCTCACTTTGTGAGACATTTATTTTCCCACTGTCTTCTCTCTGCTCTTCCATCAAGCACAGCTAGGGAGGAATATGCTCCAATAATCCTGGGACCCACGAAGGAACCTTGATCAGGAGGGTGTGAGAATCCTTCCTGTCCACATCATCCCCTGACAAATTGTCGTTATATGTTGCTTTGACATTTACCGAGTACTTTACAGAAATCAGATCATTTTGGTCTTGGAACCATTCTGTACAGTGGTTTTATATATACACTATATATATATAATTATCCCTATTTTGTAAATGAGAGTACTAAGATGCAGGAAAATAAAAAATGTTTTTCTCAAAGTCTTAAATAACACAACCAAAAGCCCAAATCATCTTTCCTCAGGGTTTTAACTTTCCTACTTCCTTCAACTTTCCTTCATGCGACATAATTCTGAGGTCTCTGTTGTCCTCTGGATGGGCTCCAGTTTGTCAAGGTCCTTAGCAACTGAGGAGAATCTTAGAAATGGAAGGGATAGGATAAAGCAGTCCTTGCAAGCCCCTCTTTTTATAAGAGAAAATAGCTCTAGTACAGGGAATCTGACTAAGATCACACTGAGAAATGGGAATAATATGAAAGAGAGGACAATTAAGGTAAACCAGGGGCAGAGACGGGGAAGGGCATAAAACTCAGAACGAATGGCGCGATCTGAATTGGAAAACAGAGAACCTGGTCCCTGTCTACATTCTAGTTTGTACTTTCCCTTTATCATTATTCTGACGCCGCAGCTTCTTGCCTCCAATCCTGGCCTCCTGGGAAATGAAGGAGATTGGGAGGGGGGAAATCAAGGGATGACAGCTGTGGGAGACTGAACTGAGATGCTAAGTGACCTGACAACATCTTTTCTTTCTTTTTTGTAAAAGGTCAAACAGCT
Source organism: Antechinus flavipes (assembly GCF_016432865.1). NCBI lineage: Eukaryota > Metazoa > Chordata > Mammalia > Dasyuromorphia > Dasyuridae > Antechinus > Antechinus flavipes. The sequence continues at coordinate 515,135,420 of NC_067400.1, forward strand.
GGGGTTGGAAGAATCCCTGGGGCCCAGGGGAGCCATGGAGAGATAATTGATAGAAACTTCTCTGTTCAAGACCACACAGGAGGGACTCACAGGCAAGAAATCAGACCAAAGGATCCACTGAGGAAGGTCTTAGGAAAAAATCCCTTGGCTGTGCCCTAAGACACCCAAGAGTGCTTTGGGGGAAAGACAGGACTTAGTATTGTAGTAGTATGTGGAGTCGGTGAGGGGAGGGAAGAAGGAGGATGGGGACCTGTAATGTTCAATTGTTTTCATCTATAAGTAAGACTGGAAGTACCAGACTAAGGCCACTATTTCCCATTTCTTCAAAACTTTAAAGTTTACAAAATACCCTGTGAGGTAGATAGTGCTAAGCCGGGTTGGCTATGAAAGCTTAAAATGACCCTCAGATTTTTGATCCTGTGATCTATGACCCTGTGTTACTAGCTCCATTTTACAGGTGAAAGATGACAGAGGACAAATGATTTTTTTTTTTAACATATAGTAATGCGGTGGCCAGAATTAAAAACTCGGCAGTCCTGATTCCAAGTCCATTCTTTTTCTACAATAGCACACTGCTTCTCTAATGAATGAAGTGTGTGTGTGTGTGGGGGGGGGGAGACAGGCAGGAAGAATCCCAGAAAGTAGAGGGTACAGATGTATGGAAACTTTGGAAATGCTATTTTGGGGGACTGTAAAGGGTTGCTTCAAGCTCACTCAATGTCCCCATCAAATTTATGTTGTTTTCTGCTCAGCATGACAGGTTAGTCATGATAACAGCAAAATGCCTTTTATTTTATTCACAGTGCCTTTTGGGAGAGTCCTGGATAGCAGATCTCCAATGCTTACTTACAAGGCATGATAACAGTTAGTTGTCCCAGATATGACCTGAAGGACTGAGGAAGGTTATAAAGGCAAGTGTGCTTCTGTTTATGCTACTGCAAAGTTTGATGGAAACAGAATTTTTGCAAATAGAATTCTTTTTTCAGAAAGCACTGGAGGAGCTTTCAAAGGAAGCCTTGAAAATATAAAGTCAGCTTTGAGGTGATGGGACCTGGATTCAAATCCTGTCTCTGATAGGGTTGGGTGTTATCCTTTGTTCTTGAAGAGGAACAAAATGATATTACTATGTTAGAGTCAAGTTACTGTGTCCAATTGTGACTGATCAGATTAATATGAGCTCTGCCATAGGTTGGACACAAATAGTCCCTGTGAACATTTGGGGTGGATTCTCTAACTTTGCTCACCCCAAATTTCTTCTGAGCTAATTCACTCCTGATTTGCTCTTAGAGCACAGAACCTTCTTTGATCAGGGCACGCCATACTGGGCACTTCTGTGCCAGTATTTTTCATGTCATACAATCTAATTCTGTTGATTTTAATTGATTCCAACTCTAATCTGATATGGATTCCCTGAGTCACCTTTGAGAAGCCTTTTGATCTTTCAGAGCCTATATTTTCTTATCTGTAAAAGGAGAGAGATAGACTTTAGAGTTTCTTAAAACCTTAAAGGATTTAGGGTTTCTTCAGGGAGTCTGTAAAAATGGAGGGTTAATATTTTGAAAACTTTATTTCAGAATAATTAGTCTCTTTTATAATTCTATGTATTTTATTTTGTATATTTCAAAACATTATTCTGAGAAAGGATCCATAAGCTCCATCAAATAGTCAAAGGATTCCATAACATAAATGAGCTTAAACTGTCTCCTCTTCTAAAGCAGAGATTCCTTTTAAAATATGAATAATACATTTTACATATAATAATATTCTATTACATATACTACTACTAGTAATAGTAGTTTTATTTATCTTTCATTCTTTTTGGAGTTGCTTAATGCCAAGTTATGCACATTATCTGAAACAGAACCTAGAGAAAGTTCTGCTAGAATTTAGTTAGCTTTCAATAGACGATATCTCTTTTAGGAAGTCTTTTTTGACTTCTATATATTCAGGGATATACTGGAGCCAGCTCAGCTTTTCATTGTTAAATTTTCAGCATGATCATTTACATTTCACAAATTGGCAATTGCTACAAATTAGGCTTTGGTTTACTCTTTTGTTTCTTGTCTAGACTTAAGAAAGTGTTAAAAATGCATATTAAATTTAAAAGTATATATTTATACATGCCCCTACTTCTTCGACCTCTAGACTGGTTGTTAAATATTTACCAGCATAATTATATATTGCTCTATTAATATTGCTTGAGCTCGCTCAGCAGGAATGCAGTAGAAGGCTCTGGGAATGAAGTCATCAATAAGCTGTGGACAATTACTACTACTACCACCACCACCACTACTACCATTACTACTACTACTACTACTACTACTACTACCACCACTACTACCACTACTACTACTATTACTACTACAACCACTACTACCACTACTACTACTACTACCACTACTACCACTACTACTACTACTACTACAATCACTACTACACCACTACTACTACTACTACCACAACTACTACTACTACTACTACTACCACTACTACTACTACTACTACTACTACTACTACTACTACTACTACTACTACTACAATCACTACTACTACTACTACTACTACACTATCAGTACCACCATCACATTACTAGCACTACTAGAAGTTTTAGAATTACCACTACCACTACTTCTACCACCACCAGTACTACTAATACTATTATCACCACCATCAATAATTAGCATTTATATAACTCTTTTTTCAAAGTATATTGCATCCATTATCTAACTTGAACCTTACAACATCCCTGACTGCACTTAAGTTACCATGTGTTCCTCAGCACCTATGCTAGTCGGGACCTCCCTTACGTTCCTAAGACAATCTGACCATTCTGGGAGTCAGGATACCTGGTTTCTCATCACAGTTCTGCTTGTGGTTTGCTGTTATGACCTTGGGATGATTGTTTGGCCCAAACTCTGCCAGATGCTAAAGATAAATAAAACATGGTCCCTGCCTGAAGAGAGCTTATTGTTTAGTGGTTGAAATAATGAACATGCTCAAATAGAATAAAAATAGTGTAATAATTAAACACAAGAGTGGATGCATCATTTCCAAGGAAGAGGATCAAAGACTTCATGAAGAAAGTTGCTTTGGAAGGATGGTAGGTTTTTGATAGGCAGAGTTGGATGGAAATAGAATTCCCTGGGGTAAAAGCAGGGAAGCAGAAGATTCTGAGTTGGGTTTGGCAAATGGTATATGGTTCAGTTTGACTGGAGTTTAGGGTGCCATTTATTGAAAAGAAAATAGGGAATCAATTCCTTGCTATTATGGACAAACATCCTGCTTTCCTCTTGTGTTGTTAGCATTCTCTACCTCTTTAAATTACTTAGTATTTACTTATCAATGTATAATCATATCTCCTCAGTAGACTGTAACCTCCTCGAGGGCAGGGTTACTTCTCTCTCTCTCTCTCTCTCTTTTTTTTTTTTTTTTTTTTTGTCCTTGTATGCTTAGTACACTGACTTCTAGGTAAATGATGAATTCAACTAAATTGTTATTGAGGAGTAGTCAGAGAGTTTCCAGAGGTAAGTGACAAAAGGCTTAAAACTAACTTCTCCCTCAGGCTGGCCTTCAAAGCCAACTAAGACTGCCCCCCTACGCCTTACATGAAGTCTCTGTTTCAGCCAATCCAAAATCTCAACCTACTCTTCAAAAGTACTTCTATCTGAAATGTTTTTTTTAGTCCTCTCCATCTTGTTCTTGCCCTTTGGCAAAATGCTGCTGAAGAGTCACCTGGGAAGCCCCCTTTCACAATTTTTACCTATCTTCTCCCCTCCCTGCCTTCAATATTTTCTTGTGTCTATCATGTAGTCTTCCCTTATTAGCTCAGTGTATCCTCCTTGATTATTTTTCTGTTGGATATCCCAAAAGATCTAAATTTGGAAGACTTGCGAGAGATCATGCTTCAGAGGTGGTAAAAAAAAAAAAGCATCAAAGAGAGGAAGTGATTTCATATCTCTCTGTGAGTGTCCAAAGTCTGCGCCCAGGGTTCTACTGAGCGTTGCTTGTTGATTGAGAAATGACAGCTTCTTGAACTGGGACATCACAGCCAGAGCACAAACAGGGACGTGGGCAAAACCTGACTGGTATTGCACTCCCTGAGATCAGATTCCCAGCATACCTATATCTGTAAACTGGCGATCCCCTACCTGCCCCAATCCTGAACTCTTCTATTCTTTTGCTCTTTCCATCATCTCTTCCTTGAGGATTATGAGAAGCAGATGAAGACTGAGTCTTTTGATTTTGCTCTTCTTCACATTCCCTTACTCCTTTCCCTGCCTTTAGCTTCTTTCCCTCTTTCCCCCCTATTTGCTTTAGTTCACCTCATTAATTTTCTCATGAATTCTTCTCTCTCTGTCTCTCCCTCCCTCTCTGTCTGTCTGTCTCTTTCTGGAGGTGGGGTGGAGCATTGTGTTCAGTCAACCAAGTCCTAGTTGAGCCCAGCCCAGCACAGACAGAGGAGGAGAGAACACCAGCTCCATTCATTTCAAGAGAAGGATTTGGTACCCAATTAACTTCCTCACCTTTCAGCTGCTTAAATTATCACCTTTGGATTTACTTCCATTGACTGAATCCTAGCATTAAGCTCTCCTTAGCTGCCTGGGTCTCTGCCTGAAAAGTGAGTTAAGCAGTACAGCTGGTCTGAGGTCACTACAATTAAAATGCTTGTTGGAGAAGACTCCAGTGTTATGGGCATCAGGCAGCAGCTTCCTTCCCCTTCCTCCCTTCCTTGCCTAGTGCAGCCCAATCCCTTTTATCTCGAGGAGAACACTTCTCGTACTCTTGGGTAATTAGGTGGAGTAGTCTATAGCATGCCAGGCCTGGAGACAGGAAGATCTGAACTCAAAAATGACCTCTGACATTCACTAGGTATGTGACCCAGTGCAAGACACTGAACCTGTGTACCTCAGTTTCCTCATCCGTAAAAGGAGCTGGAGAGGGAAATGGTGAACCACTCTAGTACCTTTGTAAAAAAACCCCAAATGGGATCATGAAGAGTCAGACATGACTGAGAAAAAAGGACAACAATAATAGAATAATAGTTCTTGTTCTTATATGATTACTTGGCTAAAATTTTTATGTGGATTAGTGGGTAGTTTGGTCAGGGTACTTTGGAAGGGAAGATTTCCTAAGGTGTCTTAGGAGCTTCTGTTTTTAGGCAGCAAGGACTGAGTGGACAGAGGCAGATCTAATCGGGGTAATAAAGGTCTTTGCTCCCCTTCTCAAAATGAAACATCCAGACCTTTTGCTAATATCCTCATCAAGTTATGGGTTTCCTTACTGGGGCTTCTGTCAAAGACTGGCACTCTGTCTCCTGAATGATATGGTATCTTCCCTACTGAAAGGATATGATATCCATGTGAGTCAGGCAGGAAACCTGGGATCCCTAGTTACTTCAAATAAACCACAAATGGAATGATTTCATGACCCTTCACCATCTTGGCGGCTTATCTCCTAGGGATGCTTTTGAGTTTATCAATTCCATCTTAAAATGCAGCTTCAGATGTGACCATGGGATTCCCTTAGTGTGACTGTCCATTCCAGAATACCATAGGACTATTATCTCCCTCGTTCTGGAAACTTTCTCCTTTAATGCAGCCCAAATTACATGAGCTTTTTGGCTACCATGCTGCAATGTTGACTCATGTGGACTGTGCAGTCTGATAAAACCCCAGGTTTTTGTCATGTGAACTCTAGTTGGGATTATTTTTCAAGCCCATGAGGTTTGCTTAGGGTTTAGAGTATTAGAACCAGTGGGAATGCCCTGTTGCCCCCGCTTTGCAGCTTACAAATAAACCCACAGTCTATGCCACATGGGGAATGGGGAGAGAACTCTAGCCAGGTCCTGTTATCAGAAAATAATTTGTTCTCTTTTAAAAGAAAGGAGATATTTAGACCTGTCACACTGCCCAAGTCTGTTTCCCCGAGCTGCTGCTGGACAGAGCAGCAATTGGCCCCAGAGGCCTCCCAATTCTGTAAGAAAAATTGCAATCAATACAGGTTACCAGTTACTGCTCTCTCCAATAGAGATTTATAAAAACAATGGGGTCAGGCCTGAAGCTCTGAGCCTAGCGGATAGTTCATAAGACTAATGAGTTAGCTCACCCCCAACACCCGGGGTTGCTTTTTCTGTGCACACACTCTGTTTGAGCTGCTGGGGGAAGATCGATGAGGGCTACCATTTATGAATTGGCCCCCGTTGGCACAAGCCCAGGCTTCTGGGATATTATTCCAGGGCAACTCTCCAGGGCTGCCCCCGAATCACCCAAGGGAGGAAGGCACACAAAAACCTCTGCGCCTGCATTTATTTATTTAATCTGTGGGCTGACAAGGGTTCTGACTGTGAAGGAGGAGCAAGGATGGAGTCCTGTTCTTTTGGAGACTCAAGGTCTCAAGAACACATGAGCTTTGCCCCACTGATGTGAGGAGCAGAGTTCTCAAACCTTTTTTGAAATGGTTGGTTGGGGAAGGCTAGGGCTTTAAGTGTGAGGGGAGATGGAGAGGGAGCTCTCGTTTTCCTGGGACTGGTGATCTTCTTGGCAGTGACACAGCAGTCGGGGCTAGAGGAGAATCACAAATTCCTGAAAGGGATGTTAGCAACCATGTTGTCCAACTACTCCCCGACCAAGGATCCTTCTGGAGTTATGTCAGATCCTCCTTCTTCCACCAAGTACTATCAAAATTCCCTGAGGAGGCAAACTATCAGCTTTCCACCTGCTGCAGCCTCCATCAATTAATAAACATTTACTAACATCATATATGCCCTGCTGTAAATGCTTAAGTGCTGGATAGACAAAACAAAAGCAAAGAGCCCCTTCTCTCACTCTAGCACAAGGTGAGGGCTAAGGTAATAGCAGTTGGTGGTGAGAAGAAGAGTAAACAGAGAAAGACCACCCTCCCTCAGAGGTCTGCAAGGAATTTGGGGAATGTAAGAAAGAAAATAAGAGTGGGGAGGGGAGGAAATAAGCATTTATTAAGCGCCTGTTATATCTGAAGTACTGTGCTAAGAGAGCTTTACAAGTATCTCATTTTATCTTCACAACAACCTTGTAAGCTAAGTGCCTTTATGATCACCATTTTATAGTTGAGGAAACTCAGGCAGACAGATGTTAATTAAGTGAAGAAGGAGAGTATTCCAGAAAATGGGGGTTAGTCAGTGCAAATATCCAGAGATGACAGATATAACATAATGTGTGAAAAGTAGAAAATAGGTCAGAATGGTTGGGCTACAAGAAAAATTGGAAAGATAGGAAGAGCCTATGTTGTGAAGAGCTTTGAATGTCAAACAGAGGCACGTACATTTGATTCTAGAAGTAACGGGGAGCCAACAGAATTTATTGAGGAGGGAGCTGGGAGGAGAGCGCGATTAGACCTGTACTTTAGGAAAATCACTTTAGCATCTGTCTCTGTGGAGGACTGATTGGAGTGCAGAGAGATTCAGGGCAGTATAATAATTAGGACACTAGTGCAGTAATCCAGGAAGGAGGTGATGATGGCCTGAGCTGGAGTCATGTCTGTATGAGTAAAGGGAGATAGACCTCTATGAAAGAGGTGGAGAAAGGCTTGTCAGCTGACTGGATGTGAGGTAAGAATGAAAAGTTGAGGATAATGCTGAGCTGGGAGGATGTTGTTGCCTTTGGCAGTAATAGCAATAGTAAGTCAGGCAGAGGAGTGGGTTGGGGGATAGGGAAGATAATTTCATTTTGAATATCCTAGGCTTGAGATGATTCCAAATGTCCAACTGACAGCTCATACAATGCAGAGCTGGAGCTCAAGAGAGAATCTAGAGATGGGTTATGTTGATCTGAGAAACATCTACATAGACAAACTGAGATCACCAAATGAGAGATCATATAAAAAAGGAGAGAAGGCCCAGAGTCTTAGGGAATATCATAGTCGATGATCAAGTAGAAGAGACTGAGAAAGAGTGACCAGAAAGATGGGAGACTCAAGAGAGAAAACTTAGAAGAAAAGTGTCTCTAGGAAGAGGCAATCAATAGTGTTAAATGTGGCAGAGTGGTACAGAATGATGACGAGTAACAACGATGCTCTTCTAAACTCTTGGATGGAGAGAATGAGGCTGAGAAAGGAGCCCCATACGGGCTGTGCCAGGGACTCTGGCCTGCCCACAAACTGAAGAAAGGGAAGTCTTGTGCTAAGGGAGTGGTTGGCAGGAATGTGGGCTGAGTGCCCAATTAGCACGAAGGTGGTGTTTTACCAGCTCTCAATAATCCATCAATTAACAAGATTTACTTAAGTACCTACTTTGCACTAAGGAACCTTCTAGGGTCACAAAGAGAAAACTACAGAGCACCAAACCTCAAGGAACTTATATTTGGTCAAAGGAAACAACACTACAGCTACGGAGACAGGTACAGAACCAGTCGCAGGTATGCTGAGCCCAGGGATGCAGGATGGGGAAGGCAGAGGAGGAAAAACTTCCCATATGTGATGTTCCTTGACCTTAGGCTTTAAGGAAGGTACAAGAGATGGAGGTGGGAGAGGGAATTCAATCCAAGCATGGGGGATAGCCAGTATAAAAGCATGGAAGTAGGGATGTTACATGTCACATGAAGAAGAGCCCAAGGTCAGCTCGACTCTACTGGTGCTGAGCTCTGTGCCTGGATTATAATAGGTATTTAATAAATGTTTACCGGCTTATTGACTAGACTGATCTGAATAGGGATCATCCCTGAAGCGCTAACCTGCTCCAATTTTTTCAGCCTGGGTTGGTTGGTCATACTTAGGCAGCCTGGGGGCCTTCTGTTCCAGGGGCTCACCTTGTGATGACGGCACTCAGTCTTTTTTAAGCCCGTTATAGCTCAGAGCTCTGCATGGTAATGAACAACATGAACACACATGGCACTGAGTGATGGGACACCCCCATCCTCAAGGAGTCCAGATTTTGACAAGGGATGGGAAGATGGGTTTTAACCACAGATTAACAGGTTATTAGAGCTGGAAAGGAATCTTAGAAATTGTGTCTCTCATTTTACAGATGGGGAAACCAAGGCTCAGAGAGACCAAGTGGCTTGCCAAAGGTCACGGAGGATGTTAAGTGGTCGAGTTGGAACCCATATGCAGGTATTCTGACTTCATTCTGGGCTCCAACATGACTCGGATGGTGGGAAAGGCCCTGACTTTGAAGTGAAAAGACCTGGAGTCAGGGCCGTTCCCTGTTGTAGCTGTGTGTCCCGGGGCACCTCTACAGAGCCATGTTTCCTCAGTTGTAAAATGAGCGGTTTGGCCCAAGTGACCTCTCCCATCTTCTCTGGCCTATAATTCTGAGGTGATGTGCAGCTGGCTAGTGTCAGAATAGTGCCTACAAGCTAGGTCTCCGGAGGAGCATGAGTCCGGGACTCTCTTCCAGGTTGTAGGGAGATAGGCAGTGGCACAATCACAATCACAATCAGTGGCAGCTCCTGCAAATGCCCCTGGTACCGCCACTTGCATGAAATTCTATTGGTTGAGGGGCAGGGGCCAAGACCCCTCCCACTGGGGGCTGGACAGAGCACAGGTCTTTCTCCCGCTACTCTTCAGCATGTAGTGGGGGTGGGGGTGGGGAGAAGCAGGAGAGGGGAGATTGGGAGAACTGGGGCCGGTGTAGAGTCAGGCTCAGGGGGAAGATGCCAGTTAAATAACCTGTGTCCGGGGCGTGACTATATTTATGGCACAATTCCTGGGGGACCTGATAAACACTGCCATTTTTTTGACCATTTAAGAAATGACACATGTCCCTGATGTAGGGCACCCTGATGTGGCACACTGGACCCGAGGGTAATAAGAAACACAACATAAGTTTTCCTTGGCCTTTAGGATCTATGTCAATCTGGTACCAGAGGGCCTCCCCCTCCTCCCTGCTCACATTCTTTTCTTCCTTATTCTCATCTCCCCCAGGCTATCTAGGCTCAGTACTCCACAAAGACATCTACTTCAAGGGGGCTCATGCTCCCCCTCCCACTAACCTGCTCAGATTTGGCCCAGACCACAAGACTGGATTCAATTCTAGTTCATCCTTGGTGAAAAACAAACTAAGAGCCTGGAGAAGTCCTGGAGCCGGCCCGTAAGGGGCCGTGTCTGGGATGGATCAAGGGCTCCCAGACGGAACCCTGCCTGCCCTTCAGCCGGCCTGCAGTGGTCCTGGAGCTGATCTTGGGGGGATGAGGAATAGATACACTTCTCCAGGGGCATCCTCTTCACACGCTTGCCTGGCTGTTGGACTCTCTAAAAAGGGCCCTACTGAAGCTTTGCCTGGAAGAAAACACTGTGGCCTAGAAATGTCATCTGTGGGAATGTCTTTTCTGGAAAAAACTTCCATGGCAGGCAGGCAGCCTGGAGTAGTGAGCAGTCTGGGACTGCTCTTGGGGGTGTGGGTTCCAGTCCCAGCCAAGGGACAAGAACCAGGAATGTAGGAGAGCAGCCCATCTAAAATACAAACTGGAGGGGGGCTCCCTAAGGAAACAGCCTCAGAGCCGTGGGATAGCAGGCGCCCTGGAGGAGGGGACAGCAGAATGGGTACAGCTCTCCCTCCTCCTCCTCCTCCTCCTCTTCATTTTTCTGCCCCTTCTTCTGTGGCGTGTGTGTGTGTGTGTGTGTGTGTGTGTGTGTGTGCGCCAACTGTGGATGGGGGTGGGGATCCCACCTGCTGCCCCTTTCAGAAATGCTGACTCCGATTACAGCAGAGGAACCCAGCCCACAGGGAAGGCGCCCATTTGCTTTTTCTGTCTGCCTCTCATCTCCCTGGGTGTCTCCCTGGCCAGAGCCGGAGGCCAGTGTTGGGTGGAGAGCTTGTGGACAATGGTGCTCCTTCCATCCACTGAACGGCTGCAGAATGGGCACAGAGATGGGTCTCTGGGAGGGAGAGATGGGCGAGCAGCGAGAATTACAGGCAGGAGCTGCATGGGGGATGCTGTGGTGAGCACCTTCTTCTCTCCCTTAATCCCTTTCTCTAAGTACAGCTCTATCTTTCTCTGTTACAGGATTAACACACATCTCTCATTCTCCTCTTGCAACAAGATTTTATTTCTAATTATGCTGTAATAAAACTGGGAGCACTCCCAGGGTTTCTTTCAAATGACTTGTACACACACCGCAGATTGGATCCTACTCAGCCCCATTGTAATAGCATTTCCCTGACATTCATTAGACATGCATGAGAGGGATGCTTTAAGAATAGAATTGCATTTAAATGGATTTGCTGAGAGAGGAAGATGAAAAAGGGGGGGGGAGGGAGAGAGAGAGGTTTGTTGAACAAACTATGAAAACAAGATGCCATAATAACAGGGTGCTGAAATAAGGCTCTTTATTCCAAATTCTTTGCTCAGTGCACGTGGCAGAATATATCCACTGGCAACAGCCTCCCCCTTCCTCTTACCCCCACCCCCACTTTTATGCAGCCCGCCGGGGGGCTTTGTGGTTCCTGGCTGGATGTGTCAGATCCACATGTTGCAACAAAAATAACTGTTATTATGGATGGAGGAAAACGTCGCCTTATGATAGAACCCCCCAATAGCAAGACATTGCTGAGAGGGGGACCCCTGGGTCTCCACTGCTCTAGAGGATATGGGGAGGGGGAAACTGATAGTGTCTCATTGGTCCTAGCACCTGCCTCCAAAATTAGCTTCTGAGACTTATTTTTGCTCTTTCCTGTGATTGATCTTCCCTCTAGTACCTAAATTCAGCTATAGTTAAGGCTGGTCTCCCCCTCTGTACTCTGCATGTGCCAAGCTTCTTCTGGACTCCCTGTCTTAGCCCATGCTCTTCCCTTCTGATTGGGCATTTGCTGTGAGCCAGGCAAGGACTGGGCTATGCGCTGGGGATGCAAAGACCAAAAGGAAAAAAGTCTGCCCTTGGGGAGCTTACATGTGACTGGGTAGAATATCATGCTTTCTAAGGTCCTGTACTAGCGTCAGTTATTATTATTCCCTTCTTTGGCTTATCCATCTCCCTCCAGGTCCATCTCCAGCTCCGAATTCTCCACCAAGCTTTCTATGACCATTCCAATCAAACTGATCTTCCTCCTCCACGCCCATCCATAGCCACTTAATATATGCTCCATCCCTTGACTCACAATTATAATGCCTGATACTTGCAATGTGACTGAACTGATTTTTGTTCGCCCCGCTGGTCTCCCCAGTGAGAGTGGAAACTCCCCGAGGAGAAGTAGGATAACTTCTCTTTTATAGCACACAGTGACCCACACAAAGCTGGACACATAGTGGAAGCACAGTAATTGCTTAATGAATCACCCTGGTCTCCCATGTTTAGAATATTGGGGCTATCTTTACCTTTCTTCCTCCCTCATATGTAATCATTAGCAGGTCCTGTCAATTCCATCTCTGCAACTTCTCTGATTTGGTCCCCGCCTCCCTATTCCCATGGCTACTGCCCTAATGTAGACCTCATTACTTGTACTCTTACCAGAGCTTCCTCCCGGTCTTCCCATTTGCTCTTTCTTTCCCCTGCAATTTAGCTTTTATCTTGCTGCTAGAGTAATCTTTCTATGTTTGGGTTATGGTGCTACTCTGCTGAGAAATTTTCAATGATTCCATATTGCCTTCCAAGCAAAGTTCATGCTCCTCTATCTAACATTCAAGATCTTCCACCATCCAGTCCTTTTCAACATTTACCCTATAACATCCATCCCCAACTCCCCCCATCCATGTTCTGCTCAACACAACTTTGCTCATTAAAATACATACTTAATTATTAAAATTATTATTAAATACATTTCTTAAATGCCTACTATATACAAAGTACTAGGATTGGCACTGGGGAATATAATAAAAAAGCAGGACAATCTTTCCCCTCAAGCAGAGCTAGTTCTATTAGGACAGAGTGACTGACCACCTGAGAGCCAGAGAGGAAGGTTCTGACTCTGAATGAGGCAAGTCCCTTTACCTCACTGAACTATTTGGGCTTGGGAGACCTCGGTTGGTAGGTTGGCTTTCTCATCTGTAATTGAGCGAATGGATGACCTACTCATAATTTCAAGCTCTAACATTCTATATGCCCCATCTTATTATTGCAGGGCCATAGTAGTAGGTGAACCCATCTTAATTTCCCCTTTTCAACTCCCTCCCAGACTCAGCAGGTCCTGGTATCCTTATCCTCTCTGAACCTCAATCTTATCATTTGTAAAATGGGAGTAGCAACTAGATGATGTAGTGAACAGAATTACTGTTAACTCCTTTTAGCTTTAGTTTTCTCATTTGTAAAATGAGGAGACTGGACTCAAGTTCCAAAGATTTTTTCCATTTCTAAATCTATGATTCTCAGATTATCCTAGGATCCAATAAGATAATATGTTCAAAATGTTTTTTAAACTTTAAAGTGCTATGTCAATACTTCCTCCTGTAATTTAATTTTTCATCTTCTTCCTCCTCCTCTTTTTCCTTCCCTTTCTTCTCATCATTATTCCTACTCAACTGATCTAACTCATGAGTGGGGCACATTGATGGCCACAAATCTATCTTATGGAGAAGAGAGGAAGCAATCTTTGCTTCCTCAGGGTCACACAGCTGGGAAGTGTTAAGTGTTTGATACCAGATTTGAACTCAGGCCCTCCTGACTTCAAGGCTGGTGCTCTATCCACTGTGCTACCTAGCTGCCCCCAAAAACAAACTTTTCAAGAGAATATAGTTGATAATGCCCTTCATTTTATTCATTTTTATCATCAACGATCTCATCTTGAGAGATTATTGAGATGAGACAGCATTTTGTCTTGATTTTGAAATTGAGTCAACATGTGTGAGGGTACAGATGAATAAAACATCTTCATTTAAATTGAAATGAATGTAAAACACTTTCACAATAAATATATTTTAATGGTAACTTTGCATAATTTTTTAGTGTATACTTACCTACTTGTGTGTGTGTGTGTGTATGTACAAACAGGTACACACAATCTTCCTAAAGAGATCTCATTTTGGGGATATAACCTTTATATTCTAAGGTACTCTATATAAAAGCCAACATAGCAGCTACTGAATTGTTAAGTACTATGAAAAATCTCCAAGTTCCTACCTACATGGAGATGACTTCCTTGTTCAGGAAACAAACTATAGATGTTAGCAAAGAACTTTATGTGATATCTAATAATAAAATGATCAAATCTACTTTACCAGCTGTATGTGCCCAGACAAGTCACTTAACTGCTGATTGCTTCAATTTCCTCAACTGTATAATAAGTACAATAATAGCTCCTGCTTCCCAGGACTATAGTGAATATCAAATGATGTCTCTGTAAAGTTTTTTAGCATGGTACCTGACCTGCATTGCATGCACTTAAACGTTTATGGATTGATTGTTTCCTTTCCTCTTCTCCCCCTTTATCAAGTGGTCAGGCGATCGATCACTGGATCTAAAGTTGGAGAGGACCTTATCATTTCCTCCCACTCCTTCAATTCAAAGAGCCCTAGGAGTAGGGAGGAAGTCGGGTGAGCAAACATTTACCTCCTAAGCATCAAGTATTAGGCTAAACACTGGAGACACAAAGAAGGGCAAACCCCAACCTGGTTACTTGCATATGGCTGGCTCGGTTCCAAGTTCTATCTCCAATGCTTATAATTTCTGACATTTTTACAAATCACAAATGCTTTAAGGCCTGTTTGTATTCACCAATAGCCTAGTTTGCAATCATCATTCTCGCCTTTGAACTCCCATTCGATGCTACTTCATTTCCCCAATTATTAATGGGGGAAACAACATGGGAACAATTATGTACAAAGCACAGGCTCTATCTATCTATCTATCTGCTCCCCCATATATATGTAGTTGTTTATATATATACATATATGTGTATATATATATATAAACACAGGCCAACATGTATATGTGTATATATATAAATTGAAACTAATCACCAGAGGGAAGGAATTAAGGGGGATCATGAAAGGCTGACTGTAGAAGGTGGATTTTAGCAGGGACATGAAGGAAGTGTGAAAAGCCAATTGAAGAAAGGAGGAAAGGGACAATTCCAGGCAGGGGAAAAGAGTGAATGGAAATTCATGGAGTTGGGAAGTAGCATGTCTTGTAAGAGTAACAGAGAGGAGGCTAGGGACGACAGATGGAAGAGGAAGTGGAAAAAAGTAAGGGGGAAGAAGGTTGGAAAGGTAGAAGGGTCCCAGGCCAAGTTCTCTGAGATAACAGAATAATAGAACCAGAGTATGAAACCTCTTCCTCTGACTACAAATGTTCATTTCATAGTGTAAAAAGGTATGAGGCAGAACGAATCCTACAGGAAAGTATCAATCTGACCTCATATTGGAACAGCGTGTTCCAATAAAATGGATAAGTACTTTAGTGACCAATACATTTGTTTTTAAATGAAAATTATGTCAGAGCATTATACCGGTCAGCCTAAGAGAGCAAATTCTCATGTCAGTTTCTCTGGATTTCTGAGAAGGATTGAAACTCCTGATGCATTTGTGGGTATACCCCTTTCTCTGCTTCTTTTCCAGCTTTTCTATCTTCCCAAGTCAGTGAATTTCCCAGTAGGCTCTACTGTAGATTTACCCCATAAACCCCAACATGGTTGGTTATCCACATGTGGTTGGCTCAGTTCCAAGTTCTGTCTCAAGTGCTCACAATTTCTGACATTCTTGCAAATCACAAAGGCTTTAAGACCTGTTTGCACTCATCAATAGCTCAGTCCACAATGTTCATTCTTGCCTTTGAACTGCTATAGTTTGACACTACTTCATGTCTATTTTTTAACCTATTTTTCTTTTGAATATCCTTCTGTCTTAATTCCCCAAATAGACTGCAGTTCTGCCTTTTAAAATTTCTACTTTTTAGAAATCCACATTGCGTCCAGGGCAAATCACTAATGCCAACTAGTGTACACATGGTATGCGATGAGCAATTATTCTTATTTTTAGCGATATTTTAAAAATATAACAACATCAACAAATTTATTGAAACATGTAAATTTGAATCCTATTTTTTGTTTTTATTTTTGCTTATTGTGTTATTCACAATGTAAAGACCAAATAGAAACAGATCTCTCTTTCATGGAGCTTATCTTTTATTTGAGTTTGGGTAAAAATACAGAAAAAAGTCAATGTATTCAAAGTTGGCCTTGCTCACAGATGTCACAGGTGGAAAAATGGTGATTCAAACCCTTGTCCTCTAACTCCAAATCCAGTTTTTTCTCCACTGGACCATGTCGTCCTCTTCAATAACTTGGATAATTTGGGGATTGGTTGAGGACGGAGGGTGGTAGCAATTGAGGAGATCAAATGGGTCTCCACAGGAGGAACTAGCCTGTCAAAAACTTGAAGTCATGTCTCTTTCCTACTTCTGATTATCTGCCCATAGGACCTAGTACTTAATGGACATTCAAAAAGATTTGTTAATTAATAAACAGTTTATCAATCAACATGATTAGATTTTGTATGCCTTCACTAAAGTCCTAGTGACTCCTCATTGATGGCTTAGAGAGGACTGTGGATTCTTGAAGGTTGAGCCGATGGAGTATGTGTTCCAGAAACTACACCAACACTGTGAAGGCTAGTCATTTCAGTCATGTCCGAGTCTCTGTGACCCCATGTGCCAATCTCTTGGCAAAGATTTTGGAATGGTAGGCCATTTCCTTCTCCAGCTCATTAGACAAATAAGGAAGCTGAGGCAAGCAGGATTAAGTTACACAGCTAGTAACTCTCTTAGGCAACTGGGTAACAGCAAATAAAGCAAGAAACTTGGGAGTTAGACAAACCTGAGTTCAAATCCTACTTCACACTACCTGGGCAAGTGGCTTAACTTGTCAGCCTCAGCTTCCTGTTGGAGGATCAAATGAATTAACATAGGTAAAGTACTTTGCAGACCTTTAAAGTGACTCAGATATGACTGAATGTGGATTAAAACCATAGTATTTTTACTTTTTATTGTTATTGTTTGTATTTTTTCTTTATTTTTCCCCCTTTGGCCTGACTTTTCTTGTGCAGCAGGGCAAATATGGAAATCTGTTTAAAAGAATTGCACATGTTTAACCTGTATCAGATTGCTTGCTGTCTGGGGGAAGTTGGAAGGGGGAAGAGAGGGAGAAAAATTTGGAACACAAGGTTTTCCAAAGGTGAATGTTGAAAACTATCTTTGCATATATTTGGAAAAATAAAGTATTATTAATAAAAAATGATTTGGAAATGCTCCCTATTATGAGAACTATTTGGCACTTCACAATTATGGACGCTGCCACTGTTGTTTGAGCACTAACCTGTCCATCATTGGAAAGTTGTTCACTAGATAAATGATCTTTCTTTTGGATACAAGGCCACTGACTAAGGCAGGAAGGGCTGCTCTGTGAAATCCTCACACCAGCATCCCCAGATGCCTTACAGAAGTACAGGTATATATTTTTAGCAAAGATAGCTAATACTAATTTCTCCCTAGGTATTTTCCATTGATATTCCCCATCACTAAAGACATCCATCAGAGACATTCTCTACCCCAAACTCCACCAAAAGTTCCCTGCTTCCCAAGACTCTCCCTCCTTCCCTGACGTCCCCATCTCCATCTCTGTGGCTGCTCATTACTCTCTGCCATCCCATTGAGAAGCATGCCGGGGTCACACTCACGCCTCCCCCGCCACGGCGCACTTGGGATTCTGAGCTCATTCACAAGACAGGTGCAATTTCCCACCTCTCACTCCCAGACACTTTCTGCTGCCATTGATCACCAAAACTGTTTCCAAATTAACCTAGATTCAGCTCAGGCTTCACCTCCCCTGGCTCCTGTGAATTCCCCCACCCCCTTTTGTTGTTAACTGTTCCAGAGCCAGACCCTCACCATCACCTTAACCTGAAAATAATCAGTTGCCAAAAGACCTCTCACTTTGTGAGACACTTATTTTCCCACTGTCTTCTCTCTGCTCTTCTTTCAAACACAGCTAGGGAGGAATATGCTCCAATAATCCTGGGACCTATAAAAGAACCTTGTTCAGGAGGATGTGAGAATCATCCCCTGACCTGAATGCCTGAGTCCAGATCTCACCCCTAAGGAAGGAAAGCCCTCTGATGTGGAATGGGCTGCTGTGGGAGGTAGAGGGCTCTGGTGAAAGCTGTTAAAGCAATGAGGAATTATTGACATAGGCGACCATGATTATAGTTGTCTCATAGGAAACCGTTTTATTTTAAGCAAACCCTCATGAAAAGGAAAACTGCCAGCCTTCCTATGAGACGTGACCTGAGATCACCTATGGCAATAATTCCCCATCACCTGGCTTCAACAGTTCCCATCAGCTTCACTTCACAGAAGGTCTTGAAGCAAGGGCTAAAGGATCATCACTCTTTGGGGATGCTGTGGAGAGGATTCCTATTTCAGATCCAGCTTGAACTAGATGGCTTCTGAAGTCTGTTCCAACTTTAAGGAAAAAGGTGTTATGATTCTGTGACTTATTCTTGATGTGTCCTATTAATACTATACAATGGAATGGTGGTGGAGTGGGGCTCAAAATATCTCTAGTGGATTTTCCCATGTTTTTCCATAGAGTTTCATCTTATCTACTATTATTACTACTGATAACAACAATAAAAGAGGCCTTAGATTAGTATAATGCTCTTCAGTTTTCAAAAGGCTTGCAGGAACATAAATTTCATTTGATAATATTATAGAAAACCAAGCTAACTCTAAACTCTTGACCAATCTCTTAAATTGAGTGAGCATGTGATTTGAGTTCTCTTAACTCCTAAAGAGAGAAAGAGAAAGAAAAGAAACAGAAGAATATAATTGGATGTAGGGACTCAATAATTATGGAATAATGGTGAAACACTTATTAAGCATTTACTATGCTAACTGATATAGGAGAAAAAAAATTAGAAAACCAGATGGTTTCTGCCCTCAAGGAACTTCCTTTATAAATGGAGAAGAAAATGCACAGAAACCTTGAGGGTCTTCCTGCTCGCCCCAAATCTCTCTCTCTCTCTCTCTCTCTCTCTCTCTCTCTCTCTCTCTCTCTCTCTCTCTCTCTCTCTCTCTCTCTCTCTGTCTCTCTCTCTCTCTCTCACTCTCTTTCCCCCCCTCCCCTCTTCTTTGTCTCTGTCTTTGTCTCTCTCTGTGTCTCTTGTTCTCTCTCTGTCTCTCCTCCCCTCTTCTCTCTTTCTCTGCCTCTGTCTCTCTTACCTATCCTTAATCACCGAATGAATGTTATGTTACACAAACTGAGATCTGGGAAAAACCTTAGCTTAAAAAGGCCAAGGTCTTTCACTAAATTGGGTTCATCCTGCTCTAATGTTGCTATATCTGGCTATATCGGTCTGGAGGAAAAAGTGAAGCTGCTGACCTTGCACAGCCCTGCTTCACTTAAATTCAATTCACTTGCAAGTTATGTCACCTTCCAGATTTCTCTGGGCCTCTTAGAGAACAAAAGAGAAACAAACAAATAGCAGATTAGATCAGTTTCCCCACTATACCTTCAATAATATAAAACGATGAACTCTAGAGCTATTGAAGTTCTAGGTACAGCAGCGCTTAAAGTCTTTATCATCAAACACTTAATATAGCTGTTTCTGATTGATTACTGCAGAAGTTGACCTAAAATTCACTGTAATTTGCAACTCTGGGAGCTTGAAATATACCGAGTACTAAAGAACTCAAGGGGAATCAAATCCTAATATTGCCTCTAGCACTCTAGGTACATCTTCTGTAAGGAATATATAGATATACAGGCCTAAGAGTTATGCAGCCGGAGAAAACATGAATGCTGTGCTTTACCCTGGGAGAGTGAGTGCCCACACCACTGAGATCAGGGATCCCTTGAAGCATGGAAATAAAGTACACCTCAAGGAACCAGAGAAGTCCTATGTGTCTTCTATCCTAAAATATGTATGTACCTGTCCCCCACCCCACTTGGCTCATATAGCCTTTTAACTGGCACTGGAGTACTCATTTTGGATCATTATGTTAATGGGTATAAAAATGACAGATGATGTTTCCTCAGTACTTGTTGTGACCAGAGAATTATCTGCTCTTTCATTCAGTGCTTCTACTGAATCTCCTGGAAATGTAGTCAGAAGGTCAAGGACAAGTGGTTCAAGAAAGAATGAAGCTAATGGTTCTGTTGTTGTCTAATCACCATGGAAAGTAATGGTTCACCTGTGATTAATATGGTGAATAAATCTGAGTTAGGTTCCTAGACTTGTAGGCCACGGGCCCTGTGACTCACCTGGCCAAAGCATCTTTTGTAGCTTATTCATTCCTACCAAAGCCTGACTTGTACTAAAAATGAGCAAAGAGCAGATGTAGATAGAGCAACATAAAGTATAGTTGTTTTAGTCCTCATATGTCTGTAAATAGGATAAGGTAAGTCTTTACAATAAAAACATTTAGCATAAATATTCTAGGTGGTACAGTGGATAAATTGCTGGACCTAGAGTTGGAAAATTTGTCTTCCTGAGTTCAAATTTGGCCTTCTATTCGTATTGGTGGTGTGACCCTGGGAAAGTCACTTAACCATGTTTGCCTCAGTTTTCTATTTATAAAATGAGCTGAAGAAGGAAACAGCAAACCATTCCAGTATCTTTCCCAAGAAAATGGGTCACAAAGAGTCAGACATGATGACAAAATGATTGAAAAAAACATTTAAATAGATCTTTATGGTTTACAAAGTGCTTTACTTATTATTTCATTTGATCCTCACAACAGTCCAATGAAACAATTGTTATTATCACCCGCACTTTATAGATGAGAAAACTGAGGGTGAGCTCAGAACAGTGAATTGCCCAGGGGCCACATAGCTAATAAATGTCTGAGTCAGGACTGAAACTCAGTTTTTCTTGACTCTAACTCCAACACTATCTACCATGTCACTCAGATGGTCTACTTAACAAGCTGCTAGTACTTTGGGAGGACCGATTCCTCCTGTTAAATATGGAAAAGCAGCTTAAGAAAAGGGTAAGATATCTGGCTGGTTTTCTTGACTAATTTCCTTCAACAATCTGCTTCAAAATATTTTTAGTATAATTATCATGATTTCGGGATGATCATGAGGGAGGAGATGCAGTGGTGAACACTTAAAGATTTTGTACTCAGATTTCTTAACTGAAGTAAATACTATTATTTCTCATAATTTATCTGCATTTGACCTTCTTCCCCCTCACATAAATAAGCTGTGATTATTCCTATAAAGGTATGAAATGGAAATTAAGAGTATCGTGAGTCATTTGGGGAATTATACTGCAGTCAAGTTCTTTTCCTGAAATGCTCCAAGCCTTAACCAAGGCTCAACGTGCACTGCCCATAGAAGATGTCCTTGGCAGGGTAATCCAAATAGTAGTTATACGCTATATTTATTTCTAGTCTTTGAATATCAATATAGGTCCCAAGTCACCAGATATTCTCTAGCTTGTAGCCAATGCTTTGCTATAAGGGGTTCTTAAAAATACTGTATGCCCTATGGCCAGTATAACAGGATGACCATCTTCTGGAATAACAACAGATTTTCTCCATCCAAAGAATCCTTTAAGGACAGAGAAGTTAGGGATGGTACGAATTTCTCAGGCAATTTTTTCAGAGGCGCAGAAAACCTTACCAGTTCAAAACAGGCCAATTTAGGCTTGCCCTGTGGCCAATATAACAGGATGACCACCTCCTGGAATAACAACAAATTTTCTCCATCCCTTTATGGGCAGAGAAGTTATGGGTTTATGGATGGCATGAATTTTTCAGGCAGTTTTCTCAGTTGAACAGTGTTCCTTTCCCAGTCCAAGACAGGCCAATTTAGGATTCTGTGCGGTGAAGTATGACATTTTATCAGCCCGAATCTGCACTATATTGGGTGATGTGATGAGATCTTATGATAGTAGTGTTTCCAAAGCAGAGAGGATGTGAAGCTGTAGATTTTAGCTTTTGATATTCCTTTTCATGGTGGTAGCTTAAATGCTGAGCAAAAGATTCTAGTGCTCCTTACGTACTTGGTAACATAGTTAAGGTCTGAGTTTATCCCCAGAGAAGAATCCCATGAGAAGCTTGTGATCAATACCAACTATAAAAGCACTGCTGTGGGGGACCCACCAGCCCTCCAGAGGCCGAGAGTCATGGGATTTAATCCTTTCATCTTTGATACTCCTGCCCTGGGGCTGAGCTGTCTTTGGTAGATGAATGAATTTGTGAAAGCTCACATGGCTCCCTATCTCCTCCTGGCCCTAGACCAGACCAAATTTCATATTCTTTCCAGCAGGCTACTCTGCTACTGAGTGTGTGCCCTCCTCTGGAGCCACCCTTCTATTTCTTGTTCTGGGAGGCAGTCAAATCAGTACTAACTTCGTTTCTAGAAAGGGTATCTGTCCATAGACTGCCTCAGTCTCTTCGCCATCCATGCTTCTGGAAAGGATGTACCAATAGATCAGGCCATCCTTCTCTCCCTCCGTGGCTCCATTCACCTTTCCTCCCACTGTTCCCTGGCTAAACACACTCACACAAAGATGCACGTATATGCATGTATGAATTGTGCACATATTATACACATGCGTATATGTACATGTCTGCAAGTATGTATCCACACATGTGATTTTGTGCTATTAAAATGTAAGCTCCTCGAGAGCAGGGACTCTCTTATATTTTTATCCCTAGGGCTAACATATTAACTAGCACTTAGTGAATGCTTAATAATTATCTTTCACTGATGTATTCATTCACCCTGGAACTTCTTGACACGGCTCTCCCCCATCATCATTTCAGAGTAAATATGTCAATACTTCCTTTGTGTAGATGACATTGCTCACTATTAGTAAGCAACTGGTGTCTCCTCACGTTCTATGGCTAAGCCCAGCTTCAACACAGCAAGGTGAGCTGTCAGGGGTTTATGTTCATGATAATGTACTTCATAGACTGAGAAGTCAATAACTGCTTGACATTCTAGAAAAATTTCCTCATGCTGCTGCCATAGGATGCCTTTTTCCAAGAGACAATGGAGTGGCTTAGTAAAGAAAGAAAAACCTGCTAGGAATTGAATTGTCCCTAGAAAGCCTCAAGTGCTTCCTTCCTTTTTGGAGAAGGTACACGTCTACTCTCCTGGGCAGGGTGAGCTTAATCAATACCTTCAAAGGTGAGACTGGGAGTCCTAATTTCATATTCCTGATTTATTTTTTCCTCTCCAGATGCCTAATATATTGAAATGATGTGGAACTTCCTAAAGTATTCCTGCATTTTTGTGGTGATCCCAAGAATTAAGATACCATCAAGACATGGTATCCTAGAGAGTCCTAGAGAAGATCTCTATGAATACTGGGCAATTCCAAGGACTTCAGGAATGCTAAACGTAATATGATCATAGACTGATGATCTGTTACTATGATCTGTGGCTATCTGTTAGTAATTCATTTTATAGAAGAGGTTAAGTCTCTTTCCCAGGGTCATAAAGTGGTAAACAGTAGGATTCAAACACAGGCCCTCTGGGAATCCAAATAGAATTTTTTTTCCCATCACACTACACAGCTTTTCTCTTTAAGTTAGGGAGGAGATATTGATTCAGGGGGTTTTCACATCAAGAAATATACTTATATACATACACATACACACACACACACATATATATATACATATATATATATCTCCATAGATATAGACTCCAAAATGTACAAAAAACCATGCTGGGTTGAGAGGGAGGGAAGCTAAGTGGTGCAGTGGATATGGCATTGGTCCTGGAGTCAAATCTGACCTCAATCTTTACTAGCTATGTGACCCTAGGCAAGTCATTTAACTCCAATTGCTTTCACAAAAGAAAAGAAAAAGAACAATTTTTAAAAAAGAAACCATGCTATATGCTAGGGATATAAAGGCAAAATGAAAAATAGAATCTCTCTCACAGAACTGACATTCTATTAGGAAAATACTATAGAACTATAACAACAGAGAGGTATCTACATGATCATCTGAGGAAAAAGAGCAGAATTAAGGGAGTTAACAAAGGCATCCCCCAAGATCTAACCCATAACTAGACCTTCTAAAGGGATTTAATACTTCCAAGAGAAGGAGTATAGAATTAGAGCTGGAAAGGACCTTATAGTCATCTGGTCTAATTCCTTCTTTCTACAGATGAAGAAACTGAGGCTGAAAGAGATTTATTTATTGACTTCATTCAGATCACAAGAGGTAAAAAGCAGGATCTGATGCAGAATCCCTTCTCATCTAAATTCAGCTTTCTTTCTAATGAGGTGGGCATTCCAGGGACTGGACACATATAAGGTAAATATATGGAAATGAAGGTTAGTATTAAGTTCAGGGACTGCAAGGCCAGGTTTTGCAAAGACTTTTTCCCTAGCAAGAACAAGGAACTCTCTGGCTGAAGGCCCTGAGTATTCACCATGGACTTGTAGTCTCCACACAGTCTACCCTCACCACCGTGTTCTTCTAGTACAGGCAAACTTCCCTCTCCAGGGAAGTGCAGCTAGTTGTTTAACCAGACTTTTAAGCTCTTCATTTGTTCCCACTTGGAAAAACAGGCCCAGTTTTTTGCTTTCAAGTAAATTTATGGCATGGCTAAAACCAGAAGGGGGATTCAGAGGCATTCAGACACATTCAGATTAAGGTCAATGATTTCTGTTGAAAACTCCCTGGAAGATCTGTTGACATCTTCCTATACTTCAGTTTTTCTAAGAGTATACATGCCTTGGATATGTGTTTCTAGTGTAAAACAATTCCTTATCTTATAGGATTTCAGGTCAAAAGAGAATCTTACCCATCCTCTATTTCACATTTTAAATTTGACAAATAAAACAACCCTGCCCATGGTCGGTCACACAGTAACAAGGCCAGGATTTGAATCAACTTCTATCCAAACTAAAAGTTCTCTCTACTATTCTATGTCACCTTTTCCCCTAAAAAGCTTTTCATTATTCCTGTAGGATAAGTAGAAATTTCCTCATGAAACTCAATTGCATGCACATTTATAATGAAACTCATTGCAATCTTGAAGAATCATGTGTCTCATCTTCAACATCTTTGACAACAGGTCTTGTAAAAAAAAAAAATACCGTAACTCATTATTGATTCACCAGTATTAGAGATAGTATCTTTTGTGGTCCTTTTTCAAAATCCTACTCTGAGCACTTATGGGGGTCAGTGGAAAAAATGCTATTGGGTTCAAATTCCTGGGGAAGTTTGATCCTGTCATTGGAACTCCTAAATCTTTACTGTTGTGTGAAGAAACAAGAACAATGAAACTCTGGTTTACTAAGGTGGCTCTGGGACTTTTCTTCTCTTTCAAGGTAGCCCTCTTTTTTGCAGAAATCTGAGCTCTGCCTTGAATCTGTAAGCTGAAGATCACTGTAACTCTTGGCTGGAGCTTGAGATTGTCTGAATTGGTCTGTGAAGTACATATTTCCCATATTCTGTTGACTCTATTGGCAAGACTTCTCTGCCTGCAGGTTATGGGCAGCATTGATATTAGAATTTCTCCTTTTAATTTATGTGACATATGGCAATTCACTCTCTGGGGCTAAGACCTTGTCTTGTGACTATAAATGTCAGATTTGGTTCAGTCAGGACATGATGTTGAAGGGTTTCATTGCAAATTTCATATATAAGGCAACCCCATAACATGCACCCCGAGATATTCCCCAAATGGCAATGTTAGGACAGATGGTATAGTTCTGCAATATAAACAGCAAAACCTTCACCAGGCTGTTGATTATATTTGTGAAATTTAAATTTCTGAATTACTTATGGTATTGGGGAGCAGCATGCTTTAGATAATCACAAAAATAAATCAAGTATCTTAGCTTTAGCTGAAGCAAAAACTTGGAGGTTATAATAGCATATGTTTAGACTCCCCTCATTCTGTCAGAGGCATAACATGCTTTTGATCAGGGGTAACTATATTTGTTTCATGATAGAAGGCTAGTACGTCTTCTTAAGATTCCTATGAAGCTGACGGACTGACATCAAATTTTTCCAATGTGTCCATCAGGTCTGATCCTAATAGAGACAAAAAACTGGTGGGCAACCTTCAGAAAAAATACGTCTTCAAAGCAATACTAATGTGGTGTTACTTGCTCTCCCCTGTTGTAGCGTTCAAGAACTCAGGCTCACCTGCTCAGCACGAAGCACAGGAAGTCATGGATCTCAGGTACTAAGGGAAGAGAGAGTGAGGAAAGCCCAACATTGCCCCGCGGGGGTCCTGGGGGCCAGACGGGTCCGGGCAGTGGTGGTGGGTTTAGGAAGGACCCTTGTTTTCCTTCCATCTTTCCCCTCTGCACCAGCTGTGGTTCAGCCTTCCATGAACCCCCAGTGTTTCTGGGAAGGAAATTGGAAGCCTTGGACCTGGTGGAATTAAAAGTCGCAGAAATCCAAGGAAGCGACTTCTGAAGAGAGCATTAGAAGGGGTTTCATGTAAATTGCCGTTAACAACTGCCTGGTATATCCAGCTGCAGAGAGAGCCTTCTTGGCATATCAGCATTCAGACTATCAAAGAACAAGGAGGAATTAATATCCCTGAGGTGGTCCAGAGCCGACTGATACCAGCAGAAAATTACAGGACAGGATGAAGAACATTACAAAATGAATGGGAGGGGACAAGAGATTTCCATGGCTAATCCTGTTAACGAGACAATTTCTTATCAAACTCATTATGCCTCTGAAAGAGAGAGCCAGAGTAGGGGAAAGAGAGGCAGGGGGGAGTGAGAGGTGGGAAAAGGAAGGGGAGGAGAGAAGGGAAAGGCAGTTTTTCTCACTCTGTCTTTAGATTACTTTATTAAATGCAGAAAAAGGTCATTTGGGGGTTTGGGGAAATGTGGTAATAAAGTCTAGGTCGCAGTCAAAGGAACAGCTTGAGCTCATGGCCCAGAATGGGCGTAATACACAGAGGAATGGGAGGACTGCCTCCTGGCCTCCCCAGTCCATTGTCTATTTTAATTTAGGAAGGGGATCTGGAACCACGATTTTATCAGTATAAGGAATCCCCCTCCCAATGCAAATAGGTCCCTACTCTGCAATTAGAATTGGGGAGAAAAAGAGGAAGGGAATGGGAGCCTGAGTTGTCTAATGTTGAGGTTGGGAAGGGGGACCCCAAAAGTCCCAGATCGGTGTCGCGAGGTGTCTCAAAAGAATTTGCAGGTTTGAACCTATCCTCCTAGTCAAGGGGCAAAGTTTTATTGAAAGTAATATACACCATTACAAAGCAGACTGAATTCTAAGGGAATTCAGTAAAAAAACTGAAGCAAGGAGATACACTTATATAGCTTTCAATCATAGATATGTTAATTCTATGGACTGAAGGTAAGGATTGGGAGTAATCTCCAGATAAATTGAGGGTGGTTGCCAAAATTTGATTATCACTGACCAGATCACCAGTCAGCAATGAACTGAGAAATAGTCTCTTCAGAATCACAGATTGGGCACAGGAGTTTCCTGAGGCAGACTCCCAAACCAAAAGTTTTAAGGTTTCACACAATATCACCAGTACAGGTCAGAAGGAAGGTTTTATTTGACTCCTAGATCAGCTCTTTATCCAATCTGTATTCCATTAAGTCATAGATTGAAAGAACTGGTTTTCCTGGATAACTTTTTTGTAGATTTTCATGTTTAACAAGGGTATTATTTGCCCTTTGACCCAAAACAGGGTTCTGGAATGAAGAAGGAAGAAGAAGACATCTTTCCTTTTTTCTTTTATTCCATTTTTCCAACTTGTGAAGGTTTTTGTCTAAAGGGAAATACCTAACATCTTTAGAGAGCCTGAATATTGGTCTGAAAGGAGATTGTATAATAGAATAGTTGTATAATATAAAATAAATAGAAAGACACACAACATTGGGCCAGGAGACAAGGAGACCTGATTCTGACTCCTGGTTCTACCAGTAACTTCCTGTGTATCATTGGATAAGTTCAACACATGCACTTAGTGCCGACTATGTGATCACTGTAGCAGCATTGTGCAATGGAAAGGGAGTGGGGTTCAAACCTAGGTACTGCCACTTTCTATTCTTGTAACCCTGGACAAGTCACTTCATCCTGTCTACCTCAATTTCCTCATCTGTAAAATGAGCTGGAGAAGGAAATGGCAAACCCTCTAGTGCTTTGCCAAGAAAACTCCAAAGAGGGTGATAAAGAGTCAAACATAATGGAAAAATGACTGAACAATAACACATGAGCTAACTGCTTGTGAAGCAAAGTAAGCATTGTCCCTTCCTTCAAAAAACTAATAATCTAGTCAGAAAGAGAGAGGATCACAGCCTGATGATTTAATGTAGGGAAGGACCTTAAAGGTCATTGAGTCCAGCCCTTTAATTTACAGAAGATGAAAGTGAATCCCAGACAGGTGAAGTTACTTGCTCAAGGTAACAGAGCTAACACAGTCTGACTCCCAAGTCTGGTGCTCTATCCACCATACCTGATTTGCTTCAGTTTGAGCAGAAAATACAGATATAATAAATTACAAGGCTCTAGTCTAGAGGTGTTAAAACACTGCCCACAGTCTGTACGTAGCCCACAACATTCCCCAGTGTGGCTGATCAGATTAAAATGTAATGGGGAAATAGTTAATAAAATAAATAAAAATGCAATAACACATAGATAATATTATGTATTAAAATTAAGGCACAAAGATCACAAGGTTGTGTACACGGTACAAGTAGAAAGTGGAGCAAGAGGGAAAAATTGGCTGGAGTTACCCAGGATGGATTCCTAAAGAAAGGATTAGAGTTGGAGGTTGAAGATTAAAGAGGAGGAGGAGGGAATGCAGTAATGGGGAACCATTCCAATTGGCAAGGTATTTACCTAGCATAAACATAAAGTCTTCAGGGGACTGTGAGGGAGCTAAATTAACTGGGGCGAAGAGTACTGAGGAATGGTGAGAGATCAGTTAGAATAGTCTGTAAAGGAGTTGAGACTTTACTTGATAGGTAACAGGGAACCCTTTGGAAGTTGATGAACAGGAGTGGGATCCGTGATGATTAAAGTCGTTATCAGGAAGATTGATTTAATAGTGACATGCCAGATGACCTGGAGGGGAGAAACACTAGAGACAAGGAGGCTAATTAGATAATCAGGATATTAATATAAGCCAAACTTCTTTTCTGTATTCCTGCATGGAGAAAGGTTGGTGTAATCCTAAGAGTACTGGATCTGAAGTTAAAGAACATGAGTTTATATCAGCTCTGATATTCTGGGTTTGAGCAAATTGTTCTCTCCAGGCTTCAGTTCCATTCTCTATAATACTCCATACATAGAACAGAATTATCAAACACAAATAAAAATGGGGGTCACTAACCTATGTACAAGGATCCCTTTGGGCTGCATAGTGACTTAATTTTAAGATATATCATCTATGTTTTATTTCATTTCTATTTATTTGCTTAACTATTTCCCCCATTGCATTTTAATCTGGTCAGTCACACTTGGGAATATGTAGGTTACATGCAGACTGAGGGTGTTTGACACTTCTGGACTAGGGGACCTCCAAGGTCCCCTTCTACTTTAAAATCCTATAAATTGAGTCTGTTCCTGCCCTTTGATCACAAGAAACTGATAAGAAAACTTAAGGGGACATGCTTTTCATACTCAGCCATCAGTACCTATAACAAGCCTCAGGTAGCTATCTATTTATCTAACTGACATCAATTTTATTTTATTTTTCCTGACATAAATTTTAGCATCTCTGCTTGAATTTAATGCAAGGAAAAGAGACACTCTTTCCTCCCTCTTCCAGACTGGCCTGCCTCCTCATTGTAGCTGTTGAAAAGAGAGAAGAGGATGCTGTCCCAGCTCTCTTTGCTTTCATGGGAGTACCAGACTGAACAGAGACCTTAGGTAGTCATCTTGCTTCCAATCAGGTCACATGCTATCAGAACTGATCAGATTTGGTTTAAAGACTAGCAGAGATGTTTCCTAATGAGCCTACCTCAGCCACTCACTCCAGAGCCCTTTTCATCACTCCTCATCATGGGATGTCAGTGGAATTTAGAATCAGAAGATGGATTTGAATCCTTGCTCTGATACCTGGGTAATCCTAGAAGAATCACTTCCTTTCTCTTAGTCTAAGGTTCCTCACTTGTAAAATGAGGCAACTAGGCTAGATGATCCCTTAGGTTGTTTCCAGTCTTAACATTCTGTGTTTTGAAGAAGTTCCGCCTTTGAACAAACTTAAATCTTTTCTTCCTGTCAATTCCTAGTGTTCTCCCTCTCAGATGTCATTGTATTAAACTATTTTCTATTTATTTATATTTTTCTCTTTGATTTATGTTCAGAATATACCTATATTTGTCCTTGTTCTTTGTTCCCATTAGAATGTTAGCTCCCTGAGAGTAGGGGTCCTTCTGTTCACTATACTGTCTCTGTGTTATTTAATGTTGTGCCTGACACATACTAAATACTTAGTAAATTCTTCTTTCCTCCCCATCCTGGGGCTTATGACTATGCCTCAGCTGCAGTCTCACCCCAGAACTTCCTTTTTTGTTAAAGCTTTTTATTTTTCAAAACATATGCATGGATAATTCTTTAACATAGGCCCTTGCAAAATCTTGTATTCCACTTTTCCCTCACTTTTCCCACTCCTTCCCTTAGATGGCACGTAGTCCAATATATGTTAAATCCAATATATACATACACACTTATACAATTATTGTGCTGCACAAGAAAAATCAAATCAAACCAGTAAAAAAAAGAAGCAAAATAAAATGTGAGCAAGCAACAACAAAGAGTGAAAATGCCATGTTGTGATCCATACTCAGTTCCCACAGTCCTCTCTCTGGGTGAAGATAGCTCTCTTAAACACAAGACCATTGGATCTGGTTTGAATCATCTCATTGTTGAAGAGAGCCACGTCCATCAGAACTGATCATTGTATAATCGTGTTGTTGCCATGTACAAATGATCTCCTGGTCCTGCTCATTTCATGCAGCATCAGTTCATGTAAGTCTCTCCAGGCCTTTCTGAACTCATCTTCCTGATCAGAACAATAATATTCCATAACATTCATGTACCATAACTTATTCAGCCATTCTCCAACTGATGGGCATCCACTCAGTTTCCAGTTTCTTGCCACTACAAAAAGGGCTGCTGCAAACATTTTTGCACATGTGGGTCACCCCATAAGTTCCATTAGTACTTGGGGTCTCTTTGGCCTGAACATCCATATATTTCTGTGGTCTTTTGATTCTAGAGCATGTCTCTTCCAAGATGGCACCCTTCTTCCATGAGTGATTTCTTCCTTGTGCTTCCTTTGTGGAGAGAGATCTAGGTTGGCCAAATTTCATTCACCTTTAAGCTTTGCTTCTGACTTTTTGGAGTTCAACATCATACTTCTTACTCAAATATCTGCCCCCCTCATTTTCACCTCCCTTTTATATGTTGTCTTTCTCCATCAGAATATAAGTTCCGTGTGGGCAGGGATTGTCTTTCTTTTTGTTTGTATTTGTATCTCCAGAGCATGGCACAGTGCCTGGCACAAAGCAAGAGCTCATAAATGCTTGCTGCTTTGATGATAGTTCAGCATAATCCCCTTTCCTCTAGATTTAATGTGACTTGGCAGAAACTTTCAGTGACCAAATGAAGATAATGGGCCTTTGGTATCTGACAAAACTGTCCCTTTGACTTGTTTCTTGTTTGACAAAGATAATGTGAGGTGTTTAATATATATTGGATTATTTGCTGCCTGGGGAGGGGATAGGGGAAAGGAAAGGAAAGGAAAAAAAATTTGGAACATAAGGTTTACAAAGGTAAATGTTGAAAATTATCTATGCATGTGTTTTGAAAATAAAAAGCTTTAATTAAAAAAACAAAAACAAAAAGACAAAGATAATGTGAGGAAGACTGGAGCGCTAGAAAGCTGTTCATTTATATACCCCTACCATTCAGCCAATCTACCGTGCCAGATCCTACTGAGGGACTGGTCCATATGGCTATAACCACGATCTAGTGAAAAGAGGGCTGGAAATGTAGTCACAAGATGTGTATGGGAATTCTGGTCACACAGCCAATTTGCTTCACTGGGACTCAGTTTCCTCATTTATAAAAAAAGACAAAAAGAGTCTTTACAGAGATAAATCTTATGCTCCTTTTGAAGAATGGAGAAAGGGCTAAACCTAGAAAGGAAAACTTTTAAACTGCACATGAGGGTTTCTTCTGGATACTTAATGGCTTCCTTGAAAGAAGTTTAAAATACTCTCAGATTATAGGAGGCACTATCTCAGGGCTGGGAGACTAAAAGGTCAGCATAAGAAACTGGCCTTTGGAAGGCTAACGATTAGCCATCCTGCCCTTACTCATCCCAAATTAAAAGTCTTTAGCTTAAGACAGAGAGATGGCCCTCCTGCCTTTAAGTCTGCAAGGAATGAGATTTTTTTCCCCCCTCCTTTCCACCTCCAGAATACAGCTGTGCTTATTTTCTGGGAATCCTTGTTGTTAGTGAACTTTTCCACTAATTTCATGAAAACAACAGGCTTTCCTACCCCTTTCCTCATCTACACACACACACACACACACACACACACACACACACACATGAACAAATGCCAAATGAATCTTCCTCCTGGAAAATCTTGCCCATTCTGAAAGCCCAGAGAGCCTGGCTTTCACCAGGACTCCAGTGAGCAGAACCCAGTCTGGATATCCATTCTCACCCTTCCCTTTCCCCTGGAGTCTCCTCCTTCAGAGTCTGGGGCCATTTCCCTTGGTTTCCAAAGAGGCCCCATGCTAGAAACAATTCCTGTTTTCCAAATGCAAACAAGATTAGAAGGGAAACAATAAACTGGGAAAACATTTTTACAATCAAAGGTTCTGATAAAGGCCTCATTTCCAAAATATATAGAGAACTGACCCTAATCTATAAGAAATCAAACCATTCTCCAATTGATAAATGGTCAAAGGATATGAACAGACAATTCTCAGACGAAGAAATTGAAACTATTTATAGACATATGAAAATATGCTCCAAATCATTATTAATCAGAGAAATGCAAATTAAGACGACTCTGAGATACCACTACACACCTGTCAGATTGGCTAGAATGACAGGGAAAGATAATGGGGAATGTTGGAGGGGATGTGGGAAAACAGGGACACTGATACATTGTTGGTGGAATTGTGAACACATCCAGCCATTCTGGAGAGCAATTTGGAACTATGCTCAAAAAGTTATCAAGCTGTGCATACCCTTTGATCCAGCAGTGTTTCTACTGGGCTTATACCCCAAAGAGATACTAGAGAAGGGAAAGGGACCTGTATGTGCCAAAATGTTTGTGGCGGCCCTGTTTGTAGTGGCTAGAAGCTGGAAAATGAATGGATGCCCATCAACTGGAGAATGGTTGGGTAAATTGTGGTATATGAATGTTATGGAATATTATTGTTCTGTAAGGAATGACCAGCAGGATGAATACAGAGAGGACTGGCGAGACTTACATGAACTGATGCTGAGTGAAATGAGCAGAACCAGGAGATCATTATATACCTCAACAACGATATTGTATGAGGATGTATTCTGATGGAAGTGGACCTCTTTGATAAAGAGAGCCTTAAGTGATCAAAGATGGACAGAAGCAGCTACACCCAGAGAAAGAACACTGGAAATGAATATAAACTGCTTGCATTTATGTTTTTCCTCCCGGGTTATTTCTACCTTCTGAATTCAATTCTCCCTGTGCAACAAGAAAACTGTTCGGTTCTGCACACATATATTGTATCTAGGATATACTGCAACATTGAACATATATAGGACTCTTGCCATCTGGGGAGGGGGTGGAGGGAGGGAGGGGAAAAATCGGAACAGAAATGAATGCAAGGGATAATGCTGTAAAAAATTACCCTGGCATGCGTTCTGTCAATAAAAAATTATTAAAAAAAAAACAATTCCTGTTTTCTCTTGTATAATTTGAATTTTTGTGGGGGCCTTATCTAAGCAGTCTAACTTGGGGCTCCAGAAGGAAGGCCAGGGCCAGACCAGGGCTAGGGAAATGGAAGGGAGATGCTGTTACTGGAAGGCAACAGGACAGGTTCACACGATCACAAGACTTAGAGCTGGGAGGAATATCCATTATCTCATCTGGGCCACAAACTAACCATCCAGGCGGGGTCAGCAGACACTATCATCACTATTTTGTGCACCAGTCAGAGGTTAGGACTTCAGTAAGGTCATCCAGCTGCAGAATGGCTGAACTATATGATGATCACTATAATAAGTGACAATGGCAATACCAGAGGCACAGCAGCGTGTGGTCATGGGCAGTGAGCTCGCCTTGAAGGGAGACTTGGGAGTTGATTCCCACCTCTGTGTCACACAAATTGGTTATGAGACTGTAGGCAAATCACTCAACCTTTCAGGGCTCCTGGCATTTCTCAAAGGCTGCAAGTAGCCAGAGAAGCTGCTGCTCTTCATTGCAAGGAGTGTGTGTGTGTGTGTGTGATATCAAAGTCAAAGAGAAAGGGGGAAACAGACACTAATCTATACACAAGGATCCCTACTGGCTACATATTGACTCATTTAAAAATGTTGTGTTATCCCTGCTTTAGTGTATTTTTATTTTGTTAAATATTTCCCAATTGTAATGGGCTGAGGCTTGAGTTGATGCACTGAGGTCCCAAGCACATGAGGCTAAATAATAATTGGACCATACTCTATAAATATATATGCTTGGAGATAGAATGGCCCCGCCCACTCTTTGTGCAAGTCCTGATGTGTTGTATAGGAAATGACGATTTTGGTGGGTAGAGGCAGGGGAAGGGGAGGAAATGGCTCAGTGGGTAGAGCACCAACCCTGAAGTCAGGAGGACCTGAGGTCAAATCCAGCATCAGACACTTAACAATTCCTGGTTGTGTGACCATGGGCAAGTCACT
The DNA here is from genome assembly GCF_016432865.1 of Antechinus flavipes. Lineage (NCBI taxonomy): Eukaryota > Metazoa > Chordata > Mammalia > Dasyuromorphia > Dasyuridae > Antechinus > Antechinus flavipes. The sequence continues at coordinate 515,170,179 of NC_067400.1, forward strand.
TAACCCCAACTGCCTCAGCAAAAAGCAAAAAGAAGAAGAGAAACAAACAGAAAAGAGAGAGAGATCTGAACTTTCCTCCCCTTCCTTTTTCACTCCCCTGCCTCCACCCACCAGACCCAATTATTTTTTAAATGTGATTCAAGAGCATTGCTGGCTGGATGGGAAGGGGGCTGCGCATTTGACAACTGTTCTACATCAATGAAACCACTGTTCAATTCTCAAACTCCCTCACTTCCTAATTCTTCTTACAATAAAATGATGATGTTGTTTAGTTGTTTTCAGTTGTGTCCAAGTCTTTGTGATTCTTTTGGGGTTTTCTTCACAATGATACTAGAGTGATTTGCCATTTCTTTTTCAAGCCCATTGAAAGCAGATGAGGAAACTGAAACAGTGTCCAGGTCCAAGGTCACACAGTGATAACTGAAGCCAAATTTGAATTCACGTCTTCCTGTCTCTTGACCTAGTATTCGATCCATTTCACCACCTAGCTGCCCTAAAATAACAACAGCTCATATTTATCATATAGCACTTTATATGATCTTTATATAGTACAGTATGCTGTATACCTACTGTACACATGTTTATATAGTACTATATACTGTATAAGGAAATTGGTGTTTCCCCATAGTTACACTAATATTGAAAGAGAATAAACTCCTACTATCTGCCAAAGAAATGCTTCACAAATATCTCATTTGATTTTCACAACAACTTGAAAGGCAGATACTATTATTATCTCCATTATACAGTTGAGAGGAAGATAAAAGTTAAATGACCTGCCTAGAATCACATAGCTGGGACATGTCTAAGGCTAGATTTCAACTTGGATCTTTCCAACTCCTGGCCCCAGTAGGCATCTGAGAGGTAGACTAGAGGTAGCTGGTAGATGAATCACACTTATTGTGTGACTTTGGCCAAGCTGCTTTAGCTTCTGAGGGTCTCCAGTTTATTCCTCTGCAAAACGAGGGGGATGTATGACATGATCTCTAAGTCTCCTTCCAGCTCTGACCTAGGATGATTCTAATAATTACAATAGCTTCTATTTTTTATGGTAGTTAATTGTACAATGCTTTCATGTGCATTATTTCATTTGATCCTGACAACAACCCTGTAAGGTTTAGGAACTGAAGGCCCTTAGAAGTCACCTAGTCTCCCTTCTCATTCCCAATGCGTTTTTAAAAAAAAATTTTTTTTTAACAGATGAGAAAACTGAGAGCTAAGTCAAACAACTAACATGGACGGAGGCAGAATTTGAACTCTGACTGTAGGCATGGTAGGTAGATTAAAAAACTGAGGCTCAAAGAGTTTGCTCAAAATCACAAAGCAAGGAAGCAGAAGGAAGATGCTCTCTCCATTACATTCAATTTTCCATCCTTTTTTGCTTTTTTGGAAGTCGAATGTACAGTCTTCATCTCAAGGGTGACACCCTTCAGCCCTGGGCAGAGGACAGCTCCAGCTCCATCCCTGCTTTCTCCAGGGGGTTCAGGCTTGTGTGTGACATGCCTGGACCTCTTCGCCGCCAGCCTCCTAAGCAATCTGGGAGAGGGCTCCAGGGCCTGAGCTGTCAGGTTGCATCGGCATTAAGTCCCACCCACCGCTGCTGCAGTAATAAGGCTTTCATCCTACACACGTGCCCTCCCCCTCTCCTCATCACCCAGCCCCTCCAAGGGCTTTACTGATTATTGTAAAATTAATCTCTACTCCACTGAATAATTAAAGAGGCAGAAACAGGGAAATGCTTAATAAAACTTCCCTTAAAAAATCCTAGCTGGGCCTAGACTAAGGGCAGCTGCCTTGGAAAGATACCAGGGCCCACACAGTGATAACACAGGAAGGAGGAAGCAATTTGGGACCATATCTCTGATGACTCCTTAAAAGAAGGCGATTTTTCTGTGTCTTCTCCTCTCAGGAGACCCCTCCAGCCAGAGAGGCTTGGGAACTGTGAAAACTATAGCAGCTCCTAGGACTTGGATCTGGAGTAACCTCAAGACCATCTAGTCCGATCAACCAATCAACAATCACATATTAAACATCTTGATTGTTTTTTTCTTAAGATTCCATTTAATGATTTATAATAATTTCTGCTTTTACTTCATTTAATTACTTTGTTTAGTTACATGATTTAACCCCTTTTCCCCTTTGATATTTTCATTCATAGAGTGAAGGAATCATGTGCTGGTGGGTCTGGGTCTTCTCTTCCTTACTATACTTTTTTATGAATATTAGCAAACCTTATTAATCCATTAGATTCTTACCACTCTTTGCAGTGACTGGTCCATGAAAGAATTAATTGGAATCTAAATTCCTACAATATCTTCAGATTTGCCTGTTTTCTTTGTGTTTCTAAAAATTTTTGTTGTAATAGATACTAAGACAACAACAATGATCACCACAAAGAAACAGTTCTTGCCCTCAAGAAGCTTACATATACATGAAAATAAATACAAGGCAAATGAATTAAATACAAAGAGGATCATTGGTAGGAAAAAAGAAAGCAAGCTTTTAAAACTTCATTATCATCCAGGGGGTCAGAAAATATTTAATGTGGAAGGTGGTGCTGAAGGTATAAGGTCATATTTGAAGAAGAAGCGAAGATTGAGAGAATTCCAGGAATGGGAGAATGAAGTTGAAATGACCTTTCATTTCATGCCAGTCAGTGAAAATGCAGACATGGGAAAGGGAAAAGATCTGTGACATTTGTGACAAATAGCAGCATCACGTTGGCTGAGTTGTATAGTGTAGGATTAAGAATTATGTAAAATTAGATTGTGAAAAGGTTTCAAAAGCCACTAAACAGGAGAGTTTTTATTTTATTTTATCTTAGAGAACATATATGTTCCTCATTTTATAGCTTGTTAAAAGTCATACTAGGAAGTGGCAAAGATCATACTGCTTTCCCTCTAAAACATCATTACCTTTCCATCTAGGGTCATTACCTTTCCACCTCAGATAAGATAGGGAAAGGACTTAGTCCTTTTTTTCTCTATACAGGGATTGGAAAGAAAATTAATTTGGAATCAGAAATGGTAAAGGGGACAAATACAGAGAAATCTAGGAAAACCTATGTCAAAAAAACAACCACATTTATTAAGCACCTACTATGTGTTAGGTGGGCAGCTAGATATCATAGTAGATATTGGAATTAGGAAGACTCTGGAGAACTTTAGAATTGATTGATCTGGGACATGAGAGACACTGACATAGGACCATTCTCATCAGAGAAGGTGCTGTACTCTATGAGTAAAACAATGTGAATTAGCTCAGAAGAAACTTGAGATGCAGAGTTAGAGAATCCATCCCAAATGTTCATAGGGACTATTTGCATCCAACCTTGTATTGATCTGCCATGGATTGAATTGCTGTCTCTATGTTGATGATTCTCAAATCTACTTATTCTGCAGAACATTCCGAGCTTGTACTGGTCTGATCAGCCATGCCTGGATGCATTAAATTTGACTCTAATGTAGTGATGTCATTTGGGTCCTCTTAGAGAACAAAGGCTAACAACCAACGAACCAAACATTAGGCACTTACTATGTGCTAGATAGGTAGCTAGGTCAAAGTGAATGGAGCACTGTGCTTTGAATCAGGAAGATTCATCCTTATGACTTATATCTTCTCAGACACTTCCTAGCTGTGTGATTTTAGGCAAGTCACTTAACTCTTGTCTGGCTCAGTTTCCTCATTTGTAAAATGAGCTGGAGAAGGAAATGGAAAACCCCTCCAGCATCTTTGCCAAGAAAACCCTAAAGGGAGCCACAGAAAGTTGGCTGAACAACTGAAAAAACTCAACAGCAATAACATGCGTCAGACCCAGTGCTAAGTACTAGGGATACAAAAAGAGGCAAAAGTCCCCATCCTCAAGTAGCTTACAGTCTAATGGAGGAAACAACATGCAAACAAATGTACATAAAGCAACACTATGTAGGGGATAAATAGGAGGTGATAAACAGAGGGAAGTTTTCCTGAAGAAGGTGGGATTGCACTGGAAGGTCAAGTGCTGAAGCCAGAGCTTAAATATTCTGCCACATAATGAGAAGACAGGACTTATTAGAAAGGACCCGATGTTGGGAAAGATTGAAGGCAAAAGGAAAAGGGGACGGCAGAGGATGAGATGGATTAATAGCATCCTGGAAGCAATGAACATGAGCTTGGACAGATTTGGGGCTTGGGGAGGGAAAAGGAGGCTAGGTTATGAATGGCTTTGAATGCCAAGCAGAAGATTTCATATTTGCTTCTGGAGGCAACAGGAAGCCCCTGGAGTTTATTGAGGAGGGTGATATGATGGGATTTGTGCGTTTGCAAAATCACGTAGAGTTGAAAGGAGCATGGTTTGGAATGGGGAGAGGTGTGAGGCAGTGAGCTTTTTCAGTAGTCTAGGGGGAGATGTTATGTCTGCACCAGAAGAGAGAAGGTTGTGGGAACAGCCTGGATATGGGGGGGCAGGGAGTGTTAGAAGGAGTTCAGGATGACTCCTAGGTGGTGAGCCTGAGGACGAGGGGAACAACACGAAGGCAGGGGAAAGTGGAGGAGAAGGGAAGTGAAGATTTAGGGGCAAAGAGAATGAGTTCCATTTTGGATATTGATTCAAGATGCCTACTGGACATCCAGTTCAAGATATTTGAAAAGTAGTTGAAGATGTAAGACTGTCAGTCAGCAGAGAGTTTGGGGCAGCATAGGTAGATTTGAGAACCATCAGCATAAAGATAGCAATTCAATCCATGGGGGCAGCTGCTCAGATCACCAAGTGAAGTAGTATGTACAGAGAAGGGTTCCATGATAGAATCCTGAAATAGACTATCTGAACTGATGCAAAGTGAAGTGAGCAGACCCAGGAGAACAATTTATGCAATGACAAAAATATTATAAACCCGGACAGTCTTAGGAACTCTGAATAGCATAATTTAAGATGACACAACTTGGGATGAAACCCACCACCCACCTCCAGATAAAGAAGTGATGGATTCAGATTGAATATATACAACCATATTATATGCATATACATAAAATCTAAATTTCTCTTGACTCCAAGTCAGGTACTCTTTCCACTATGCAAAGATGTCCCTCTAACATAGACTCTGTCCTCAAGAAGTTCACAATATAATGCGATGGGGATACAGGGTTAGTGAGGATTAATTATGCACACAAATAAATGTAAAAGGTTAGACTATGATTAGTACATAGGAGAAGGTCCAAGACAAGAGAAATCTGAGGAGGAGAGCTCATTTAGAGCTTAACAGTTCTTCCAGAGGGGTGTAAGCATTGCCAGGGGGAAAGGTATGGGGTAGAACAGGAAGAGAGCTCACTGTCTTCCCAAAGCAGCCCATTCCACTTTGGGTCAGCTCTAATTATTAGAGCTATAATGTGCTAATTCTCCATATGTCTCCAGTTCTTTCCATTGGAACTAGTCCCTCTTTCATATGACAAATATTTAAATATGTGATGGTGTGCTATTGTGTTCCCCCTAAGTCTTCCTTCTCTTCCTCAGGTTAAATATCCCTTTAACTGAATAATATATGGATTGATTTACAGTCACCTCATCACCCTGATTAGAATTATAGCATATTAGAGCTGAAAGGAACCTAGCTCTGGATCATCCCTTCAAAATCGATTTCGACATTGGAGACACTAGCAAAAGACTGTCCAACATGTCGTACCCACATCAAAATGGGTAACGTGCTCTCTCAGCAAAACAGAATTGCAAGAGCTCCAAAGAAACGTGAGATGTGCAAGTCTGGGGACATATCCACACCAAATGCTCATGTGGATTCTTTGTGCCTGAGCTGTGGCAGAGCCTTCCCAGTTTGTATTGTCTAATCAGCTACAGTCAGCTACCTGACTCCAACATAGTGATGTCCTTTTGGTCCTCTTTGAGAATGAAGGGCAACAATCAGATGAACCCTTCATCTCACAGATGAGGAGAACAAAGATTGCTCAAGCTCACATGGGCAGTAAATAGCTGAGCTGGTCATCAAACTCAGTTCTTGGGTTTAAATCCATTGTTCTTCCTCTTAATGCATTCCAGAAAGGTTCCATCCCTTCTAAATGTGATACCCAGAACTGAGCACAATCCTTCAAGGCAGATCATAGTGTGATTAGAAATGTTCTTCTGTCTGGACACTAGGTTTCCACAGCAGGCATTGATATCTCTTGTAGTATATATCCCCCTGACTAAACAGGGTCAACATTCATTGATCTATTCACTAACCATTTATTAAGTAGCTATGATTTTTTCTTTTTTTAATAACATTTTATCTCTCCCTCATTATGTTACAATTTTTTACATTTTTAAAAAAGTTTTGAGTCCCAAATTCTATCCTGGTGAAGCAGCAAGTGCTAGACAGTGGAGATAATAAAAACAGTTGGGATACAGTACTTGCAAGACCTATACAATGACTATACAGCAGATCAGAATGGTATAGACAAATACCAAGTGAGTATCTGAGATCTGCTCTGCATGGAAAAAAGACTGGCTTAAGGCCATTCATAGAGTTAGTCAGTCACCCAAATCCAGCCTCAAACTCCCTCAGCTCTTCCTTAATCCATGGAATTATGGAAAAATTAAACAACTCACTGGGCTGAACAAGGAGAGAAAACAAAAGCAATACTTTCTAGAGACATAATAGTAAAATGATCTGTACATATTAAGTCCATAGTAAGCTGTACACTCCATTTCCATACAAAATGTAAATGCAGTGGTGGAAATACCAGCCCCCTCTCCAGATGGAGACAGAATGACTGACATTGAGACACCATCTCTGACTGGAGTTAGATTGGAGCTAACTCAGTAACAATTTTCTCCCTTATTTTTATCTGTTTGTTTCTTGCCTGAAGCAGAGAAATTGGAGGTTCCAAAAAAAGGGTCTACAAGAAAGAAGAAGAAAAATCTGAAGAAAAAAGAGCAAATCAGACAGAGAAGAATAAGACAGCCTAGCACTAATGAGAATGCTGACTGATCATCAGCACCCCTTGCTCCAGAGCCTCTGGTTGCATCAAAACCTCATTTACTGAGGTGGAAAAGCCAGAATAATCTGGGAAGGAGGATTGGAGAACCATCTGTGCTTTTAAAATAATCTACTTCATAACCACTGGGGAACATATTCCCCAGTTGAGGAAACCAAAAATATTTTTTTTAGGCTCACAAAAATGATTCCACAATCAACTGATCTCTCTTAGAGACTATCTTTCTATAAGGTTCCTCTGCTCATTCTTTTCTGAGTGAAAAAATTTTTCCATCATTAAAATCTTTAAATTTGGGGCCCATTTGCATATATTGCTGCATGAGATGCTGGGCAAATATGGACCAGGCTCCTCCTCTGTGGGTGCAGAAAGTCTAAAACATGGGAAAGTAATTATGGACAAGACTGAGGCCAACTAGTGAGCAGAGGGGTATGAAATCATTAGATTCACAGTGGGATGAATGAGACTATATAACCAATTCAAATCGACATGCATTTCTTTTTTTAAAAAATTAGGTTATACATGTACATTGATTTTTAAAATATGTCTGCATGAGTCATGTTAGAAGAGAAAAATCATAACAAAATAGAAAAGTCATGAAGAAAAAAACAGAAGGAAAAAAAAAGTGAGAATAGTACGTTGTTCTCTCTATAATAGTTCTTTCTCTGGATGCATATGGCATTTTCCATCCAAAGTTTATTGGGATTGCCTTGGATCACTGAATTGCTGAGAAAAACCAAGTTTTTCAATTAATCATCACACAATCTTATTGTTGCTGGGTACAATGTTTTCCTGGTTCTGCTTGCATCACTAAACATCAATTCACAACATTCATTTCATAAATATTTGAAGACCGGCTTTGGAGTCAGAGGTTCTGGGGCTCAACCATCAATTAATTACCTACATCAACTTTGTAAATTCACTTCTCTCATCTATGACTCAGTCTTTAATCTGTAAAATGGGTGGATTGGACCAAATAACTTCTAAGATCTTCCCTTTCTACTATGATTCAATGTGGCAGGCACTGTGCCAGGTTCTAGGAAGACAAGGTCAAAAACTAAATAGTTCTCACCCTCAAGAAATGTGATTCTTGTTGTTGAGTCACATCTGACTCTTTGTGATTTCACTGTTGTTCAGTTTTTTTAGTCATGTCCAACTATGGGACCTCATTTGGGATTTATGTGGCAAAGATGCAGATGTGGTTTGCCATATCCTTCTCCAGCTCATTTGACAGATGAGGAAATCAAGGCAAAGAGTGAAGCGACTTGTCCAGAATCACCCTCCTAAGTATCTGAGCTTGGACTTGCACTCAGGAAGATGAGACTTTTTGACTCTGGGTGTTCCATCTACTATATCATCTGGAGGCAGACTCCATATTCTTCCAAAGCTCTGAGCCTCAGGGAGGACCACAGTGGGATGTCACCAGATGAGGGGGAGAATGTGGGATGAGCAATGGTCTCTTTGAGACATTAGCTCTTGGGTATGTTCCAGTCACCTTCTATTAGCACAGGAAATTCTGTGCTGTCCTGAAAGTGAGGCTCTTGAGAATTCTAAAACTTCCGTATTAGAAGGAACCTTAGAAATCATCTAACCCCAAATATTTTATTTTACAGATGAGAAAACTGAATCCCAGAGAAGAAAAGCTGGCTAATAAAGTATCAAAGTCAAGGATACAATCCAAGTCTTCTAGCTTGAATATAGATGTCCTGGCTCCTAGATTGGGGTTTTCCCCATCTCCCAAATCATACCAAAGATACAAGAGGGAACATATATGATGTGGGGCACATATGATATGGAGCAAAAATGGCATCTTTAAAACACAAAGGGAGCCAGGGAACAGCCTCCACTGCAGCTGAGAGTTAGGAAGAACCAGGATTAAGGTCTGCCTTTGACATCTACAGACCTTATGGCCCTTGCTCAGGGCTTCAAATTCTCGGGACCTCTCCTTGGTCCTCACACCTTTGACGACTGCTAGCGGGTATATAACACTGGACTAAAGCCAGTCTCACTCCCCAAAGGTAGAGGAAGACCCGCAGAGGGGCATGTGGCCTCCTGTAGGTTTATACCAAAGTATATGCAATCCAAAGGTCTTGTTTTCCTATCAACAAGGTTCGGAAGGGACGGGGGTGGATCAGCTCTAAGCAGAGCAGCCTCCTGTTTGCTTCCAGGCTGGCTTTTCACCACCCCCAGACCAGCTCTCTCTTCCCGGCACCATGGCAGCTGAGGGGAGTTGTTAAGCTTTATGGATTAAAACCATGCTTCCCGTGGAGTACAGCTCCCGGATCAAATGATCTTTAACAGGACACCAGGAGCCCCACACAAACAAGATAATGAAATCCAAGCCGCATTATGATGAAGCAGCAGGCTGTGCTGATCAAAGCCTTAGCAGGCCCTCCATCAGAGAGGGGGTGGGGGGATGTGAGGGGATGGGGAGGGGTGGGAAGGGGGAGGCCAAAGCCTGAGGTGGGAGCTGAGGCGAAGGCCAGGTCCTGGGAGGCGATTCTGGAGGCCAGACTCAGGGTGAGGCCGGGTCCCACAAAGCCAGGGCCAATTCTTTGTTCTCCCTACTAACCTAGAGGAGGCTTCTAGCTAGAAGAAAGAAGGAGAAGAGGGAAGAGAGTGGGAGAAGACAAGACTTTAGGTAGCTACAGAGAGATTACAATAGTGCTTCCTCTCCTTCCCATGAATTTAGCACCTACTGCAGGATACTCATCTCCTTCTCTTTTATTTGGATTTATTTTAATTATATCCCTATTTTTCCCAAATATGCAATGATCCTTCATAAAAGTATTTTATACCTTGCAAAGGAGTTTTCCCTTCATTATTTCATTTAGTTCTCATAATTCCCCTTCCTATCCCCATTTTACAGAAGAGGAAGCTGAGAAATAGAGCATTTAAGTGACTTTGCCCAAGTCAGATAATAAGTTACCACCACAGCAGAGTCCAGGATTGAAAACTTCCTGGTCTGGTGTTTTATCACCACTGTCACAATTGTTATTGTTATTATCCTTTTGGACATTTTACCATATCTCTCCTCTCCCCTAAGATATACATCCAGCCCTATTCCTTCTAGAAACCCTCCTGAACTGAAGCAGGACAGTCTTCAGGCTCCTCTCACAATCTTGGACCATGTTTGTTTCTAATTCCAGTCTTCTCACTATATTGATTGCATGTCTGTCTTCCCTGCGATTTTCAGATACTTTGAAGAGAGCTGGGTCTATTCCTCTGGGTCCCTGAGAGCCCAGGACACACCCTAAGTCACAAAGACCTCTTAAGGAAGAGAAAGCCTTATCATGGCTGAAGAGTATCAGATGGCAGACTCACCTTAGTCTCTAAGTCACAAAACACCCTAAGCCCACAAAACTTAATGATTTTGTACCCCAAAAAGCTCTGACCCAATCAATAGCTCCAAAGACTTATGGGAACCAGGAAAAGACTTTTAAAGAACTAGTTATGGGAGGAACCACACACAGATCTACAATGTTGTAGTTGTACATGGCACCCCATCTCCTCGCCAAGATCTCAGACTTCAAATTGTCCATATAAGGTCAATTTGGGGAGGTAACCTCCCCAAAAGAAGCAGCACTGGAACCAAAGCTTCAAGAAGATATAAATAGTCCCCCTGCCCAGCTTTGGGATCTACCACAAAAATATAGTCAACTTCCAATTACCTGCATGGTTTATCCACTAAAAGAATGATTGATAGCTAATGTTTAATACCAATGTGATGTTTTTGTTCGACTGTTTCCCATGGTTTTTCTAGATTTCTTTCTAGCATATTTTACACACACACACACACACACACACACACACGTATATATTTGATAATTAGAAGGTAAACCCCCGTGCTCAGTGTTGTACCAGAAACTTTGTGCCTGAGACAAATAGCACAAACAGTACCTGGGGCCGTCATCAGGATGTTGGGGAAAGATGAAGGGCAGTACAATTCATCATCTGGTAGTTTCCTATTTTAAGGAAATATTCCTTTTAAGTAAGTGCTATTTGTTTCCATGTTGCAGAAGAACTCTGGAAGTTCTAAAATTCTTGTGTCCTGGGACAAAGTTTCTATTGTACAGCCCTAGTTATACCTGCTACGTGGCTTACTTAGAGCAGATATTCATTACATATTGTGGAATGATTGGATGAATGTAATACATCTAAGTAGAAATGATGATGTTCTGCCAAATGGAGAGCTGATTCTCCTACCTATACTGCTTACTGACTACTCTACTTTCCACTAGGGTTACAACCCACTTATAGATATCCTCAGCTATTGTACCATAAAATCAGGGCCATAAAGACCTTGAAGGCCACCTGTACTGTCCAGCAATTCCAGCGATTTTGCATTTGTCAGAGAACCCTTGGGCAGTATGATAAGGCCTGAGATCCTTTCTCCAAATAATGTTAAATGCATAAAATACATAGGATTACAAAGAAAAAAATTATATTAAAATATGTTATGAAATTTTAAAAAAGTTCATGGACTTATGTAAAGCCCCTACTTATGTATTCCAATATCCCCCTTTTTAGGGGATGAATGATGGAAAGTGATGATGAGGAAATTGAGTTATAGACAAATACAATGACTGACCCAAAGTCATACAAGCCACAAATAAGAAAAACAAAATTCAAAACCTGATTTTCTGACCCTATGTCCAAATTTTTCTATTATGCTACAACTAATAAAATGAAATAATGTGAAAATGGGAGAATTGGCCAGAATTGCATCCAGTCCTAGCTTAATCTGTGATTGTCTTTTTCTGCCACAGGGTCCTGATAAACATTGATCTAAGTATGAGTGATGCAAAATAGTCCTCCCTACAGGCTGAGAGAAAGGAAAAGTGACTTTCTGTCCGGTTTGTACAAAATTCTTCAGCGGAGAATTTGGGGAGGTTCCTTGGCATCTGTACATGGGTTTTTAAGGCAGCCCATCAATTTCCTCCCAGGACATTTGTTAGCAACCTAATCTTGCTGGAATCCTAATAGTTAGATAATGTTGAGAGCCCTGGAGACCTTGGGTCCAGAACTGGGACCAGAATCAAGCCGGATTCCTTCCCTACCCACTGACCTCTTTCAAGTTTAGCCTGATTTTTTCCAGAAGGCCGAGCTTGTGCTTACTTGTTCAGCATTTTTCTCTTCTTCTCCTCCCTCTCACAACCCCAGGTCCAACTTGGATGGCTCCCCAGAGCTCTCAGCATCCCAGGATTTGAGGGAGGGGCTTGCAAAATCAGGCAGTCTGAGCAATAACCTCTTTTCTTCTCTTCTGTCTCTTGACGTCAATTATTCTTGCCCCACGGCAGAAGAATCAAAGGAACATCCAAAATCCTTCTTCAAGCTTTAAGTGAAAATTCGTCCCTCATCAATACTTAGACTAAGGGTACAAAAGGATGAAAGCCCAAGAAGATCGCTGGAGCTAAATCTGGAGATCTATCATAGTACAATGGACAGAGTGCTAGCTTTAGACCTTGCGTCTAACTTCTGGAGTGTTAGTTTCATCATCTATAAAACAAGGGAATTGGGCTGTTATATGGTCTTTTCCAAATCCTTGGAGGGGGGTGCTGAGACAAAAAAAGACATATTCCCCTTTTCCCCCTCCTCCAGGGATGCCCAAAGTATATAGGCTCACTAGTTTCTATCTCTTCCTATTTGCCTTCCTGAGACAGGAAATAGTTGCCCCCTCACTTTTTTTTTTATTCTTTATTTAACCCAGCATTTAGCAAGTGTCTGGTACATAGTGCTGTCACAGACATGGATAGAGTCCTTGATCAGCTCTTAGGAAACCTGAGTTCAAATCTTGTACCAAACACTCTGTGCTTCTGTGAAACTGGACAGTTTTGTAAGATATTAGGATGACAGAGCTGAGAAGAAATTTAGGGTTCACTCAACCTAATTCCATTATTCATTTGAAAAAAAGGCTGATTGATGCTTTTTGTTTCTTACATGAGTTATTTTCTGATATACTGTTCCCCCAACATTGAACCTTCACTTCTGACCAAAAAAAAGTTATGTAAAACTGATAACAAGTAGTTGCATCTAACAGTGTATATAACTTTCCATCCCCCATTCCCTCACTTCTCTACTGAGAGGAAAGCAATACACTTTATGATCTGTTTTTAAGATTAAGCTTGGTAGCTATAATTCATCTGCCAAGTCCCTTACCTAACAGAAGTATATAAAGAGAGGCCCAGAGAACTGAATGATTTGCTCAACATGACACACATTGTAGATAGCAGAATTGCAGTTAAAGCTTACATCTTCTAACTCTAAATCCAGAACTCTTTCCACTATATCATGTTGCCTTTGTATACAGTTCTTAGCTCTCCCTCTCCTACTTTTGTTCACATTGCTGCCTGTTCTTGCAATGTTCTCATGCTCCCTTTTAACCCCAACTCAAAAACTGGCACTTCCTGTAAATGTCCCCTGGTTGGTAGGGACGTTCCCACTGGATTTCATACGGTACCTTTTCACTGTGCTTTGTACGTAACCTTCCTAAAAATCTGTTTGTGCCTTTTCTTCCCTCTAGACTCTACTCTCATGAAACGACTATCTAAGCTGATACTGCAATTCTTTCCATATGCATTCAGTAGATAATTAACAATTACATGTTGAAGGGCTAACCCTCTTGGAGCCTTATTCTGTTCACCTATAAGGGAGGTGATGATATTTGCCCAACTCACCTTTGGAGTTGTTGTGAAAAAAGGGAGGAGATTCTGGTGGGTTGGAGCAGCTGTCAGATATAATGTGATATCTCACTTCTGAGTCAATAATAGGAAAAGTGGAAAAGCCCAATAGCCCAAGAAGAAAAGTGTCTTTGCTCAATTAGTTCTTCATGCTAACTTCTTCTAAGCTTGCATATGGGAGTGTTCCACGCACCCTCAAATGGCCTTGTGTTTCTTTTCTCTATATAATATTTTGCAAATACTCATCTGTGTCCATGTATTGTCTCTCGTGCTAGAGCCCTATGGGACAGCATTGATTTACTTTTGTCTTTATGTGTTTCAATTAGTGCTGGACATATAAGTGCTTAATAAGTGTCTGTTGATTGATCATTAATCAATCAACTAATCCACAAGTGTTAATGGAGTATCTGCCTACTATGTGCCCAGAACTATGCCAGGAGCAGAAGGGACTGGAATTGTCATGATATAAAAGTGTAAGGGATGGGTCACACCCTCAACAAGTTTATGATTGTAAAGATAAATGGCAATAGCATGCTAAGGAACAAGTAAGTGTTGTACAGTAGTTAAAGTGGCAAAGAAATTCAGTGGAGGGAGAAGTCATTGAAATGAGGGGAAACTAGAAAAGGACTTATTAAGGAGAAAGTATGAACTGACTTTGAGCTGACTTTTAAAGGGAAAGGAAGACCACTAGATAATCAAAAGGAGACAGTGAAGGCATTTTAGCTAGTCTGATGGTGATAACTCATCCACTGGTCAGTGAAAGGGCTGTTTTCTGATGAGCATGAACAGAACATGAATGTGTTCTCCTTCACCTTTAAATATAAGATTAATATAACTAATAGTCACTTATTGGTTGGATGAATTGCTTGATTCTTCTGAGATCGACATATCCAGACCTGTATCTCTCCTGAGCAACTGACCAGCTCTGAACCATCAAATGCCTATTGGACACCTTGAATTTATTGTCCTTTAGGCATCTCAAACTCATAGAACTCATTATCTCCCTTCCCTAAGTCCCCCTTTTTCTGAATTCCTCTGTTATTATATTTCCTATTTCTAGATCACAACCTCACAAAAAGAGGGAGCCTTTCTTGTTTGATTTTTCATTTTTCTTCGTGGACATCACAGGGCTTCACATACAGATATTTTGCTATAAACTCTAGGGATACAAATATAAAGCTGAGATAGATAATCCTTTCAACAATCTTATAATCGTTCTCCTGGGATGAGTACAACATATACAGATAAGTATATAGGATAAATGCAAAATCAATACATGGTTATGGGGTGACTAGAACTAACATCTGGGAGGATCAGGAAAAACTTCAAGCTCCTAAGTACCAGTCTGAAGATGCAAAGTATCTGCTGCTATGGAAATGCTGAAGTACCTACAAATATCCTTGAATCTGCCGAGTGCTGCTTAGTGTCTGTCATAAGCAATAGGAAGAGGAAGGAAATCCAAGGGGGAGATTTTTAGCTGGAGCCTGGATAATGCCTCCACTGGATAAAACATCCAACCCTATTGTGGGATGTCACTTTGCTTTAGTTGGACCTCAGCTCTTCCCTTCCCCCCAAAAATCAACTTACAACCTCTCAATGGAAAGAGCATGGCAAATTAAAGATAGGCCAGAAGGCCATTTGACCCTGATTTAAAGGTCCAATGGAGACCGCAATTTAAAAGTCAAAAAAATTCATCCCCATTCTCTTGGGGGACAGGATTGTTTCCTCATCAATACCACCTCAATAGCCTACACACAACTCAGATCCATAACTCTGATTTGGAAGGGCTCTCAGGGACCAAAGCCCATGAGGAATATTTCCCCTGATGTATCCGATAAGTTATCATCTAGTCTCTGGGTAAAGACCTCCAGTGTGCTGACACCTCTGCCTCCCATGGCAGCCCATTTCATTTTTGGAGAGGTCCAACAGGCTGACTTCAAACTTAGATTTATTGTAACTAAGTAGAATATCTCTTAACTCCTCTGACAAGTTGTTGTTGAGCCATTTTAGTTGTGGCCAACTCTCTGTGACCCCATTTGTTTTTTCGTTGGAAAAGATACTAGACTGGTTTTCCATTTCTTTCTTCAGCTCATTTTCTAGATGAGGAAACTGAGGCAAACAGGATAAAGTGACTTACCCAGAGTCACACAACTGTCTGAGGTGAGATTTGAACTCAGAATTCTCCTGCCTCCAGGCTGAGTACTCTATCCACTGTGCCACTTAACTACCCAACATATGCAGACCTGGATGTCTGAAGGACAGGCTTTCAAAAAGTGAAGACTGCTATGAGGTTTTTCTTCTTTAGGCTAAATATTTTCAGTTGCTTTAATGGATTCTTCACTTGCTATTGTCTTTCTCTGGATATTCTTCTCCCATCATGTATTTCTTAAACTGTTGGTGCTCAGAAATGACCACATATTGCAGATGTGGTCTGGCTTGGGCAGAATACAGAGGAAATCTCACCATTTTATTCCTAGAAGCTATGCCTTCCTTAATGCAACTCAATATCTCATGAGCTTTTGGGCTGCCACATTACATCGGTGATTCATTCATCACATTAGTGAAGTCCACTAAAACTCCCAGTTCTTTTTCAGACAAATTGCTGTCTGCCTGTGCTCCCCATTTTTACACTTGTGAAGTTGATCTTTTGAATGTCCAGAAGACTTCCCATGTATCCCTATTGAATTTCATCATTTTAAATTCAGCCCAATATTCTAGCACAGTGGCTTTCAAATTGTGGGAGCTCCCTTCAGAAGTTCTACGAGGTCAAAACAATTTTCCTAGTAATCCTAAAGGGTAATTTGCCTGTTAAATAATCCTTCCCTTTCAAAATCCATATCTGTATGAAGCCAGATTTTCTTCAAGTATTTCAACCAAAACAACATATCCCAACAGATTGAATGCAGAAGCAGAAATGAGAATTCAGCTGTTCTCTATTAAGGCAGACATTAAAGAGATCTGCAAAAAATATGTAAAACAATGCTATCTCTTTACTAAACTTCTTTTATTTTGGAAAATATAGTTTAAAAAATTCTATATATGTTAATATATGATGGATCTATTATTATTTTAGTAAATAAATATTTTTACAATTATCAATTTTAATTTCTAAAAGAAAATATAAAGTCATAGCCAACATAAAAAAAAGCTCTTTGGAATCTTCATTATTTTTTAAATGTGTCAAAGTGTCCTGAGGATAAGAGGTTCAAGAATCATTGTTCTAGCCCCTTTTTTTTTTATCACCTCTATGTCATCCAGTGTGTTAGCTATTCTTCCAAAATTTGTGCCATCTGTAAATTTGATAACCATACTGCTTTTGCCTTTATCCAATTCATGTTTTAAAAAATTAGTAAATGGGGGAAGCTTGGTAGTGCAGTTGATAGAGCACCAGTCCTGGAGTTAAAATCTAGTCTCAGACTAGCTAGGTGACTGTGGACAAGTCTACATAACCCCAACTACCTTGCAGAAACATAAAGAAAAATAAAACAAATTCTTAATCTTTGAAAAAAATAGTAAATAGTATAGGGTCGGGTCGGACATGATTCGCTAGGGCACTCCATTGCAGACCTTCTACCAAACTGATAATGAATCATGAAGGAAACAAGAATTTATTAAATGCCTGCTATGTACTAAGTACTTTACAAATATCATCTCACTTTATCCTCACAACAACCCTGGAAAGTAGATACTATTATTATCTTTATTTTATAGTTAAGGAAACTGAGGCATATAGAAGTTAAATGTTTTTTTAACTTGCCTTGAATTCCACTTCTTAACCAGTTCCAAATACATGTAATAAAAATATCTTTTAGATGAGTGCTCTCCAAAGTGGCACCTGTGGCCAATAAGAGAGCAGGATGGTGGGGCTTATTTTCAACACAACCCTATCTATCCAAATCCTCCAACACTTGCCTACTTCTTCTCCTCCTCCTCTTACTGTGCAAGTTCCTAACTTGAGTGCATCACGAGTGGGTGCCTCAGGGAAGTTGTGGAGAAGAGGGGGTCTCACTGGGAAGCCGACCCTACAAAGTACTCAAGTTATGAAAATCTGCAGAAGGCATACTTTTGAGGGTGGGATAGGACTCCATGGCTGGTAACAGGTGAATCTTTTCCCTTTTTCATTCTGGGTGAGACAGAGTGAGTCACACTGGATGAGCAGACACAGATGAGTTGCAATATACATCACAGATCTTATTACAATACCTTTCTGTCCAAGTCCACTCTCCTTCTAAACTTTTCTGCTTCTGCTGAAAGTACTTCCATCTTTCTAAACACCCAGGTTGTCATTTTTGAGCTTATTATTGACTCTATTCTCTTTCATTCCACATATCAATTGCCAAATCTTTTTGTTTTGACATCTACAAAACCTTTTACATCTGAGTCCTTTTCACTACTCACACAGCCACCGCTATTATTCAGGCTTTTATCATCTGATTGTATGGACTATTGCAATAGGTTCCTCACTGGTCTTCCTGGTTCAACCCACTTTTCTCTGAAAATATCTCTGCACAATTTTATTTTTTACTGATAGTGCTGTGCCTTGAGCATAGAGAAGAAGGAAAACAAAGCACAGAGGGTTCCAGGCAAACTTGGAAAGTGTGCGTGTGTGTGTGTGTGTGTGTGTGTGTGTGTGTGTGTCAACATGATCTATGTGGAAATACATATTACATGATTGCATATCTATAATCTATATCAGAGTGCTCCCTGTCTTGGGGAAGAGGGAAAGGAGAAAGTAAGAAAATTTTGGAACTCAAAATCTTATGACAAATGAATGTTAAAATTGTCTTTACATATAATTGGGAAAAATAAAATACTATTTACATTTTTAAAAGTGTGTGTGTATGTATATAGTATACTTTCCCAGTTCAGCTGCTACTTCCTTGTCTCACTTCTTGCCTTTACCTTCTCTTCCCTTTAACATTGGCATTTTCAAAGGTTCTGTCCTCAGTTCTGTTTTCCCATTACAACTTTGTTTCTTGGCAATCTCATCCCTTTGACTTCACAACTTTATATGGAGATCTCACAAATCTCTAGCTCTAGCTCTGACCTCTCTCCTGAGCTCCAAATGTTCAGATTTATATTTTCAACTGCACGTTGGATATTTCCATCTAGATGGCCAAAGAATACTTCCAACTCAATAGATACAAAACTTAAATTTATCATCTTTCTCTCTAAACCTGCTTTCTTTCTCGACATCACCATTTCTGTAAATAGCTGTACAGTCCAATGGTTAGTGAGGATTCAAAACATATTATTGTCTTTTGACTCTTTTCTCTCCTTCATTTCCTACATCTTGTTATTCCTATTGACTATATTTCTATCCTCTCACATTTGTTTCCAACTTTCTATCCCTATTATTATTACTCTCATCCAGGTTACCTCCTTCTAACTAATCTCCCCACCTCCATTTATACTACTTTTAGATTAATCTTTTTTATACACAGCTCTAATCATGTCATCCTTTTGCTAAAAACAAAACAAAACAAAATCCTTCAGTGGCTACCCAGTATTTACAAGGCAAAGTCCAAGCTCTTTATCCTGGCCAAATTCCAATCCCCATAATCTGGCTCCAATCTGCCCTTCTGGCCTTCTACACACTACTTCTTCTACCACATAGTCTATACTCCAATCAATCTGGACTACTTGTCATCTCTTATATATGTTCCACATTTGTATAACTCCATGCATGCTTACAGCACATTTCCTGTCTCTGGATACCACTTCCCTTGGAAAGTCTTCTGTGTTCTCTCCTAGCTGGAAATGTTTTTTCCTTCTTCACAGTTTGCTATTGTTTTGTTTGTACGTCTCCTATGCATGTTCTATTTTTTATCACAGGCATTTGTGTACCGTCTTTTCTCTCCCATTAATTTGTAGGCCCCAGAAGAGTAAGGACAATTGCTAATTCATTCCTTATCCCCCATAGTGCATATGAAACTGATTGCATAATAAAATGGTTTGGGTTAAACTGAATGCATGGGGACCTTATACATTTTTTTGAAGTAAGGGAAAAGGAAATAATGATGCTATGGTCCCCCGAGAATTATGCTCAGGAGCCTAGCACAGAGGAGTTTGCTTGGTTGTTTAGAGGAGACTTCTATTTCTCCATATGGAGGGCAGCTATGATATAATATGACCAGTATTTTCCCCTTTTCAGGGAAGACTGACCAGAGATGCCTTCCTGTGTTACTTTATTAAAGCCACATTATTATGATCTGGATTGAGCCCTTGAGGATGATGCCCTTTCAAGAAATCATCCTATTCTCAGTTCTTAAACGTGACCAAATGCAAGAGCTTTGGACTGACCTTTCCATCGGACACTCAGAGCTTCCCAGCACTGCTAAGCATGGACATTCTGCTAGTCACAACCACCTCTAACAGTCTCATTTTGTAATTCTTCCTCTTCAAGTTGATGTTGACAAAACTGAGAGGATGAGACAATTAGCTGAAGCCTTGCTAATCTGGAGGAGTAACTCCAGAAATCTCCTACAAGTGGAGAAGTACATGATAAGTAAGAAAGTGTAAGGTGATAGAAGAAACTCCCAAATGGGAAACAGGAGACTTGGCATAGCTACATCACCTTTTCAGAAAATAATAACTTTTTATTTTCCAAAATATATGCAAAGATAGTTTTCAACATTCACTCTTGCAAAACCTTGTGTTCCAACTTTTTCTGCCTCTCTCTCCTTCCCACCCCCTCCCCCAGACAACAAATAATTCAATATAGGTTAAACATGTGCAATTCTTCTAAACATATTCCCACACTGATCATGCTGCACAAGAAAAATCAGATCAAAAGGGAAAAGATGAGAAAAACAAGCAAGCAAACAACAACGACAACAACAAAGGCAAATATACCATGCTGTGATCCACATTCAATCCCCATAATCCTCTCTGGACACAGATGGCTCTCTCCATCACAATTCCATTGGAATTGGCCTGTAACACCTCATTGTTGAAAAGATCCAAGTCCAACACAATTGATCATCACATAATCTTGTTGTTATGTGTGTAATGATCTCTGGTTCTACTCACTTTACTCAGCATCAGTTCATGTAAGTCTCTCCAGGCCTTTCTGAAATCATCCTGCTGGTCATTTCTTATAGAACAATAAAATTACATTACATTCATTTACTCTAACTTATCCAGCCATTCCCCAACTGATGGGTAGCCATTCAATTTCTAATTTCTTGCTACTTCAAAAGGGCTGCTACAAGTATTTCTGCACGTGAGTTCTTTCCCCTCTTTTATGATCTCTTTGAGATACAGACCCAGGAGTGAGACTGCTAGATCAAAGGGTTTGCACAGTTTGGTAATGATTACATCACTGAATAAATCACTACTGCTCTGGGACTGATATGGACATGATCAGCATGTGCATTGGAAAGAATGCTAGGTGTGCAATCAGAAAACCTGAGTTCAAATTCTTATTCTGCTCCCTATTACCTTGTGCAAGTTGGTTAAGGGGATTGCATTGGACTAAGTAGCCTCAAAGATCCCTTCCAGCTCTCAATCTAGTATACTATGAGTCTATAAGATGAAATTCAATAGAGATAAATATAAAAGCTTTGAATCTAAATGGAAAAGTATAGGATGAAGGAGACCTGATTTGGCAGCAATTTATACTCCATATGAGCCAACAATGTACTGTGACTGCCAGAACACATTACCTCAATCATAGGTTCCATTAATAGAAATTCAGTATTCAAATCATGGAAAGTAATAGTCCCTCTGCACTCTGCCTTAATCAGGTCAATATTACATTCAATTTATGTCCCCATCTCTAAGAGGGACATTGATAAGCTGGGGAGTTTACAAAGAAAAGTAGCCAAGATGGGGGAAACAATTGGAGTATATAAAGGGCAACTGAAGAAATGAGGGTGATTAGCTTGCCGAGATGGTAGAAACATGATAGCCATCTTGAAATATTTCAAAGGCTTTCACATAGAAGAGAGGACAGGCTTTTGTTATTGTTGCTGTTGCTCTAGGAGTAGAACCAAGAGCAGGGCAGAAGTCAAATGGGCTATATTGTAGCTCAATGGACCGATGCACCATCTCAAAATTAGAGCCACTAAAAAGAGAATGAGCTCTCTGGTAGTAGTAGGAAATAGTCACACTGTTTGGGTGACCATCTAGTAAGGGATTCTGGTGCTTAGCACAGTGCCTCGAATATGACAAGTGCTTAAAAATGTTTATGGATTAATTTGAGGAAAGTTTGAACTCAGTGAAATGCTTTTTACCTTTATATAAGATGCTATTGGATAGAGGTGGGCCTGGAACCTTTGATTTCACTGGTATGAAAAAGCTTCATTTAAGGAAATACCTTTCACAACACAGGTCAACACTTCTGCAATTTATGGTCTTTGAGCCCTGAGAATTTAGGTGACTTGTTCAGGGTCACACAGCCAGTATGTATCAGAGGCAGGTGCTGAACTTAGATAGGCCACTCTGGCATTAAGGCTAGCTCTCTATTCTTTACATCATGCTGTTTCTCAAGAGGCTATGATTCTGTATAAAATAAAAAAGTGTACAATGCTCCTTGCCCTCATTCCCAGAGTTATTCCAAAGATCAAAAGAGATAATGAATATGAAAATTCTTTGAAAAGCTCAGGCATAACCCCTCCTCCCCCAGAATGGTTAATTGATTCTGCAAAAACAAGAAGCTTAGGGAAGCAACATTAGAGGGGGTGCTTAGTGAGATGAATGTGAGCTAAGTCTTGAGTGGTCAAAATTTAGACTATGAAAACTTAAAAAAAAAATTTAAGGAGACCTTAGACTACAGACTCTTTCAAATGCTAATAACTCTTCATTCCTTACAGCTTCTCCAGTCTCTCATACAAATGGCAGGGCTAAGAGGGAGGACCATTCCACTTAGGTCTCTTTTTGTTTTACATGGGCAAAGGATATATAGAGAGAGGCCTCAATAGTTGGAGCAATTTTATATCCTCTCTAGAGGCTGAAAGCTGTTATTGTTTATCCTTAATTCTCAAAGACGACCAGGGGGCCATTAAGAGGGTGATGTCTTGACTAGTGAGTGAATTGCATGTAAGAAAGGCAGAGACTTTCAGCACCATGGGGAGAAGGCAGTACAGAGCCATAACCATAACCCTAAGAAACTGAAAGGAAGGAAAGGGGGCAGGATGGGACAAAGGACATTAATGGTATCCTTGGGATGGAGTTACATGTATCTGCACACAACTTGCTGAGCCAGAGACTTGAGAATGGGCTTTCTTGGTCAAGGGAAGGTGGTGGCTGAAGAAAAGCAGAATCACATTGAAATAATAGACATGAATTTATGAAGTCAGCCCATGAGGAAAATTAGTGGACAATATTTTTGAACTTCAGGCTCCTGTGTATTAGAGGAGCAACTTCCCAGGCAGTATGATTCTACCATCTATCATTCTATCATCAGTCCTTGCCAGAGAAGAGAGACTAGCTGGGTAACAATAATCCTAAGTTTGAGAGTTTGGGGTCCCGGCTTCTAGAAAAAGAAGAGCTCCTGGAAAATGGGCCTTTTGGAGAAAAAAAGGATTGCCCATATGGCTCCTAAAGGAGTACAACAGATGTTGTAGAGGAGCAAACGTTTAGGTTCTTGCCATGTCCATTGTGATTACAATGAGTTATTCTAATAATGCAGGTCCAACAGGAAAGAGATCACCTGTTTAAAAATTAGAAAATTCCTATTTCTTTGAAGAATCTGTAGGGTTTGGGGTGAGTGGAATGGCTTTTTGAAAGAATATGTTGGAACTTGTGGGACAGTTAGAAATTCACTGAATTTGGTATGTTGTCCCATAGGCAACTTAAGAATTGCCTTGTGAGTACTTTATATTTTGGGTTTTTTAAATCTGTTTAGGAGCTTTAAAATAGTTTCTTCTTTCATGGGGCAAAAATTAAGACTATCTTTTACCTAGCATGCATTTGTTACCCTTAGTACTTATATGGGAGCTATGAATCTTCTTTTACACAAATCTGTGGAAAGCTAAGCAAAGCTACAATAGGCCAAAGAAAAGAATAAACTTTGGGGTCAGTTCCAGAGAATGGACCTAGTCTATATGAGATGAGCATCTTGGGGGATCCTGAGTCATACACAAAAAAGAAAGATAGCCACATTAATGTTGTATTTTATATAGGACCTTGCTTTGTGTTAAATATAAAAATCCATGGAACAGAGCACTGCACTAAACTGTTCCCATTTATAAACTTGTTGCTATTTATCATATGTTAATCTCCCTACTCTTTGTTACCCTGCCCCTTCCACATTATAAGAAAGATTGAAATATGGCATCATGGGTGAGACCATATACCTGCTAAACTCTGAAGAGGGGCTTGATAGAACTGTTAACAAATAAATTTAGGTTTAATATAAGGAAAAATTTCCTAATCATCAGGATTACCACAAAATGGAAGGGCTGCCTCATGAGGTAGTAGGTTTCTCCATATGGGGGATCTTCAAACAAAATCTGATCACTTGTCAACCACATTATAGTGGGGACCCTTTTCTGGTATAGATTGGACTAGATGATACCTTCTGAGTATCCTTCAGACTTTAAAATGTGGTAATTCTGGTTATCTCTCCCAATATGACAATTCTGTACCACAGCAGCTATGAAAATGGGGGAAAGATGATTGTGGGTGATATCCTCACCTCCCAAACACTGAAGTGTATTGAGGAATTTATGCTCTGTGAAACTCCATCCTGTAGTAGCTGGAGGTCTCTTGTTGTGCATGCTATAAATCTATGTGCTTTTCCCTGGTTCAGTGCCAGGGGAAAGGACATAAGTCTTAGTTTCCTGTCCCAGGGAGGTCAAAACTGCTTTGCCTCTCTTCCAGTTAGTTCTTGAGTGCAATTGGAGGAATCCATACACACTGCTCAGGCCATTTAGTTAACCAGGGGTTGGCAGCTATTGCTGCCATTCATCTTTGCCTTTGTCCACAGACTCGTGTCTGAAAATATATTAAGAATTTTGCTTACCCCTATGTGACTATAAGCAGAGAGAATAATTTAGAAAAATAATAGCTGTGGATATAACAGGTATTTTAAATGTCTGTAGAAAGAATAATTTTTCTTCTTGTGGGCTAGAGGAGAAACTGAGGCACAGACTAGGACAGCCATATACTTTAGGTCATATGATACCTTACTGATCCATTTGGGAGTGTTCTTGTTCCGTGTGTGTGTATCTCTGTGGTGTTCAGTTGGGTATGACTCTGGAGTGCTTTGCCATTTCCTTGTCCAACTCATTTTACAGAGAAGGAAACTGAGTCATTGTTAAGTGACTTGCTTAGAGTCACACAGGTGGACCACATCTGAGGCTGCATTTGATTCTCCTCTGCAGGCCGTTTGCCGTGTCTTCTAGCTCCTCAGTCCCAGCCTTTCTTTGTTTATGCGACTGTTGTGCTTTCAGGCATCCTTTCTTTCTGCTAGTATGGGTTAAATAAGGCAGCAGCTGCCTTCCTGCTAGGGAATTCAACTTGGGAGTTTAGCTTCACATTCAATCAGGAGGGGAAGCAGGGCAGTAAGGGAACTCCAGCTTTCTAGGACCTACCTCTCCCCCCTCCACCCTCTGTAGCCACAGGCACATCCCTAAGCTTTTCTGAGTCTCTGCTTTCCTTGCCTTTATGCAACAAGGATAATGATAGCTCCTGTTCCTCCCAGTGCTGCTGTGTGGATTAATTAGTGTTAATTAATGGGCTTTGAAAATGAAAAGCACCTAGGTAAGCGCTAATCATGATTATTAATGGGAGCTGCAAGCTTGGAGAAGGCACAGAACAGGGTCCTAAAATTATACACTTTAAAAAACAATGGGGTGAGGTAAAAAGAATGGGGGAGATCACCCTCTTCCTAAGGTAGTCAGGACCCCAGCTTTGCCGGCTTGCCAGGCGCTTTTAAAATAGAACACCAAGCTTCCCATCCATTCCTAGGTAAAAGCTCCTCTGTGGTGTGGGGGCTCTCCCACAAATCCCCGCGGGGCTGGGCCCTCCCAGAGGCCGCTGCGGCTACTCCTCTGGCTCTCGGACGGACCACACGAACACCCCCCTCCCGGAAGGAGAGCTCGGGGCATCTTCCTTCAAGTTCGGGCCCTCGCGTCTCGCACCCAGGAAGGAGGTGTTTAGTAAAACTTGGAAGAACGGAAGAACGAACGCCGCGTGCTGAGGGAGGCACAACCACGAGCTCCCAAAGCCGCGGCGAGCCCAGCCGCCGAACGGCACGCACCGCCTGTCCCCCTAATGCCTCCCCTCAGTCTCTGCGCTCGGAGCGGTCTCCCAACCGGGTTTTACACCTATCCGGAACAAGCACAGCCGGCTTGCCTCCGAGATTAAAATCCCCACCACAGCAAGACTCGACAAGGCGCCCAGAGACCGAGAGTTTGGGGTTAGGAGGGACCTCGGGGGGCGTCGCATCCGGTTTTCTTTAGTTTGACAAGCGGGAGAACATTGGGTAACTTTCCCAAGCGCACACACGCCAAGCAAGGCAGGGGCGGGGCTAGAGCGCTGACTTCCAGCGCACCTGCCCGCGGCTGCAGCTCCTAGTGCTTCCCGCTCTCTCTTCGGCTCCCCGCGCCAAGTCTATGCGAGGCCCTGCCCCCTCCCCCCGGCAGGGTCTTCGGGGGCACTGGGCTCCGAAAGACATCGAGTTGCTCCAAAGTGTCTGTTAGAAGTGCTGAGCCGAGGCCGGGGAAGGAGGCGGGGAAGGCGAAGTTGGCTGCAGACCCAGCAATTAGCACATAAACAAAAGCATCTTCTTCGCGCCTGGCTCCCTAATGACCTCTTGGGCAGAGAGAGATGAGCCAGACTCCGGCAGCCCACGTGACCCCCGCTATATCAATAATTATTAAGGAGCGCAGGAAAGTGTGTTGACCTAGTTAGAGGTTTTATAAATATAAATAAATTAGGTGGTTAGGCTTAAAGGACGCCTGGGTGAGCACGTGGGCAGACAAGGGAGCAGGGGGCCTCTGTGCTTAGATGAAGAGGGATCCTGGGGTTTCCTGAGTGTGAGCTGAGGGAAATTTCTCTGAAAATCTGAGTGTGGCAAGCAGGCATGAAGAGGAGAAGGGAATCTCTCTTCCCCCCATCTTTCTGTCCCTCCCTTCCCCCTCTCTCCCCTCTCCCTTCCTCTTCCTCCTTCTCTCTCTTTCCTTCTATCCCTCTCCCTCCCTTTTTCCCTCCCTCCTTCCCTCCCTCCCTCTCTCTCTTTCTCTCTCTCTTCTTTCTCTTCTTCCCTCCCTTCCCTGCCCCTCTTGTCTCTTGCTCCTGTCTCTCTCTCTGTATCTCTCTGTCTTTATCTGTCTCTGTCTCTCCTCTAGGTCTCTCTTTTCTGTCTCTGTCTCTCTCTCTCTCTGTCTCTCTCTCTGTCTCTGTCTCTCTCTCATATATGTGTGTGTGTGTGTGTGTGTGTGTGTGTGTGTGTGTGTGTGTGTGCTCCATGATCCTGGACCAATCCCTTAAATTTCTGGAGGGCTGTTTTCTCATTTACAAAATGGGGGAAGAGGCTGAATTCATTGATCTCTAAAGTCTAAATCTATAATGAACTTGTTCAATAATATTTCAGTTGTGTATTTTTGGTGATCCCATTTGGGATTTTCTTGGCAAACATTCTGGAGTGGCTTGTCATTTCATTTTACAATCCAGATGAGGAAACTGCAGCAAATAGGACAAAATGACTTACACAGGGTAACAAAGTTAGCTGTTGTCTGAGGCCACATTTGAACTCAAGAAAATGAGGCTTCTGGACTCCAAGCATGGCACTCTATCCATTGAACCACCCAATCTTTAAAAGGAATGAGGCCTTTGTGTAGGCAACTCTGCACCCCCCAGCACTGTTCTTTTACATCACAATTATAGCATTACATCATTGGAGAGTTGGAAGTCACCTCACCCCCACACACCCCCCAGTGTCCCAAAGGGTCAGGCTTAGCTGGAAGATCTCTAAGAAGATCCCTCCACTGTCCAGGGTATCCATTTTACTTTTCAGGTAGCTTTGAGCTTTACAACATTTTGTCAACAAAAATGGCCTCTTTAAGACTTAGGCTCATGGCTCCTCGTTCTGCTCACTAGCCAAACAGAGCAAGCCTGATCTCTTCTTGGATGATAATCCTTCCTATGCTTGAAGGTGGCTATCTTGTCCCCTTCTCCCAAGCCCCTCTCCCACACTCACTTTTCTCCAAGCTAAACACAACTTATTCCTCCAGTTGATCTTTATATGACATATTAGAGCTCTTCATCATCCCAATGACTCTTCTCTGGACAGCCTCCAGCTCATAAATGTCCATAAACTGTGGTACCCAGAACTGAGCACCATCTTGTACCTGGTAGCAGGTACCTAGTCCCTGGAAGCTATACTATTTGCAAAGCAAATGGCGTTAAGTGACTTGACCAGGATTACATAGCTAGTACATATCTACTGAGTCATCCAGCTGCCCCCTCAAGATCACATTAGTTTTAAAAACTATTTGTGGATATGTTGAATTCCTGAAATTCCTCAAGGTTAGGTAAAAAAGATAATTTTCAACTACATATCTTACCCAGCAGGCTCTTAGTAAATATTTATTGAATTATATTTTGGATGGTTATTACTAGGCTTATAGGGAGAAGGAAAAGCATCTCTTCAGTCATCTTTGGCTGTTTTTTCTCTCTCACCCCCCACTCCAGATCTTGCTGGTGGTACCCTTCCTAAATATGTTATATATCTATTACTTCCTTTCTATCCCCATTGCCATGGCCTAGTTTTGGCTCTTGTGACTTCATGTTTAGACTATGATTGTAGACTTCCTGATTGGTCTCCTTGCCTCTCAGCTGCCTTCCTTTCCTGTTGGAATCCTTACTAACTGCTAAGTAATTAGAGTTGATCTAATCTTACAAGAAGTTGTTTTGGCCAGAACCTGAAACAAGGTACTAAGTAGAACTAATTAAGACAAGGCTTGTGTTCACACCTTTACTCACTGGAGTCCACAAGTATGCTAGCTTCACAAAGTACACTTTCTACACCTCCCTTAAAGCTCATTGGGCCAGAGAGCACTATGGGAGAAAACCCATAATCCCATTCTCTCAGAAGAGGCATATAAAAGGCCAGCGATGAGGGATCTATGGCAGAATACATTTTTTCCTCTCGGCTGGCTGATCGCGCTGGACTCGAGAGGAACGACTCTGGTGCAGAGAACACTTTGACGGATTTCAGTGGAGCTACGCCAGAAGCCCTCTCTCCGCGGCAAGTTGGTGGCTGGGCTCCCCAGAAGGAGATAAGAGAGACCTTCCATCTCTGTCTTGGTTGGAGGCAGAAGAAAGCAGAGTCAGAGGCTGAAGGACAGAACCTTTGGATTTGGAGACATCCGAAGGGCTCCAAGCCTCTAAACCGGCTGTGCTTTGAGAAGAACAAACTCCAACATTTGAACTCTAACACTTTCCAATTCACCCTATCCTGTTTCTACTGCCTTGCTTCTTAAACTCTTCCTTAATCATTTTTGCCTTCACAGAATCTCAGCCCAAGCTAAATATTACAAATGATTCTTCTTCCATTTCACTGATTTCAACACAGAACACTTTCACCTTGGAATACCATCTCACAACCCCCCCATCCTTCCAAGGTCCTGACACATTGCAGAGGCTGCCTGTGAAGTATTTAACCTGAGATGAGACAACAAGAGCTCAGCCTGTATTCTGGGAGCTGGGAGAAACTGGGGAGACACCTATACCAGTAAAAATCACTCCCAATCTAAGGCTTTCTGCGGCTTTCTGCTTCTCCACACTTCTGATTCATAAGCAAGGTGCTATTGGAAGATCAGCAGGGGCTGTCTTCTCATCAGTAAAGAATGATAGTCACAGTGTCAGCCATCTGACCCAAGGCATCCCTCCAGCTTCCCAAAACCTCCTCCCACTCTTCTAGTACTTGGGACTCTTTGCTGGGGCTGTAACCACAGTCACCAGGTAAGATCTGTTTTTCCTGGCTCCTTTCCTTTTTCTCCTTAGTAAAAAAGACTGCTGAAAGGAGTCTGGAACTTCAGCTCAAAACTGACATTCTCAGTTGAAGCTCCTCCCAAATCTAAATATTTAGGCAGGGTTTTCCAGGCCTGTACCACCCAGCAAGAAGGAACTCCCTTGCATCTCCTGTCTGAATAGGGCTTGAGTACTAGAATATGGTCCCTAGCTCATCTACCAAGACCTATGACTCTTGTTCTTTAAAAATGTTATTTTGTCATTTTTACAATCAAAGGTTCTGATAAAGGCCTCATTTCCAAAATATATAGAGAATTGACTCTAATCTATAAGAAATCAAGCCATTCTCCAATTGATAAATGGTCAAAGGATATGAACAGACAATTCTCAGATGAAGAAATTGAAACTATTTGTAGACATATGAAAATATGCTCCAAATCATTATTAATCAGAGAAATGCAAATTAAGACAACTCTGAGATACCACTACACACCTGTCAGATTGGCTAGAATGACAGGGAAAGATAATGGGGAATGTTGGAGGGGATGTGGGAAAACAGGGACACTGATACATTGTTGGTGGAATTGTGAACACATCCAGCCATTCTGGAGAGCAATTTGGAACTATGCTCAAAAAGTTATCAAACTGTGCATACCCTTTGATCCAGCAGTGCTACTACTAGGCTTATACCCCAAAGAGATATTAAAGAAGGGAAAGGGACCTGTATGTGCCAAAATGTTTGTGGCAGCCCTGTTTGTAGTGGCTAGAAGCTGGAAAATGAAAGGATGTCCATCAATTGGAGAATGGTTGAGTAAATTGTGGTATACGAATGTTATGGAATATTATTGTTCTGTAAGGAATGACCAGCAGGATGAATACAGAGACTTACATGAACTGATGCTAAGTGAAATGAGCAGAAGCAGGAGATCATTATATACCTCAACAATGATACTGTTTGAGGATGTATTCTGATGGAAGTGGATCTCTTCAATAAAGAGAGCTTTAATTGATCAAAGATGGACAGAAGCAGCTACACCCAGAGAAAGAACACTGGGAAATGAATATAAACTGCTTGCATTTTTGTTTTTCTTCCCGGGTTATTTATACCTTCTGAATTCAATTCTCCCTGTGCAACAAGAAAACTGTTCGGTTCTGCACACATATATTGTATCTAGGATATACTGTAACCCATTCAACATGTAAAGGACTACTTGCCATCTGGGGGAAGGGGTGGAGGGAGGGAGGGGAAAAATTGGAACAGAAGTGAATGCAAGGGATAATGCTGTAAAAAATTACCCTGGCATGCGTTCTATCAATAAAAAGTTATTTAAAAAAAAAAGAATTTAGATGCTAAAAAAAAATGTTGTTTTGTAAGTTACAGTATATGAATGTTTTAGAATACTATTGTTCTGTAAGAAACGATCAACAGGATGATTTCAGAGGGGCCTGGAGAGACTTACATGAACTGATGCTAAGTGAAATGAGCAGAACCAGGAGATCAATGTACATGGCAACAAGACCATACAACGATCAATTCTGATAGACGTGGCTCTCTTCAACAATGAGAGGATTCAAACTAGTTCCAATGGTCTTGCGATGAAGAGTCATCTACACCCAGAGAGAGGACTGTGGGAGTTGAGTGTGGACCACAACATAACATTCTCATTCTTTCTGTTGTTGTTTGCTTGCATTTTGTTTTCTTTCTCACTTTTTCTTTTCTTTCTTGATCCAATTTTTCTTGTGTAACAAGATAACTGTATAAATATGTATGCATATATTGGATTTAACATATATTTTAACATATTTGTACATCATACTCACTTCTCAATGATTTCTTCCCCAACTCCAACCCCAGTCCCCAAATACCATAGAACCTTTGCTTGTACCAAGAACAACTAAGAAAAGGAAATCAATGTGTTGACTATGTCTAAAAATGTAACATTCATTCCATATCTACAATGCTACAACTCCTTTTCAACAAATACATATTTGATATTACTTCAAGATGCATTCATTAAAACATGCATTACTATAAGAAGAGCCCCACGAGGGAGATTAAAGAAGTCTTTATGCAGTAGGTTGCACTTGATTTGGGTCTTAAAGGAAAGATTGAAACTTGGCAAGTGGAACTAGAACTAAAGAAAGCATCATAAGCAATGAGTTTGGACAATGGCAAGTCCTTCCTTTTGGCTGGAGAGGAGTAACATGAGGTGAATCTGGAAAGGAAGCATGGAACCAGGTGATGGAATCCAAGTTCGGATGCTAAGATAATGAGCTTAAATGTTATTCAGTCAACAGTAGGGAGTTACTGAAGATTTTGAGCAGAGGAGTGAAATGAAGTTCTCCAAAGATTCCTGTCCTTCTGCCCTCCCTCCCTCTCTCTCATTCCTCACCACTTTCAGCTCCAGGCCAGGGCTCTGCCAGTGATGGATGGAGTGAAATCTGCATTCCCAAAAGCCTTTCAAAACTGATGGGATACAAATGATTCATTTGTTACAGCTGCTATTCAACCCAGCTGGCCAGCATCCAGAGGCAGCAGGCACGGCTGTCCATATTTCTCCAATGCTCTTTCTGAAGTGTGGGATATGAGACAGTAATTAGATTTAGGGGGAGAAGCTTGTCTGACGTCACCATGGCAATAGCAGGAGGGCTCATAAGTCAAATGGTGACAGCCACCAAAGATAAGGGATTCATTCTTAATGTAGAACCCATGGAAAGGAAGAAGAGAAAACTTGAGAGCCCAGTGGACCTAGGCTCAAATAATGATTCTGATACTACTTATATCACCTTGGGCAAGGGACATCACTAATGTGCTATCATTTTTTACAATTATTTCTATAATTTAGGAAATTGAGATAGCTAATAGTTAAATGACAGCTAATAAATGCCTGAGGCAAATTTGAACTCAGTCTTTCTGATTCCAAGTCCTGTGTCTCTAACCACACTACCACCTGTGATACTGGGCACTACTTCTTCCTATCAAATAGGACACTGATTTCTAGTTTCCTAAATTCTCTATATACCTTAGCCTTGGTCTCTATTAGCTTGGGCTTTATCCAAATTATACAGAAAGGAAGCCAATAATAATTGCTTATATTTATATGGCACTTTCTGGTTACAAAATGCCTTCTACAATAATGGATGGCATTTGTTTGGTACTTTACAATTTATAAAGTACTTTAGGCACATTATCTCATTTGATCTCCACAATAGTTCTGTGAGATAAATATTATAAAGTATTATTATCAGCTCCATTTTAAAGAGTGGGAAACTGAACATCACAACGATTTAAATGATGGCCCCAAATCCCTCCACTTGTCAGCTGGAGCACTGGGGACTGGAACGCAGGCCTCCTGATTCCAAAGCAAGGCTCCTTTCTACTGTGCCAAGAGTCACTTACATTTATGAAGAGATTTCATAAGTGGATGGAGCCCTCTTTCCACAAGAATCTCATGAAGTAGGAAATGAAAATATGATTACTCCCACTTTACAGATGAGCAAACCAAGATACAGGAAGTCTAGATTTGTCATTGTCTTGTCTATCAATCACATAGTTAGTAATTGTCTGAAGTAGGATTCGAACCCGGTGGTTTTCTGTCCATCGTTGGACTCCATGCTACTTCTATCGTTTCATTTACAGAGAACACAGATAAGATGGCTAGAAGGGAATCCATCGTGATACTCTTAGGACTATAGGAGTAAAGCAAGTTAAGCTAAGGTCAGCTGGCTTAGCTAAAAAAGAACACTGAATCAGGACTCAGAAGAGCTGAAACAAAGCCTATCTCTATCACTGATTAGCTGGGTGACCTCGAGCAAATTATTTCATCTTAAAATGAAGCGATTGAATTGGATGGACTCTAAGATGCTAACACCTTTGACAATCTATATATACAACTGCATATGGACACATTAACTCATTTCAATTTTCAGGTATTCCCTACTACTCCACGTTCCCCTGTTTTGGATGAATGAATAGCAGATAATAGGGAGAGTAAAGTTGCTTGCCCACAGAGGTCCCAAGTCTGGCTTGGTTCACACTACAGGGACAGATAATGTGTTCTCATTGTAGTTTGTTCAGGATGCAAGGACTACTGATGTCTGTTCAACTGCTGTTCATTCCTCCAGAAAGGGAATAGAAAACAAAGGGAACAAGCATTTCTTAAGCTCCTCCTCCTCCTACTCCAGGTACCAAGCTAGCTGTTCTTTTTGACTCTCAGAATTAGGAGTGTTTCCCTTTCTGCCTCTGCCCTTTAAAGATGATTTTTTTACTTACAAGACAAGCCTCAAGCTTCTGCACAGACAGGGATCCTACTGGGGGGCCTAGATCAGGAAATGGATAATGATTTAGCCCAAATTTTTCCTACTGGATACAAAAACAGATGATGTAAAGGAAAAAGCAGTAGACTAGGAAACAGGACACCCAAAGTCAAATCTTGGATAAGTTGCTTCAGCTCTCGCTGTAGAATTATAAGTTGCAGAGAAGTTGAATCTGTCAATAAATAACAGTGATACTGACTTAGCTAAAGTGGCTGGGGCACTGGACTTCAAAATCAAATATCTCCTTCAATACTGAACTAATTTTGTGACCCTTGTCATTCACAGGTCACTTAACTCTCTCTGCCTCAAAGCCAACTGCTGAGGGCCTCTGTTTTTTCATGTGTAAAATGTGGATAACAACAGTATGTTCCTGACAGTGTTGTTGCAAGGATCAAATAATATATAAAGGGTTTTGTAAACTTTAAAGCATTACATAAATGCAAGTTAATATCATATACTTTTTTATCCCTGGGGCCTAGACCATAGGACATATTTATTGAACTGAATTGCCACAATATATGGCTAAACAGTGAGGATGGTTGAAGGCACTTTGAATTGGCCTGTGATGTAGAAGAACTAGATTCTGGTTTAGCTTTAGATTGAGTGATCTTCCACAAGATAGTAACCTAGGGTTATCTGAACCTATAGAATACAACACTTGTCTCTACAGAATAAAATACCTGAATCTATAGAATCTTCTATGTTTTACAGGTTCTTAAAGATTCAAGTATTTTAAAAAGAAGAAAACAAAAGAAGAATTAGACAGTGTGCTAGCTTTGCAAAAAATATTCTTTACTCTCCCAGAATTACTGAGAAAGAGAGTAAGAAAAACTTATACCTTTTTAACCTTGGGCAGACCACATTTCTCTCTGGGTCTCTATTTCCTTTCCTGTAAAATGAGAGAGTTGGACTAAATGATCTCTAAGTCCCTTTCTAGCTCCACAATCCTATGATCCCATTACCCTAAATCACCTTCCTTGGGGGAGGGAGAGCCATTCAGCAGTTGGTGTAAGCTGGGAAATCTGAACGATTTATTTGCAAGATCCTTTGCTTTACATTCAGTCTGACTGAAGCCTTACAATCTGCAGGGAGGAAATTAATCCTGGCACACACTGGCCATAGCTTCCTGAAGAAGATGCCTTTATCCAGGGGCCACCACAGCTGGCCTGGGTGAGGGAGCTACTAGTAAAACAAGGTGTCCTCTCTATTTTCATGCAAATTGCCTCCCCAGCCAGTGCCATAGGGAGATGCACATAGTGGGCTGCTACCACCACTGAGCTGGGAGAGGCCATGGCTGCTGGGCTGTGTGTCTCTGGAAAAGCTTTGAATACACAGATAAGGCAAAAGGATCATCAGGAGACCTCCAGCACTTGAATAGAAAGAAAATATCGAACAACAGAGAGAAGGGATTTCAGGGGTAGGGACAGAGTGTTCAGAACACTGAGACACTCCCCTCTCCTCCCTCCCTGTTGACCCTCCTTCTCCCTTTGCTACATGAAGAAAAGCCTGTGCTGATTTGGTAGGAATACACCGAGTCTGAGGAAGCTCCACTGGGGTCGGGTATTAGAGGGAGAATTGGTTCAAATGTCCCTGGCAAAAGCAGCCCCCCTCCACCCCATTCTCCTCTCCCCCTACCCACTCCCTCCCACCCCCAGAGTCAATCACATCTAAAGCTGAGCCCATGGGCAGGGCACCCCTTGTGCCACCTGGAGAGAGAGAGGGAAGGGGAAATAAGCCCCCAGGATGGCTGCTTCCAAGAGCATCTGTTCTCCTACAATGCTGCTGTTGCCACCAGACAAGGTGGGCTGGGGAAAGGGCCCATGACAGGGGAACAGTAGCCCACCCCCATGCTGGTTACCTAATGCCAAGCATCAGACAGGGCTGGGGAAGGCAGGAATGGCATTTTGTCACCCGCAATCAAGCATATGCCTTAAAGGGAATCTGTATATAGAGAAAAGCAGATGACAGACATCTCTGCATATTAAACTGTAGCTGACTAGAGCGTACCTCGCCTCCCGCAGCCTTTGCAATCTGCCTTAGAGACAACTGCTAGACCGGGCTGTGTTAAGTGGAATGGGATGCTCTTCTTTCCACCATTCATTTATTTGTTTGTTGATTTGTTTTATTTATTTTAAAGATCCTTTTTAAAATTCTAGGTGGATAAAGCAAACATACTACCCAGGTTCCCCCTCCTTTCTCTCCACTCAATGTGTTTTCATTAATATAAACTGTTTGCAGTGGGCAAATTAATTCTGGAAATGGTCTTCATACATGACCGATCATTCTCCTGGTGAAGAGAATGTATGGCGGGCAGAAGCCCTTCCCAATGGGGCAGGCACCAGAGATCTTAGGTAAACAGAATGATAATGACAACAATAATGGTCCGAGGTTTTAATAATGGCCAGGCTTCAAAAGCATCCTGTTTCATTCTCCACATTTTTATAATTCTGCTGTGTCTGAAGTCGTTCAGGCTGTAACACTGGCTCCAGGGCATACAGAACTTCTTTCTGTATTGCTGATAATGGGCAAACAGGAAAACATCTGTAGAAGCAACATAGTGGAGTGGGAGGGAATACTGCTTTTAGAGCTGGATGACCTGGTCTGAATATATGCTCATTCCCACTTTTATGATCATGGCAAGATACTTTACCTCTCTAAGACTCAGTTTCCTCACCTGTAAAAATAAAGGGTTGGTGAGGTAACTTGTAAAGAGATGATCCTATGATTCAGGGCCCAGCGACCTTTACTTTAATGCCTGGACAGGCCCATGAACTCACTAATCAATGGGCAGGCCATTCTATCATGCAGACCATTCACACCTTGTCTTATATCATTAGATTAAACCCTCCCTAGAGAAAGCTATCCAGTACCCTCAAGGCTTTCCTCTAAAAATATCTTTGGGGGATCTTTCTTAATGGGGATAAGGCAGAGAGATGGGAAGGAGAAAAATGTGGACCTGAAAATAAAGCTAAATTTAAAAAATGTTTCAGGGATTTCAGGGCAATATTCTGGTAATATGTCTGTCACCCATCTTTCTTATCAGGAAGATTGATCTTCCCCCTATTCTGGTTGTACCTGTCCTTGGTAATAATGCCTTTGGTATAAATTCTTGCATATGAATTATCACTGGTTATATGCTACAGTCTGCTAATACCCACCATTGGGTTGTTGGGTCACTTGCACTCACAATGCTTTAGAAATCATGACATTTCATAAGGAGCAGCCAGCAGCATCATTTGGAGAGTGCTTCAGTACTCCTGGCATCTGTAATTTCATTAGTGTATGTGAACTAGAGCACAGCCTCTTTGTGATTTGATTAGTGGCCTTCAAGAATTGCTATGGCTTATAAATTCTTCATCCTATGGCCAACTATGGAGATGAATCTTTTGGAAGCTGGTCCAGGTATACTCACGCCAATGCTAAGCAAATCCTTAAAACCTTTAAGAACCATGACACAGCAAAGTATTAGAATTAGGTATTCCCTAGGACCATATTGGTCTTAAAAAGATAGATTTTTAGCCAAATTGATCAAGAAAATTAAAAAAAAAAATTGAAGTCAAAAAATAAAATAAAATAATACCAAAAAAGGTGGATTTTTACAACTTCAGTAAGCTTAAGATCATTGAAAGTATGATTAGCTTTCCCAAGTATCACCCTGCCTGATCTGGTCTATCTTGAGTATAATTCAGGAATCTGCAAACTGTTACGGCTCATAGGCCAAATCTGACCTCTCAATTTTTGTACAGCCCAGGGGCTGAGAATAGTTTTTATATTTTTAAATACAATAAGGCTTTACTTAAACAAAGTAAAAAACAATTCTCTGCTCCTGGGATTACAAAATAAGAAGCAGGTCAGATTTGGCTAGTCAGCCATAGTCTTGCTCTAGTTCATTACCCATTTGTAGCACGTGTCCTAGATATATGTACTGC
Organism: Antechinus flavipes; assembly: GCF_016432865.1. Taxonomy (NCBI): domain Eukaryota; kingdom Metazoa; phylum Chordata; class Mammalia; order Dasyuromorphia; family Dasyuridae; genus Antechinus; species Antechinus flavipes. The sequence continues at coordinate 515,207,989 of NC_067400.1, forward strand.
AAACTAAATCCATGGGTTGCCAGTTCATCTGCATGTCATAAACTGTGAAATAGGCAGCCTTTAACTGCTCTCCCACCTGATAATAATTCACATTTTTCTCTTGTAATTGATTAACAAATCACCTTCCCCATAACCTCATGTGGTACGTAGTACATACAAGTATCATGACTCCTGTTTGATAGGTAACTGAAGCCCAGAGCTGGGTTCGGGGACACGTAGCTGTTTGTCAAGCCAAGAGTCAATTAACTCCAGAGAAGCAAAGAAAGCAGGTGGAAAGCCACTAGCACGGTATAGAGTAAGTCCTCAGTTTCTTGGTCTGTGTCCTAAAGCACAGCAAATGGAGACAGGGAATAAAATGCTTTCTGAATTACAGCAGAAACCATAAAAATCTGGAAATTAGAAAAGACTTGTGGCCTCCACAATTTAAGGTGTGCACCTATGAGTGCACCTAAGGTTTGCACTCGGTAGAGTGTTCATTGGCCAGCAAATAGTGAAAATGGCTAAGTGACTAATTGGCTATGACATTCTCTAGGTCATGGTTTCCTCATCTCTAAAACAAGCAAATTAGACAAGATGCAGGAATTCTCAAACTTTTTGTGTTATAGACTCTTGGCAGTCTGAAGAATCCTATTGACCCATTTTCAAAATAATATATTTAAACATGCAAAATAAGATGCACAGGATTACAAGTGAAGACACTTATATTGAAATATAACATCTTTTTTTCTTTGTTTAAAGAAAAAAAAACTAACCACAGATGAAGAAAACCTGGACTAGAGGATCTCTAAGGTCCCATCCAAGCTCTGACATTTTCTGAATCTATGGGTCCTTAATGAAAAGTGACCCCAGGGTCTCTCAGCTGTCAGAGAAGAGGAAGACATTAAAAACCTAGAGGGAAACATTGTCAAAGTTGGAGGTTGTGTGTGTATGTGTGTGTGTGTGTGCGCGCACACACACACACGCACATGCTGGGGGCAGATAGTTGGGACTCAGGAGGAGATTTTGGTTGGGGAAGGGGGATGTAAGCTCTCCAGGAAAGCAATGTAGACTTCTGGCATCTCCCAAATTTGGCTTCTCCTTCTTAATGTGGCCATGCTTCTCTGCTAGCCGCCACATCCAGTCATGAGCTCCTGCCTCTGTAATGAGGAGTGATGTATAATTGATGAAAGCACAATGTGATACAGTCACAGAAACCTCGTCTGCTAGAAGACATCTGTTCAGCACACAGAATTCACTCAGCCACTGTCACAATGCATTTACTGTACTGGATGGGAGGCTCCCAGAACGTACGCAGGCCATGCAAGCTGAGATCTCTGTAATATTATATATCTTTGGATGGAGAGAGGCAAAAAATCCATGCATTTCTTTGAGGTATTTATGTGTCAAGGGCCATGTTCCTTTCGCTTTTGCCTTTGAGCATGCATTTCTTTAGAACTCTTTCCATAAATTTCCCGGGTTCTCTGATGGGCTTTTAATAGGACTCCACAGCTGCTGACTTCCCCTCTACCCCCATCCCAAATTTTCCATCAGGAGAAGAAAGCTTTTGGGGAGTGAGTGGGAATGACACAGGGATGCAGCACAGACCATGGCTACTGTTGACTTTGCCTTCTGAAACCAACATCCTCTTGGTGTACGTCCCCAGTAATGGTGGTAGCTGCATGGCCAAAAAAGACTACTGGGCTAGGAATCAGGAGATCCTAGTCTCATCTGCAGAGTGGGAGATACTTTAATGCACTATATAAACAGGAGTTAATGCTCCTCAGGGTTCCTCCAACAGGGTCTGCGGATATTGTTGGTGAACATAGAAGTGGGCTGTAGGGAGATTGGGGACAGGATCTGTCTGTGAGTATGCTAGTACTGTCAGGGAAAGGTCATAAGTGGTAATTCTGGCAAAATGACCAAGTCAATCAATGTTGACTTGGAATAATCAAGAGAGGGAAAGGGGTTCTAGGAAGGAAGTCTGAGGTCAGCCTCACAGTGAAGCTTTGGAACCTTCTCTACTCTTTTTTTGCCAAGTCATTTCCCTCTGTCTTCAAATCATTCAAAACACTCCTAGGGAACCTTCACTGTATAACATTCTCCTAGCTCTAATTACTCAGTATTCCTTCCCTATTTTCACTCAGTTCAGATTCTATCAATTTGTCTTTGTTTCTGTGAACTATATCAACAAAATGAGCAATCAACCCAGGCCTTTTCCAAAAACGTGAAGTGACTTGCTCCAAAATGATGGGAGTGGACTGGATGATCTCCAAGCTCTCCAAGGTTCAGATAATTTATGATTCTTTAGAAAGTTTTCTGTGTGCTATAGAAAAAGAGAAAATGCCTCTTCCAAAGGCACTGTTAGAGCCACTAGTTCTCATATTTTCAACTTCAATTCAATAAAACTTTAGAAAGAATGGATGGGGAAGTGAAAAGGATAATGGATTTGGAGTCAAAGCATTTGCCTTGGAGAACCATACATTCCATTTAAAATGTAAGTGACTTTGACCCAATCATTTATCTTTTCTAGTTGCATGGTTGTTTTTCAGTTCGGTGTCTAACTCTCCATGATCCCATTTGGGATGTTCTTGGCAAAGATACTGGAATACTTTGAAATTTCCTTCTCCAGCTCATTTTACAGATTAGAAAATTGAGGCAAACAGTGTTAAATTACTTGTCCAGCTAATAAGTGTCTGAGGATAGATTTGAACTCTTTCTGACTTTAAGTCTAATACTCTCTTTGTTGAGTCAGTCTCTGTAGATCTTCAATGACAGGAAGCTCATTACTTCCTAATAAAAAGATCCATTATACTCTTGGACAACTTAAATTAATAGGGAGTCTTCATATCAGACAGAATTTGTCTGCCAGATCCAGCCATTGTTTGTAGCTCTGCCCTTTATTCAGGAAGAAGAATTTTGACCAGCTTTCCATATGAGGATCCTTCAGATACTAAGAGGCAGCTATCATGTAGTTTCCTTCCCATTTCTTCAATCTAAGTTACTCACTTCCTTTAATAGATACTTAAAATAATCTCTCAGACACCTCCCATTTTCTTCATTCAAATAACCATCACACATATGAACTATCTCCAAATCTTTCAAAATGTTTTCTTTGCCTCAAATCTCTCCCCACTCTGATCCATCCTTCATTCAGCTCCTAAAGTGAGATTTCTAAAGCATGGGTCTGACCATGGCAATTCCTCCCCCTACTCACTAAACTCCAGTGGATCTTCATTATCTCCAGGAACAAAAATAAAATCCTTTGCCATTTAAAGCTCCTTACAGCCTGGCCTTTTCTCACCTTTCCTGCCTTCTGACACTTTCTCCCCCTCCATACAGTCTATATTTTAGCTATATTTACCTAATTTCTGTTACTTAAACATGATACTGATGTCATGACTTTATGAGTTTGCTCTGGCCATCCCAGATACCTATAGTCAGGTATCTCCTTCCATCCCTTCTTCTCTCCATCTAATTCTTAGAATCCTTGAGTTTCTTCAAGACCTACCTTTAATATTATCTTCTCAGACCCAAACCAAGAATCATATATATCCCAAGACCATCGAGCCAGCCAATAATATTTTCTTTAAGAGATTATTGCCCCAGTCTTTCTAGAGGCTAAAGTTTTACCCTGTAAGGTTAAAAGTCCATCTGTTCTGAATAGGTATAATATATGCATGATTATTTACATGATGTCTCTTCCATTAGAATGTGAACTCCTTGAGAATAGGAACTATTTTTATATTTTTTTGTATTCTCAGTATTCAGTATATATCTCAGTATTCAGTATATATTGTGACACACAGTAAACACATAAATGTTTATTGACTGATGAACTAACTGACAAGGTCCTATTTCCAGTCCCATTAAGATTCTAGTCATTCCTTTCTAGATATAGTTCAGCTTTTCAATGTCTATCCCAAAATGTGGCACTTAAAACTGAATATAACACTTCAGATGTGGGCTGAACATAAGACTTTCCTTTCTCATTCTGGGAACTGTGTCTGTGACTTCATGCTGTAGCATGAAGGAAATGAGTTCGTTAAAAAGGGTCCATTTTCTATTTCAGATAAAACAACAAATGAGAAGTTCCAGCTGTTTACAAGAACCAGGACATCCACCTGGGATTCCAGAGTTTGTTAAACATTTCTAGAACAGGGTATCTAGGAAACTCATATTTATCTAGCTGTATTCCCTCTTTCTTCTCTACCTTGCTAGCTTTCCTAGGTCTCTGGCTTGTAATCTTCTTGGGGAAAGTCTCACTTCACTCACAAGTTTTGTGATGTCTGCACCTATGGACAGGTTGGGGGAGTAGAGGAGGGGAGTGTCTCCCACCCTTTTTCACTCAAAGATGGGACTCTCTTATTGTTCAGCTTCTCTATCTGCTTCTGCCTTTTGACAGTTTTGATGATGGGATTCTAGTAATTCATTGTTACCTTTGTCAAGGTGGCACTCCTCTGCTACTCAGCTGTGTCTTTCTTTTGAACCATCCTGCTTTGCATTTCTATGATGGGCTTCCTCTTGCCTAATATAATTATTACTGTCTGTTTCCATCTCTTCCTCTACTTTGTGTCTTGATGTAGTTCCACGACAGAATTGAAGGGTGTGGGAGTAATATGTTAGGGCTATAATAAGGAAGAGTTTCCTCATCATGGGGACAAACACAAGATTAGGTGACCAAGGAAAGAATTGGGTCCTTTTTCTCTGAAAGGAATAAAAACCAGTACAAAACCTCATTTGGGAAAAAACATAGGAGATTACCTTATTCAACTCTGTCACTGCAGAAAAATTGAGGTCCAGACATAGGAAGTGCCTTGTCCAGAGTCACCTAGTTAGCAGCTACAATTATATTTAGATTTTCTGATTTGAAAACCAGTGCTTTTTACACTATGCTATATATTTTATTATCTCTTGTAGCACTAAGCTTCCATGGTTTCTCCTGCTTAGTCTCTTCTGTAAAAGCTCAATAGAGGAGGAGAAATGTAACTTCCTTTTTTATTAGTGCATTTCACTGTCTCACAATCTTTAAGGCCAGGAAGAGGTTTTTAATTTATATTATACTTTGAGTACCTACTCCGCTCATCTGGTGGATCAAAAACAGCCTTCATACTCAAAATTTAACACAGCAATTACTTTTCTTCTGTACAATGTCCAAGCATCTAGTCTCCCTGGATGGAGGGAAAAGAAGCAGCAGGGAATGGTAAAGTGAAGTTGGGAGCAAAGGGAAGCATAAAAAAGATATAAATGGATAAAAAACAAAATGTCATGTTTCAGGCTACAAAAGAGATCATGTGGTAGCAAGAGACTTATTAATAAATTCTTTTTTGTTCCCTATTGTCTATGATAAATGATCACACTCAGCATCAATAACAGCAAACATCCCAAGGAAAGAGATATACACATAAGCCCATCGCTCCTGCAGAAAGCAGCGAATTGAATTCAATTTTAGTTTTGAAGGCAAATTTCACAGCTCTAAACAAAATTATCTTAGAGAACTGCCATCACCACATGTGTAATAAATGTAAGAAGATCGTAGCTAAAGTAGGGGAATGTTTCCCTTGAGTTGTAAAAGAACTCAAGCCACTGCTTGGTGAAGAATTACTATGCTTAAGTCCAGGTCTTTAGAAACTATAAGGTTCTTTTAAAACAGAATTCTTACTAAGAAGCACTACATTCCCAGAACTTCAGATTATTACCAGATCACTCAGAACTTGCTGTTACTCTCCAACAAATCCCAGCAGGGTTCCACAAAAACTCATAGAAGTCAGTAACAGGTGGGAGAGGAGAGATAGGGTTGGAAGCCACATTTCTAATTGCAGCTACACATTTCTCTTCCTGGGTGTGATTCCAAGAAAGTCAGGTTTTAGAAACAGAATGTAAGATGAATAACCAGCCCATCCTTCAATCACTGCTGAAGGAGTCTGAATTTTGCTCTGCTCTTGGGAACTGCTGAAGGCAGTATATAGTCTGGGGGAAAATGGGAGATGGGGAAGCATGGCGATGGGGGATTACTGGGGCTTTATGTTCAAAGAGCCTCATCCCCTGAGTACTCATCATGACAGGGAAGGGTATTTAACACTTGGGAAGAAGATACTTGGCTTAGAATACATAAGCACACTAGGATGCTAACTGATAATTACTCTAAAAGGTTGTATGGTAAAAAAGAGAGAGAAACCTGAAGCCAGCTTTGGGATCAAATAGTTTGGCATTTACAAGGTTTCTGTGTTAGTGGATTTGTCACTGCTGTGGGCTTTTTTTTCCCTTGGCAAAGAACAGTTACTGTGATGAGCAGTCGTATAAAGCACAATATAAATTTTTATTATTATTGGACTGGTGCTGCTGCTGGAACTGCACCGTTCTGCATGGAGGTTTTCAGATGTATTATAATTACATTCGGTAGGTTTGCAAATAATGACATAACCCAGTCACCTTACTGTGAGTATGATTTATTGCAAATAACAAAATGTTATTATATGGAAATTAGTCTCCACACAACAGCAGACCGGAGGGGAGAGTGCCCAGAGCCACTTTAATCACCAAGATAGTAAGCAGGAGCATTTCAGTACCCTGGACAGCACCAAGCCTGTACCTCTTGACCCCCTTGGCCCTTAAGGGCTCTTTAAGAAGTAGAATCATTAAGAAAAGTATGTAAGTGAGGGGCAGTATATGTTTAAAACTTGCTTTTCAAAGATAAGAAGAAATCTTTTCTGACACTGGGAGAGTGAGCTGCTGTTGATATTAGGGCCCTACTCCTGCTTTTACTTGTATACCATCTTCACAATCCCCTTTCTTTCATTTCTGCTTTATCAGTGTGGCTTCTCTGACAGCTAGCACTCAGGAAACAATGGGAGCTGTAGTCCCGCTTCTGCCACTAAATTTCTACATCATATTGGTCACACTGCTTCTCTGGGCCCTCGATTTGGGTCTTCTCATTGATGGATTATGTGGTCTCTAAGATTTCTTCCAGATCTAGCAGCTTACCTTGAAAGTATTCTCTCACTCCACACCCCTCTCTTAATATCCAATCCATTACCTTGGCCCATCTATTTTGCCTTTGTAGTGTCTCTCACAATAATCTTTTTCTCTTCCCTGACATTATCACCATCATGGTTCAGATTCTCCTCCCCTGGACTATCAAAGTATCTTGCTGGTTGGTCTGTCTGCCACAAGTTTCTCTCTCTCCCCACCCCAGTTCATTCTGCGCTCATTTGACAAAATGATCATCCTACAATACAGGTCTGTTAATGTCATCTTCTTTCTCAAATAAACTTCCAATCATCTCCAGTATCAAATAAATAATCCTCTATTAGGTATTTAAAGTCCTTCATAACTTTTCTCCTTCCTTCCATTGCAAATTTTTCTAATAATCTTATACTTATATCCTTGCCTCCCCCATATTCTTTAATCAAGTGATGCTGGTCTTTTTGTTTTTATTTTTTTAACAAGACACTCCATCTCCCACCTTTGAGCATTTTCACTGGCTATCTTGCAAGCTGTACTTCCTCATCTCCACTTCTAGCTTCTTTGAAGATCCTGCTAAAATTCTATTTTCCACAGGAAATCATTTCTGACCCTACCTTAATTCTAGTGCCTTCACTTTGTTGATTATCTCCCTTGTATCTTACATATATTTTGTATATACATGGGTATTTGTATGTGGTCTCCTTCATTACAATATATGCTCTTTCAGAGCAGGAACTATTTTTTGCCTGTATTTTTTTTATTTTGTACAAATTTTGTATTTGTATTTTTGTATTGAGCCTCCTTAACAGATGTCTATTGACTATTGCCTGACTGATTCAATTGTAATCTTGGAGAGATAGTCAATCAATCATTTCAATATTAAATATGCGTTAAGCATCGAATATGTATCTGGTTTTGTGCTGTGTGCTATGGAAAAGATAAGGAGTTTGATGATTTTCCAACCAAGTTGTGAGACAAGATGTACATATGGGAGAATATAATTAACAACAAGAGGTAGTGTATTAGGTAGAGTGAAGTTCTGGGTCATTAAGTACAAATTAATCGCGTCAAAACCAAAGGAACATGGAGTCTGCTAAGAATGATGGTAGACTGTTATTATTTAAGTCGTATTTGATTCTCTGTGACCCCATTTGAGGTTTACTTGGCAAAGATACTAGGATGGTTAGTCATTTCTTTTTCCACTTCATTTTACAGATGAGGAAATAGAGGCAAAGAGGTTGTGACTTGCCCAGGATCTCACAGCTACTAAGTGTCTGAGGCTGGAATTGAACTTAGGAAAATGAGTCTTTCTGGCTCCAGGGTCAGCAGTCTATCCATTGAGTCACCCAGCTGTCTCATGAAGGTGGGAAAGTTCATCAATTATGTGAATTACATTAGGCACTTCCTCATATCCAATCTGGTCAAAGCAATATATTTTTTCCCCAAAAGATCAGTTTTCATGTTGAGGAAATTAGAGGAGAATCTGGCAATTCCAAATTGTTCAGTTGACAATATAAAGGAGTCTTTACCCTAGGTTTTACTTGAGCCTTCCTACAGGGGATCTCTTTGTGGGAGGGTATTTAAAGGAAGGCTGATGTAGGAGGTAAACACTCTCTAAGCCATGTCATTTGTAAGCTGAGCCACATTTAATGTAACACAACATAATATTTATGAGACACCCACTATGTGTGACTCCTGTCCTCACACCTATCACTTCTACATGCATGTTTTGATACTAAGAATGGACTATAACGCTAAGGTATGCAAGAGGTTTTCACTAACAACTTTTCTTTTCTGAATTAAACCCAGCAGCCTCAGGTAGAAGTGCATTCACGGCCTCCCCCAGCTCATTTCATATCCTAAAATACAAAACATAATACAGTGTAAAGAGAATTTTGTACATGGAGTTAGGAGACCTCAGTTTAAATTTTGTCCCTCAATCTAGCTAGTAATGTGACTCTAGGCAGAACTTCTTACTTTTCTGAAGAGTTCCCTGCTTCCATCCCCTATATCTAAAATGGGTCCATTGATTCTTACGCCATTTACTGGTATATATATGATTGGGAGGGGATAATGAAAATTCCAAATGCAAATCATAAAGTACCATATAAATAGAGTTTGTTCAATTTTGAAGTGCTGCATATAGTACATCAGAGTTGTTGTTATGCCTCTTATTTATGCATTTAAAGGAGGAATATGAGAAAGAATATTGTGCATTTGGAGAAGAGAGTCAAAGTCAGCATTCATTTTTTTGCATGGAGTGCACTCAGTTCAGCAGAACCAAAGTGAATTAAGCCTTTAGCTCAAAATCTGGATTGTACAGTGTGTACAATCTAAATTGATTAGAAGGCTCTGAGAGTATAGAGAAAGCTAGGTGAACATTAGCTTTGTGGCAGACACAGAGTTTTTTTCTCTTTCTTGTTCACTGTTAATTCTCTAACCACGTTTCTCTAGGCCTTAACTTGGAGCACCATAAGTTTTTAAAGGATAAAGTGCATTAAGAGTTTAAATGCTTGGAAAGCTATCACTCTGTGACATTTTAATAACACTAATGCGGTTGGAATTTACAGAATTATCACAGTAATACGGATCTCAACACCAGTTTCCTTTTGGTGATTAGACAGGATTCCCGAGCATGGTAACATGGGAACCTCTGCCATTGCTGAGGTTCAATGGATCATAATGTGTTCTCCAGCAAATCTAAATCCTCATGCCTTCTTCTAAGATTTCTTCTCTCCTCAATGAGGCTCTGGGAATTGGTGATATTAACACCAATCTTATATTTTATGACCACAGGCAAGCACAATCTATTTAATAAGAATTACAAAATATTGGAACCTGTGAGTCTTGCCTTAGAGAAGGAAGGGATCTTAAAGAGAGTATCTAGGCCAGTGGTTCTCAACCTTTGGGCTGTTGTTTAGTTACTACACACTGAGAATTTATCTGTGCATTAAGTAGTATGTTTCCATTTTATTTAGCTCCAACAAAAGATGCAGCTTCTATCATATGGATTTCTTGATATTTTTAATGTTAAAAATGGATCCTTACACTAAAAAAGGTGGGAATGACTACTATCACCTAGAATCTTTCTTTTAAAAAGGAAAACTGAAGCCCAGTGAGAGGAAATTAATTGCTTAAGGTTACACAACTGGCCAGTGACAGTCATGGTTAGAACTCAAATTTCTATATCCTTAGCTAGACCGTGGTTTTCTATGTTTAGGGTTGGTCTGGACCTTTTTCAGGAACATAGAACCATTAAGAGTAGTCTTGAATTAAATTTCTATTTAATTATTTATAAGTTATATATGTATCATATTAGTAGTTATATATATATCACAAAACCTACAAGCAATAGGAAATTTAAAAGAATAAAAAGAAGATGAAATAATATTTAATCACAGAGTTAATAGATAGCTAATGAATTTTATTGAGTAGAAAGAGAGACATAGTCAGATCTGTACTTTGGAAAAATTACTTTGGCAGCTGGGATGCATTGGAATAGGACACACTTGAGGTGAAGGGAGGCAATAATGAAGTTATGTAATGATCTAGGTGAGAGGGAATGGACCAGGACTTTGCACATAAAGAAAAGGGAACAATGGGAGAGACACTGGGTATGTGAGGTGAGGAAAAACAAGTGCTGAAACTGTGGACCAGGGTGACATTGATTAGAAGAGTTCTGGGGATTATATAATGTAATGAATTCTGTGATGAACAATCCAATCCAATCCATGTCTATAGCTTGCACCCTCGGTAGCCTACTGAAGAAAGGATTTATTAAGTACCTATTCTGTCGTAGGCAAGGTCTAAACACTTTACAACTGGATCTTTACGATCCAGTTACCCTAGAAGGTAAGTACTATTATCTCTTCTTCATCAGTGAAGAAACTAAGGCAGACAAAGGTTAAGTGAATTCTTTAGGGTCTATTCCATGCCTGAGGCTGGATTTGAACTCCAGACTAGATGCCATATAGCCACTTAAAATGAAATGGGGGGAGGTAGGAGTCTTACCCACTAGTCATTTTCTGAGGGACAGCTGTTGGGACAAGGTGACAGTGGGACAAGGAGTGGATATTATGGAGATCTGGGGAAATTTTCCCAACGTCACCTGCACAGGTGCTGCTATTCATCCCAAGGTATCAGATCAACTATGATTATCCGGAGAAATCAATGACTGATTCAAGGTAGAAGTTGGCAGCCTGTACAGAGGAGGCATGGGAACAGAAGAGAGGAGTGTTGGGGACAAATCTTCTTAGCCTTTGATTCAATGATCATGTTAGGCCTGAAATTAGATCATTTGAAATCAGGCTATGCTTACCTCAAGGGGGCCATACCCCATCCCACCCTTTGGAGCTACTGATCTACAGGACAAAGTCCAAATTAATATTTCAAGAATTTAGAGTCTTCCATCATAGTGAGCCCAATCTTGTCTTTCATTTCCACCATGTGAACAATCTTTTTCAGGCAGTCTGATAGCTATAGCCTGAGAATACATACCACATACACATCTACCCCCACATTTTGCATATTATTCCCTTAATATTCATATTATTTCTTTTTCTCTAATTATATACATCAATTATATCTTTCATGATATCTTCTAGTTCATGATTCCAAAATATTTTTGTACTACTCATTAGTTGCTATTTGTTATTTGAATTCTGACTCGTACAAATCTTGTCCCTCCAATGAGATTATAAACTTCTTGAGAGCAGAGGACATGCCCTATATTTATTCTGAATTCCCCATATCACCACATGAGCCTGGGCCTCCTGTAGGAACTTAGCAATCTTTACTGAATGGATAAGTGAATGAAGTGAATAAAATAACAAAACAAGGAGAGTGAGTAAATGAACAGAGCCACCAGATTCTGGCCAATGCTTTTTATCATCTTCACTGTATGTGTCTGGGCCCCGCTACTCTAGGGGAAAGTCTCCCTCCAACCCCACAACTGGCAGATGCCCCAAGGTAGAACTGTCTGTCCAGGAATACAGAGTGCATTTTTTCATTGTTAACATTCATAATGATCCCAAAGGTGACTTTCCTGAGGAGGATGAGTATTTGCAGGGGATTTTCCCTAAGCTCTCTCCATCTCTGCCCTAGATACCATGATAATAAATTATAGAAATCTGGCTCAGAAATTAAGACCAATTTCTTTAGCCTGTCATTTTAGATCCTTGACAATCTAATAATGCCCTATATTCCCAGGTTTATTCCATTCTAATCCTTAACAGGAAGTCCTGGGTATCTACAATCAAGTTCAAATCTATGTTCAGGCACTTACTAGCTATGGGATCCTGTGTATCATAATTTTTTCAACTGTAAAATGAAATAACAGCAGCATTTACCTCAAAGGATCAAGTGAGATAATATTTATAAAAGCACTTAGCACAGTGCCCCAAACCTAGTAGATCCTGTAGAAATGTTTACTCCCCCTTTCCCTTTCCTCATCATGTGCTCTTTATTTCAGCCAGTTAGGATGACAATGCAGAAATTGTATATCTCCTCACCTCTGAATCTTTCCTCCCATTTTTGCTTGGAACACTTTTCTTCTTCTATTATCACTTCTATCTCTTCCCATTGAAATCCTGTTGACTGTCTACTTTTAAAACCTAATTCAGATGCCACATCCTCCATGAATCTTTTTCTTTGTTTTTTTGCAGTCAAGCTTTGTCTCTCTTCTTACTTTGTGAGAGGTAGCCTGGTATGTATGGATAAAGAACTGCTTAAAAATCAGAAAAATGTGTGTTCAAGTTCTCCCTGTGACACATACTTGCATTGTGATTGTATCTTTAAGGATACTAAGCAACTTTATGGGATTATAAATTGTCAGCCTGCATTGATGGAATAAATGTCTTCATCTGGGAGCCATCTATAACAGTGAAATTGCAGATTTAATCCTATGTTTTATGGTTTTCATTTTTAGTTTTGGCCTGGTATTGATGACATAGTATTATAGATTTGGAGCGATCATGGACTATAGAGACAATCTAGGAAATGCTCTCATTTTACAGATGAAAAATGGAGGCCCACAGAGGTTAAATATTTTTGCCCAGGGCCCCACAGGCAGCAAGTAGTTCCTTGTGTTTTTCTCTATGTAATGGTCATTAGTGTATGGGTTTTCTCATTCCTATTAGACTGAGCTCTCTAAGGACCACAGGCAATTTTGGAAAGAAAGCCAGACCATGAGTCAGAAGACCTGAACATGAGTCCTAGCTGTATAACTGTGTAACTCACTTAATTTCTGAGGGTTAGCTGCCTCATTTGCAACACTGAGGTCATAATATTTCCATTTCCTTATTACATGGGACTATTGGAAATAAAATTCTTTGTAAAGCACCATGTAAATGGGAGCATTTTAAACACTAATTCATTAAAACACACATGCACATATACAGTTAATAAGTACCTATTGTGTGCATACAATGATTTTTAAAATAGCAAAAATAAAAGTTTCTAAAACCCATAGTTCTTGATCTCAAGGTGTACTTGTCTACTATTTATCTTGGGATTCTTCCAGTGCTTAGCCTTTTGCTTGATTTCTTGTTGGAATTTAATGAATATTTTTTCAGTTGATTTGAATTCCCAACTGGATTCAGTGACCTCTCATAAAGAGAAGGCAGATACCCAACACAGACACAGATATAATGACACACATACACAGATAGACAGGCGCATATGAGATGTGAATAAACAGAAGTACTTATAAATATATCAAAGCCAGATCTGCCTAAAGATTTTTTTCTCTAGAACCAGGAGAACATTGTAAATAGAATAGCAACGTTGTGTGGATATTAGATCTTCTCAGCAATTCAGTGATCCAAGGCAATTTCAAAAGACTTGTGATGCCAGAAGAAGAACTATGAAGCCTAAATGCAGATCAGAGAATATTATTACTTTTTAAAAATTTGTTTTTTGTTTTTTCTTTGTCATGGGTTTTCCATTTTTCCCTAATTCTATGACTAATTTGGAAATATATTTGACATGACTGTATATGTTTAACCTATATCAGATTGCTTGCTGCTGGGGGAAGTAGGAGGAAGAGAAGAGAAGAAAATAATTTGGAATTCAAAATTTTACAAATATGAATGCTGAAAACTACATGTTATTGGAAAAAATAAAAATATTAATTTTTTAAAGGGGAAAAAATAGTTCTTTCTCTGTTTGTATCCCCAGAAAAGCCGTGCCCCTGTGACTAGATCTAGCATACACATGACTGTGGGTTATGTCCCAGTTTTCAGCTCCCTACCCTTCCTTCTAGAACAGCCAAGAGAAGGGTGAGAGGTTGTTAGACACATGTCCTAACCACATGATGGACCCTCACAGCTGAGCAGCAATGCACAAAGATTTACAGATGTAGAATCCTATCTCCATCACATCAGGAAGGGAATAGATGCTCGGCTCTCATCACACACCTCTGCCCTGACAGGTCAGGCTCTAGCAGAGAGGAACTGCTGGCTTCCACCAATTCTCCCTGGGTTCGGAGTCCCTACTGGCCGCATCTCATCAGCCCTCCTTCCCAGCTCTACCCTGATTGCCGCCTCCTCCTTCCAGTTTTCTCCTAACCCTGAGGGATTCTGAGCAACCATAACAGGCAATGACAATTAAGCCCATTCAAAAACAAGTCATTTGCATGCAACTCATTGGCAAGGCAGAGAAGACTCAACCTGTCATTATCTTTTGGCATCAGTCTAGTAACTGCTAGGACTGCTGTGGGGATGTTTGCAGCTATGGCGAGAGCCAGGCTGGGACAGCGCGTGTAAATGGGATTGTTTAAGGAACAAGGACCTCCCTTTCCTTCTCTTCCCTGGGCGCCAGGTTAGGAGGTCTGGAGTAGGTGACATACGGAGAAAATGTAATTCTGTACGGGAACAAACGAACTAAGCGTTTCTCTGCTCTGTCTCAGGGAAACAACACCGGGGGATGAGATGTGTGGAGGAAATGTGGGAGAGGGCCAGCGGATGGGGGTGGCAGAAATCATCGGATGGCTGAGCCCACCTTCCCAGCTGGAATTTACTGAATGAGATTATCCCTTGAAAAATATTAAAAGCCACCATTTTGCTATCCCCCCACTGAGTAGGCTCTGCAGCAGCTGCCACATCACACAGGCACCCCAGCTGTTCCCCCAGCACCCACCACTTCTCCTCTTCCATCCGCCCCCACGCCTGCCCCCAGAAATAAAACACCATGAGATCCAAACACCCATTGGCTCATTGTGCTAGCCCAGCATTTCTATCTTCAGAGCAAAGGGAGGGAAGGAGAGATGGAAACAAAGGATTCCCTCTCCCTGGATCAGGACATGCCATAGGATGCCAATGGTAGAACTGGGGGTCCAAGTGTGTCTCCTATAGTGCCAAGGGCAGGGAGTAGGGATTAAGGGGGAGGGGGGATTTTGAGCCTTTTTTTGATCTCTTATTATATTATATGATCTCTTATAGATGGCCTATGTTATGATTCAGGGGTGTATACAAACTAAGTAACAAGCTTTTTTGGTATGATTGTCTAAAACATCTCCTTCGTCTACTGGTTCAAGTCTAAAACTTCATCTTAGATCAGATATCCTTTAGCTTAAGATTTTGGTGCTTGTTAAAAAAATAAAAATAAACAAATATTCCTGGGCAGAGCAGCACTTATTGTGACCAGTCTCTTTCTACACCTTAATAGGAATGAGTTTCTCCAGCTTTTCCTTAAAAAAGTGATTTATAGGGACATAGGGAACGTGGGATACTCAGCTTCTGACAGTGGTAGAAAATGTCAGTCAAGCACCATTAGAAGGGTTCCAAGAAGAATTTCCTTCTGAGGCTGGTGTGTGAAGGGCTAAGACAGATCACTGTCGAGGCAAGCCTGAGTGATGTCAAACCGAGGTGAAAATGGAAAAAGCCAGCCAATTTCCCAAATGGTTCCCGGGATCCAGCTGTTTGTAAGGGAGGCAAATATTTGGCTGAGTTCCTCCATTTTCATCCCTGTTTCTTTGGTCCCATTGTCTTGGTTTCTGAGAGGGGCAGGTTGATTGAAACTCATACCAGAGAAAGGGAGGGGAAAATCCTGTATCACCTTGTCTTAGATGGCTCCTAAGAACTGGGCTCCTCTCTGGCTCTCATCCTCAGTAAGAAGAGCTTTCCCATATCCCCTCTCAGCCCTCCCCTGAATCTCTTTTCTACAAAACATGCTGTGTTAAATCACAACAACTCCGGGAGGTTTCTACCTTGGTGGGGCCCTGTGCATGAATAATGAATCTTTTTCAGGCTTGGTTCTTTTGAAGGAATTCTCTCTTGGCCAGGGGAGCCTTGTGGCATGGAAACCCACTCATTTCTGGGGCTATTTATTTATTCATGCTTTGAATGGAGTGGGCCAACCCAGTTTGTGGATGTCTTCCCTTCCCCCCATATAATCCCACTTTCCCTATCCTCTCTTTCTTTTTCTACCCCTCCCACTCACACTAAAACTATTTCCAAAGTGTCCCAGTGGAAAATAAGATGAAAATCTAACTCAATCATCACCCTAGGAACCTTGAGAAAAACCAGATAGGGAAGGGGAAGAATGGGATTATAGTCTCTTTGTCACATCAACAGCCATTGCCAGGAAAAATCACAACCAAGAAAGCTGCTTCTTCCCGTCCTCTCCTTTTCAGAAATCTGGCCAAATTCAGGTTCATCCAGACAGTCTATACTAGGTTAAATCCATAGGCACTGGGATATTAGTGATTCTGGGAAGTCCCTACCCCACCCCCAGGTGTGGAAATTCTTCTTTTAGCTCTGGCCATCTTTCTTCTCCTGCCCATGAAGTATTGGAATTTGTTTGGGACACTTGGCTCTTCACTGGCTAGGGACCACTCCATCTCCTTATCTGTGGATGCTTTGGTACAGAGGAGGAGATTTCTTTAGAGAAACTCTCTTATGATGGAGCCAGTGACAGGGGAAAATCATCTTTCCTTCTCTCCTTCTCTAGTTTAGAACACGTAACTTCAGAGTTGGGAGAGATGTCAGAGATCATTTAGCCCAACATGTAATCTACAATATACCTGACAAATAATTACTCAGACTTTCCATGAGGGAAAACACAGAATTTTTCAAGGTATCCATTTTGGATATTTTGCTCTAATTATTCGCTGCTTTTTCTTCCTCTTTTTAACTTCCATTTTCTATTTCTACCTTCTTGAGTCAAGGAAAACAAGTCTAAGGTCTGTCTCTCTCTCTTCCTTCTTGAGTTTTAAATTGGCACAGAGTAATCCCTTATCACAAAAATACCTAGTGTAGACTAGCATACAATTCCAGAGGTAACTTGTTTAGAAATTTATGTGGTGATTGCCTAGGACTGTCTCCCAGGCATCTAGGGACTAGTTCCTTGTGTAGTACACTCAGGACCATTCCTTTGCCATCACAAAGATGTCTAGATTTATGCAAAAATGCCTCAATCAATATTATTTCATAGTAATGAGCCCAATAAAATATAATTCAACCTCACCCTAAAGTCCCACTGAACAAGGTAAGACCAACCACCCTTTTATAACCTTTTCTTTTGGAGTTGTAACACTGTTTTGTCTAATAATGGGCTCTTGTGGAATTAATTAAGGATGTTAGATGTATGTAAATTCAACACTAGAATAAAATGATTTTAATTATAATATGTTGGTGTCACCTTTTTTTTTTTAACTAAAGGAAAAGTAAAGTAAGACAGTAGATTAGTAATTGCAAAGATCTATATTCAAATCCATCTGGGATACTAGCTGTGTGATCCTAGGTAAATGATTTAACCTCTCTAATCTCGTTTTCCTAATTTGTAAAATGAGGGGATTCAATTGACCAACCTTTTGTGTTTCTTTCCAGCTCTAAGTCTACAATTCTATAAAATCTTCAACGTTTCCCTATTTTCTATTTAAGTCCAAATTCTTCTGCCTGGCATTCAAGGCCACAATCTGTTTATTATCCTACTCTTCCAATTTTACTTAATAGTATTGTACACATTCTGGGCTCTAGTTAATGATGAATTTCCCTCTGCTCTATCTTCCCCCCACCAAGTATCTCACACTGTTCTATCTCGATGTTTCCATTTATACTGTTCCCCTTCATCCTTTTCCCCTCTTTGCCTGTGAATTACCCATTCTTTTTTTTTTTTTTTTTTTTTTTTTTGCTGAGGCATTTGGGATTAAGTGACTTGCCCAAGGTCACAGAGCAAGGAAGTGTTACATATCTGAGGTCAGATTTGAATTCAGGTCCTCCTGACTTCAGGGCCGATGTTCTATCCACTGTGCCATCTAGCTGCCCCAACCATTCTTTAAATTCCAGTTCAAATGTTATCCCTTTCAGAAAAACTTCCTTGAAACTCCCCCTTGCCTTCCTCTCTCTTCCCTCTCCCTTTCTTCTTTCCTTCCCTCCCTCCCTCTCTTTTTCCCTTCCTTCCTTTCTACTTTCTTTTCTTCCTTCCTTGCTCTTTGACCAAGGTCATATATGGTCTATAAATGGTGAAACCATAATTAAAATCTGGGTACTATGGTTCCATCTCTAGTGGAGAGAACAGACCTGCTTCCCACCCTAACCTATTTAGCTCTTAGGATATTATTAACTGGTGATCATTCAATTTCTTGTTGAATATCTCCAGTAAAGGGAATTCATTGTCTCATTAAATAACCTATTCAATTTTCAGATCTAGTTATTATAAAGTTTTTAGGTCAAAATATGTAACTTCTGCCCATTAACTATCATTTTTGGATCTAATGTGTGAACACAGAAATATACATACACATGTGAAAATATGTTAAATACCTCTTTCTTATACTTTCAAATATTTGAAGAAAGTAATTCTCTAATTTGTCTTCTCCAAGTGAAACATCATCATATCTTTCTACCCTTCCTCATAGAATATGTTTTCTAGATGTTTCTTCTTTATCTGGCTTACTTTTCTTTGAATATATTCCAATTTATTAACATTCCTCTTACCCAGAACTGAATGTATTCTTCTGGATACAGTCTAGTCACCCCAGTATGGAGTGAGACTATTATGCCTTCTGCTGTGGACACTGTCCCATGGCATTAGCTTTCCAAGCCTGAATGTTACTAAGTATAAGACTTTGCCTCCTCCCACCAATTCAATCTTATAATAATAGTTTGGGTCAAGCTTTTCTTGAACCTTGATTCTATTATTCAGAGCTACTCCTATCTAATTTTATATCATTTGCAAATTGAATAAGCAACCAAATCATTGACAAAATGGTTTTTTAAATTTAAAAAAAGGTACACAGCCCTGGGACATTTCCTTGAATTTTCTCTCACAACTTTCATTGACATTAATCTTTTACTCATACTCACATCTTTTTCAGGCTGTACATTTGTTCAAGCAGCTTTAGATCAATTGACAATGCTATCATCTAATCCGAATCTCTTCACCTTGGTCCATAAGGATAATTATGAGAAACTTTGTCAAAAGTTTTGTTTAAATCAATATATACTGTGTTTACGATATTCCCCTAAACTATCAATCTAATAATCCCATTTCAGTTAAATTAATATTTCTAATAATAAGTTCTGCTAATATGTATACAAGATTTTATAAGTTAAAAGACATATTTTTTTTGCTGCCAAGTATGATTAGTCTAAAGTTATGTAAGCACTGTTAATCCCATAGTTGAGGAAACTAAACTTCAGAAGGTTAAATGGTTTGTCCAAAGACACATAGCCAATAAATGGCTAAGAAAATATGTGAAGCTATGTCTTCAGAGTCCAAGTCTATCACCTGGCACCTAGATGGTGGATAAAGTAGATAAAGTCCTAAGCCTGAGGCCAAGAATATTGGAGTTCAAGTCTGGTCTATAATAGTGTGTGTTCCTGGGCAAATGACTTAACTATTTAAACTTAAACTTTTAAACTCAGTTTCCTCAACTATAAAATGAAGATAATTATAGACCTATTAAGTAGCTAGGTGGTATAGTGAATAGAGTGCAAGCCTGGAATCAAGAAGATTCATCTTCCTGAGTTCAAATCTGGCCTGAGATGCTCTCTAGTTGTACGATCCTGAGCAAGTCACTTTACTCGGTTTACCTCAGCTTTCTCATCTGTAAAATGAAATAGAAAAAAAGCCAAGAAAATCCCAAATGGGATCAAGAAGAGCAGGACATGACTGAAAACAACTGGCTTTTGTGAGAATCATATAAAAATAATATTTGTAAAGTTCTTAGCACAATATCTGACACATGGTAGGTGTTTATTAAATGCTTGCTTCCCATTCCCCTTCCTTTTTTCTCATGTGCTTAAGTTAGTTTGGTGTGTATTCATATGTAGGTGTCTGTAGCATGTGTATATTGGTAAACCCATTCTAGCTCATGGAGAACATAAGTTCTCAAAAGTCAGCCATTTTAAAATGTATTCTTTTATTTTTATCAGTGATTAGTATTGAACTCAGCTATTACTTTTAGTTTCTAAAATTCACCAGTTTCTCCCATTTTGAAAACTGGGACAATACTTGCCTATTTCTAACCTTCTGGCAGCTCCTCCATTCTTTATAATTTCTTAAGGACAAGAGTTGAATTTGACAAATACTGTATGGAAATTTAGGGAATTCTTTAAGGTAAAGATATTCTAGGCTTGGCAAAAGATCTGTGCAAAGTGTAGAGACAGGATATCATGGGGCGGGGGGGGGGGGGGAGATAGGAAACAGACTAGTTTGACTAAAAGGCCCCAAAACCAGAATCAGTACCAGATCAGATTTGCAAATTCTCTCATTTTGCAAAGGGGAAAGAAAACAATTGATTGGCATTGGGGATACAAAAAAAGCAAAACTTTTGCCTTCAAGGATCATATATTTTAATAGGGCACACTACACACACACACACACACACACACACACACACACACACATCAGAACAAATCATATAAACATAAAGTAAATGAAAAGAATCTTTAGAATAGATGGCATTAGCAGAAGGGGAACCAGAAAGGCCTTCCTGAGTAGGTCGTTCTTGAATTGAGTTTTAAAGGAAGCCATGGAATCTAAGAATCTGAGGTTCAGAGAGCAGGAATTATAGGCATTGGAAACAGTGAGTGCAAAGAAGTCATCAATAGAAGTTTTTTAAGGGCATGGGAGTAAGCTAGAAATTGTAGAATGTACAGGTAGACTGAGGTAGGGAATAATTGATCCAGGAAAACTTCCTAAAGGTAGTTATCTTAAATTGTGACTTAAAGGAAGTGAGGATTGGAGATATTAATTAAGCCCTTTAGTTTTTTTCCCCTGAATATCACATTTTAAATAGCACACAGTTAAATTGGAGAACAACAACAACAACAACAACAAAAAGCTGGATGCATTATAGGGAGACCACCAGACTAAGCTATGTGAGAATTGGCTTCCTGAATTGAAAGTTCTTAAATTGAAAGAGGGAAGTCTTGGAGAGATGGGAGTGGGACATGACAACTATCTTCAAATTATTTGAAGGGTTGTCATGTAGAAAGGGAATCCTATCTTTTAGGAGCTTATATTCAAACCAAAGACAAGATATTTACACATATAAAAAGAATTAAAGAATAATTGCTAATTTAGGCAGGTAGGAAGCCCAGTGAATACAGTGTAGGCTTGTAGTAAACTCATATTCATTCCTGAGTTTAAATTCAGCTTCAGACACTTGCTAGCTGAGTGACCTTAGGCAAGTCACTTGTTTGCCTCAGTTTTCTCATCTGTAAAATAAGCTGGCCAAGGAAATGAAAAACTACTCCATTATCTTTTCCAAGAAAAGCCTGAATGTGGTTACAGAGAGTCAGGCATGGCTGAATAACTCAATGACAATAAGTGCTGGCTTACAACTAAGTAGAAGATTAAATGTTGGGAACCATAATAAGTGCTATAGAGTTTAAATAAGAGGAGTGGTTGGTGATCAGAAAGGAGCAGAAGGAACCAGCATTCAAGTGGAAGGCAATTTATTCATCTGTAAAATGGGTGTTTGGACTTTGTTGCTTAATCGCATCCAACTCTTCATGACCCTCTTTGGAGTTTTCTTGGCAAAGATACCAGAGTGATTTGTCATTTCCTTCTCCAACCATTTCACAAATGAGGCAACTGAGGCAAACAGGGTGAAATGATTTGCTCAAGATCACCCAGTACTTAGTAAATGTCTAAGGCCAAGTTTGAACTTGGGTCTTACTGGTTTCATTCTCAATGCTTTATCCACTGCACTATCTAGCTGTCCCAGAGCAGCTGATCTCTAAGATCTCTTTCAGATTGAAATCCTATTATCTCCCTTAAGTTTTGATGTCCATGATTACTCATGATCTCATCAGGAATGGAAGAGATGAGAATTATGACCAGCCTTGAAGGATGGGCTGGATTTGGAGGAGTGAAAAGAAGATGATTTGTGAAACTGATTTAGAAATAAACTAAAAGGGTGTTTGAAGAATAGTAAAACAAATGGTGATACATGAATGTAATAGAATAACACTGTGCTATAAGAAATGATGAATACAGAGGAAAATGGAAAGACTTCTAGGAACTGATGCAAAGTAAAGTAAATAGAGCCAGGAAGACAATAGACATACTGTGTACATTATTAGTGTAAATAATGAGAACAAAATCCACAAAAACAGTGGAAGAGGGATGTCGAGAAATTACATAAAAGAACAAACTTGGCCCCAAAATACCTTCCCCTCTTTGCTGAGATGATGGTGATAGAAAATATGGTGTGGAAATGTACATATAGCATCAAGATTACATTGATTGGGTTTTGCTGAATTTTTTACTTCCTCTTTTTAAAAAAAATTATAATGGCAATTGAAAACAAACTATATTAATAAAATATATTTTAAAAACTAAAAGTTAAAACAAAAGGGAAGGAATTTTTATAATTGCATTGTGTATGTATATATGTATATACATACATATATGTAAAAATTTGAGGAGAAAATAGAAATTTCTTTAGCACATACAGATTTGCCACTTAGGGCTCCAGTGGTAAGTTCCTTTCACACCCACCTGCTTTTAATTCCTTCTGCCATCACCTCTTCTCCAGCCTATAGAGGCAAAAAGGGAGGAATTATTAGTTTCTCTCTGTTTGGGCCTGAATATGTGGCATTTATAGGAAGAGAGATGACCAGCCTGCTATGGAGTCTGACCCAGAATCTTCTAGTGGCTCTGAGTTGTGAGACCTAGAGCAATGATGACTTTGGAAGAAGAACCCGGATAACTCCATCTATGGACACCAGACTGGGCTATTGGCTCATTATGTCCCCTTCTCTTCCACTTCCCTAAGTGCTAAGCTATCTCTAGAACTGCTACACAAAGTGTCTGGCCACTTTCTTCTTCCCATCCTTGATCCTCCACAGTAAGACTGTCAGCACCACAACCACCAGGAGAAGGAACTTCAAAGATTCTAATGGCAGAAGAACACAGTGGAAAGAAGGCTGGACCTGGAGCAAGGCTGGAGTTCCATTCCTATCCCCGTCAATCACCACCTGTGACTGTGGGCAACCCTGGCTTTTGAACCGCCCATCTTTTATAAAATGAGACAGTAGGTAATACAAGTCACCCAAAGAATTAAGAGGCAGAACTCTTGACTATAATCTGGCTTTTCTCATTCCAACATGTCCATTTTACTATCCCACTGCTGCTGCTGTGTATCTCATATAGATGACATATATATTGTATATGTCATATCTCTATAGGTCATGTCTATATATCATATCCATATGTCTTATATCCATCTATGTAGCTTGTTTATATCTGCACATTTCTATAGATATGCAGATATTTATTTAATCTTCCCCGTTAAGCATCACCTACGTGATGCAATGGAAGAGTTTGGATCTGGAAGCAGGAATATTTGAATTCAAACCTGGCCTCAAACACTTCCTATGTGATTCTAGGGAAGTCATTTCACCTCTGCCTTCCTCAGTTTTTTGAAATGTAAAAAGGAGTAGTAATAATCCTTAATTCTTGCAGTGGTGAAAATAACATGAGATGATATTTATAAGTGCTTATCACACTGCCTTGCTTATTTCCTTATGTTGTTGTTGAGGTGTTTCAATGTTTTCAATGTCTCTTCATGACTCCATTTGGGGTTTTTCTTAATAAAGGCTTATTTCCCCCCTCCCTCTCTCCTTTCCTTTCTTCTTTATTAGTGTATAAGTTCCTTACCGGCAAGGACTGGTTTTGTCCTTTTTTGGGTATCCCCAAGGCAGTACAGTGCTTAGAATAGATGTTGAATGGCTGATTGTCTGACTTGTTAGGTCATGAGTTCCCCCGTTATAGAAGGTGTGAAAGTAGAGATGGTCACATGCCAGGGATGTTGAGGGCACAACTACTTAAGGTATATGACTTCTGAGACGCTTTCCAAATCTAAGATACTCCGACACACTACAACACAGTGATACAGAAGATAATTCAGGGCAGGACATAGTCATTCTTTGTTGGTTTGGTATGATGAAAAAACTTTACAAGTAGATATAAGATACAAATCCAAAGAAGGCTGTTCTCAGACAGTCCGATTTTCCAAGGCATAACAGTACTAGAGAGGAAAATGGTGGTTTTCCTAAGAGGGAATTGACATGCAATTTTTGCCTTCTGGAAACCTCAAGACCAGGAACAACCCAGTACTAGGTTGGACCTTCTGGGGGTATTCCAGGAACAATCTTGGAAGTGATCTAGCTTTTAGGAATAGATGTTTGCAGAGCTGAGTAGCAGGCTTTCTCCTAGACAAATCAATCTCCTAGACTTCAATCCATAGCCCTTCTTCTTTGTCTGGATATTTTAGTGAGAACTGTATTCTGTTTGCAGAAATATGCAGCATATAGGGGTGCATGAAACCCTACTGCACCCCAAATTGTGCCCTTTAAGCAGAGAATTACTGAATCTAGGCTTGTAGGATGGTTTTGAAAAAACAGCCCTGGAGCAGGGATTAGGATCAGTTTCTCTGTTTACATATATTCCTAATGCCAACAAGACACTCTTGACTGCACTACTCTGGCTGTTCTACTGAGAGAACTCTGGAGAGCAATTCTTCCCTGTTCCACCCCAACAACCTCAGTTCAGATAAATGGAATTTTCCAGTTATGCATTACTCAGAGAATTCTTTTAAAATGCATCCTCTTCCCCAAACACACACACACATTCAGATGGAGAGATCCAGGCTTCCTGGCAATGTCCTTATCAACTCCGTAGGTACCATAAGCTAAATCAACTAATAGACTAGTCACCAACAATTTCTTTATAAACCAGTGCTAATTAACTGCATGATTCTACCCTTTCCCAACACATACAGATAAAAACTCAACTATTCATCAGTCAGTAGGCATGTGCATGGGGGTTCTTGCCATATGTTGATTTAGGGTTTGGGAATGCTTGGGAAACAGGTTCTTTTGTCAAGAGGCTGCCTGAATCAAAGCCCAACTACAATGATCCTGTAATTTTGTATCATGGGAAGAATACCAGGGGTGGAAGAAAGTCAGAAGGCTTGGATTCTGTTGCCATTAAATTGTCATGTGATACTCTTTGATCCAGCAGTGTCTCTACTGGGTCTGTATCCCAAAAAGAACATTAAAAATGGAAAAGGCCCCACATGTGCAAAAATGTTTGTAGCAGCCTTTTTTGTAGTAGCAAGAAACTGGAAACTGAGTGGGTGCCCATGGAGTTGGAGAATGG